>NW_027186523.1:13123418-13179087 GCF_028583685.1 Petaurus breviceps papuanus
CTCTCTCTCTCTCTCTCTCTCTCTCTGTCTCTCTCTCCCCCTCTCTCCCTCCTTTCTTGCACTTCCTCCTCCCAATTTTCTTCTTCTTCACTCTCTAATGTCTCCTTTCCTGTTCTTTTTCTACCTCTCTCTTTTCTTAAATTTCTCCCTGTGGTGTGAGAATTCTTAGTCATTAACATCTTGGTATCTATAACTCAAGTCTTTCCATTAATGATCATGGACTCCTAAGGATGACATTTTTTTTCTGAAATGATGAAGACTGAGAGAGGATTTGATTCCCTAAAAATTATAAATAGTTAGAGTCACCCTAAGAGGCCAAAGATTTATCCACAAAATTCTGCTGTAGTAGAACTACAAGATAGCCTGTGAGACTAAGGCACATATTTTGGAAAAAATATGAAGTACAAAACCATTAGTAAACATGAAATGATCAAGCCGCAAAAGTTATAAAAAAGATAGAACTGTGCAAATATTTAAAAAAAGGGATCTGAGTTGTGAAAGTTTAGAGTGTGGAGGTATCTTAGATATCATCTACTCTACTGTTGTTCAGTCATTTTCAGTTGTGTCTGATTCTTTGTGACCTCATTTGGGGTTTTCTTGGCTTAGATGCTGGAGTGGCTTGCCATTTTCTTCTCCAGCTTATTGGACAGATGAGGAAACGGAGGCAAACAGGGTTAAGTGACTCACCCAGGGTCACACAGCTAGTCAGTGTCTGAGATCAGATTTGAACTCAGGAAGAGGAATATTCCTGACTCTAGGTTTGGTACTCTATATACCATCCCACTTAGCTGCCCCATCATCTATTCTAACCCTCTCCTTTTACAAATAAAGGAACTGAAGCCCAAAAAAAAGGAAGTGGTTTGTCCAAGGTCATACAAATTTCTTCAAACATGGCAGAATTAGAATTAGAATGGATCTCCTCTGAAAGCCAGTTCAGGACACTTTTCACTGTATCATAAGCATAATAGAACCATTACAGATTCTTAGGAGAAATTTAGAAATTGTTAAATACACTTCCTGAGAAGTAAATCTCATGGACTCATTGAATATCCCTCAAAGACACCTTATGATAAAAAATAAAGAATTGATGAACCAGTGGTCTCGCTTAATTTTTCATTCGTGCCAGGTTTTTGTGACCAGAAAAATACCTCACATAAGCATAGCACATGTAATAATGAGAGGGAACATAAGAAATTGTTAGATTCCTAGCAGATATTTCAGGGAGGGAGCTGCCCTTGTACCATGTTAATTGCATGTGTGTGTGTGCATGTATGTGCACACCTGCATGCTCTTGGAAGAATGGGGTTTCAATATAAAAAAGAAAAGGTTTTAGGTATGTTTCCATAGATTAATGTTCCATGAACAACCTTCCAAAAGCTAAGTAACTTCTCTGTCTGTGCTATTATAATAAAAAATTAAAATTGTTGCTGTTGCATTCTTTTTACCAGAGTTGTGATGTTACTGATGTAGCAAATTTCTGGTGAATTTTGGAGGGGAACTTAGGGGTTAAGAGACAGGTAATATATGTCAGAGGAAGGACATGAATCCAATTTTTCTTGACTCCTAGCACTGTTATATTACATAAAAACATCTTGGTGTTTATATAGTTTTTAAAGTGGTTTTAAAGAGACTAAAGTAAATACAAAAGAAAGTAATCAAACAACGAATTATTTGGGGAAAAAATTGGAATCAAGATTAAGTAATAGACAATTTTCTCAAGTAGTATGATCTTATAAGGAAAATGAAAGGAATGCTCAAGTCCAGCCTGTGAAAAATTGGAAAGGATTCTAAAGACATTGGGAGATCAAAGAAGGGATATGACCACTGTTCAGTGTAGATGGGACAATCATAATGTCCAATGATGAGAAGTCACAACTACTCCACTTATTTTGCTTCTGTTTTCTCAACCAAGGAGGATAATCTTTCAGACTTGAAAGCATAGGACAAAAATTGTTAACAAGGAATTGAAACTCAGGATACGTGAGGTGAAGGTCACTGTCATCTGGCCCAGATGAACTGCATCCAAGAGTACAGAAAGAACTTTCCTATATGATTGCTGAACTGCTGTCAAATATCTTTGAAAAAAAAAATAGCAGCTAACAGGAGATGTGTTACAGGAATAGAGATGGGAAAATGTCATGATTTTCAAAAAGGATAAAAAAGGTGAACTCTTCAAACTATAGGTCAGAGAGCTTGACTTCAATTCCTGTCAAAATTCTAGAATGTATTACTAAAGGATGGTGTGTGAGCACTTAGAAAAGGAGGCGGTGATCACTACAAGCCAATTTGGTTCATCACAAATGAGCCATTTGAAACGATTCCCATTTCACTTGTGGGGCAGAGTTTTAGACAGGTCAAACAGGAAAGTGCCATAATTTCAGTAAAGATCTTCAGTAAATCTCTATGGACAAGATAGAGAGACGTGAATTGAGTGGATTTGGAGCTGTTGGAACTGACCAGACCCAAAGAGTAACCGATGACAACCTTAGGAACAGATCTTTATTCTTGGCACTTTTTTATTCATCATTTTTTAACCCAATGGCTTGAATAAAGGTGTAATTAAACTATTGGTCACAAATGTGCACATCCAATTTCCTGGATTATCCTAGGCCTCTTTAGGTACTTTCTTTCCAAACCACCCTAGGAAAAGCTCAGAAAATTCTCAATTCAGATTAGTAATGCCAGACCAAATTAGACCCACTGATTCTTCTTACTGCCTTTCTTCGTTGATATATAACCCACAAAGGCAGAGAACCCAGACTTAGACTCAAGGCCTCTCTCTAACCAGGGCTCAATGAACAGCCAGAGTGTGCCGGGTCCACATCCACCCACTGCCTCATTAATTCTCTCTCCTATATACTCAGAGGCCTCTCCTGACTTCTTCACTCTCTATGGACTTTTTCCAAGCTCCAATGATCAAACCTTTTTCTATGTTACACATGGACTCATTTTTCCTTTACAGTTACTAACTACTCTAACTATATCAACTCAGGAATGTTAACACATTCACATAGATGTTAGCTTCTGTAGAGCTTCCTTCCTTTACCATTCACAGGCTAGTCAAAAGTGGTCAACTCCAGAAACTTCAGTTACTTCCTGAAACTCATTACGAGATGAGGAAGGGCAAGATAACTGTCAGCTTCTTTGGTACATAGTTATACCAAAGTATCCTGGATCACTGCATTGTGATACTGTGGGAAGGGTCCTACATTTGGAAGTAGAGGACCTGACTATGAATTCTAGCCCTTTCATTGACTATCTGAGTGACCTGGGGCAAGTCACTTACCAATGAAAAAATAAGGAAGTTGAACTAGATGACCACTAAGTTTCCCTTCAGCCCATAACCCCACATATGGCCCATATCTTTTTCTTTCAAGGGTATACTTGACCCAGCTTCTACTGCTCTCCTAGAGCTAATTGTTAAATTTTCAGTGTGAGCATTTACACCTTCAAAATCAGCAAATGTTACAAATCAGGGGTTGATTTATTGTTTGGTTGGTTATCTAATCTTTAGAAAACGATGAAGAGAATTTAATAACATCGCTGAACTCAAAAATGTATCATGCTTTCTAGAGAACCAGTTGTTAAACATTTACCATCACATCTTATTATAATTCTTTGGGGGAGTGGATGAAGGAAGACAAATCTGCTTCATTAGCTTCAGAAATAGACCACACTTCCTTGACGTTGCTAGGCTGCATATAGGAAAAGGTGTTGACAGCTTTCTGAAGTGCTCTCTGGTCCAGCTCTTTCTTTAGCTTTCTCCTATTGTTCATCCACACTGCTCTTCTTTTACAGGGCTGAATACCACTGAAGGGTAACCCAATCTTTGCCTCAATTCCTTAGTCTACATTTTTTTGGGAGGACCAAGATCAGTTTAAATCAGAGTTTCTTAATTTGGGACTCAAGGGGGCTAAGGATAGATTTCAGGAGGTCTGTGAACTTGTGTGGGAAAAAATTATACCTTTCTTTTTACTAATTTCTTTCCTTTTTTTTTTTGCTTTTTGAAGGGGGGAAGGTCAAACAATTGGGGTTAAGAGACTTGCCCAAGGTCAAACGGCTAGGTTTTGTGTGTGTGTGTGTGTGTGTGTGTGTGTTAAATGTCTGAGGCTATATTTGAACTCGGGTCCTCCTGACTCCAGGGCTGGTGCTCTATTCATTGTGCTACGTAGCCACCCCCTTTTTACTAATTTCTAGCCAAAATTTAGCATTTCTTCCAATTATGAATGTAGTCAGCAAACCATTATTCAAAGAAGAGTTCCATAGGTTTTATCAGAATACCCAATGTCCACAACACAAAAAGGTTAAAAACTGATCTTCTCCTCATTTAAGGCATCCTCCCAATCCTCATTATAGGTGGAAGAATATCTATCAACTCTTCTCACTATTCAGTCTCATTTGGGACCTTATCAGCCTTTTTCTACTGGTGACCTTGGAAGTGAATTCTAATGTTTGTGGAGGAATCATAGTAGTCGCCTAGCTGTCATGCCTGTGAGACTAATTTTGGGGAAGGATGTTGCTCAGACTTACCAGTGAGGTAAGGGTAATACTATACACACCAATAGGCTGGGTATCCCAGGTACTACCACTGAAAACAAGAGGCCAGACCAGCCTACTCTGGTAAGGTCATGGAGAGTTACATCCTCACCTTCTCCTTAATGCCTGTTTTCTACTGCTGCCTCCCTCTTGTCCTCCAATAATACTGGCAAGTTAGATGACCTGGAAATCTACGCCAAAATGCAAAAGTCATGGCTTGACCCTGTATAGCCAGCAGTGGATGTTGCCCATCTCCATGGTTTCCTGTATCCTGATCACTATTCTCATCCTTTATTTTTATGTTTGAGTCTATTTCCAATTGAACAAGCATGCACATTAGACCTGTCAGCTTCCAGGGGTCAGATAACCCAGCTATCAACTGGCAAAGTTCAACTTTCAATGCTTATTACAGAATTTCCAACAAGACCACCTCCTCCAAACTCAAATGATTCTCAAATGCTTTTAATTTATTTAGGAACCCTAAAAGGAGGCTTGCCTATATCTGAAATCTAACACTGACACTAGAGCATACTGTATGCTATAAACCTATCCCTAAACTCAATTTCAAAACTCTAGTACTTTCCGCAATTTACCAAGTTCTCTTCCTCCATCAACAGAGTTCACCCATCCCAGTGTATCTATGATGTAGGGGATGTTAGCCTGTTCATTAGCAAATGGAAAGGACTACATTCAAAACATGAACTAGCACTGTATCTTGAATGCCAGAATCTCTTCCTGCTTCCCATAGAAAACAAGATGGAAAACTATCCCTGATTGATGCAGTCATGGACTTGGCCAATGTGATTTTCCTAAAGTTCCAATCTAACCATATCACTCCCATATTTAATAACCTCCAATAACTTCTCTGGCTTTTAAAGGACTTCGCAACCTACCATAGCAGGGTGGAATATAGAAGTGTTAAACCCACAGCTAGGAGGAAAGCAGCCTGCAAAACTCCCCAGTGCCCACCTAACCAGATTAAAATGTAATTGGAAAATGTTTAACAAAAGAAATAAAAATGCAGTACAACATAGATAATACTAATTTATGGTTTTCTAGTTGAGTTTGACACCACTGATTTAATCTATCACTTCCCCATTTTTCAGATAAAAAAACTGAGATCCAGAGAGATTAAGCTCAAGATCACAAAGTTATTAAGTGACAGTGGTAGAATTTGAACTCGTTCCTCTAGAGTTAGAGTACTCTTTTCATTGGTCTTCTTGGTTGTTGTCATATTATACTAATAACAAAAATTGAACTTGTAGTCCACTAAAACTCTTAGTTCTTTAGGGGAACAGGAGGGGAACTGCTTCCAGACCTCCTCTCTATAATACCATCTGTCCCATGCTGTGCTCCTTTACCCCCACATTGAGTTTTCTCCCAATAAGCATCACTATTGCTGTGGGGGAGGGGAGGAGGGAAATGTATTCATCCATAAGGTATTGCTTTATCCATAGTTCTGCCTTACGTATCATCAACCTGTTCCACATTAGGATTTGCAGTTGACTCTGACTTAGCAGACAGCCTAGTAAATGTCCATTTTATAAAGTTTGCATGTGCTTGTGGGTTGGGATAAGGAGAATGGAGTGGTATCCTAGGAGTGTTAGCTAATCCTTCCAGTGCCAATTAGAATGCACACAGACTAATATTAGTTCTAGATCTGTTGCTTCATAGAATAGGAAGAAGAAACATTTTTGAGAAAACACCTATCTGGAGGCCCAGTATCATCTCCCATAGCTCCTTTTGGACATCTTCCATTGTAAATTCAGAACATGAGTTTTTGGGAGTTTAGCTTTCCAGAGAAGACTATGTCAGAACCCAATTCTGAGGAATGAGGATCATCTGTTTAGGATGTCTGACCCTGACACCATTTCTATGATAAGATTGCTTTGTTAATACCTATTGGCATAATGTATAAATGGGCACAAACTTCAATATTTCAAGGCCCCATTAATTTCATTAATTTCATCCCTATGGGATGCAGATCTTGCATGCCACTGCAGATCTTGCCCTTATCTGTGCCTTAGTAGATGAATGGTTTTAACCAACCTTTGAATTCCTCTTTAAGGCTCCCTTTCTCATCCATCTGAGGCAAGGACCTACCTTCATATTTTACTGAAAAAAATTGAGGTCATTCACCAAAAGCTTCTTCTTCCCTTCTCTTCTTCTCACATTACTTGGTATTTTCCCCCCATAATCTTTTCTTCCTCACCCCTGACTTAAATGAAAATGTGGACCCTCTCCTTGCCAAAGCACATGCTTCAACATGCTCCTCTAATCCGATCCCTTCATGTCTTCTCCATGTTGTCTAATCATCTCCTTTGTTCTTAATCTTCAACGATCTACAAGCCCTTTCTCTATAGCTTACAAACACATCCCTGGCAACCCTCTTCCTTAAAAAGACAAAAAACAAAAAGCCAAGAGAAAAACCCTTGATCCAACCATTCCTGATCGCCATCATGCTCTGTCTCTCTTCTCCTTCTCAGCCAAACTCCTTGACAAAATCATTTAACTACATACCTTCACTTCCTATTCTCTCATTCATTTATAAACTACAATCTGGCTTCTGACCCCATTTTTCAATGGAAACTTCCCTTTCCAGAGTTACTAAAAATTGATTAATCACCTAATGTAATGGCTTTTTCTCCGTCCTTATCCTTTTACGCCTCTCTTTAGTTTTTGGCACTGTCTCTCTCCCTCTTCTAATCTAGATATTCTCTCCTCTCCAGGTTTTTGTGACACTCCTCTCTCTTAGTTCTCCTCCTACCTACATGATCACTCCTCAATCTCATTTGCTGGAATTTCATCCGGATTATCCCTATTTAGCATGAACATCCCCCAGGAATCTACTCAAGCCTTTATAACCTTTCACTTGGACAATTACAACAGCCTCCTAATATATATTAGAGTTTAATACAGTGCTTGACACATAGTAAGCACTTTAATATATGCTTATTGCCTGACTTCATCATCTATGTTTTTAATGTACTTTTTCAGTCAATCCTCTGATGACTCTGTAAAGTAGATAACATCAGTATTGTTGTTAGGTTGTTTTTCAATCATGTCCAAGTCTTTGTGATCCCATTTGAGGCTTTCTTGACAGACACTGGCGTGATTTGTCATTTCCTTCTTCAGGTCATTTTACAGATGAAGAAACTGAGGCAAACAGGGTTAAGTGACTTGTCCAGAGTCACACAGCTATTTATAGTATATAACAAAGAGTCTGATTTGAACTCACAAAAAAGGCTTCCTAAATCCAGGCCCAGCACTCTATCCATTGTGCCACCTAGTTTCCCCAATGCCAGCATTACCATCATCATTTAGAAATTAGGGGTTGATTATCATTTCCAAGGCTGTACAGCAAGAAATTAGTAAGTCTGGAGTCCAATCCAAATTTTCTTCATCTTTCCACCAAACCATTGCTTAAAAATATTTCTGCCCTACCATCTTTATGTGGAGGGGTCAGCTTTGCTCTCATGAGTAAGTCTAGAGAAGGGTACTCATCTCCAGGGACATCTCTTTCAGGACAGCACACATGGGCATTGGGTCCCCAAAATGTCAGCTTTCTGTCAAATTGTTCAGTGTCACCTGGTTTGCAAATTGGACCACACACTTGGAAATGGTCAGTAATGGAAGTAGAGTGAACTCTTCTATTATCACTTTCCAAATTGAATGTTTTTTTTTTCTCTCTTTACAGTATTCATATTGTCATGTTCCCTATACTTTACATTTTCCCTCTTATGGCATTTCTGTCTTTGTTTCTTCATCTATTGAGAAGTGCCCCAAAGCATCTTTAACGTTATAATTTGGTATCCAAGTTACCATCATAAAACACTCAAATCAAATATGCCCTAAGAAAAACCAGTATCCCTCTGCACTGTGACTGGCAATAAAGTTATGAGATTAGTTCTAAATAACAGAACACCTCAGGGGTCTTGGTTTGTTCTCAGTGGCTAATATCATTGTAAGCTTATAGAATGTTATACATAATTTGGGCCAAAGAAACAATTCCAATATTAATTAAATGCACAATTCAATGGATGCAGTAATAATAATAAGACTTGCTAATATTTCTATTATGCATCAGGATTTGTTTTATGTGCATTACTTGAGCCTCACAACAATTTTGGGAGGCAAGTGCTACAGGTGTCTTTATCCCCTTTTTATAGATGAGGAAACTGAGGCTCAGAAAAAAAAAATAACTGAATTGTCCACAGAGCAAAAGGCAGAGTTTCAACCCATGCTTTCCTGATTCCAAGCCTAGTATACTTTTCACTACAGTGGAAGGATGATGAGAGAAAGCATTATGTAATGAATACTATATAGTACTTTGAGACCAGAATGGCACAGGGTTAGAATTCTGCTTCTAGTATTTATTAAGTGATTAATATTAAGTGACTCTTATTAAGTGATTTTGAGTGAATCACTTAACCTTGGAGAGTCCCAGTTTCCTCATCTGTAAAATGAAAATAATAATATCTCTAGTGACTATTGTATAAGATTTTGCATTACATGAGATACTGAATACAAACAGAGTTTTATAAACATTATGTAGAATCATTATTACAGTTAAGATTTAATTATTGGACTATATATTGAGATGAAAGAGCATAGTACAATGGAAAGAATGATAGGATTGGCGTCGAATGACCTAGATTCTAATCTGCTTCTGTCACTACCTCTGTGACCTTGGCAAGTCGTTTATCTTTTCTTAGCTCTAGTTTCCTCATCTAGACTAGATGATTTCTAAAACCCCTTCCAGCTCTAGGAATAAAGCATGTTAGTATGTTTCTGGGTGCCTTCTATGTGCCAGACACTTTGCTAAAAACACTATGAATATTTTCTCATTTAATCTCACAACCCTGAGAGTTAGGTGATCCGTATTTTATAGTTGCAGAAATTGAAGCAGTCAGAGGTTGCCCAGGTTCATGCAACAAGTAAGTGCCTGAGGCTAGATTTGAACTCAGTTCTTCCTGATACCAAGTTGCTCTATCCAGCACCACCTAACTGCACCCCCCCCACACACACACACACGTGTATTTTTGGCAAGTTATTTAACCTCTTCAGTCATCTCACTTTAATCATCTATAAAATAAGAGGGTTCAACTAGATTGTCTCTGAAATGCCTTCCAGCTCTAAATCTATATACCTATGATAAAGTATTCATGAATATAAGATATGCTTTCAATAAAAGAAAAGAAAAACAAAAATTTCTAATCTGATTTCTGATTTTTAAAAATAAAATAGGATTGAATGATTTAAAAATAAATTCTCCATATCCAATGGTAAATCAATCAGCTATGTAACCAATTATGTCTTTCTAGCCAAAGTTCTAGTCAGCAAACACATTGGTAAGGTAAGGTAAGGACTATGAGAAATTTGCTCATAACACCTTTAACTTTAATCCATAACCCATAGACAAGGTCAATCCTGGAGAGAACTAGGGTCCAGAAACAACCCAAGGTAGTCTGTGTTCTTCATACATTCATTTATAGAAGTGATATCAAATGTAGTAATTACTCTAGACTCATTCTCCCTGAGTGAGCCAGCTATATCTCCCTTCAGGGACATAGGGTAGATAATACTGTTGCCTACAGCCCCCATTCCAATGTCTCTCTCGCCCAAAGTCTCCCCCCACGCAAACACACATACATGCACTGTTAATTGCCAGAGATTAATGACTCAGTTCCACTTAATCAATTAACATCAACTAGTTTTTGCAAAGAGATATTTATTATGAAGATCCAGCAAGAACAGAAGTTGCAAACACCCTCCTGCCCTCCAGTACTCGAGAGTCACATTCCCTTATGCCACTTTCGTCTCTGGGGAAAATGGGTTCAGGTTTAACACAGTTTCAACATATTCACTTCCAAATGTGGCACAGCCAGTGGATAGATGAGTTCTTACTTTTGCCACTGCTGCACTGAGCTGGGCAGTGGGTTCAGTGCTCTCCACCCGGCTGCTAGCAAATCCTCCCATTGGATTCCACTTCCCAGACTTATCACTCTCCTAACCCTTTAAAGTTCACAAGGTTGTAGCCATCTCTAATTTCCTTTATCCCCAAATAAGGAAGAACAGACTCAACAGACAGAAGCAATTTCTTGCCCACTCTAGGTGAGCCTGAGGCTTCTCCACATAGAGGCCCACAGCAGCAGCTTAAATTCTTTCTCCCATCTTAACCAGGTTAAAAAAGAGCTGGGGCCATGAGACTTGTCCTGGCTAGCTGGTGTCTCTTGAATGCATCTCAGTTCTGGCCTCAGTGCTTATCGAAAGAAAGCATCCTTCACCACATGGTTAGCAGACTGGAATAAGGGACAGAATGTGTCTGCACATGCTCCATATCAGAGAGCACAGCATTTCAATCATGTCATCATGCTTTTCTTTGAACATATTCACCAGCTTCTCCCAAGTAAAGATTGATCCCCACCCTTACTTCCCCCCTAACCTGCCCACCCCCTAAAAAAGGGCAGCTGGAAAGAAGAATCTAAGTCACTAAAAGATAACATGTAGCCTAAGGTATGTTATGAATGAAAGGGAGAGGGCATTTCTCAAATGATTCTATGTCTATGAGCCTCAAATCTTTTGAACATTAACTGGCCTAGTCCCATTCTTCTCTCCCTGAGGCTGTCTTTCTGAGTCACTGCATGCATTTTCCAGTCATTTGGGCCTGATGGGTCCTCACTCCCAGTAATGCCCTGCCCACATTCTAAAAGCAATGCCCTGATTCCCCAGTATTCTAAGAATAACTTTCTATAATGCAAGGATATCCAACCTGGCCTTGAGTTCCAAATACCTGACCCCCATGTAGAAGAATTTTCATGTTTGTCAGTTGCAATAGATAGTAATGTTATAGACACAGACTAAGGATGTCTCCCCAGCCAGGAACACCAATGGAAGTGGATTAACTAAGGAGAAAAAGCTCTTATTGAAATGCAAATGTATCTTTTGTGAGTGTTCTCCAGCTCCAGTAGAAAAAAAAAAGATAAAGAAAAATCTGTAGGAAGATAACAGGGAAGGTTTTTTTTTTTTTTCTCTCTGCTCCTTTGCTTATCTGTACAATATTTTCTGGCACCAATAATATGAAAATATATATGTAATTTGTGAGAGAAAACACATTTTAGGTCATAGTCATTTGCCAACAATAGCAAATAGAATACAGAAAATTGTCAAAAAAAGAGCAGATTGATATTCCTTCAAAATATCTTTCCAATCAATAAGTGAACCTTTAAAGGGTCCTGGTAGAAATAATGATTATAGTAATCATAATTGTAGTAATAATAACTAGCATTTATATAAAGCTTTATGTTTTGCAAAGTGCTTTGCACACTTTACCTCATTTGATCGACACAACAATCATGGTGGATGCTATTATTATCTCCATTTTACAGGTAAGGAAACTGAGGCAGGAAATGGTTAAGTAATTTGCCCAGGGCTCCACAGCTAGTAAGTGTATAAGGCTGCATGTGAACTCAGATTTTCCTGACTTTAAATCAAGTGCTCTGTCCACTACATTACTTCTCTGTCTTTGACTAAGAGAAGCATTATATATAATGAGTGTTCTGAGAACAATGGCATACTATTGATTTTGCCATCTGATGCAAGCACAGCTTTGTATTTATTCATTCATTCAACAAACACTTGAGGAACACCTCAACAATGTGTGAGATACAGTGGGGGCACAAAGATGAACAAAACAACATACCAGTGCTCCCAATATAGCAGGGAGGATAGGACATGGATACAAATAATTATAATTCAAATAGATGTCCCATATATGTTGAGTTCCATCAACTGTTAGACTTCACTGATTACATCCAACCTCAGAACACTATAGAACTTCCACAATTACATTTGTGACCTTATAACAGATCTTTCCCTCAATTCACCTGGGGGCGTGGGGGAACAAGAGGATGAAAAATGTAGTAGAATATGCCCTCACCTGAGTTAGTCTATTAGTACCTATATCTTTGATACATAGTTCCAATTTGCAACGAATTGGACCCAGAATTTAAAGGAAGAAAGAGCAGGCTACATCGCATTTGGGAAATTGTGTAGCACTCTTGGTAATCCCTGACATAAACACATATATTTTTGTACCAGTGTTTTTCCCATGGCATAGGGTTAGAATTCTGCCTCTGATATTTATTAGCTGTGTGACTCCGAGTGAATTGCTTGATCTTTTGGAGGCTCAGTGTCCTCATTTGTAAAATGAAAATAATAAAATCTCTAATAACTATTTCACAGGATTTTTGTATCAAAAAAGAAAATATGCATATCAAGCTCTGTAAACTCTAGAGTTCTACAGAAATATCTGTTATTATTACAGTTAAGATTTAATTCTATCTATTGAAACTGACCAGTATGGTACAGTAGAAAGAGTAATAGCTTTGGAATCAGATAACCTGGGCTCTAATACAACCATAAGGATGTAAATCATGAAATACCACACAGCCTCTGAAGAACCAAAATTACTGATGATCCAGTTCAAGGGCAATAGGATGATACATATTTGATATCAGCAGTGTGCAACATGTTACCCACAATGACTTAAGCACAGAATGTAGCAAAAACCTCCTCACTGTGGGTGTATTTATATCAAGCCTCTTTCTTGGATTCTCTGTTATCCTTATAGTCTCCCTTTTATCTCTCTCCTCTTCTCCTTCTCTCTCTCTCTTTCTCTTTCTCTCCATCTCTTCTCTTTCTCTCTCTTTTAACTCTCTCCTCTTCTCTCTCTCTGTCTCTCCTTTCTTTCTCTCTGTCTCTCTCTCCATCTCTTCTCTTTCTTCTCTCTTTCTCTCTTTCCTGTCTCTCCCTCCCCCATCCCTCCTCTTTCTCTCTCTTCTCCTTCTCTCTCTGTCTCTTTCTCTCTCCATATCTTCTCTCTCTCTCTTTCCTGTCTCTTTCCCTCCTCCATCTCTCCTCTTTCTCTCTCTTCTCTCATCAGTTTCCATGGGTTTGTCCCTTTTACATAGATGACTCAGATCTATTTGACCAGCCTCAGTCTCTCTTCTGAGATTTAGTCTCACGTCACCAACTTTCTAGTAGACATTTCATAATGGACATTCCTGAGACTTGTCAAATTCAATATTCCCAAAAGAAAATCCACCATCTTTCCCCCAAAACCAGCTCCTCTGTCAAACCCTTTCTTTTTCTGTCCAAGGCCCCAGGTTCATAACCTCATCATTATCCTCAATACTTCATTCTCCCTCATTTCTCATATATAATTAGTTGCCAAATTTTATATTTCCTACATCAACATCTCACATCCAACCTCCTCTCTCTACTTATAGACACCACCTTAGTTCATGCTCTCATTACCTCTCATCCAATGAATTATGTTGTTGTTCAGTTGTTTCAATTGTGTCCAACTCTTCATGACCCTATTTAATGTTTTCTTAGCACAGGTCCTGGCCTGGTTTACCATTTCCTTCTCCAGCTTATTTGACAGATGAGGAAATTGAGGCAAACAGGGTCAAGTGACTTTTCCAGGGTGGCACAGCTAGTGTCTATGGCCAGATTTGAATCAATGAAGCTGAACCTTCCTAACTCCAGGCCCTGTACTCTATCCACTATGTGGCCTAGCCCCCAATGCAATGAACTTCTAATTGAATTCACTGCCTTGCAAATCCTTCCTCCACACAGTTGCCTAAGTGATTTTCTTTAAGAGCAGACCTGACCATGGTATTTCCTTTCTCAGTTAACTCCAGTTGTTCCCTGTTGTCTTGAGAATAAAATAAAAACGCCTATGTTTAGTTTTTATAGCCTTTTACGACATGGACCTGGCCAATCTTTCCAGCTTCATTATTCATCACTCCAGTTCCTGAACGCTGAGGTTCAACGAAACTGGCCTTCTTTCTAATTCTCACCTATGAAACTCTAGTTCCCAGGCCTTTACATTGTACAGTCCTCAGGCCTGGAACAAACTCCTTTCTTGTTTGAATCACCTAGGGTTTCTCATTTTCTTTTTAATACACAGTTCAAGCACTACCTTCATCACGAAGCCCTTCCTTGTCCTCTCAATAACTACAGCCTTCCCTCTCCAGCTACCTTGGATTAAACTTCTTTGCATTATTTTGCATTTATTCTGTCTTTGTTTAGGTAGGTTCCTGTTGTCTCCTGTGATGGAATATAAGTACCTTGAGAGTAGGGTGGTTCCACTTTTTGTACTTGTATCTCCACCTCCTAACTCAGAGCCTGGCACATAATAGGTGTTTAATAAGTGTTTGATCAGCTAATTGACTAATAAAGGTTATCATCCAAGAAATGTATAATTAGAAGAGGAGGCAGGTTGGTTAAGTAGCTAGAGAGACAAATGAAGAACTCCCTAAATGACGGACCAATAGCTACAAAATGTAGAAAGACCTCAGGGAAGCCCTCCATCAGTTCAGTCATTGGCATGTTTGGGAGGCCAAGTGAAAGAATTATAAAGGATTTTTTTAGAACATAGGATAAAGTCTGTACCTGTCATTTCATTGGCACAAAGAACTCTTAGGATTGGAAATACCCTTTACCAGTGTAAATCAATACTTAATCTACAGCTTATAGTCGTAGAGAACTAAGAGTTTGCTCCAACTCAGTCTCCCAGGGTCACATAGCCAGTACGTGTCACAGGTGGGACTCTAACCCAAATATTCCTTGATTTAAGGGTAGTTGGTTCTCTATCCACTAAGACACTGTACCCTCTCAAAAATATAGGTGAGTTTCAATATTCATCACTGGAAACAATATCTAGATGAATGAGATTATGAATCAGCTAAAGTACTAAAATTGAAACATTGAAATGTGTTAGAATGAAATACATTCCAAGAATAAGAACCAAATACTACAGGAGTTCAAAAGAAAGAGAAATTCCAAGCCTAAGGCATGCCCCCTCCCCACCCTTAAGAACCTGTTATAATCCAGTAATGGTAGAGCACCTTATGTGGGGAACGTATCATTTGAGCTGAACCTGGAAGGATAAATAGAACTTCAAGTGGAGATGAGGTTAGGCTGAGAGAAGAGAGCGAGTATAGACAGAAAGACATTTGAGGTAGAAGGACGAGCGTGAGCAAAATCACAGAAGTCAGAAAATGTTTGGGGCCTGATGACTAATCCAACTTGCTTGGAGGTTAGGGTCTCTGAAGATGAATGGTGGGAGATAAGGCTAGGAAAGGTGAGGTCTGCCTTTATGTTAGCTTCATGTCTCTTTCCCCAGCTCAAAAACCAAGGACAATCCTTGTCTACATCAATGGTAAATAACAGTTGTTGTGAGAATTGAAACTGGCAGGACCCTTTGAGTCCTGCAGATGAAAAACTTCCCTTGAAGTGTAAAGTATTAATATTTTTAACTCACAAAGGCTGAGTTCTTAGTAATTCTGAACAGGGCTATATGACAAGGTGAAAAAAAATCTGTATCCATCTAAATTTCATTCTATTTGAATCTCTAAGTAAAAATATCTCTATTAATCTATACCTATACCTTATGTATCTCTGTCATCTATACGAATATCTCTGTCTAGATTGATATGTGAAGATATCCTTATCTCTATATCATTTATCTCTATCTCTGTATAAGTGGAGTGAGGCTATTGCAAGGTCAGATTTCTTATACTCACGTAATTATTGCAAATGTTTAACCTGGATCCAGACATTTAACTGTATAAGCCTACAACTTTCTTAGAAAACACTTCTTTGATGATCTGCTTTGAAAATTACTAAAAATATTTTTCAATGTTTTTGTACAATTCTCTTTTTTAATCTCCTAGTTAAATTACACCAAAGCTTCTATGGGCCCTGCATTACTTTTTTTTTTTAAGTTGGCATTAAGTATTACTCTTTTGCTTTGTGTAATTGTCTTCAGTGGACTTCCTTAGGATTCTCAATTGCTTGAATCTGATGTGACAGTTTCATAGACTCCGTTGACATCTGAAACATTTGAAAAACAAAACATGATGGCTGGCTAGGTGGCGCAGTGAATAGAGCACCAGCCCTGGAGTCAGGAAGAGCTGGGTTCAAATCTACCCTCAGACTCTTAACACAAAAACTAGCCATGTGACCTTGGGCAAGTCACTTAACCCCAATTGCCCTACCTACCTCTCTACAAAAAAAAAAAAAAAAAAACATAGCAAAAAGAAAGACCAAGCAATTTTACTGTCCTCATAGATAGAGATATCTCTTTTCTCTGCTTTCTGCCTCAGTAGGTGTATTTGGGTAATCTGTTGGGCTTCATTGCAAACACATACTAAGCATCTGGTGTGTGGTAGAAGGCTTCACAATATACCCAACTGCCCTTATTTTCTATATGGTGAAAGATGAGGGTTTACTTACTGCTGAAAAGCCAAGGCTGTAATTTCGTCTTCCATACAAACTCATGTCTTGTCTCCACCACCCCATGATAAATAGAATCTGTACTGCATGACACTTGTGAACAATGGGTGAAATGGATATTAGAAAAAAAACTCATTTATCTTCTGCTTTATTTCTTGATAGGGGTTCTTGTCACCATGGCTATTGTGTGACCAGCTCTGGAAAGGGCATCTCATTAGTTTTTCTTATCAAGATGGCAAGGTCCCTTTTAACAGCATAGCACTTACATTTTAGATTCAATTAGAAAACTGCATATTTTGTGTGTGTCTGCCCAAGGCCCCTGCTTGAGATGGGTCTGTGATGGTTTCACTTTCTACGGATTTAATTTCCCCACAGTTGACCACATTGTCACATCAAAATGAACCATGCACTGCAATGTGGCATCTGGTTCCTAGAGGCAGGGGGATGGACTAAGTAACTCTCATATCCTTCCTGTCCTGTGATTCTAAATGTGGCAATAATAGAGGGAGAGAGGGATGCCAGGAGATGACTTGCCTGTGTATTGATGCTTGTATCTTTCTCTTTTGTGTTGTTGTTGTTGAAAAGCCAAACAAAAAGCCATTTTGCAATTCTACTTTCCAAATGGTTTCCCTCTCATAGAGGATGCTTTCCTGACAAGTGCATTTTGCAACATCTCACACTTGCCACCCAGGCAACTGTGTGAATGTCAACAAATCGGTAATGATTTAGAATATGTCAAATGGAATTCAACTTTTTCACATCCTTTCAAAAGTACTAGTGACAGGTAGATGAATTTGGACAACTGTTTGTCAGGACAATGTTTAGTAAATTTAGCTAGTACTAAGAGAAGCCTTTTTCTGCAGGATCTGTTAAAAAAAATTATGAACCAAAATAATGAACTATATCCTTCCAAAGAAATGAACTACCTCTCTGTCCTGGGGTTAAGATGTCCTTTTTGGAAAGTACAGCTATTCTTTCAGGGAAGTAGAGTACCATGTAGTAAATTTGTTTGGTATATATGGGACCATATTGATCCTAAAAAGTTGACTACCCTTCCTCAAATGCCTTTTATCTGAAGGAAATGGATTCATTAGCAGGAGTTGTCCCAATATATTTCAGTTCTGCATTTTACATAAACATCCAGGGCTAGCTCCATAAGCAGACTATCACTTTCACTGTATAATTTGAGCAGTGTCAAGACGTTTTTATATAATTTAGATGTTTTGGTAATTAGCAAAGGGGAACATTGATGTAATTAGTGCCAACCTTATGAAAAGCAAGATGACATAGTGGGAGAACATTGACCTGAGAGTTAGGGTTCTAGTCCTGGCTCTATATTGGAGAAACCACTTCACTTCTGACCCTTGGTTTTCTCCCTTCTAAAATGAAGACGTTGAAGAAAATGACCTCTAGGGTCTATTCTGGCTATAATTATATTCTGCAATCTCTCCTGGTTTAACACTGTTGCTTCAGGGAGTCCTCATTTTAAAAGCAAACTTCCCTGGGAGGGGTAGCATTAAATCACTAACAGCTAATTATTTTTCACTGTTTGGCATGAGTGAGATCTGAGGAGAAGGTAATTCAGAAAAGAGAGATAATGAGTGCAGGGATAGGAGTGGGAAGTCGCCAAAGGGAAACTTTGCTGACTTTACAATTTTGCTAAGAGATGTTCTTCTAAGTGTCCATCAGCAAAACTTCTCTGGGAAGATTGATTTTTGTTTTATTTTTCAATTTCACAAATAGACCAAGAAGGTGCCATCAAATGGACCCAGTCTAGACTAGGAAAGACTGACTATGCTTGGTACCAGTTCGGGCATCCTAACAAATATACTCTTCAATCTTTTGAACAAAACCCTACACACCAAGAGGTGCTTTTGTCTCTGCCAATCAATCAATGAATCAATCAAAAAATATATTAAGTATTTACCATGTGTCAGGTACTATGCTAGGCTCAAGGAAGACAAAGAAAGGCAAAAACATGCAAATGCCCAGATAAACCCTGGCAATGGTAATTCCAGACCCTTTCCCTTCCCCCTCACAGTGTCACTAGGCTTCTTTCCATTGCTACAACAATTGATAGTGCTAAATATTATAGCAGCCACATCTATCTTCATGCATAATTAAGAAATGGATTAGATGCCTTGAAAATGAAAATCACTGATACAAGTTCCAAGGCTAGAAAAATTACCCAAATCCAGTATCTCTTCCTGTATTCAGTTTCATGGAATATTCATGATTAGATGTCATAAAAAATTGATACTCGACGTTGTGCCTAGAAACAGGTGCCACTGAGGTGGAACACGGTCATTTAGTCCTCACCTGGCACTTTGTTTGCTGAGTGCTTTGCTGTCTTCTAATTGGTAGGATTAAAAATGAAGTGGGCAATGCCGTCATACCAGGGCTGAGGATGAAAAAAAGTGGAGGCTGAGTGACTTGCCTAAATCAATTGAATGGAAAGGTGATTTCATCACCCATCCAGCCCTTCAGCATCTCTTATGACATTAAGCACCACAGGAAGCATAGGTAACAAAGGACTACTCCAGCACCACTTTAACAGGGGCAGTTTGGCTGGTACAATGGAAACAGCACTGAATCTAGAATCAAAAGTCTTGGGTTCAAATTCCATCAAAGTCATTTAATACCATTGTGACTTTGAGCAAGACATGTAATCCCTTTGGGTCTCACCATCCTCATGAGGAATTTGGTTTAGAGGAAGTCATGAGAAGGTTAGACTAGATTTATGTTAATGTCCCCTCCATCTCTATATCTAAGATCTAATATTTTTATGACTTTATATGCAATGTGAGATGCTTCAAGGGCTCAAATTCACAATTTCCAGCCTGGCTTTCTTGGCCCTAAATTGGGCTTCCTCATCCCTTCCTGTTTCCAATTCTCTTACATGATCTCTAATCATATAGATAGGTTTTTGTTTTTTGTTCATTCATTTCAGTTGTGTCCAGCTTTTCATTACAGAATTTAGGGTTTTCTTGGCAAAGATACTGGAAGTGTTTTGCCATTTCCTTCTTCAGCTCATTTTACAGATGAGGAAACTGAGGCAAACTGGGTTAAGTGGCTTGCTCAGTATTACACAACCAATAAGTGTCTGAGGCAGGATTTGAACTCAGAGAGATGAGTCTTTCTGATTCCAAGCCCAATGCTCTATCCACTGTGACACCCAGATACTCTAAATAAATACACACACATACATATACACATGTGTGATGTATACATGCACACATGTGTGTATGTATACAATTTTTGTTCTTGCATGTTTTGCCCTGGGACCTTACCTCTAGAAAGAAAGGGGGATGGTTCTTTCTTATATCTCTTCTTTGGGGCCATGCTTTAAATGCTCTTCCCTTTCACTTGTACCCCGTGTCTACTCTACCTTCTGCAGGGAACCTTTCCCAATCTTCCTCTTAGAGCCTTCCCCCAATTTGTGTATATAATACCCTCCATTCGGTTTGTATGTATCCTGTATTTACCTACGCTGACATGTGTCCTTCACTTCGGCGTCATCTCCCTGAGGGCAGGGACTGTTTTTACCTTTCTTTTTATCGTCAGTGTCATCCACAGAGTCTGAGGCATTGTAAGTACTTAATAAATGTTTGCTTATTGATTGCTTTTGTTTATATTAATTTTACAGTATTTAGTTTTAAATGTCTTGTAGTGTGTGTATAATGGGGATGAGTATTAATAGGTTATATATACATATGTATATTTATATACACACATACATAAACCATCTATTTTATATGTGAAACATATACATACATACGTACATATACGTATATGTGTATATAAATTTATTATTACTAAATCCCTGGATATTTAAAAAGGTTGTTCACTTCTAGGCAATTCAAACTCTTCCTCTTCTCTGCCTCCTGAAAAATACACTTCTCAGTTGTTTGGAGCTATCCACCTAATATACACAAAACAATCTTCTGCATCAACCATCTTGATAGAGGCAATGGCAAACACCTAATTTCATTTCTTTATAGCAAGTTGTTCTCTCCACTGCCTACCCTCTTATCATCTGCTACCTAAGGTATACTGTTGCACCCAGGTAGGAATTATCTTTGAAAGGGATCTAGTTTAAATGCTTCACCCAGATTTTCTCTTACTGTCTTTTAGAAATATTTGTTTACAATCCTGAGTCTTCTTTATTATCAATAACCAAGTTTATTGGTCAGATGGTTCAACAGGCCAAAGAAATCTCTACAAATGCCATTTCTTAGTATTCTAGGGGAAGATATGTGTGCCTATTTACTTCAGAATGGTGGATCAGTCTTTGAACTATTCTCAAAAGCATTATTACTACTTTCCATCCCATTTGACTTCTGGGAAGGCAAGTTTCCCAGGAGGACATGGTCTTGCATAGGATTCCATTGTTCTCCCCTTGAGAACCCTATAATTGAAATGTTACATGTTACCTCACCTTTTCTTATGAAAAATTGTAACTTCTCAAGGCTAGAGTTTTCAATCCTGAATTTTCAGCTGTGGTGCTGAAACTGATTTTCCCCTCCATTCTTCTTTGAAAGAAGGTACTATATATGTCTGAAGAAACTATTACCTACTGATATTTTCACTCCATCAAAGCTGAAGCAGGCAAAACTATGATTCTGATATATAATCCTATATACGCATACACACTTCATATCAAAAGATGCTAATACTGCTCCTGAACCAATAACTCTATTTCCTTACTGTATTTGTTTTAATATTGAATGGTGAAATAGTGTCTATTTTTAGTTTGAAAGAAGTTACTGGCTGAATGCAGTGTGGGGGTATGTATGCTATGTTTCTATTACATGGCTAGTAGGTAATGTCATAAAACAGAAGGAACACTGGCTATGGAGACAGTAAACCTCATTTCAAATCCCACTTCTGATACTTACTAGCTTTGGGACTTTGACAAAGTCCCTTACCTTCCCTGGACCTCAGTTTACATACCTGAAAGTAAAAGAAGTAGAATCAGTGATGACTTCTAAGGCCCCTTATAATTATGATCTTTCAATCATTCCTTTATTAAGCTCCTACTATATGCCAGAGACAGTACTAGCCCTGGGAATATAAATGCAAATTAAAAAAATACATCTTTACAAGATGTCTATGATTCTAACCAATGTCAATGTAATTAACCATTGAAAAATGAAAAGGAGTAAGCTAGTCAGGCTCAGGAAGATATTATCAGTTCCATCCTAAAGAGAAGAATATGCCACCAGCAACAACACTGAGTACCCTAAAAATAAGAAAGGTATTTTTTCCCTGCACATACCACTTCTGTGTGACCATTTATTTATTGAGTAGATTATAGATTTTGAGACCTTAATTTGAATTTAAGAATAGAAGACTTTCTCTAACACTCTGATACTTTAGGAAATTTTCCATAATGGGAGGGCGTCCTTAAAATTTCTAAAAAACAGTAGGCTGTGACTGCTGCCTGCTACTGGAAAGGAGCTAAAAGAACATGTAACCTCATGATACTCCGGGCCAATATCCAATCACCCTCTGCTGTGGCCTGACCCTGGCAATGTATATTCAGAGGAGCCTGGGCCATGATTACTATTGATCTCTGCAGTGGAATGAACCATGCCATCCCACAACTTCAGTCAGTTCTTGGGAGTGAAACAAAGAGCCCAGCTGAGCTGTGCCACAATTCTGCTCTTTTCATGTGGGTAGGCATAAAATTCATTCCAACAGCTTGAGTTGGATTAGAGCCTACCTAACACTTCCAGAGACTTATTGAATAGGTTGTGAATACCGTTTTTGCTTCCAAGGAATAATAAAGAACAGCACAAAGTACTTCTTCACCTCATATCAGTGTTTTTATTAAATCCAACCTTGAGGATAATTCTTTAAATGCTCCCTATTGGAAGTAAAGTATTCTTTCCGTCAAGGCATCTACTTTCTGTAGGGAAAAGACTATTGAGAGTTAGCACACTTTAGAAAAGAAATCAGAATATTTATTGAATGTATTCTTAGAATTCTATCTACCTCATTCTTTTAAGTTATTGACATTATTGTGAACTAACTTCTAAGTTATTTAAGTTATTGGTAACTAATTTAATTAGTTAACAATAAATTCTAACAGAAGCACCTAATGAAGATACAAGTTTTCTCCTCCCCAAATGGCAGAAGTGACACTCAAAACCTGTCATCTGATTTTCAAGGCTCCCATTCCCACCACCTATGCTGGGGCTACAAAGTCCCTCCCCCAGACACATTTTGCCCTAAGCCTCTGGGCTATCAGTGACCCAGACAATTCCCTAAAACACAAGCTGCAGGGGAGGTGCCAACCTGTCCTGGTAATGGGAGATTCTTCCCTAGAAGTTAATGACACTGGTGAGATTACAGATCTAGTCCAAATGAATTGAAGTCAGAAGATGCTTTCCTCATTGTGTGCAATGTGATACTGAGTAAGAAACATTCCTTATTCCCTAGCTCAGTATTCTCCCCTCCAGACAGACCTACACCAGACCAAAAGCTAAGTGGCAAGTTGTTACCTGCAGTGACATTTAAATGAAGTACATACTTCACTACAAAACATAAAAAAATTACAGTCTTTTTATTCCCCTTTTGCTAAATGCAGTAGAAAATTTACCTAATGCTTCCCACCTGTCAATTTTCTTCACAGCGTTCAGATAGCATTATGATTCATTATCAGCTTGTAATTCACTAAGACTTCATCCATAGCCCTTTGTTTTCTTTTTTTTTCCCCACTCAGATAGCTCGGTGAGGTTTTCTAGACCCTTCCACCAAGTGGACAAACTTGACTTGTTCCCACTGAAATCAATTTCCTTGTTCTTTTGACTACATCCCAAACTTATTTAGATCATCTCAAAGATGAAATCTGCAAGATTTCAAATAAAATCAATTGTGAAAAGAACATAACAGTAATAGCAAAAATGTCGAGCCCAGGACCCCCAGAAATCACGACTGGGAATGCTGCCAGCCTTGGGGTGGAGGAGGGAGGTAGAATGGCCAAGTCAGGGAGTTTATCTGGGCCTAGTAAAGGATTTAGGGCGCCATTAAAACCTTGTGTATACATAGATGCAACATGGAAGAAGAGCCATCTAATATTTTCTCAATTTTTTAAAATAAATTCACTACTGTCAAAAATACTATACATCTATTTCTCCTTTTCTATTTTCCAAGTCAGGTATAGGGAAATTTAGTCTTCTGATTTTTACACCATTTATTTACCTATCTATTTATTTGCGGTTTGGATGGCATAGAGTGGTGGATAGAGTGCTAGATCTAAATTCAAAACCTACCTCAGATAACTTACTAGCTATGTGACCCTGGACAAGTCCCATAACCTCCATCTCCCTCAGTTTCCTCATCTGTAAAATGGAAATAATAAAAGTACCTACATCACAGTGTTGTTTTAGGGGAAAAAATGAGATATTTGTAAAGTGTTTTGCAAATGTTAAAGCATTGTAAAACATTAACTGTTATTATCTTTCCTTAAACATGAGGCAGTAACACAAATCTGGGTTTAAGAACTAGACAGTACTCCAGTTGGAAATATCAATAGGTGAAGGCTGTCTGTGGTTCGATGAGAATCTATAGAGAAGATGTAAGGTTGTTTTTTTTTTCCTTTGATCCAGACGCTATGTTGAATTTGTAAAGCAGGTTGTGTTCCTGTGTGATGTGCTTACACATACTGAATGTCCTTTACAAGAAGGCTTGAAAATTATGTTTGGTTTCAAGTTATTAAAAAAGTTCAACATAAGCTACTTGGACTCCTGTTAGGAAGAAAGTGCTATTCAGATGATTTTACTTAATGTCAGGACCACCTCAAGTGCGTGATGGTGAATGGCTTTTGTTCTTCAAGTTCTTCTTGACCTGCCTAATCCTTCAGTCTAAATTTATGAGGAAAATAAAGGCATATTAAGGAGATCATGCTCTGTATACAAATAATTTTTCATTATTTACATAATAAGGGAATATTCTCCCAATCATATTTTTAGTCAGGGAATTGTTTGCTCTTCAATAAAATATTTATGCTTGTAAGTCTAAAATGTCCTCAGTGTTACAATACATAAAGCAATTACAAACTCAGTAATTAGAAAAATGCACCAGTTACTTTCCTTATGTGACAGTCTGTTCTATGGTAGAATCCCAGAATCCCTGAGTTGTGAGGATCCTTAGAGACTACCCAACCAAAAATATGCTGAATAAGAATCCCTTGAATAAGAATATCCCTGAAAAATGGGAATTCTTATTTTGCTTGCTGATCTCTAATCAGAGGCATAACTAGGAATTCTAGTATCCCACAAGTCAATTCATTTGAACTGTGGAAGGAGGGGAGTAGATGGAAAGAATGTCCTAAAGATACAAGGACCTGTGAGGAAGGGATCTCAGATACCACCTTGTGGAAACAGACAAAGACCTCAGGGCAGTCCCCAAGGGTAGAATGCCATGGACACCACCGCTAGAAAGAGGGCCAAGGCAGAAAGCAATCAAGAGAAAACTCACCTGGGCTTAGGGAAGGTCTGGATCCCATTTCAGCTATTATTTTCCTATTATCAATGGACATGATACAGTTATGTTGAGTAGAGTCATCATCAGTGTTGTTGATGTGTTATGGAAAGAGAATGGAGAGACGTGGAAGATTGTTCTCACCTGCTTCATAATTTTGTCTAAGATAATGCCTGTTCTTGCTAACCAAATGGGAGCTTGAAGTTTGAAAAGAACTTATGATTCTTATTTGTATCTTCTTCCCTGTGTAATTTTTTGACAGAATAAATTTCTCATTTCTAATTACTGGGGAGATCAAGGATTTAGTACTGACATGCACAGAAAGAATAAGCAATAGTCAGGCCTTCATCAACACTTATTTGAACTATTATATGGACAACTAGATGGTACAATGATTATAGTGCTGGGTCTGAAATGAAAAAGACCTGAATTCAAATCTGACCTCAGACACTAACTAGCTATGTGACTCTGGACAAGTCACCTAACCCTTGTTTGCCTTAGTTTTCTCATCTGTAACATAAGGATGATAATAGTAATTACCTCGCAGGGTTATTGTGAAGATCAAATGAGATAGTATTTGTAATACACATAACACAGTGTATTACACAGTAATTAAGTAAGTAATAAATGTTAGCTAGCAGTAACAACAGCAGCCACCACCTCCACCTCCAAATAGGTGTCATTCTCCCAATATTTCTTCTCTCCCAAGCATCCTCCATTCATTGCCTAAATTATCCAAGGTTCAGGTGTGACTAGATCACTTTCCTACACGAGAACCTTCAGGGGTTCTCTATTACCAATAGGAGAAGATATCAACTTTTCAGTTTAGCATTTAAAGCCCTTCCCAGTTACCTTTTAAGCCCTATCTCCCATCACTCTCCTTCACACGTTCCATGTGACAGCCATTCTCTGAAGTTGGCCTGCCATTTTTCTGCCTCTGTACAACCTATCACATATGCCTGGAATGCACTCTCTCATGTTCTCCCAAAAGAATGTTATCTTCTGAACTAACTTCTCTCCTCTTCCCCCTCCAGAGGGATGTAAAGTCCTTGGGAGGAGGGGGGACTATTTATCACCTTTGTCTTTGCATTCTCAGCACCCAGCATAGTTCCTTGCATATATTGTAACGGGCACTCAAAATAAATTCTTATTGAATTAAATGTCTCCATACCTAATTTCTCGTCTTTCTTCAAGGCTTAGTTCAGCTGCCACCTTCTCTTTGAAGCCTTCGCTGATCTTCTAGTTATTAACATCTGTGTATTTGTCGATACATATGTTGCATTTCTTCTAAAGAATAAGGGTACAGGTACTCTTTCACTTTTTAAAAAATCCCCAGTGCCTGCCACAGTTTTTTCCCCAGAGCAAGGACTTAAATAAATGCTTACTGAGTTGAGCTGAGAAGCAATATAGACTTAAAAGAAAAACAAAATTCCCAGCAACTAAAGTTAGCCCAAAGTGAAATGAACTACCTTGCTATGTAGTGGGTTTTGACTGACTGGAGACAAAATGGTAACTAGGAGAGAGTGACGTGGGCTTTATGTAAGGACTCCAATATTTCTACTGGGGAGAAACTGATGATTCTTTTTCATGGCAGGACTCTGTCTAGCCATCCCCACACATGACATACCTCTTTGGGTCCCACACAGTGAGGTGCAGCCACCACTTCTGCATCACCAGAGCCCAGCCTGTCCTTCTCCACTGGCCCACTGTCATTGCATCCCTCTTTTGGAGTCCACTTGACCAACTTCTCCTAGCCCCTGACCTGCTGCCACTGACTCCACTTGCTTCTGTGGTTTTGGGGGTTAGGATTCTGGGATTATTCAAGAAGTACTACAGTACATAAACTCAACTCTCTGAGACACTGGATGCTTCCTCCCTTGCATGACTCTAAGGAGCACAAAAGTATGGCTATTAAAGTATAACACTGTTTCTGATCCTCCTAACCTCTCTGCCTATGAAGGACAATTATTCAGTAACCTCTCTGAAGTCAAGTTTGAAGACAGACCACACTTGTTGAAAAATGATTAAAAGACATTTGTCGTTGTTGTTCAGTCACTCAGTCTTTTCTGACTCTTCGTGATCTCATATACCATCTTGTCCATGGTGTTTCCTTGCAAAGATACTGGAGTGGTTTGTCATTTCCTTCTCCAGTGGTTTAAGACAAACAGAGATTATGTGACTTGCCCAGGGTCACACAACTAAGTAAGCATCTGAGGTCATATATGAACTCAGGTCTTAATCCCAGGACCTGCACTCTATTTACCGAGCCATACAAACCCTTTAATCAAGACCAAACACACAAATGAACATAACTACCTTTTAAAGTTTCTCCTGTTGGAACAGAATATTCTATCATTGACATTGTAGTCATTTTACCAATTAAAAGAAACGTTCTTTTCCTTGAGTACATTTTTTTCTTTTCTTGTTTCATGGTGGGCCTGTACAAGCAAGAAAATCCAGATATCACTTTTTCTACAGAAAGCATAACCCTGCTTAGTACACTGGTATCATGAGGATTTGCCCAGCCTGTTTCCTAAAAGTCATAGGATTCATAATTGGAAGGGAACTTTGAGATATTCTGGTCCAAAACCATGATTTTTTTTTTACCAATTAGGAAAGTGGTACCTAGTGAGATTGACTAGTCTAAAGTGCACAGGTATTTTAGTAGCAAATTTGGAATCTGAACCTAGGTCTCCTCATTCCAAATCCAGTTTTCTTTCCTCTATTCCAGTGACTTAGATCCTATAGATGCCTGATGCTACTCAATATTTTGTGAGTCCCTAGCACTATTTTTTCTTGTGCTATAATCACAAAATCTTATCTGGAATTTTGCCTCTCATCTATGCTTGGCATGGGACAAAAACAAAAGCAAATGACAAAAAATGGCAGTAAAAGAACCAAAACAATAAAAAGATGGGCCTTTAGAGCCATTCCTGCCATATAAATGGTTTCAGAGTCACATAAAAATCCTTAACTCTGCAACACTAGATGAACCATTCTAGACCAATAGATTCTTTCCATATTGGTCATTCTAATCCTGCCCTGTGCTACTCAAGAGTGACTTCCATAAAGACTAGAAGTCAAGAAAAGATTAGGGAGAATGGCAAAGGAAAAAGGAGTAACTGAGCCTATTCATTTCCAGGGATGGCGGAGAGAATGTCCCAGGAGTCCAGGACCTCCTGAATACCCCCTTTTGACACTGCAGCATCTTTTTTGATGTGTTAATTGAGAACATTACACATTAACTACATGCTGAAATGGAGTCCCGTCAGCACCACATCATGATGCAACCATAGCAACACAACATCAAGATGTGTTCCTGCGACCCTTGCGTTTCTACACAATAATAAAACTACATTCCACTGCCTCAAATTGAGCACCACTGTTCTCAAGGGTCTTATTTCTCACAATACAAGGGGCCATTGTCCCACTACTTAGAAATAAGACGGTGCTGGAAACAAAAGCTGTTACTGCAAATTCATCATGGTTTATTATTCCCATCAAAGAGATGGAGAAGAAGTCTTCAGGCAGGTTGAGCCATAACATTAAAGAAACTAAGAAACAGACCTGAACAATCATTCATTTTAAGCTTACTGTTGCTATGTACACCCAAGTTACTCTGTGAAGAAACTTGCCCAAGAATAGCACTCACCATGTTTATTATTCTCAGGACATTCTGCCACAGTTTTTCACCCAGTAAATAACCAGAGTTTGGTATTTAGCATTGTGTAGGACAAACAGGTCTATAAATAGCAATTCTTTCCTAATGCCCCAAGAAGTCTGAAATCTTGTGAAACAAGGTATTTTTATGCTGATAAAGTAAAACATATTCTTTTGGGATTTACTTCTATTTGAGATTATTTCCAACCACCATGCCATTTTTTGACTGCCAATGTCATTAAATATATTTGGCTACTTCAGAATGACTATTTTAGCCATGTTGAAGGGGCTAAATTACAATCTCTTCTTTGGGATAAGCTCCTAGGAGATTACAGACACAGGGAGAGGATATTCTGCAAAGCAAATCCTGTAGTTTAGAAGGAAGAGGGCGTAAAAGAAAAAAAGCTTACTGCCACAATGTAGAGGGTCAAAAGGGTGGTTTCACTTTTGTCTCCTAATAATATACTTTCTTTTCATTTTCGAAACGCGCCAGAGGCTATTTACCCAATTGTACCCAATTTGTTATAATTGGAAGGCATGTTCTTTTTCTTGAAAACCCTTTCTCTCCTCTCAGTTATGATCTCTGTGTGGCACATATAGTAAAAAGAAAACTTCCATAAATTGAACAAAATTGACTCCTCTATAGAGCATCTGTGGTTTACTAACTTACTGTGGATTTTAAAAAATCAGTTGTATTATAATGATTAATGAAACTGTAAGATTAAGCAAAAGCAATCCCCCTAACATATCTTAGAACAAAGGTTAAAAAGCAAGCTAGCATATTGGATCCAAAAAGATCTTAACAGGTTAGAACATCAGGCTAAAATCTTATAAGCTGATATACAATAGGAATTAATATGAAGTCTTTCTTCCAGTTCAAAACAACAGCTTCAGTGGTGAGAGATGGGCCAGCAATTCACCTAAGATATAGCAGGACTGGAAAAGGGGAAATATCCTAGGTTTTTAAAAAGGAAAATAAAAAGAAGAAAATGGAATCTGCAACCTGTAGCTCATTTTCTTTGACTCTGATTCCTAGGAAACTTCTGAAAGTATAATTAAGAGGGGGTTAGTGAACATAAAGGAAAGGCAGTCATAATCACAAAGCACCAGAGTCAATATAGCTCCTCTAGAATGGGTCTTGCTAGATGAATATCATCATCTTTTTCATGAATTCTAGACTGGCAAATAAAGAGAATGCTATAAATATAATTCACCTGTATTTTTGCAAAGCATTTACAAAATCTTCCATGCTGTTCTTATGGACAGGTAAAAAGAGTGAGACAAGAACATTTTGATTAATTGGAATGAGTTGAATGGCTGGATCTCCAAAACAGTCCTTAATGGCTAGCTGTCAGCCTGGAATATGGTCTCTGCTATGGCTCCCTGAGGACCTGTGCTTACATATGTAATAAATAACTTACAATGTCTAATTTTTATAAATAAACTAAATAGATGGTGTTCTTATCATACTTGTAAATGAAGTAAAACTAGAAGTGATAGCTAACAAGTTTCATGACAGAATCAAGAATCAAACATGTCCCAACATATTCTGCCCTTGTAAGACCCTTCTGGATTAATGTGTTGAGCTTTGGCCCTAGCATTTTAGAAATAATATTTCCATTCCCATTTATATAGCACTTTTCGGTTTGCACTGTACTTTCCATATGTCACTTCCTTTGATCCTTACAGCTCCACGGAGAAGTGTTATTATTATGCTCATTTTATAGAGGAAAGGGGTGATGTGGCTTGGTGGATAAAGCAGTGACCTGAGTGTCAGGAAAGGTACTAGTCCTGCCTCTGACACATAGGACTCAGTTGCCCTGGACAAGTCACTTAAGTTCTAAGTACTGAAGGCAACTCTCTATGACAACAGGTTACAAAGAAGTTCCTAACCTTTATTGTTAGAGAGAGTTTACTGCATTAATGAAATCAGAGGTCTAGAAAAAAGGAAAAGAAAGCATGTGAAAACTGACACACAGAGAGGTTTGTACTTCACTCAGAGTCACACAGCTAATAAGTGTCTAAGGCAGAACTTGAGCCCAGGTCTACTAAGTTCAGCTCTCTATCCATAGGGTCTAAGTTGCCCTTATGATATGTTTGTTAGAAAACATATAGAGAAGGAAGACTAAAATGGTGAAATAAATAAAGATCAAATGATAGAGAGATTAGCTGAAGGAACTATGGGTAGTTAGACTGGAAAAAAAGAATTAGAGGAAACGTGATAACTTTCTTCCAGTTTTTGAAGGGCAGTTATGTGGAAGAAGGCTTAGACTTTTTTCTTGTTGGCCCCAGTAAGAACAAAAAATAAGGGTCAGAAGCTACAAAAAGGCACAGGAAACTCCCTCCTCTTAGATCCAGCTGTTAACAAATCCCTTGATCTTCATGTCATGGCCAAAAGCAAAAAATTAATTCAATTAGGAAAAAAATAGCATTATCAAGAAGCAACAAGCAATACATAATATAACAAATGGTCATTGATTTCAGCTGAAACTTGTTTTCTTTCTCAACTTTCCACTCATCACCAACAGTCTAGAATGCAGTCATTCCCATTCCACTTCTATGCAGCATGAGAGGAGAAATTAGGCAGTCACTCACAGGAATGGCATTAGCAGAAAGCACTTTAGAAACTCTAAAGTATGTTGATTGTACTGCATGCCTCAGATAGTTGTGGGACCCTTAAGTACACCTGATCTAGGCTTCTTGAGTGTTCCAATAACTGTAGCTCAACCGGATGGGAACAAAGATCCCCTTGGCTGCTCCAGTATCTCACATGTACAAGGGAGCAATTATTGCTTACCCCATCATGGCTGGTTGGGACATCATTTGCAGAGTGACCCAATCGTTCTTCTCATCTTCTTGCTTTTTAAAAAAATCCCCACCACCCGATGCTTATCCATCCAGAAATCACATTCTGTAGGCACTAAACATACCAGGATAAAGGGGGAAAATGAAATTCTCCTGAGGTATCAAGTGGCAAGGTGCCAATAGTATCCTCCTTTCCAGTGAAAACCCTAGTGTGGTTATTTAACTTATCATCTGTGTATGGTTTTTTCCTTCCAACTACATATATTCTAAGGATCATAGTTTATAGGATGGTTTTGTTTTGTCAGTGTTGTGGGGGGTTGTTTGTTTTGGAAGGTTTTTGTTTGTTTTGGGTTTTTTGTTTTGTTTTTACAGTAGGTTTTCAATAAATATGTTGATGGACAGATGAACAAAACAATACATAAATCAGACTTTGAATGACCTGCAAATGATATAACCAGAATTTTGCTGGTTTGAATCCAAAGTTTGGGTTTGTATTATGAATAGGTCAGTTTTAAAGTCCATTTCACTTAGAAATGTTCCCAGTTCTATTTATCTGCAGTTGGCTCCTTGGGATTCTATGATCTGATTTAATCTAGTGACTATTTAGGCAACGTGAGCTAATCTCCCTTCTTTCTCATACCTGCTGCAAAACTACTTGGCATTGGATTTCTATTTCTCACACTGACTAGGCTAAGGCCATTTTTTAAAGTTGACAAATTAAGGCAATTCAGTTAGTAGAGTAAGATTTTTTTTTCCAGTAGCAGATAGATCGCCAGATTTACTGTACAGGCTAAAATCATCTTTCCTTCAAATCAAATATAACCAAGAAAAATAACAATACCTACAAATGAAGCCAGTGTGAAGCCACTCAGCACTGTGGTCCTGGATTAATCATGTTGCTCTTTGAAATTTCAAAGCTTTTAATCACCTAGCCCTGCAGTCTTTGGTTAAAATTCATGGGCATTTTACAGGTGTTATTTCAGCCCCCAGGGCCCCTGTATTGTTCAGAAAGTACAGTGAAAACCTGTTAAAAGTGAAGAAAAAAAAATTAATGTTAAATTGAATAAAAGGCTTGCAAAGGTCAAAATTTGTTCCCAGGTTCACAGTAATAGGGATGTTCATGGAAAATCAAACTTAATTATGAGCATTTTGCTACTTCCACAAATGATTTGAGGATGAAGTTAATTCTCTATTGGGTAACAAATGTCTTTTCAGGAGAAAGTACCTAATGTGAGTTTTAAAAAAGCAAAAAGCACCCATATATATATACATATATATGTGCATATATATACATACACACATATATGCATGCATACATACAGTCACACACATACCTATATATAAAAACACACAAATGTATGTACATATGTGTGTATTTTAGAATGCACATGTTACACATGTGCAACAGTTAAGCCTTGAGACTTGCTAATGACCCAAATTGATTCCTGGTCTCCCAAATTGTAGTAGATTCAACAAGGCTGGAAAGAATCATCCAGGGTTCCAGTCTTCTCTAGAGAACAGTGAAATCCTACCAGAACAACAGAATCTCAGAACTGGTAGGGATCTCAGAGGTCAAGTAATACAACCTAAATCTGAGCAGGACATCACTCTAACATAATATACCTAACAGTTATTAAGTTTTCACCTGGACACATCTGACTAGTTACCAATCCTTGAGGAAATCCTATTCTGAGAATTTTTCTACACTGGTCATGCTACCTTTTAAAAGATAAATCAAAGATCTTAGTGTTGAGGCTTGGCATCTATATGTAGTTTTCCCTTGAAGTCCTGTCTGGTGCTGCTTAATATCAGTTAACTTCATAGTTTTGAATCTCCCTGCTTTGGGAACAGAAATTCTCTTCAAACATGTGGCATCTAGCTAAGCAGAAAAGATTTCACCTACTCCAATCAAGAATGAACAGGTATTCTTTTTTTTTTTTTAACAGAACTCTTCTTAACTGAAACCAAGCAGCCTTAACCTACCCAACATTGCTGCTTTCTCAGATTTTTAGTTGTTCTCTACCTTCACTACTTCTGATTTGCCGATGCTCACACAGCTATTGGAAATTGGTCTCAGGTCTTCCTGAGTCAAAGACTGGCCCTTACTTGACTATTCCCTGTTATCTCTCAGAAAGATACTTAGCATAATTAGTAACATAAAATTATACAATCATATATTTAGAGTAAGAAGGGACCTTAGAAGTCATTTGGTCCACCCTCTTAATTACATAGGAGAAAACTGAAGTGAAGTGGTTTGCTTAAGTCACATGGATATAAATAGCAAAAGTGGGTTTGAATCCAGTTCCTCTGACTACAAATCCAGCTTATCCCTATCATACAGATGAGGAAATTGAAACTCAGAGAGGTGAAATGATTTTTTTCTAGGCTAACAGTGAGAAAGAGGCAGACAGTCACTTAATGACTTGTTATAGAAGGGATTCTTGTTTAGGTACTGGTTGGCCTTTGAAGTCCCTTCTACTTCTGAGAATCGTTGTTTCCTTCTCTAAAAGCAGGTGTTTTAAGTTCAGTGAGGTCCCCACTACACCCCAGTTGGGAATCTATCCCAGCTTTCATTACATGGTCTCTCTTTTCCTCAGACACACACACATATACATGTATATATGAGGTCCTCCAAAGGGATAAAAAAAAGAAAGGGGAAGGGGTACAGGTACAGGGTTTACTTATTTATAAAATGTTTTAGGGTGTCGGGTGGAGAAGGTGCATGCTATGAGAATAGTTTTTCAACCAGCATTACAGCCTCAGTGATTGTTAACCTTGTTAACCACATTGCTGATACACACCAGTGTAGCATATTTTTAAAGAAGGCAGTAGACTCAGGAGAGTAGTGCTTGGGATCAGCTTCCCAGGCCATTGACTACAACCCTGCATGTTACAAAAATTGGACAGGCCTTTTTTGTTTTGGAAAATGATGTATTCAGAATACATCCCTAATTTTTTTTTTGCCTTCCAAATAAATAATACCCATCTGTACTAATGACTGCTGGGCTTGTGTTTACAGATGACAGCAAATTGAAATGGTGTTATTTTTTAAACACAAAAGGCCTCACAAATAGTCCAAAGCCTGGTCACAACTGTAAATTGGCATGGAAATGTTCCCTATCACTTAAACAGCATGTTAGCCTGAGTTTATTGAATTTGTCCCAGGAATGTCTAAGGAGCCTTTTCAGTTATATCTACAGGAACAATATTGTGCTTATTGATGGATCTTTTAAATGCCATACGGTATATGGGCTTATGCAAATTAGATTTCCAAAAGTGCCTATTTGAGTGTTTGCATTAGACCCAAATCCATCGGAACACTGAGGCTAAGCATACATTGTGGAATGGGAAGATCAGATTGAAATGAAATTGAGCCTTTCCACATGCTTGATGCATATCCCTTACCACTTCCCAGTCAGTATCACTCCAAGGACCACAGTTTGACAGCACATTTTCCCTTTCTCCATTTTAAGTTAACTTGAAGGCTATCTTTACACATAACCAGTTCAACCATTTTGACAGAATTAACTAGTCAATTCACATGTATAAAAAGGGAGTGAGGGGCGGCCAGGTGGCTCAGCGAGTAAGAGCACCGGCTACAGTGTCGGGATGACCTGAATCAAATCCGGGCTCAGATACTCAGCACCACACCCAGAAATAATAACTGTCTGTGTAACCTTGAGCAAGTTACTTAACCCCAATTGCTTAAATAAAAAAAAAAGCGGAGTGGGGAGGACAATCAATATACTCAGAAAAGCATTCCAAATAGTTATTTTTTTAACTGAATTGATTGGAGAGGATTTGGAGCAGACAAGTTGATCCACATGGTTAAACATCCTAATTTATTAGATTAGATTTAAGCTGAGCAAGTATGGACCCTGATATCTCTGGGTTCTTCTTTTAAGGCCTTCCATGTAACTTTCATACATATCTCAGTTCCACTAGCCTTTGGAATCCACTTTCTTGGTTTTAGGAGACAGTTCTTCATCTGTTTAGGAACTTGGCAATTGTCATAAATGTTCTTTTATATAATTTTCCTTTAGTAAAATGTAATCTCCCTGGGGAAGGGGCTGTTTTAATTTGGGCTTCCTATTTCTACTACCTTGCATTGTGTGAGACATAGCATTTGGACACATTCTCAATAAATGTTTTAAGTTGAATTGAATCAAACTGGCATACATCATGTGTTCATACAATAAATATTTCCTTAATGTCTATTTGGGGCATGACACTCTGCTTGCCCTCAGTATGGCTTTTAGTCTTGTCCTCAGGGTAACTTCATTCAGTTGGCTTTCTAAAACATCATTTGGATCAATGTGTGGGAGAAAATAGACTTCTTACACATGTCACAGAATCACAAAATTTCAGAGCTGCGAGGGAACACAGTTTGATGTATACCAGAAATGGATCTCTTATGGTTTATTATCTAACTCTACTCAGAGACCTATAACAAGGGAGAACCCATCACATACCAAAACAGTCTATTCATATACCATTTGGAACCACTCTAATTTTTACTGATGTTTTCCTATCATGAAGTCTAAATTCAAGCAGTTTGATCCAATGGGTAGGACAACTGGACTTAAGAATAAGAAAGACCAGAGTTCAAGTTTTACCTCAGAAATTACAGTGCGACCTTAGACAGGTCACCTAAACCTGTGTAAGTTTTCTCATCTATAAAATGGAAATAAGTTCTTATCTCACATGATTATTGTGAAGATTAAATGAGAATACATATGTATGTGTTTGTACATACATACATACATATATATATGTGTGTGTGTATATATATATATATATATTGCTTTGTGAACCTTACATCACTTTATAAATGTTAGTTATTTTCATCATCATTGTTAATATAAAATTCCTTTTTTTGCAATTTCCTCTTGTTACTCTTGGCTCTGTCTTCTGGGTCCTCCAGATACTTGAAGATAGCTATCCTGTCCCCCCTGAGTCTTTTTTGGATTTTCAGGAAGTACAGCTTCTATGATCAGTCCTTCATGTGGTTATGCTTGGAACTCTACAAACAGGGTGTGCTGAAGCCAGCTTGACCTGGATCAAGAGTGCCAGTCGCTAAACTTTTGGTGTAAACTATTGTACCTCAAAAATCAGTAAGCCCTACAAAGCAGGATTTGAGCTATTGTTTCATTGGTTGTCTAGACTTAAGAAAGTGATGGAGGAAATGGTAACAATAGAAATTAAACTTAAAAGTGTGTCATATACACATTTTTTTTTCAAGAGAGCGAGTTGTGTCATATACACATTTTTTTTTTCAAGAGAGCGAGTTGTTAAACTTTTACCAGCACATCATTATCTATAAGCAGCTGGGACCCAGGAACCTACTATTCTTAGATAAGAAAATGTTCCTCGTCCCCTCATCATCCAGGATTTTGATAGCCATGTTCTCATAAGCAGGAAAATTAACTAAATCACTTTAGAAGTCTATTTGATGGATCTTTTAAATGACATATGGTATATGGACTTTAATCAATCAGAAAATGTCATAAACCTACTCGTTTCTTGAGCATTCTAGTTCACCAGGGTTTTAATTAGGCAAAGTTGTGGAATGGAAAAATCAGAGCTTTTAGTAGGGATTTTTGCACTAGGGTCAATAGGCAGGAAAGGAGCCCTGAAAAGAGATATCAATTTTTGTTTGAAAATTAAGAATCTGAAAGCACCTGATGATCATTTCGAACATCAGTAATCTTTGTAGATGAAGGACATGTCCTGAAAGGTAGTTGTTATTTTTAATGTCTCTGCTAAGGTTTTTATTTCTCCTAAAAGTTATGTGAAGAAAGAATAGATGATTTTAAAATCCTGAATGCTTTTGCAGTTAAGAGTGGTCTTACTGAACTTTTCAATAACAAAGCTTTACGTATTTACTGAATGCCAGGCCCAGTGCTTGATGCTGGGGATATGAAGTCAAAACCAAAAAAGATACTGGCTTTTTAGGGGAAAACCTTATGTATATTGGAAATCAAATGTAAATTAATTTCTAGGGGGAAGTCAGTAGGAACTGGATATGATAGTTGGGGATCAAGATATAGTTCCTATAAAAAGGTGCCCCTGAAGCTGAAATTTGAGTGAAACTGAGGATTCTGTGAGGTTGAAGTGGGGAGAGAGTCCACTCCAGGCAAGCGAACCACGCTAGGCAATGACCAAGACTTAGTCAATGGAATGTTGTACATGGGAAACAGCAAACTGGCTGTTTCATTGAATATGAAAGAGATGAATGTGCTGTAAGCCTTTAGAGTGAGGCCAGAGCTGGACTTAAAGGCTTTAGAAACCAAACAGAGAAGGTTATAGTTTATATGAGAAGTAAGATGGAATCACTGGAACTTTCAGAGCACAGGAGTGAAGACATCAGACCTGTGCTTCTGGAATATCACTCTGGCAGCTGAAGGAAGGATGGATGGAAAAGGAGAGACACAGAAGTCAGGAAAACTCACTCGGAGGCTATTAAAATGGTTGAGATGAGATGTGATATGATGAAGACTTCAGTTAGGGTAGTAACTAGAAAAGGAGAAAAGAAGGGATAGGATGTGTATGTGGAAAAAGAATCAGCAAGACATGGGAACCAATTGGGTATAAGAGGTCAGAGGGAAGGAAGGGTTGCTAGCTGAGTGACTGAAAAGATACTAAACTGCATAACTAGCAGTATGGTGCTATCTTTGATAGAAATAGGGAAATTAGGAAGAGAGAAGGATTTGAGGGGGAATATTTATTACAGTGTGTTTTATATACTTTTAAAAATTTAATACTTCTAATATTTCTGGAAAAGACCACGTTAATATTCCTATTTTATAGGTAGAGAAACTGAGGCTTGGTAGGTTTTTGTAACTCATCCTATATCATTTAGTTAGTAGTAAGCTTGGGACTAAAATTCTAGCTTTTTAACTCTCAAAGTATGGCTTTCTACCAAACTCTACTACTACTGTGAGGCAAATAGGACATGTAGTTAGTTTATTGTATATTATGAAAGAATATAGGTCTTTGTCCAAGGCTAGAGTATACCCCCACTGAGACTAAGAGGTCCAGAGGGAAAGAATTAGACTTGATGCAGGGAAAAGTTTTTCCTAATAATTAGAGCTATCCAAAAAAGGTAATAAGCTGCTAATGTCAGGAAAAACCTGGGTCCAAATGCTTTTTCCTGAAATTTCCTGTGTAGTCATGGACAAGCCACTTGAGCCTCTCTAACTGAAAGGCTATGACCTCTCTGAGCTTTTTTTCCTTAGCAGTGAAATGAGATGACTAAACCTACCCCAAAGGGTTATTGTGATGCCCAAATGACCTAAAGTTTGGAAACTTTAAAGTGATACATACGTGGCACAGTGGATAGAGCTTGAATCTAATCAAGAGCGTTATAACCTCGTCATCAGGCTGAACATGTACCTCCATCAACAGTCACTAAGGCTCTGTTTACATCAATGCTACACAATTGGATAACTCAGAACACTTAAAAACTTTTAGAATTCTGTTAACTAAGAGTATATGATACAACATACTCATACCCTCTCCACCAATATGGAAAGAATACTGAACTTGGGGTCACAGGACCTGAATTCAAATTATAGCTTAACCACTTACCTGTGTGGTTTCATCAGTTTCCTTATCTGTAAAATAAGGAGGTGAGGTTGATGGCATCTGATGTCTGTCCCAGCTATGCTCCTATGATCCATCATCCCCTGAAAATATAGTATTCAAAAGTCACTGAAGGAGAACGGAATTTATCACAGAAGGTGGGCAACCTTCTGGCACTTTCAGCACTCCATTCATACCTTTGTTGAATAACTATACAGCCTATATTGCAAGGCTATTCTTTTCAATATTTGCACTTATAGGACCTATCAAAGCTTGTGATTTACTTATCTAGCTCAGCAGTCAATTCATACCATGATGAGGCTTCAGAGTAAGATTTCAGTGGAGTATTGAACACACTAATTTTAATTCAGTGAATTTAATTTGTTTGGCCTTTGTAAATATTCATTATTCAGAGGGCCTGATCATAGTAACCCTAGTTGCTTAACCTTTAATTGCCTTCATTTATTAACATTAGCAAGCTTTTTTTGAATACAGTCTCAAAAAACAGATTGCTTCAGCCCAGCTGTTACCTGTTTTGCTTGACAGATGTAAGGTACTGATGACTGTAGCACTAGATAGCCTAAGGAAACTCACCTGCCAAGATGCTTCTCTTGGGAGGTGGGCCTTAGTTGCAGGGTGTTACTGTAACACTTTGGGAGGATCTCACTACTTTTATCATTAAAATTACAGGAAAACCAAATTAAGGCCATTTATATACTGGCTAAGTGAGCTGCATGATTTATGGGCACTGCCACTGAGTTGAGTCCTTTTTCTACCCCATCACTAGGATGCTGGCTGCTGGGTCTCTGGCACCAGTAAATGAATGATATGGCAGCTTCACAGAAGTCATTGCCACTTCTGGCAATATGGCAGCTGTTTTGAAGGGTTATTTGCAGCCTCTCTTGGCAAAAGAGAATGCAACAGTGCGTGAAAGTCCTTCTTGGAACAATTCCCAGTAACGCGTATGAATTGCTTGTTTGCAGAAATTGTGGTCTCTCTCTAGACAATGGCTATGTCTTGAGAGTTCAATCAAATCAATATAAATATGGTTAAAAGGCAAAAATAATGTTGTAAAGATACCCAGTGTCAGGAAGCTTTAGTTCAATCCCTGGCTCTGATAGAAACTTTGTAACCAACTGGCAACCTCTATGAATATCAGTTTTCTCATCTGTAAAATGGTCATAAAAATACTTGTGCTATCAACTTGCTGAGGTGGTTGTGAGGAAAATGTTTTGTAAAACTCTAGGTAAGTGTGAATTATTATCGCTTCACCAGACTGCCAAGAAAGTGAACAGGGTGCCTTGGGGTCAGACTGATTCCATTGTTCACATAGCCAGAATATAAAGACTAATCAATGTTAGTCTGCTACTTTTGGCTTCATGAACAACAGAGTCCTATCAAGCATGAAATCCAATTGCTTGACAATCAACTTGCAAACTGTCAATCTGATTGCTTTCAGAAACTCAACCAATGTGTTAGGCAACCATAGAGGTTTCTGTCAAGAATTTCTATCTAGTGTCAAGATGCTGTTCACTGTGCAGAAGGCAGCAGTAGGCTATTAATTTGTAACAGCTTCCAAATATGAGTTCTTCCAAGCCACTGGATAAAAATGCCCTATGAGTTGAAAAGAATGAAAGTGGTATATGAATGTATCCAAAAGCAAAAGATAAAAGATTTCAGCTTTCACAAGTTTAAATCCATCTTTGTTGAGTGGAAAGTAAGCATTGTGATCATTCAGCTAATGCTGACCATCCCCGGAACATGCTAGGTCCTATAGGGGTCTGAGGAGATGGTTGGGTGCCTATAGGAAAGGAGTCTGTGATCTCATTGGTCGTGTCACCACGCTGCTGAGGCTTTATTACTCCTCCTCTTGCATGTTCTCTCTCTTTGGCATCTCTGACACTTCTCTGTCTTGGTTCTACTTGACTATTGTACTGTTTCCTTTTCAGCCTCCTTGGCTGGATCACTGTCCATATTCTGCCTGTTTTCTATGGGCATCCCCTAAGCATCTTTCCTGGGCTTCTTCTCTTCTCCCTGTACTGCCCATCCTTTGTTAATCTCATTAGCATTCATAGTTTCAGTGATTCATGTCTATGCAGAGAACTCCCAGTTATATATCTAGTCATAATCTCCTGCATGCCAAGCCTTCATTTCCAGCTGCATGGAGGAGGTCTCCATATGGATATTCCATAGGCATCTCAAACTCAACAAGTCCAAAACAGATTTCATGATCTTTTCCCCACCCCCCAAATCCATCTCTCCTCCACACTTCTCATTTCTGTTGATTGCATCTCCATCTGCCTAGTCAACTATCTAAAGAACGTTAGAACCATCCGTGACTTTTCTCTCTGTCTCCCTTTATATCCAAGTAGTTACCTAACTACGGATCCTATCTCCACAATATCTCTTACTTCTCTCTTCTACTCGATATTCGCACAGCTTCCACACTAATTCAGGCCCTTATCTACTAGAATTTAAACTGTTGTAATTGCTTCCTCATGAATTCCCTTGTGTTCACTGTTAGCCCCTCTCTAATATATCCTGCACATAGTTGTGAAATTGATATTTCTAAAATGAAAAATTGGATCAAGTCACTCACCTACCCAAAACTTTTCAATGTTTTCCTACAATTAAAATTCAAGATTCTCAATCTGTCATTTACAACCCTCCCCACTCTGGCCCACATCGACCTTCCAAGGCTTATTTGAAATTGTTTCTCTTAAACTCTCTTCCTAGCTTTTCCCTTCACATATCATTCCTTCTCCCATCTCCTTTTGCCTTTGTGTGAGTGGCCCAGGACGTCTAGAACCCACTCCTTCCTTCTCTCCACCTAAGAGAAGCCCTAGCTTCCTTCAAAGCACAGGTTACCTGTCACCTCTTATAGAAGAAACCTTTTCTGATGCCCCTTTTAAGATCACTTTTTCCCTCTTGAAATGACTTTCTATTCATTCATATCTATTTTATATTTCTTTATTTGTGTAGAAGTGGTGTTCCTTAAATGAATGTGAATTCCTCAAGAGCAGGAAACAATTACACTTTTTGTTTTCATATGAATGAGGCCCCTAGGTGGTACTGGGAATAGAGTACCATTCCTAGTTTGAATGCAAATCCAACCTCAGGCCCTCACTATTTTGGTTCATAGTGAAATAATAGATCTATAGATAAGCCACAACAAATGAAACATATCTAATATTTGTGTGGCTTACTCAGCCACTCTAATGTGTACAGAACTTAGGGTTATGAGAACCCATGATGGTGATGTTTCACTTGATCAGTCTATCTAAAATGAAATATCCTTAAGGGAAGTCTTGGTTATCCATTTCATTGTGCAAATGTTACAGAAGTTTTTTTATTATTATTAAATATTAAAGATACTCTCCAATTTCCAGGGAGGAAAATGTATTTTCTAAGCATTTAGAGAGATGCTTCCTTAGAAAGGTTGAACATTTTTGTCAAATGTTTTATTTTATTATCTTCAAGCCTCAGCTATTAGATTTTCCTATAAACTCATCAATCAAAGAATTCAGCACCCTGGAAATTGTGATGAAGAAGTTTCATGTATGATCTTGAGTTACATAGCTTTACTGTTTCTCTGGGTCATGCCTATGTGCAAGGCTAACCCTAGAGACAGAATTGTGACATAAATGAAGTTTATTGTCAGTTCCCCAAACCCCAGCCCCTCCATGCATATTTCCCCCTCTTGATGTCCCTCAATCCTTACCCATCAAATTCATTCTCTTTTCCTACCCACCTGTCTCTCCATACCCAATCAGAACTAGCTCCCAAGGAAAGATTTGACAAACATGTACCAGTGTCAGGCATCAAATATAGCTTTTCTCCAGGATGTTTCCAGTTAACTGACAAGGAGCCCCTTTGGCCTCGGTCAAAGGAATAAAGCTTTAATTTTGATATGTTAGGTATCAGGCAGGCTAATTATGACAGGGTTTCTTTTATGCCTGGGGGCTTTAACCAGTGCCTCTGAAATACAATCACATGGGCATCTGCCCCCTAGTAGGAGCAACAGAAGTATAGTAGAAATAAGAGTAGTTTTGAAATGAAAAGATCTGGGTTAGGAATGTCAGCCCTGCTACTTCCTTTCTTTGGTCTAGGTACTTAGCCTCTGAGAGCCTTGGTTTCCATATCTGTAAAATAAGGATAATAAGACCTATCTGCCTCATAGGGCTATGGATATGAAAGCACTTTGTAAAAACTTTTGTAAATACCAACATTTCATTTCTTTGTAAAGCCAGCCTACTCCAGTGAACAAACAAATGTCTGCATCTATTTACTTCAGTAGATGTGGTCCAAATGAATTGGGAAATAAAAATGTTTGTTGGCTTGAGCATATCTGAAATGCTTTGAGCATTCAGGAACAGAACTGCTTTTGTTAATACAAGGTTGTGTTATTTGACCACGAATTGAAAATGTTCTAACAAGAAAACAATGTATGTCTAGGAAACAGGTTTCATTAACCATGATACATCATCTGAACAGGGTGACTAGGCATTATTCAGAATCAGAGTGCCAGTGAAGCCCCATATTAAACCACTAGACTGCCTTTCCTTAGACATGAAGGCATTGATTTTTCTCTCTCCTTCCCCTTCTATTTAAAAGTGGGGGAGGAGGGAGGCAAAATCCCATAGGCCTCAAGGTAAGTGTTTCTTTGTTCTGAAAAGAAGTCCACCCTATAAGCATTAATTTTATAAACATATATTTTTTTTAACTCTGATAAAAGCTGAATCGGTCACAGGCATACACCCCCCTTCCCATTACAGTTTATAATTCAGCTTTCAGTTCAGATTGTGGAGGGGGAGGTTTACATGAGGGCAGCCCAGAGAATTAGGCCCACCTGCTTAATTGGCATGAATTTCCTTGATTCCAAATAAAATCTAAGAGAAAAAAAAAAGCAATAGGAAAATAAAAGGAAACTGCAGTTGTTAGGGGTTTTTTCTAAAGATAATGGTTTTTAAAAATCAGAGATCCAATTTTTTTTTAATTTCTATTGATATTTAGGTCTACAGAGCTAGAGGAAAAGAGGAATAAAGAGTTTTCCCAGGCGAAAAAAGGTAAGTCTCTCCCTCTTATTGAGAATTCTTGATTGACAGCTTGAATAGTAGCTACTAAACAGTTTGTGCTTATGGTTTTGTCCTTTGGCTTTCATTTTCTGCTTTTTAATCTTTACTGTACTGGGATGTTTCCTGTCATTTCCTTTCTGAGGTTTTTTTTCCTATCCTTTCTGTTTTCTTTCCTTTTTTTTCTTCTTTCATCATTTCTTCCTTTTTTCTTTTCTTTTCTTTTTTCTTTTTGGTTTACTCTAAATTCCATAACACGTCTCTTCCATGACGGCATATTATATTTTATTTGTTCTTAATTTATCTTTGCATCTGTACTGGGTTACTATTACTCTTGTCTCATTGTTGGGTCTTTTTTTAGACACATATTCTTTTAATTTTTCTTTAATAACAAACAAGGGCTGTCAAAAGCATTTTGCTTATGTCTTATCATGTTCTGGGAATTAAGTCCACTGATTCACTTTTGAGAATGGAAGAAGTCATATCCTTGGTTCCCCAGTGGTCTTCCAAAATGACAAGATAGTTTACCAAGAAAAGATTAACCTCAATGTCTTTTCTGACTTCAACTGATGTGCCTTTTTCCACACCACATCTAACTATCAGGACTGAGGGGACAGATAAAATGTGCTTTTGCTTCCTTCTGGTCAGAGCTATTTGAAAAACCAGAGCCAAACTTAAAGCAAAGAGTCATTCTCCCTCTTAAATAATTTAACACTGCAGCTGAGCTATCCCTACTGTTCCTGTATCCAGCCATCATGGAGATTTATAGGGCTGCCCAGTGGCCAACAGAGCCCCAAAGATGCATTGAAACTAATTAGCCATTCTCCTGACCATCGTTTCATAAAGATTGTTCGTAAACCTTTTTTTCTGTCTTCTGAGGGGCTTAAATCTCTTTTGCAATTCAATGGCAAGGCTTGCACACTCTAGAGCATTGTTAATGAAAGATGATGCCTATTAATAGCACTTTCATTCATTAGGGTTTTTTAATTTCTTTGGGTTGTGTTGAGTTTTACGCCTGTGGATTTTTTTTCATTTTTCATTACCTTTCATATTTGTGTTTCTTTTCAATGTTTTAATCCAATTACCAGCCCAGTAAACAAGCATTTGTCACATCTATAGTAGGTGCACTGAACTGTGAGTGGAAGTGATTTCTGATTACAGACAGGCTAATTTTCAAGGGACAGGAGGAACAACATGCAGTGAACTGAATAAAAGAATAATGGAAGATACCTTGTTAGGTGACATATGGTATGGCATTAGAGCACAGATGGGGAATAGAGAAGTTACTTAATACTAAAATACATATGCATCACATATCTAATGGCTATGGACAGAACTGTTTCTGTATTGGATCTCTTCATCTATGAAAGGGAAATGTTTACTCGTTGTATAGTTTATGAGCAGCCATTAATCTGAGCATTAGTCTCTCGTAATTGGGAGAGTAAGCCATAGATGGAGATATAACAGTGAAGATGAAGCAAAATTGTTACGTAGGCAAAGCTGCTATTCTTCTCTTTGGCAGTTTCCTCTTCTGTCCCCATTTCAGTTGCCCAGAACCAAAATACCCTCTTGAGTGAGACCATGATGTAGTTCATGGGGTAAGACTTAGAATCAGGAAGTTGTCATTCAGTTGTATCGGTCATGCCTGACTCTTTGTGATTCCATTTATGGTTTTCTTGACAGAGATATTGGAGTGGCTTGCCATTTCTTTCTCCAGCTCATTTTATAGATGAGGAACTGAGGTAAATGGGGTTTAGTGACTTGCCCAGGGTCACACAGCTAATAAGTGTCTGAGGCTGGATTTGAACTCAGGAAGATGAGTCTTCGGACTTCAGGCTCTGGGCACTCTATCTAGTGCACCATCTAGCTATCCTAGAGTCTGGAGGATCAACTCCTACCTCTCATAGATTGTTGACTCTGGTCCTGTCACTTAATTTCTCTGACCCTCGGTTCCCTTATCTCTGAAACAAGAGGGTTGGACTATAAGGTCCCTAAGGTTCTTCTTAGCTCTAAATCTACAATCCTATCATCTTTCCCTAACCTATCAAAACTTGCCCTCAGGTTTTTCAGTCAAGTGAATGTATAAAGTACTGATGGCACTTTCAAGTGTTACCTGTCTTTCTCAGAAACTCTTCCTCTTTTCTCTGTCTCTATTCAGGGCCATCTACTTAAGCCACCACATCCAGGTACTCTAGTACACTAGTATTTAAATGGGGATCAAAACTTCAAGGCTAAAAGGCTTTGGGGATACCACTTCAAGCACCTGCCAGCCAATGAGGAAGCGAGAGGCAATTTAGGGTGACTACAAGGAGAGATAGGTATGGGGACTGGACCTGGACTTTTGATTGCACTGGTATAAGGCAATCTCAGATAAGGGACTCCTACCAATGCAGATCATTACCTTCTCTAGCACCCTTACTATGCTGACATGAAGACAAAAAATTACAGTCTTAAATGCCAGTCGTTTGGGGGAAATGGACATATAGGCTGAATTTGGCAGTTAGATGTCCCCACTATCCCAGACCTAAGACACATTTGGAGTTGGAATCTTAGCCTAGGTATTAGGAGAAAGTAAGTAATTTTCTTCCACCTGGTATTCAAAACAAATGCAAGTTTCAAAAATGGCAACCAGAATGCCATTGAATTAAGCCAGTTTTCATGCTCTGATGTATAACTCTGAGAAAGAAGAATCATAATTATAAAGTCTTATAAGACAAATGCCAGAGTATGATGAACCATGTTATCAGCAAAAGGGCCTCAAAACTGTCATCTCTTAACTAAGTTTTTGGCCATTAGAATTTGAGATCTCACAATAAACTAATAAATTTCATTTGATCACGGCAAAGCTGACAAAAATAGGAAAGCAAACACAAATGATCCCCAGGGAACAGTATCAAATTCTTGATAACTAAATGGATTTAGAAAAGCTTTTCAGGACAAGTGAAATCCATTGATTAGAACCTTAAACTTGATAAGAACATAGTATTATCTAGGTGAGTCTCTTTTCACTCTTTTGTGTCTTGGAGAGGCCAAGAGATACCTACTCCAACATCTCTCTTCTAATGTTGTTACTAAAAGTAGTCAAGTCATACTTTCTTTTTTCTTTTTTTTTTGGAGGGCAATTGGGGTTAAGTAACTTGCACAAGATGACATGGCTAATTTTTGTGTTAAATTTCTGAGTCCAGATTTGAACTCAGGTCCTCCTGACTCCAGGGCCGGTGCTCTACTCACTGTGCCACCTAGCCGCCCCCAAGTCATACTTTCATAAAATGTAGAGTTCAAAATTTTGACATATTTCTTGCCCTTCCTCAGGTAAACACTAAATCACAAGTGTCTGTACAGAATTTAGAAGGTATTTGACTGCAAAATGGCAAATAAAATGTGTGATATAAAGAATAAGATTTAAAGCTTTACATCACAATTCATCATAGATTGCAAAATACAGAGCCATAGCATAACAGCAACCTAACAACAAAACACAATAATTTATGTAGATTCACCCCACCACTAGTAGAAGACATCTGAGACTAGAGAATCATTGTGCACCTAAGTTTGAGGGTTTCAAACTTTATCTTTGAGCTTATCTCAGCAATGTACTATACAGTAAGACCTGAAAATCAGACCCCAATTGAACTTCTCCATCATAATTTTGTAATGGAACTTGTTCTTATTCTCTGATAGCATTTTCATAAACCCTGACTATAAAGGAATGAGGTCTGTGTTGCCTAAGAAAGACAAAAAATATTTATACAAATGAAGAGGAAGGATGAAACATAAATAAACATATTGCTGAATGAAAATGGACATTGGGATCCTATCTAATCTAGTCTGTCTCTGAAGGATTATCAGATTCACTAATTGTTTAGCTCTCCTCCTTGCCTTGCACATATAGACAGACAAAGTGAAAAAGACAGTGATTTTGATGAAAATCAGTCTGAAATTGGATCATTGAGATGCTGAATTGGTGAGACTGGCAAATATGTTTCTTCTCCACAGTTCTTTGTTGCTCACAGGTAAACAAACCTAAAACAAAGAACGTATAATTGATGTCATGTTTATAGGATGACTTGGTATTCAGTCTGTCAGTGAACATTTATTAAGCATCTACTAAATGCCAGGCTCTCTCCCAAGTGCTAGGGATACAAAATAAAGCAAGAGTGCTTGCTCTCAAAGAGCTCATAGTCTAACAGGACCGACAGCAGGTAAATAGCTATGTACAACATGTATAATTATGTAATATGTTATATCACATTCTATTCTATATGCATATACATAGGTGTGTATAATATGTTATATATTCATATGTATGTATGTATATGTTTGAATGATAAATTGCAGATGATGACAGGGGAAGCAGTAGTATTAAGGGCTATCAGGAAAGGCTTTATGTAGATGAGGGGGAATGGATTTTAGGTGGGACTTGAAGGAATTCAGGAAAGATAGCAAGCAGAGATGAGGAGGAAGAGAATTATGGACATGGACACAACCAGTGAAAATGCCTAGAATTAGGAGATGGAGTTGTCTTCTGTAAAGAACAAGTAGGAGACCAAGGTCATTGGATCACAAAGTATGTGGAGTAAAGTGTAAGAAAACTGGGGAGGGGGGCCGCGGGTAGAAGGAGGTCACGTTATAAAGGTCTTTGAACAAGAAATAGCTTTTATATTTACTCCTGGGCGCAATAAGGAATTACTTGAGTTTGTTGAATGGGAGAGTGACATGGTCAGATTTGTGCTTTAGGAAGATCAATTTGATAATTGACTGGAAGATGGACTGGAGTAGGGACTTTCTGGCACCTTTCCCACTCAAGGTCACAGACTTAGACATCTATGTCTGCAGGCTCAAGTCATTTTGTGACCTGATATCATTTTCCGCCCTGGTAGAGAATAACAGATTTGCTTTAAGGTTTGTACAGTGATACTCTGGTGTCTGTACTTTGACCTGACTTAATTGTCTGCCTGGCCCATGGACCCTTTCACCTCCCTGACTTCTCATAATTTTCAGCTCCTTGACCTATGGCTTGTCTAAGAGGATTCTCAACATTTTGCCTTTTTTGCCCCCTCCTACCTATGTTCTCATGTTAGTGCCTGCCTCACCTAATCTCTGTGTTGTCTTAACATTCCTTAGTTTTCCACAGAAGCCTTCTTTCTAATCCAATATGCTTGGAGAATTTCTGAAGAAGATTAATCTTATAGAATCACTCCACAAGCTTGGTGATACTGTAAAACAGCCATTTTTAAAACTTATTTTTAAAAATAAATGTCTGTAACTTATAAGCAATTGCCATAAAAATCTAATGTTCATTGTTTTATATACCTCAGACATTCGAAGGAATTTAAAATGACTAAATTTTGGAGGAGAGTTCAATTTTTATTTATATTCTCTATCTTTTCTCTCTCCAGAAATGGAAGACTGGGATCTCATAAAAATGACATTAAAATTATCAAATGCTATTGAACCAGCCTAATGAAAATCTTAACCAAAATTCATTGTAAATTAGATATTTGCTATACTGAGAATACAAGCCTTTGTAAAGCAGATATTGTTCTTATGTAAACTCATGAATGGAGACTTTCTCAAATAAATTACTTCTTAATAACATCAGAGAGTCATTGGCTGGGTAAATATCTCCCTGGGGCACTCACTGAGATTCTTGAATTTAAATATTCAATAGAAATTCATATTTGTCACCTTTACTAACAAGTTTTTTTCCTTATGAAATCATTATTAGCATGAAAAAGTTAAATTTTGTATCTAATTTCTAGAATTAATGCTGTTTAAAAGACCTCAAGGGGTTGAAAGTTCTCTTGCTAGAAAGCATCATTTGCATAATTTCTATTGCCCCAACATTTCTACTCTCCTACCCATTGCCAGTTTGCTACCTCAAGCTAAAAAGAAAAATGATCTGTCAGTCATCAGAATTTCTGAGGATGCGAGCCAAAAGAAGTAACAAACTTAAAGGCTCTGCATATTTCTCAGTCCCTGATTTCTGACTGCGCTGGTCATATTTCACAGCAGTTCTTTCTAAACTGTCCATCCAAGTCAATGGCCTTGCATCTCCTTCATATACTGACTCACAGAGGGCAATTTATGGAAATGAACACTTAACCATTCATTCCTTCGGTTGGAGTAGTTGAATTTTCTCTTAGGCTGGGTTTTCTTTCCTCTCAAGAGAATCTCCCTGCTCTCATTACTGTTCTGCAGCAGATGTGAATTAGGGGGTCTGCCTTCAAGGCAAAAAACAACAAAACATGATGGTCCTATAGGTCTATTGTAGAATCACTTATTTCTAGGCCCTGATGAGGTCTTCATGGGAGAAGGGATGCTGTATGGACATATCCATGGGTTCTTTCACTCCCCTGTCAATTTGCTAAACAAGGAAGGAATGAGCTAAGGTTTCAGAAATGCTATTCCATCAGTATATTCAAGCAAAACATGAGAAAACTGACTGAAATTGCCATTCTTGGGTTTCTGTCCTCCCCAGTGCTGCCAATGTCCTGGCCAAAGTTCTTCTGAATTGGCTGCTAAACAACACAGTTCATTGTACACTTCGTGAATTGTAATCCAGCTTCACATCACAACCATGTAAATAAACATGGTCTTTGATGCAGGCCAGATACAGAGAAAGTTCTGGAAACTATATAAAGAGCTCCATGAGGATTCCGTTAACCTCAATAAAACATATGTTATAATTGACAGACAAGGCTCTGGCAGCCACTTTAAGGTATTGGGGACTCCAAGAATTTCATCAACATCCTAAGGCTATGCTGGGATGGTTTATTGGTGTTGTCAGAGTGGATGGTTTCCTGTCTGACCTTGTCTGACCCATTTTCAACCTCCAATGGAGCAAATTAGGGTGGTAGTAAAACACCAGGTATGGTTTCTACCAAGGACATTCAACAACATTCAAAAGCCCTAAAATTCAACACAATTCAATAAACATTTAGCAGCACCTGCTAGAGGCAAGGAAGAGCAGGGAGATTCCAAACTCTGGTGTTAGCTTTGTTTCCCATTAAAATGCAAATTGAAGAGCCATGTGAGCCTAATCAGTCAATTACATCATAGTGTGAATTAATTCAGCAGATTGCTTCATTAGGGTGAGTTTGTAGAGTGGGGAGTGAAAGGATGAAGGTACTGAGTTGTCTGATATTTGCAGGGGTCAAGTAATAAGTGATGTGGGTAGACAGAGGGCATAAAATGGCAAGGTTGGGAACCATAAGTACTGACTTCATTTACTCCGCCATTTTGCTGAGGTTTAGCCCCATTCAGTGTTGTGACATAGCTGAACTCTGTCTCCTGGAAAGCTTAGCTTCTAGTCTCTGTCTTCTTTTCCACCCGTATTACCCCCTTCCCAACAGAAGCACAACATTTTCTGTTCTTCTACTCTCTGGGCCTAGTAAGATCCTTCATTAATGCTACAGTGTAAAACAGGCTTTCTTAACCTGAATTCTGTGAATTTTTTTATTCTATTTTGAAACTATGTCTAATGTATTTGGTATTCATTTTAATCCTATATATTTTATTTTATGAAATTAAAAACATTATTCTTAGAAAGGTTCTGTAGGTTGCACCAGACTGTCAAAGGGGTCCATGATACGCACAGAAAAAGTTAAGAATCTCTTGGTGTAAAAAAATGATAACAGCTTAGTGTTAACCCTGCCAAGGAGATTTTGATTTTAACAAGAGATCAAAGCTGTAAATGGAATAGATGAAGTTGTCTTTCTGAATTCCAGGCAGTGGCCTGAGAAGCATGCCTTTGGGCAGAGAAGGCTTCATAGCCCCTGAAACCCAAGCCCTATATGCAGGTGCCTTCTCTGCTACCTGTCAAGCTTCATAGAAAGCCCTTAATCAGAAGGATTAGTCAGTGGAAACTAAACAAAACAAAAAGATGCAAATAAATAGCTCCAAGAATGGGGATAACACATGTACCCCTATGTTTTTCAGTTCTAAATGTCAATTAATGGAGGTCTCCTGAGCCCTGGCTAAAAATAGATATGCAGGTTTCTTTTGGTCATCTGTCAAAAGGGGTCATTCCTTCCAGACACATTCTCATCACCCTCTTTTCACCCCAAAGCTGAGTTGTCAACCAAAAGCAAGTGTAAGGCTCTGTTGCAATGGTGCCACACAGTCAAATTAGCATGTGCCCTTTCAGTTATGTCCAAATACCACAGACTTCCTGGTTTTCCATAACTTCAGAATTCACAGAATACTGTAAACAGTGATTTTCTCCATTTAAAGAATGCTAACATCACACCCATTAGTGGTTGCACAAGAAAGTAACAAAACAACTTTCTACTAGACATGATAGGAGCTAATTACTGGTCCCCAGTACAGACAGTACTCTTCTAGAGACCTTGAGAATGTTCTTTACCCTTGGGGCCTTTTGTTTTCTTCTCTCCAACCCCAAAGGGACAGAGTGGACATGGACTGGCTCTAAAGTCAGAGGAATCTGGTTCAGAAGCCTCATCTGATGCTGTATTCCAGTGGGACTGTGGGCAAGTTACCTCTCCTTTGTTAGCCCCATTTTCCTCATCTATAAAATGAGATTTGACTGAATGGTTCCTCCAAGATCGAAGTCTATTTTTTTGGAGGGGGAAAGGCAAGGCAGTTGGGGTTAAGTGACTTGCCCAAGATCACACAGCTGTATGTGAACTCAGGTTCCCCTGACTCCAAGGCTGGTGCTCTATTCACTGCCCCACTTAGCCACCCCTAAATGTATATTTTTAACAAACATTTATTAAGTACCTACTATGTTCCAGATACAGTGCTAAGTGTTTTACAAACATTATTAATCCTTTCAGTAATTTTGAGAGAGAAGGACTATCATACCCCATTTTATAGATGAGGACACTTGGGCCCACAAACGTAAAGTGAATTGCCCAGGGTCACACTCGTAAGTGTCTGGATTCAGATTTGAACTCAGTTCTTTCTGACTCCAAGTCCAGAGTTTTATCCACTGTATGTAGGATCCTACAGCATACTCTTTGCCATAAAGAAAATTACAGGGGCATCTAGGTGGCTCAGTGAGTAGAGCACTGGCCCTGGAGTCAGGAGGGCCTGAGTTCAAATGCGGCCTCAGACACTTAACACACACACACACACACACACAAAAACTAGCCGTGTGACCTTGGGCAAGTCACTTAACCACAATTGCCCTCCAAAAAGAAAGAAAGCTAAAAAGAAAATTACAGAGTTATTTTAAGCCCTAATCAATCAACAAGTGTATTTGTTGAGTGCTTACTATATTCTAGGCACTAGGCTAAACCCTGGGGATAAAAGGAAATGTATAATAATAGTAGTGAGGGCAGTAGTAGTAAAAATAATAACTGTCCCTGCCCTCAAGAAGCTCTCATTCTAATGAGGACACAACATTTAAATAACTAGGTACCATATGAATGGAGTGAAGGTAATGTCATAGGGGGAAGCAATAGTCTTAAGAAAGATTAGGAAAGGGCTCCTACAGAAGGTAGGGTTTGAGTTAAGTCTTAGAGGAAGCCAAAGAAGTTCACAAGCAGAGGTGGGGGTGAAGGAGGGAAAGGAACGGAGAGGGAGAGAAAGAAGAAAAGAGAAGGAGGAGGGGAGAGCAAGGGAGGGAGAAAAAGGGAGAGAGAGAAGGAAATGGGGAGGGGAGAGAAGGAAATGGGGAGGGGAGAGAAGGAAATAGGGAGGGGAAGGGGAAGGGAGGAGGAGGAGAGAGAAGAAAGCGGTGAAGGGAGAGAGAGGGAGGGAGGAAGAGAAAGAGAGAGAGTGAGTGTGTGTGTGTGTGTGTGTTTGTGTGTGTGTGTCTATGAGTGAGTGAGTGAGTGAGTGGGTGAGCAAGCAAGCATGGGGGCACAAGGGCATTCTAGGCTTGGGGACCAATCAGTGCAAAGGCCTGGAGTCAGGATATTGAATATCTTGCTAAAGGCATAGCTAGTAGGCCAGTGTGGCTGAATCATAGAAAACATACAAGGGAGTAAAGTATAAGACTGGACAAGTATAAAGTGGTCATGTTGTGAAGGACTTTCAGTGCCAAACAGAGGGTTTTATATTTGATCCCAGAGATAACAGGTAGTCACTAGAATTTATTGAGTTGGTGGGGAGCGGGAGGTGACAATGTCAGACTTGTGCTTTAGGGAAATCACTTTGGCAGCTGAGTGGAGGATGGATTTGAGTAGGGAGAGACTTGAGCCCAGGAAACCAATTAGAAGGATATTGAAATAGCTAAGGTAAGAAGTGATAAGAGCTTAAATGAGCCAAGGTACAATTTGTGAGTGGAAAGAAGGCTCTGTGCGTGTGTGTGTGTGTGTGTGTGTGTGTGTGTATGAATGATATTGTTAAGGTATAAATGAGAAGATATGACAACTGACTGGCTGTGTAGAGTGAGTGGGAGTGAAGAGTCTAGGATGATGCCCAAGTTTTCAGAAGCCCAGGTATCTGGGAAGATATGCTCAATAAACTGAGACCAGGATAAGGTTAGAGATTGGAGGAGGTGGAGGAAATGAATTCTGTTTTGGACATATTGATTTTGAGGTGACTATGGGCCTTCTAGTTCAAGATATCCAAAATATCTTTGCTGATACAGGATTGGAAAGACACTAGGGCTATAATACTTGACTACACTTGCAAAAAAAAAATTCTTTCATATAGTAAGTCCTTACTATTAGAGGAGAAACATAGGTATAGACAGTCTGAAAGAGTATACAAACCAAAGAAATTTACTACTTGATTCTAGAATGCACTGTATAAAATATTTACCTCCCTAATTAGGTTTAGCTTAGGTTAATAGTAAAATTAGTTTATGTTCCCTGAGCATGCCCTGGTTGATAGTCTTGACAAATAGTAACAAGATTTTTAAAAATCATGAGATTAAAAAGTTGCCACAGAAAAGTCATAAAGTGAATATAACTCTGATGCAAATGCATATTTATGGAGCGGAATGATAGTGTGGAAAGAATTAGGAATCAGGAAATTTGAGCTCTGATTTTCACTCCTCCAGTAATTATATTACAGCAAAAGTCACTTAATTTCTTGGAACTTACCTTAGCTTATTTGAAAAATGAGAACATTGGACAAGGCAGTCCTTGACCCTAGAATGGAAAGGAGTCACTCCCTTTGTTTTACGGGAGAGATAACTCAGGCCTCCTAGAGGACAAAGATCCAGGGCCGGTAGCCCCACCTAGATACCCCTAAGTCGTGTGTGTGTGTGTGTGTGTGTGTGTGTGTGTGTGTGTGTGTGTGTG
>NW_027186523.1:13179097-13216097 GCF_028583685.1 Petaurus breviceps papuanus
GTGTGTGTGTGTGTGTGTGTGTGTGTGTGTGTGTGTGTGTGTGTGTGGAGACAGAGAGACAGAGAGAATGTCTATGGAGAGAGTCAGGAAGAGCTGGGTTCAAGTTCTGCCTCTGTTGTATATGAATAAGGTGATGCAGATGAAGTCATTTTAGCCTCTTAGTGACCTACATAACACTCTAAGGGTCTTAATTACAGAGAAGGAGCATAAGCAGAGGCAGTTCTTCACCAAATGTCTAAACCAATAAAATCAAAAATTCAGAGAAAGGGGGAGAGAGAGACAGAGACACAGAGAGAGACAGACAGTGAGAGACAGAGAAAGAAATAGGTAAAGTTAATTGATGGATAGATAGATAAATGGATAGATTACTCATATTGTATTAGAAAAGTCTCAGCACGAGGAGGCACTTACAGTAAAAACATGCAGACAGGGGCGACTGGATAGCATAGTGAGTGGAGCACCAGCCCTGGAGTCAGGAGGACCTGAGTTCAAATCCAGCCTCAGACACTTAACACTTACTAGCCATGTGATCTTGGGCAAGTCACTTAACCCCAATTGCCCTGCCTCCCCCCCTCCAAAAAAATTTTCAGAAAAAAACTAAAAATAAAAAAAACAACTATCATACAGCATTGTAAGATGAGTTCTTTAATGTCAAGGATAATGGTGTCTCTTGGATAATCCTTTTGTTAGAATTTCTGTTGAAGCCATTTTGAACTCTAGTCTTTTGTCTCTGTAGTCAATTCAGATGCAGATCACTAATGTGTCAAAGTCAGGCACCAGCCAGGCCAGTGAACTCTCACTAAATGGTTTCACTGGGCCTTGTGGATCAAAAGTCTTATAGTTTTCCCAAAGGCTATGGCAAGATACTATTGGTCTTTTCAAACATTATATTTTTCCATATATTGACAGAGTTAATGCCATGTTTATGGAATATGTGACATATTTATAATACATCTATAGAGCAATATAATTATAAGTTATCAAGGATAAATCTAGAATATTAGATTTAGGAAAGGCAGATCAGCCAGTTGAGTGAATTCTCAGTGATAGGACCTGACTAAGCAAGGAGGGGGAGGGGAAGGATATAGGAACAGTCGTCATCATCACAGTATTTATCTGGTACTTTGATATAGCACTTTCATACAAATACCATCCCATCTGATCCTCACAACAGCCTTGGGAGTTAGGCACTATTGTTATTCCCATTTTACTGATGCAGGAAGAGGTTAAATGACTTGCCAATGTCACACAGCTAGTTAAGTGTCTAAGGAAGGTTTTGAACTCTGGTCTTTCTAACTCTAGGTCCAGCACACTATCTATCCACTCCACTAACTGCCTAATTTGATTGACTAAATTCATTATTTACATGTACAATTGCTGCAGAAGCAGAATTGTGTATGATGTGTTGTGTCTTATAGAGCCCATTAGGTTCTCTATGCAATATATCCCTCCCCCCAAAGAAGCACTATGGATCCTTGCTTGGGAAGTGCTACAGGTTTCTGGGCATTGGTCATATTCCCTCTCTCTTTTGCCCCAAGTCTCCTTATACTTCAGCTCTGCTGAGGATATTAAGATACCTACTGAAAATATATCACCCCATCTTTAGCTACTCAGTTATTCACATTAGAGAGGGGAGATGTGGTTCAGATAATGCAAAATTAGGGATAATCTCAAAATAATTTTATTTGGCCTTCGAATGCATTCAGAAATATAACATATTAAACTGATGTTATTTTATGTCATAAGGGATAATTTGGAAAGGAGAGGTAATTCATCTTTCCTGTCCATATTATTTCCTACATTTAATGGAAAATACCACTCTATGTGAATGAATTTGAGGTCAATCAGCACTTGTGCTAGAAAGGAAGAGAGACAACTGGCAAAAATTACAAATGCATTGTATGGAAGAATATTCTTTATAGCCTGGGAGGACTAGAAACAGGGATGCTGCTGGAGGAGAAATTCCAATAGACCAGGGGAGGCTGCTCATGGTGTCAGGTCAACCCATGGTATATGTGGAAGGGGGAGAAAAGGATCCTCAGTATCAACAATGACCTTGGCTTTCTGTATGAATACACGAAAGGCTCCATCTCTGACATGCATCAATGTTGTCTCACCAGTATCCTCAACTTCTCAGGGTATGTAGGGCAATGACGGATGGTGAAGTGGAGTGGCTTCTGTTAGTTCTACTTCCAGAGCGGGGTTTTGGTATCTTTGAACCTTCAATTTATTAGGTTTGCCTGGTTACTTGTTCCAGGGACTGTGTTAATATCTGGGGATACAACGAACGGCAAATCATGGTTCCCATTCTCAAGCAGGTCAGATTCTACTAGAGGGAAATCATAGGCAAACAAATAGTCATACAAGACATATACAGTAAAGATGCAAATGTATCTCAGAGGGAAGGAACTGTTTGGGGTAGGAGAAAAGAGGACTGGGAAAAGCTTCCTAAAGAAAGTGGACATTGAACTGAATCTTCAAGGAAGTCAGAGAAACTAGGAATCAGAAGAAAGGAGGGAGAGTATTCCAGCCATGGAGGACAACCAGCCAGGGCAAAGGCACAAATGTCAATAGATGGAAAGTTGTGTGAGAACAGTAAGTAGACTGGTAGGGAGAAAGGCAATCATATGTAAGAAGATGAAAAAAAAATAGGAAGGGGACAGGTTTTGAAGAGTTTTAAATGCCAAATGGAAAACCCTGTGACCTGGAGGTAATAGGAAGACAGTGAATTTTATTGACTTACAGTTCTACGAAAGGGAATATCCATTCCAAGAAAATCAGGGGTTAAATATAATTTAATAGGTCCTCTTTCCCTTTGACTTTGTAATATGTTGATGAATGAGAAGCAATAAAATATTAATGTGTCCAGATATCCCAGGGGGTAATAGTGATTGTCTATGGTCCCTCAAACTCCTTTCAACTCAAAGGTTATCTGATTATGGAGCATTTTGCTGTAGAAATACTGTATGATGAGCATGTAGTGAACAAAAAAAAAGCTTTCTACCTTTGGTTGCATTTATAGTGAAAAAAAAAAACTTCCCTCCTTTTATTTATTTCACTATTCTGTAAGCCAGATAATTATCAGAAAACTTTCTTACACTTGAACCACCATTTCTGAGCAAAGATTTAATATCAGAGTCCTATGGTAAGAGCTCTGATTACCAAGACTTCATTATCCTTATGAAACCGGTGACAATACATGTGGTGCTGCTCAGTGACGTTTCATCATAGACTGGTACATCTAAACTACCCTTGTCAAAATAAATGGAGAAAGCCCTTCGGGTGATTTATTCTTCTTGATTTTTCTGTCTGTTTGCATACCCACTCAGCTGCAAAATTTGGCAATTCACAATGGGGTTTCCTGTCATTAGTGTGAATTAGTAAGTTTCTACTGTATTTTGGAAATCAAATTGAAGTCCTCGGGAGGTTGAGATGCTCCAAATTATCTAAATGATTTTCATTATTACAGCTTGGATTTTTTTTATTAAACACGTTATTACTTTTCAAAAATAATGAAAAATTATAAAATAATTAATACTCAAACATACATTAAGGGGTACTTCATTTCTTAGTGCAAAATTAAATGGGTGATGATCAGTAGGCACAGCTGACACAGAGATCTCCAGTGGCCCTGGGAGACTCTCTTTTTCTGAGAAGTTTAAGCCTAGTTAACTCTGAAGTATTTATTGCTCTGTGTGGTTATCTATGTCAACATTTGTACATCACTGTCAGTTGGACAAAAGTGAACAAGCTGGCTCTTTCAAACCCAACCAACATGCAAGTTACTAGAGGAAAGAGACCTGCCCAAGCTTACAGTAATGAAAGCTGAGGCATGGCAACAGGTGGTGAAGGAGTCACATCACCCTTAATGCTAAGACAGTCCTAAATGGGCATGAAGTACTTCTGCTTGACCTTACAGAAATGAAGGTGAAGAGCCCAGGCTGAAGAGAAAAATTTAACTCTCTAAAGTTTTGTTTTCAGAATTTCTAGCCCTCTCCTTTCAGTTATCTCCCCTCAGTGGAATCTCCCTTTCACCATTCATTCATCAAGCATTTATTAAGCATTTACTTTTTATAAGGCACTTTGCTAGGCTCTAGAGATACAGAAACAAATTTGCTCAAAGACCTTAAATTCTGTTGGAAGGAAAAAAGATCTACCTTGAATCTTAAATACTAAGCGAATATAAAACAATTTCTAGGAGGGAAGATATTGGCAACTGAGAGAGGGGCTGATTCAGATTGGGTTTTCTGCAGGAGATGACACTTGGATTGACCTTAGAAGAAAGCTAGAAATTCTCTACAGTGGATAGGAGAGTAGAAAACACATTCCAGGCATTGGGGAGTGTGGTGCAGAGGTGGGAAAGAGATATTGTCTATGGGGAATGGTGAGCAGGTCAGTTGGCTGAAATGTAGAGATTTTGAGGAAGAATAATGTGAAAAAAGTCTAAAGAGTAATAGATTGCAAAGGGCTTTAGAAGACAATGGTGCTTGTATTTTATGTACAGGTAAGCAGGACCCACTTGAGCTTCTTGAATAGGGCACCAACATGATTAGGCCGGTGCTTTAGCAATATTGATTAAACAGATGTATGGAGAATGTCTTGGAGAAAGAAAAGAGACCACATTCTTAAACCATCCAAAAGTCATTATGGTTTAGTGGAAAGATCACTGAACTGGGCTTAAAGAATTGGGTTTCTGTTCCACTCCTCCAATACCTAACTGTGTGGCCTTCAGAAACCCACTTAATATGTGTGAACCTCCATTTTCTCATCTATAAACACATGGGGATCTGCTAACATCTCTAGGATTCTAACATCTCATTTTCTAACTTCTCATGGTACAAAAATAAACAGTCATCACTTTGTCACTACATCTGATGCAATTTACTCTCATTGCATTCAATGTATAATTCCTATGGTTACAATATGCTCCTTTTTGAATCCCATAGGTAGGGACTTCAGATATTTCACCCAGTAAACAAGTTCATGACATCGTTTTCTTTGTATTCATCTTACAGGTCAAATATGTCCACAGTTAGGATATGTAAAAAGCTGTACACAATGTAGGCAGTGCCCACAAGTGACTCTCCCCTCCATCTAACCACTACTATAAACTGAGGCACCAGGATAGATGATTTCTCAAATAAGTAGAAACATAGTGGAATGGAGGTTGTAAAATTCCTTTTAACTCTTATTTGATCCCTGATTATGGATATCTATCCCTAAAACTCATCACCAGAGATTAGAGTGAAAAAGGATAAAATGGAAGGTGATGTTGAGGGTTTATGGGATATGCAAAGAAAGGGAGAAGAAGAAATTTGTGGCAAATGGCTCCTGTTTCCTCAGTAAAGTATGTAAGGGGAGGGTCTCAGCTGAGAAGGTGGGAGATGGGAAGAGTAGAAACAGAAGATGGTATAAGGAAGGTATGTATATATGGAAAGCAGAAATTGTCACTTGACACATTAATAATTGCGAATGGTAACATGCATCTGGAAGCCAAACATCATCCACAAATAATATATAAGTAGTCAGAAGATTTTCTTCCTTCACCTTCCAGGTCTGAATACCTTCAATCTAGAAAGGCCTTCCCTGGGTCATCAAGGTCAATCATTCATGATGGTCAGTCAAAGAAGATAGAGCTAGTGGGCCTTAGTGTTTGGTAGAGCCCTCTTCTTTAACAAATGTGAAAACTAAGACCCAGAGTGATTCAAATTCTTGCCCAAGTAAAGAATGCCAGAGCCAGGAATAATGCCTCTATTTCTTGACTCTTTGTCCAGGATTCTTTCCAAGAATCAGCATATCCTTTATGATTTCAATGCCAGACTATTCTGGTTGTCACCTAGGTGCTTTTCCTCCATCCACTCTCTCTCCTTGCCACTCTGTCCCTTCAGATCACTGCCAAAAACACGTTCTTAAAACATAGACCAGACAAGGGCACCCTCCTGCTCACGGAGCTCCAAGGGCTCCCTCTTGCCTTTTAGATAAAATGCAAACTCCTCTGCCTGACGTTTAAAGTCCTTTAGAATCTGACTCCAGGGGTGACTAGGTGGCACAATGAATAGAGCACTGGCCCTGGAGTCAGGAGGACCTGAATTCAAATCTGTCCTCAGACACTTAACACTTACTAGCTGTGTGACCTTGGGCAAATCACTTAACCCCAATTGCCTTTCCCTCCACCCCTCCAAAAAAAAAAAAAAGATCTGACTCCAGCCTACCTTTTCAGGATTGTTTCACATTGTTCTCATCTGCATATTCAGTGTTTCAGCTGAACTGGTCCACATGTGCACAACATTCTATTGCCCAATAACATGTTTTTGCCCAGGCTTTCCCCCATGTCTGAAATATATTTCCTTTGAGTGTAATTCCAGATTGCTCTCCAAAATGGTTGGATCAGTCCACAATTCCACCAAAAATGAATTAGTATCCAAATTTTTCCACATCATGCTCAATTGTCTTTTTTATTGTACTAAGTAATGTAAATGCTGGTTTTATTCCATAAATTAAAAAGAAAGAAAAAGAAAAGAAAATATATTTTCTTCTCACCTCTGCTTCTGAGAATCCCTAGCTTCTTTTAGAACTCAGCTTAAGTTCTCTCTCCTACATATCTCTTTTGACCCATTCCATTTCCTAGTACCTTCCCTTGGATATTATTTTGTAGCTCTTTTTTCTTTAATTAATATGTACTGATTCTTTCCCTCTAATAAAAAATAATCTCCTTGAGGGCAAATATTGTTTGTTTTTGTCTTTGTATTCCCACTACTTATCATAGAATAGGTGTTTAATAAATGTTTGTGAAATGGATAAATGAATTTCATTCCACAGAAAGAGTAGAATCAAGTCACGGGCATGCCAGAGGAGGTGTGGGGGAGAGGGATCCGCTCTGACAAGAGGAGCTTTCTCTGTAGCATCCTGCCAAATGAGAAGAAATAGTGTGAGTGCTGGTTGATAATCTAGGTATGTGACAATAAAGTCCTGACTAATAAGTCATCAACAGAGACAAAACTGTAGCTTAGCAATTTGAGCAAGGCCAAAGCCATGGTCCTGTCCAAGAATAACTGGAAAGAAAAGAACACATTAGGGGTTTATTCTAAGAACTCTGTTTTTTCTCTGAGCAGGGAGGTCTGAACAATAGACAGTGATTGTATCATTTCAGTGTTGTTTTTCCTTGCTTTTCTCTCTTTTTATTAACTGCACCTTACCATGAGCTCTGCCTTAAAGCTCATGTTTCTGTTGGAGTTAGAATTACTGACCCATAAAAACAGACCACTGGGTGACTTGACAAAAATATAGGTATATGACAGGTTAATATACAAAAAATGGTTAGAAAGGAATTCTAAAGTGAAGAAAAATAGACTAGTTTGTAATTGACCAACCAAACCCCTTTCACTACCATAGGCTGAACTCCCAAGTATACACGTTATCCAGTGAGGGGCAATGGTTATTTCAGGTCTAAACTGCCCTTACAAGTATCTCAGAATGTTCTAATGGAAAAAACACTGACCTAGCAGTCCAGAAATTGGGATCCTAAGATAGATCTGTCATTTATTTTCTTATGATCGTGGGTATTTTCTTATGATCACTTGACCCCTCTTAGTCTGTTTCCTTATATATAGGATTTGAAGTAAATCCATTATATGTTGATGTTGGTAGTAGTCACACTGCTAGTGTCTGAGGTAGGATTTGAGCTCCTGTCTTCCTCACTACAGGATTGGTACTCTATCCATTGTGTCACCTATTTAATTGCTGTTACTAAATAATAATGCTATCCGTTATAAATATGATCTTAGCCCGAGGGCAAACACAAATACGGGCTATCCCATTGATGCCTAATGGACCAATATATCAAGAAGAAGGAAGCAGCAATTGGAATTAAAGTAATATATTTGTTTGCTCGTTTTTAATAGTTGCCATGAATTAGAATTAGATCAGTAATTGCTTCACTGATATAAGAGGAAAATACCATAGCAAAGGACTATAATTAAGAGGCATAAGGATTCTAGCTCCAGCATGTTACACCTCTGGAAGGAAAACTCTACTTTTTTCTCCTTCCTCTCTATCAAACCACATATCTTATTTGCTTGGCAGTCTCTAAGCTAATGATATTGTTTTGACTTTTTTTTGTTCTGATTCTTTTCCTAATTAAAATAACAAAATCTTACATTTTAAAAGATATTTTCCCTGTTTAACTTTTGGTGCTGCTATTCTAAGAAGCCTGTTGAAAATTAATCAATCCCTAAAGTATTTATAAGGATCTCACGCAGAAGGTCATGCTAGAGCCAAGCTTTGAAGGAAGCTGGAATATTAGGAGAAGCTACATTTCTGGAATAGGGGTGGCACAGCCCTTGCAAAGGCATGGAGATGGGATTTGGAATGATGTATGTAAAGAAGAACAAGAAAACCAGTTTTGTAGTCTCTGTAATGCCTGGAGTAGGACAGTGTTCCAGGAGCCTGGAACCATAGTTTGGAGCCAGATTATAAAGGACTTTAAATACCAAAGAGTCGTTTGGTCCTAGAAGTGATAGAAAGCCAGTAGAATAGATTGTGTAGCAGAGTAATAATGTCGCTGTGTTTTGGGAAAATCACTTTGACACATATGTGAAGGGTGGGTTAGAGTGGAGTTGTTGGTTTTTGTCAGCAACCATTTATTAAGTACCCTGCTATGTGCCTGATAGAATACAGTACAGATGCCACAAGAGCCCTCAACAGTGCCTGCCCTCAAGGAGCTTACATTCCAACTAAGGTGCTGCCACATGTCTACAGATAGGTAAATGCAAGGAATTCTGAGGAAGAAATAAACACGAACAACTGGAGAAATCCAGGAGGGCATCCTGGAGGGCAAACTCCTTGAATATTAAAGTCCAAGGAAGCCTCATTCTCTCAGAGTCTCTGAGTGTTTACTAGGGCAGGGGCTCCAGGAGGGCTAGTCACTCTTCTCTGCAGGATCCCCCTGGCACTCTCTGTGTGCTGAAGGGTTGGAGGACACTTAAGTCCCCTCTGCCCAAGGATGGACCCCTTCTCATGCCAATAGAAACCAGCTAGGAGGTTGTTGCAATAATGTAGGCAAATAGTGACGAATACTCAACTATGTAAGTGGTTGTATCAGTGGAGAGAACAGGATGAATGAGAGTGATATGGTAGTGGGAGAAATGATAAGACATTGCCTTTGATTGGCCATGTGGGGAGTGGGAAAACAAGGTAGGCTCCAATCTTGAGATCCTGGGTAACTGGAAGAGTAGTTATAACCTTGACAGAAATAGGGAAGTTCAGAAGAGGGGAGGGTTTGGAAAGAAAGATGGCAGTATCTGTTTTGGATATGTTGAATTTGCTTATAATTACTGATATAAGATTAGAGTTCTAAAGCGATCCCAGAGCAGCAATTTGTTATCTCTCACACCCAAAAAAAGAAAGGAGCCACCTGAATAGGTGGTATTGGTCTATGTAAGCTCTTATGGTCAGGTAGCATGAGCAAAGCAGTGTGATATAGTGGAAAGAATGTTAAATTCATCATTAGGAGATACCTGGGTTCAAATTCCACCAATAGAGCTTATAAGATATCTTATATAAGACAAGGTACCATGGACAAATCATTAAATCGGCGAGAATTTTAGTTTCCTCATCTGTATAAGGGGGATATTATGAACTGTACTTCTTACTTCACAGGATTGTTCTGACCATCAGATAAAGCAAGAATGCGTCTAATGTGTTTTGCAAATGAGAAGATATTATCTCTATATGTTGATTTTTTTAATAAGCATTAAAATGTACAAAGTTTTCAACTCACTATGTGTAAGAAATCTCACATTTTTCTCTACTGAATTATCTAGGTGGAAACCTTTACCCCAGATGCTTTTAGATTTACAGAAATCAGACCTCTCTGTTAGCTTCTTTCTGGACTTGAGCTGTGTTCTCTTTCTTTTTGGTACATCTGGCTATTCTGCTGACAGAGAAGAGACAAGATAAAGATGATAAACTGCAAAGTTTCCAGAGAAAGGCAGCCAGAACAATGAAGGACCTCAAATTCATACCATATGAGGTTTAGCTAAAGGAATTAAAGATGCTTTAACGTGGGAGCAAAGACTCAGAAAGCATGTGATTAGATGTTTTCAAGTATTTCAAGAAATGCCATACGGAAGTTTAATAAGAATTATCTTAGATCCAGAAAGAGAAGGGACCTTGTCCAACCCCTTCATTTTCCAGATGAGTAAATTGAGGCCCAGGAAGCCTAGGTGAGGATCAAATTCACTCAGGTAATATTAAAAAAAAAACCCAAATAGTATTTGAACCTGGGTCATTTTGTCTAATGCAGAAGCTCTTTTCCTAAGCCTTTCTTTGTTCTGTTTGGTTTCAGAAAGGAAAACTAGGAACCATAAGTAAAAGTTGCAAAGAGACAAATTTAATCTCTATATAAGTGAAAAATTTGTAACATTTAGAGCTATCCCAGAATGGAATGAGCTGCTTCAAGAGGTAGTAAGTTCCCCCTCATTGCAAATCTTCAAGCAAAGACTAGATGATGTCTTGTTGGAGATGTTATACTGGAAATTCATTTTTGTGTATGGATTGGCTAAGATGGATTCAAACTCAGAAGTTCTGTGATTGTGTCATTTTAGAGTAGTTTTTCGCTATAAATACCAAAATGATCATCTGATTCATTCAAATCAAAAGGGAAAAAATTTCAGTCAAATCATTTATTTGGCATCATGCAAATCAAACATGTTCAGTTGACTGAAACTTTCCCCCTCAATGGTTTGTAGTGCTGCAGTATAAAAAGAGCCTCGCTCTCTTCTCATAGGAGCAGAAAGTCCATCAAGAGAATCAGAGCAGCAATGCAGTGGGGATAGCTTGATGAGAAAACCATTGCCAAAGACAATCTGTTTCTTCTTCTTCCTCCCTGCTGGGTAGTTGTTTATGATGGATCCCTTGAGCAATATGACTGAGAATCCAGTGGGCAGAGTCATACAAAACCCATACAAATCTGACAGCACTTTGAAAACTCTAAGAAATCTTCTTAATGGCAAATGAAGAATACTTCTCCCACACTGGGCCATGATACTCATGAGCAGTGTGCTGAAAATAAGATGGAAGAAGGTAAACAAAATATAGTTACTACTGTGAAGACCTTTAACTGAAGAAAGATGCAAGCATTTAAAATAGAAATACAAGAAAAATAGAAAAAAAAACAAAATGTAGAATAGATAGCATATGCATAGGAGATTTAATCTGCTAAGGAGAATTCATATTCCAGAAGGAAATTTACTAGAACAAAGATTTTTTATCTCAAATTAAGAACAATTTTGGGGAACCTACAAGACACAGTTTAACTCATAGAGAACATTCATTCATTGAATAAATATTTAGTAAGCATCTTCTCTGTGTAGAGTATTACACATATGAACCATAAAGAATTCACCAGATGTAGACAGATATTACAATTTAGGAAAGAGGTGTTTGATTTGAAAACCAATTAAAATTGGTGATCAGTCCATTTCAGCCTTGAAATCTGATTTGCTTTTTCTTTTCCTTCTTAAGTAACAGGGAATAAGTTTAAAATGTCAGAAATTTTTTAGAAACAGTAGGGGTTGTATTTGCAATGTCAGCGACACAAGAAACTTCAGAAGAAATGTTAAAATACATTAGTGGAGCCAATAGAAAGTGGTAGACATTCTTATATGCTTCTAATATAATACCTTTCTCATTTTCTATTTTCCAAAGTGAGACAAATGGCCTGGGATAAAACCAAGGCACTTATATTGGTTATATAATGGTATAATGGTCAAAAACTGAACTAACAAGATTGTACTTTCATCCCATTTTAAAAGATTAAGGTTAATGCTAAGAATTAACTATGGTTTTTAGTGTTCTTTTTATGTCATGCCAAAAGGAGAGTGAATAATGTGAGTTGCTGTTACCCATGAAAACAAATTTTAAATTCAATGCATCACAGTTGATATAACTTAAACCTAGAGACTTATTCAGCCCAAAGAATGTGGTACTGTGGTGTTTTTACTGAATAAATCACAGGTTTATTTTCTAAGTTAACTGAAAAGTATCATGCTCTAATGGTCGCCTTGTAAATTGCCAGTTTCCTATTTTTCAAATCAAGTCAGAGGTTATCCCTGGAAGATGTGAGACTGGGGATACTGAATCACACTACCAGCATCTTCTCTTCTCTCTCCTCCCGAAATGTTGGGAAGTGAAAGGGAGTTCAGAAGCCAGAACCTTCTCCAAACCATTCATTTTACAAATGAGCAAACTGAACCTAAGGGAGAATAACTGATTTGTTCAAGGTCACAAAGATAGAAATCCAACAAAGATGAAATATTAATTCAGGTCTTATGACTCTAGAGAGCAGCTTGGTGGATCAGTGGATAGAGCACTTGACTTGGAATCAGGAAGACTCATCTTCCTGAGTTCAAATCTGACCTCAGGCTAGCAGTTTGGCCCTGGGCAAGTCTTGTAACCCTGTTTGCCTCACTTTCCTCATCTGTACAATGAGCTGGAGAAGGAAATGGCAATCCACTAAAAAAAATGGGGTCACAAAAGTTGGGCATGGCTGAAGAATGACTGAACAACAACAAATACATCTCCAGAGGCAGCAAAGTGACTATAATCTCTGGTTGCTAGTATTAAATCAAAAGCCATTATTCATTCAATATGTACATATTAAATATCTACTGTGCATAGCACTGTGCTGTGAGCTGGAAGAGATATAAAATTTGTATAAAAGGATCTTTGGACTTAAGGAGCTCATACTCTAGGATGGAGATGGCACAACAATAAAGCTATAATATTGTATGTTATATCCTAAATACATTAGAGAATTAGGTGGAAAAAGTGTAAGGTTTGAAGACAAAGATCATTATTGATTGGGGGATTAAGGAAACTTCACAGAAGAGGCAGCCTTTGAATTGGGCTTTAAAGGGTGTGTCAACATTCATCAGGCTGGCAGTAGAGCTGACAGAAGGAGGAGAATGCAAACAGTGATCAGTTGCTGAAAAATTTTCAAACAGATCAGTTGCATAATTAAAACAATAGATGTAGATATAGATAGAATATATAATAATCTTACATCTATACTTTGCTGGTGCTGTTCAGTCATTTCAGTCATGTCTTGGCAAAGATACTAGAATATTTCCTTCTCTAGTTCATTTTACAGATGAGGAAACTGAGGCAAACGGGGTTATGTAACTTTCCCAGGGTCACACAGCTAGGAGGTATCTGAGGCCAGATTTGAACTCAGGAAGATGTGCTTTTCCTGACATCAAGTCCAGTGCTCTATCTATTGTACCTCCTAGCTGCCCTTCATGCATATATGAAAGATAATTCTAGAAGCCCTATGAAAGGTCAAAAAGGGAAAAAAAGGAGTTAGAAGGACTAACAGGAGCTTGGAATGGATGGGAGGTTTCTAGAAAGCTAATCCCTCATTCTATTATCTTGGTTACTAAGGAAGGGGATTGATGAGCTGATCCTAAGTGAGGGAAACCACCTCCAAGATCTCCAAATCTGATGACTACCTATTTGTATTGGGCAAATAGCAGAGCATATCAATGCACTATTTTCATGGATAAGGCAGGCATCCTGACATAGTGAATTAGGGTACTAGACTCGAGTGTAGGAAGACCAGGGCTCAAATCCTATCTCTGGCACTTAACTAGCTGTGTGACTATGTACAAGACACTCTCTGAGCCTCAGTTTCTTCACCTATAAAATGGAGTTATATAACAGGACTGGAAAAGTTGATATATTAAAAAAAACACCCTGCACATTTTGTTTCTTTTTTAAATTTAGAAGATTTTTATACTCTTCTAGATGTATATGTATTTTCCCCTATTAAACCCATTCCTGATGAAAGTAGGGTTCTAGAGCTAACAGCCCCCTTCTGCATCTAATTCCTCTGTATTGGTTCTTCCTCTTGCACCTCATTAATGTAAGATAATTACTCTTTTAGCTGTTCTTCAATGGTTTTACTTTTTAAAATCATACAATACTCAGTTCTACCCCAGTCTTTCTTATAAGCTACCCAATTACTAGTAACAATCTTAGGCATAGGTTTTATATTTTCCATACATAAGAGGTAAACATTCTATCCTTATTTAGTCCCATGTAATTAGTCATTGGTATGTAACTTATAATTTCTCTTGGCTCTTGTATGTAAAATTTTCTATTGAGTTCAGGGTCTTTCTATTGAGTCCTGATAGTCTGACAGTTGATAAAATGTCCATTTTTTTCATTCAGAATTATGCTTAGCTTTGCTGGGAATGATATTTTCAGCCAGAGGCCCAATTCTTTTGCTCTTCAATATATAGTGTTCCAAGACCTGCGATCTGTTAACGTTGCCAAGACTAGATCTTGTGTGATTCTGATACCATCATATGTAAATTGATTTTTTCTTGTTGCTAGTAATATTTTGTCTTTTATCTGGGGGTTTTGGAATTTATGAGTTTTCCTCATAGGATCTCTTTCAGGTGGTGATCAGTGCATTTTTTCTATTTCTACTTTCCCCTCTTGTTCTAATGCTTCACGAAAATGTTCTTTAATTATTTCTTTTCTTTTTTTAATTTTCTTTGGAGGGCAATTGGGGTTAAGTGACTTGCCCAAGGTCACATGGCTAGTTTTTGTGTTAAGTGTCTGAAGCTGTATTTGAACTCAGGGCCTCCTGACTCTAGGGCCAGAGCTCTATTCACTGCATCACCTAGCCACCCCCTCTTTAATTATTTCTTGTATTATTGTATCAAGATCCTTCTTTTTTCTCCTATATTTTCATTCTTTATATTTTGTTTTTTAATTCCTTCTTCTCTTATAACTTTGCTGGCTTCTTGCCCAATTCTGATTTTCAAGGAGTCATTTTCTTCCTTAAGATTCTGGATCTCCTTTTCTACTTGGTTGACTTTCTTGTCATAATCTTGTTTTTCTTGTATTCTTATTTTCTTTTTAACTTTTCCTCCATCTCTCTCATTTCATTGTTAGTCTTTTTTTAAAGTTCTTCAATGAATTCTTATTGAGCAGGTGACCATTTGACATTACTCTGGGGTAGAAGAGGATTTCTTTGCTTTACTATCCTCTGAAGATGAACTGGTCTTCTCTGTTCCCATAGTAACTCTCCTTTACATGTGTATTTATTATTAATTTAATAATTTAGTTTTTATAGTCACCTCTAGTCATGGGGTATGGGAGTGGTACCTCTGACCTCTTCAGTCCTCCCCTCTGACCTTGAGCTCAAACCAAAACCTCCAGAATCCTATAAGTGACCATAGCCAGTGAGGTCTTTGCCCTACTGCTTCTACACTCACTGGGCATGTGATGATTCCTCCTTGCCCCCGCTGCTCTCTGCAGCACAATCAGGTCTAGCATTACTTGTCTGCAGAGGTTTCCTAGATCTTCCCCAAGTCAGATGTCCAACTCCCCTCACTGTCCAGGGGTTATAGCTCCTGACTGACTACAGCTTCCCAATCCAGCTAATTCCAGGCCTTGCAGTCTGTTGTTCAAGCAGCTTGCCACATGGTGAAGCAGACCCTAGCCTGCAGGTGTTTACTCTTCAAGGAAAGAAATCTAGTCCTGGGATTTTTCTTTGGGTCTTCTCCAATTGTCCCAAGAGAACCTGGGTTCTGCCTGGACTCTTACCTTGTTTTCATCACTCTATGTTCACCCAGAGGCACTATTTTATCTCTTTTGTGGAGGAAAATCTTGAGAGCTTGAAATTTTCTGACCTATGCCACCACCTTCCTAGAATCCTCTCCTCTACCCTGAAAAATTTGAAACCTTATATTAATAGTAGCTATTATTAACAATTTACATTTGGGAGGAGGCAAGGTTGTCTATATTTTGCTAGAGTCTGATTAACAAGTTCAATATTTGAGTCATAGAAAGAGAGAGAGAGAGATGGAGAGAAGGAGAGAAGAGACAGAGAAAAGGAGAGAGAGACAGTAACAAAGACAGAAGGAACTTGAAAGACCATTTAGTCCAATGGCATAATTTTACAGAGGAAACTGAGGCCAGAGAGGTCAAATATCTTGTCCATGGTCACAAGAATAACAAATATTAGATGTAATATTTGAACCAAGGTCCTCTTACTCCAGAGCCCATGTCATGTTCAATATATGCACAGTCTGTGTTGAGCCACTCATTTTGCTATGTCCTTGAATAATATTTAGCTTTTATTTACCTCCTTCCTCTACAAAAAAAAAAAACTCCTACTTACCTTGAAATGTCTTATTATATATCTATGAGCTAGAATTTTGAAACCCCTTAGAGAGAGGTAGACTATAAACACATAGGAGCATAAATTATCAAGAGAAGGAAACCTCTCCAAGGCTTAAACACTTATTGTAAAATTAATGACATGGCACAGGTTAGACTTGTTTCATGTCAGTTACTCCCTGCACAAATTCCGGCAGATTTTTGCTCCTCCCAATGCATGGGTGATTCTAGATGCAATTTAAGCAATAGATGTAAATCTTACAGCAGAGTCAATCTCTTATTGAATGGTAAAGGATCCAACCAACTGCCTAGCCAACATTGTTTCCATGGTTTTAAGAGAAATGTGAAATAATTCTAGCTACATTAAAATGAGTAGAAATTTAAAACTGATTTAACCATTTTTATGAAATGCAGAAAGTCACAAAGCCCCTTTTTGTGCTTTAAGGATCTTTCTAGAAACAAAACAAACTATGTGATCTTCAGCTTAAGGCAGTCAGTAAAACAGGTGTTTATCAAGTGCTTACCATGAGTTGGGTACTATGCTAAGAAACAAAGTTCTAGTAGTTAAGGATTGCTTTTCTACCCATAGTTTTGGTTACTGTAAAAACCTAGCTATATCACTGATAATAACTTAATTATGTTTTTATCAAAGATCACAATAGCCAAGTTGAAGAAATTGGGGGTCTTTAGCCTAAGAAAGAATTAGAGGATCCCCTTAAATCCCTTAAAATTAACTCATCATAAACAACAAACAACTCCTCAGCAGTCTCCCTGTCCCGCCTGGGGCAGCTGTCTTCTAATGCCCCCTACTAGACAGAAAATTCCATAAGGGGAGAAATTATTTTTTATCTAAATGTTATATCTAGAATAATTTTTAGCATGTTGCATACTTAATAAAATATTTTTCATCATTGATTGGAGGGCACCAAAGGCTGTCATGTGGAAGATGCCCCAGAAGATAGAAGTAAGAGCAATGGGCATAATTTGTTAAGAGGCAAATTTAGGTTGATATAAGGGGAAAGGGTCCCTAATAATGACAGCTGTCTAATAGTGGAACAAGCTACCTTGCAAGTATAGAGTTTGCCATCATTAGAGTTCTTTGAGTGAGAGGCTGGGTAATTCCTTGTGTGAAATGCTGTAGAAGCCATTCTTATTCAAGTATTCAGCTTTGAACTAAATGATCTTCCCTCTAGGCGATTGCATGGTGAGTAGATGACCTTGAATTACAACACTGACAACAAAAATAACTGATGTTTATAAAGTTTACATATATAGGTAATTTGGGCCTTATAACAATCATATCACATATTTATTATCAACTCCATTTTATTGTTGAGGAAACTGAAAATCAGAAAAGATAAAACATACCTAAGGTCACACAGCTAATAAGAGTCATTGGCAGGATTGGAATTGAGGTCTTTCTGACTAAGAATTCAGAACTCCACCTGTCTCTACCTATGAATTAAAGTGTCACTGAAAAAAAAGTCTAGGTTGATGGGTCCAGGTTATCAAGATATTTAATGCCTGACTTAAGTATAAATTAGATCAAATGGCATATTTGATCTGACCAGTTCAACTGTAATCATGTAGATAATCATGTTTATATAGTTAATATGGTTAAGGATGTGTCCCAAGAGAGTTTGCATCTGGAGTTCTCATATGCTTCATTGACTCATTGCAAAACATAAGTTTTCCTTTGTAAGAAATCTTATACTTGGGACAGAATTATGAAACTATATTTTTCACATTTCCATAGCCTTAATATTGCTGTTATTACTCCATTATTACCAGCATAATTATCATAAGAATTATTCAAATAAATTGTCCTCTGGTGAAGAGGTTGAACGAGTATGGAGTGGAATACAAATTTTGACTCAGAGCATAACTCATGAAGACGGGAATTGGATTGTTCCTAATTAGAGATTAGCCATCAGAATTAAGGGGCTCTACCAGCCAGACATGGTCCTATGATCTATATGAGCTTCAAGAGGAAAAGAAAGTTCCAACTAGGAAAAAAAAATCACATGATCTACCATGCATTTTTCTATGCTCAGCAATTAAATGAAATTCACACCAATTGAGATCAAAGATGCCTGGAAGCTGACACAGGAGAAGAAGGTTATATATGCCCCTGCTAAAATCTTGACAGTGCTACAATCATTTCTGTGGCAGCAGTACAGGAGAATTGTTGATGAGTCACTTTTTAAGGGATTTTTTTCATTGTGGTTGAAAATAAAATATATTTTCCAAAATATGAGATATTATGTCTGAACCATTAATTTTATATGTCTGTGATCATGCTTAATACTTTGCCTTACATTTAAAATGTCTTTACATTTACATTTACCTTCTTTAGAATTTGATCAATGTGAGTCTGTCACAGATGAAAAGTCCTCCATACCTTTTAATCCCGTGCTATTTATTCCATATCTCTCCACAAATCCCCATAGAAGATCTGCCCAATTTACTAGAGATCATCTCCTGGTTCTTTTGATATCTCAGGAGTATCATTGACTATCATTCTTGATATACAGTAGATAGATGTCCTTTTCCCAGTCATAAATATCATTAATACTGTCTTTTAACACTGCTGCTGCTGTCTAAGTAACTACTGGGAAAATGCTGCTGTTTGCTTAGGCATATGAAACTTTCCATTGCTGGATTTTATTTAAGTTAGATTTCTTGAAGATGTTATCATTCCATGCTTTGCAGATATATAGTATCCTGGAGTAATATTAACATTAAAGAATCATAGCATTTTATAAAAGAAATGAAACTCAGAAATTGTCTAATCCAAACATCACTTGAAGGAAATGTCCTCTACACCACAATGCTGGCACCAAGTGATCACCCACCCAATTTGAGAAGTCCTCTTGTGTTGGGGAGTCCGTCATCTGTGCATGTAACCTGTTCCACTTTTGGACAGCTCTTAAGGACATTTCCCAATATCAAGCCAAACTCGAAATAGTATAGTGCCTGGCATATAGTAGGTACTTGTTTATGGACTGACTGCTTCTCTGCAACTTTCACCCATTGCTCCCAATGTTGCTATGTGGAGCTTGTTAGAAAAATTTCCATTCTCCCTCCTTATAACAGATCTTGAACTACTTAAGGACAACTGTCATTCCCAAATGTGTTTTCTTCTCCAGGTTAAAGCATTTTAACAAATCCTTGTTTGGCATGCTGAAACCCTTACTACCTAATCACTCTCCTCTGTAAACATTTATGTCCTTTTTAGTTGCCTAAAATAGAATGTAATGTTTAATGAGATAATGTACATAAAGCAATTTGCAAGCCTTCGAGCACTGTATAAATGGCACTCTAGATATGGTCTGGTCATGACAAAATACAGGAGGATTGTTGTTACCTCCCATATGCAATTCAATTCAACAAATATTTATTAAGCTTTTAGTATGCCTCCTCTGGACACTATAAATTTCTTCATGTGTCCTAATTGCATTAGCTTTTTACCCATTCCACTTACTATTACCCGGTTAACTTATATTAACCTTGCAATTCATTAAAACCCCGAAATGTTTTTCCTTTAAAAATAGATTTCATTGATACTTTTGTTTTTATATCACCTGGGTGTCCTACCATATACCTCCCTCCCATTCTGGAGAATAATACCTTGTAACAAAGATGCTTTTTTAGAGAGAGAGGGAGGAGATGAGAGGAGAGGAGGAAAGGAAGAGAGGAAAAGAGAAAAAATCAGCAAAACTGAATTATTTCAGGAAAATATGATGTCACATGCCATATTCCACACCTGGAAACCCCAACCTCAGCAAAGATCAAATGGAGATACAGTCTCCTACTTTTCTTTGAGACCAAGTTTGTTCTTTAGAATTTCACAGCTTTTAATTTCCATCTTTTTGTTACTGTTTCTCTTTCCATTTACATGGTTACAGTCATTGCACATACATTGTTTTCCTAACTCAGTCTACTTAATTTCGCATCAGTTCATGTAAATCTTTCCATTCTTTCCATTCTTTCCATTTTTCTCTGTATTCAACATGTTCATTGTTTCTTGCAGCACAACAATATCCCATTACATTCATGTTTCACAGTTTGTCTAGCTATTCCCCAGTTGAGGGTTATCTATTTTGTTTCTAGTTCTTCGCTCATGCAAAAATGCTGCTATAAATATTTGGTCCCCAGATCTTTTTCACAGGAACTGTTATCTGGCCACAACCTCCAAATCCCCCTATTCATACAATTCATTTTGTAGTGTAAGACCATTACAGTTCTGCATTATTTCCTTATTGCAATCCATGCCTTTGTTGTTGGTGGTGGTTATTCAGTTGTGTCTAACTCTTTGTGATCTCATATAGGGTTTTCTTGGCAAAGATACTAGCATAGTGTGTGATGTCCTTCTCCAGTTTATTTTACAGATGAGAAAACTGAGGTAAAGAGGGTTAAGTAACTTGCCCAAGATCACACAGCCTATGTCTGATGTCAAATTTGAACTCAAGTCTTCCTGACTCCAGGCCCAGTGCTCTATCCACTGCCACCTAGCTGACCCGTTCTGTTATTACTTAGCTCTTCTAAGCATTATCTGTCTGTAATACCTGTCAAAGATACACATGCACTAAATCCATGGACTGCCCATCTAGGCAATATGCATTTTTCATACAGTTGTTTTTTTCTACTTAATCTGTTTCAAATTGCTGCTCTGGTTTTGTAGCATTTGGGTCCCTGACAAAATTCATACAATTATGCCAGAAGATAGGAGCATTTAGAAAAACTCACCATTAAATAGCAATCCTCCTTTTGTTTGGGCACTGTGTAGGATGGCTTTAATGACACTGGCAGCCTTGCTAAGTGAACATAAACTATGTATACAGAAAAAAAAACATGAAACAAATAAGTAGGAGTTCATTATTTACATTACAAAGGTACAAAATATGTGCTAGACGTTCCTTTAGACATTGCAGCTCTATACATTTATACAGCACCCTGCCTCTTTGGGGCAGCCTCTGACTGGAGGCAGAGAAACTTAAGTTAATATGTTAGCACTCTCAACCAAAGCAAAGGCAAGCCAGGATAAAGCAAAATCATCTCTGAAACTGGAGCATAAATCAACAAAGGGAAAAGATCACATTTTCAAAATTTTAACATTTTTCAGGAACACAAACATGGCATAAAGCCAACACACCGTAGTCAGTTTAAAACTATGGGGAAGATAAAAATTCTCCCTCAGAAGCTTCTCGATTTGAGAGAAAATTTCTCCCAGCCCCATGCAGCCCTCCTGGGACTTTTTCAACAGTCTAACCTCAAAAACATAGAAATTCAGACTGAATATATACTAGGCAACTTTAAATCCTAGTCCTTTACCATCGCTATTAATGTAGTGACTGTTTTCTATTATCAGGGAATCAAATTGTCCAGTTCAGGCAAAAGTTACTCTCCTTTTCCATGCTAAAAGACTTTTTTTAAACTACTGAGTCCCATTTACTGTTGGCTGTCTTAGTAACTGGCACATACGCACAAAATCAAGCTTGTGTCATACTTTCTTTTATCATTCAACTTAAAACTATTTTAAATTTTATACAGTAAAGAGATATTGGATACAGATTCTCTGTATAACCAAACCACTTGATCATTTTTTTTTCTAGGAACCTAGGAGTAGGAGAATCAAAACTTGAGTTTTGAAGCCCTGGGGCTTCAGTTTCCTCACCTATATAAGGGGCCTATTAAAGCCTCCCCTACCAAGGGGTTTTGCTAGAAATGTTAAATGCTTTCATGTAATTTAGTTAATACTTGCAAAGCTCAACTTAGACATCTTTTATATGTCTTTTCCTAATCCAAAAGCTGCTACTGACTTCCCACTAAATTATCCTATATTTATCTGTGTGTATTTGGAATTTAATTATTTTGTATACTTTTATATGTTATTATTACTTATTTCATATACTTAGATGTGTGTACCATGGATATCTTAAAAATGCCATCTTTCTTTGTGGAATGTAAGCTCCTTGAGGAAGGTTGTTTGGCTTTGTATTCTTAGCACCTAGCACAATGCCCAAGATATTGAAAGTGCTTAATAAATGTTTAGAGCTTGGTAACTACTCTCTGAGAGCAGACCATTCCACTTTCAGCAACTCTAAGTCTTAGAAAGGTTTTCCTGATTATCAAGTCTAATTTGGTCATTTTGCAACTTCTTTTCATTGCTTGTTTTGTCCTCCATAGAGAAATAGAGCAAACCCAAGCCCTCTTCTACAAGTCTTCAAGTACTTGAAGAAAACCATTCACACCCTTCCTTTTCCCCTCCCAATCTCCTCTTCTCCAGGCCAAATATCCCCAGTTCCTCCAAAAAAGTCCTCATGTTACATGGACTTGAGGCCTGCTTGTACTTATCTGGACATTCTCCAATGTATCAACATCCTTCTTAAGCCATGGTGACAAAAACCGAATATAATTTTCCAGATGAGGTTTAAAGATGGCAAAATCAAGTAGAGTTATTACCTCCATATACCTAGAAGCTAGTAGGCCTCTCTTAATACAGGTCAAGATTAAACTCACTTTGAGGGCTTCTATATTATACCACTGATTCATATTGAATATACAGTTTACTAGATTAATGCCTATGCCTTTTTTTTGACAACTACTGTCTAATCACACCTCCCTCATCTTATACTTGTGAGGTTGGTTATATGTACCCACTTGTACAACTTTCCAGTTATCCTCACTGAAAGTCATCTTCTTACAGTTCAATGCTTTAGTCTATTGAGAGGTTTGGATCTTGTTATCCAACATACTAGCTATCACTACTTGCAAATTTTTCGAGCAGGTTATCTAAGTCTTTAGCCAAGCTCTTAATAAAATTAAGAAATGCAGGGCCAAGTACAGAACCCTGCACTCCTTCATCAAAGTTAATTCCTGCCATGTTGATGTTGAACGATCAGCAATTACTCTGAGTCCAGCCATCTAGCCAGTTATGAATCCATCTGATTGTATCATGATATAATGCAGATCTTTTCATATTTTCTATAAGAATAGTGTGAGATATGTGGTGCCTGTATCAGATTGTATGGCATCTTGGGGAGGGAGAGGAAAATTTTTAAACTTATGTGAGTGAATGTTGAAAAATAAAAATAAATTAGTTAACTAAGAAAAAAGAATAGTATAAGATACTTTATCAGACACTTTACTAAAATTAAACACTTAACCAAACCAATCTCCTCACATCCTATCCTAATCTTTTCTGTCAAAAAGGGAAATGATATTAGTCAGGCATGACCTGTTCTAAATTTTTTACATTTAATTTTTATTTGATTTTTCTCAATTACATGTAAAAATTATTTGTTTTTTTTTTAATTTGAGTTCCAAATTCTCTCCCTCCCCTCTTTCATCCTTGTGAAAGCAAGTACTTTGATATAGATTATATACATGTATAGTCATGCAGAACATTTAATGATGTGTTCTTGATAAGTTATTCTGGTTTTTTTATAGCCACTCTCTAAATGTTTGTCAATTATTTTTTTAATGACCTATTCTAATAATTACCCAAGAATGGAAATCAAAATTATTGTAGACCTTGTTGTCTTGGCTTTTTTGAAAACTGAAACACCTTCTTTTCTCTGATTATGAGGCACCTTTCTAATTTTCCGTGATCTTTCAAGAATTACTAACAGTGTCTCAGCCATAATATAGTTTGTTTTTGAGGTTTCCAAAACTTTCCTGGTTATTATGAATACAATCATGAAAATAGCTATCTTTTGTGAGACCATCTCTGTTGTCTTTTTCTTTTTTTTCTTGCCAAAGTTTTTTTTTTCTCAACTTTGTCACCAAAACAACTTAGTCATGTCCAACATTACTAATCAATACAAGTGAAATGCTTTCATAATTTAATAGAGTGGATAAAGCCCAGATGCCTAACAGGTAAGGATAAATCATTTTGGCCTGTGAATCACAGTTTTATCAGAGACTCAGTGGGATCATAATGTATTCTTTCAATCTGCTCCAAAGGTAGTAGCAGGAAGCTATTTTATAGATTTCTTGGTAATCTGAGCTGATGTTATACCTGTTACAGGACTTTTCCAATAAAATAGAAACACAGCAGGATAAAAAAGATACAAATGGTGTTTTTATACTAGTCAATAAAAGCATAACTCTGTAGTAATGGAAAATTTGTTCATGAATTGTGAAGTATGAGGAGCTCAGTTGGTATGGTATTAAAATAATTTGTGTCCTGCCATTGGAACATTTTTTAACATGCTGGCACGCACCTTTAATTTCCTAGATCTTCTGTGACAGTTTTTTCTCCCCTTTTGGGGGCAAAGATGGAAAAAAAAGGCAGTCACCAAATTCAATGAAACTTATTAAGAAAAAAATGTATCTTAGTCAACTATAGATATCTAAATAAAATAGCTGTTTGAATGGCTTTTTTCAGCTACTTTACAAACTTGCATTTATCCAGGGAGAAAAATTTCATCCTATTATCAAAAAGATCAGTTTATATTTAATTCTTGCCATATGAATAAATGGAAATGAAACATTTTTATGCAAAAAATTCATTCCAAATATGGATTCATAACTCTTCAGTGCTTCTAAAGTTACATGTTGACCTACATAAAGTGAAATGCAGAAAGGGGGTGAGATGAACTCAGATGAGTCAAGAATCTGAAGTCTGCATTCAGAGAAGGTGGCATTTTGGTAGCTCTTGTACCCTGGTGAGGGAGAAAAAATAATAATAGCAACAGTAGTAATATGTGACATTTATATAGCACTATAAATGTAGCAAAGCCCTTTACATGCATTATATATTTAATAACTGTCATTTATGGTATTTGTATGCATTATAGAATCAAATAAAATAATAACTGTAGAGCTCTTTGCAAACCTTTAAGTACTATGTAAATATTATTTTTATATTATTATTATTATAGCTATTTAGAAGGAAGGAACCTCAGAGATCATCCAGTCTTATGTTCCCCCTCATTTTACCAATGAAGGAACTAAGGCTCACAAGTAATGAGATGATAGATTCACCTAGGTGATGTGATTCAAAATCTAGCACTCTTTCCAATGAGCCATGCTCTCTCTCTCTCTCTCTCTCTCTCTCTCTCTCTCTCTCTCTCTCTCCCCTAGTTCATTTGCTTCTTACCTCTCAAGTGAGCCAAGTACTGCTGGCACATTGTTTAGATGCTAGCACTGGAAAGATCAAAATGTGATCATTTACACAAGTGATATCACCCCAGTCTTCCCCACTTCAGCAGATAAAGATATGATACAAACTAATATTAATTTCCCTACTAATATTCAGATATTAGTATGGATCCTGAATAATATCCATTTTACTGGTCTAGTATTTATAGCCTCAGTATTGAGAAATTAAATAATAGTGTTTAGAAGTCAGAAGAAGAGATTTCTTTTCTCATTGAGGACACACTGCCATTTTAGTGATCCTGAGACTACCTACTAACACAATTAATTATAACTCTTTATCCTCATGCTTGACATGGGGAGAAAAATACAAGTGGGGCAAGAGAGCATACTAATAAAAGATTCAGAGAGGATACCTCTTAAGGAAATGTCTTCCTTTCCATGCCAATCCAGTCTTTCTTAACTTCACAAGACTTTTAATAAAGCCATCAGATAGTTGTATTTGAGAAGTGGGTGCTAGCTTTTCCCCAAGAAGAATCAATAGCAGACTGGTAAATTTGAGCCAAGGACAAATAAATTTTTCCTGTGTGTTGCCCTTCTGTTGACTTGCCCAGACACAAAGTATAAGTCTCCTCACCAATCATTTTTATATGATGAGAATGCTTTAGGTGCCTAGGAGAATAGATCATGAAGATGCCCTCATAAAACTGTACTGCATTTTGGAGCATTAATCAATATCACATACCTTATTCCCTCTCAGTGAATGAAACTATTAATTTAAAACTTCTCTTTTTTTTCCTTTTCTGTGGAATTCTTTCTTTTCCTTTCTTCTCTTTCATCTGGCCCATTACTTTAGGTATTAAAAGTATAGTGATTCTGCATTCAGGTATAGCAATGCCAAGGGAATAAAATTACTTCAAAATCTCTGCTTTACAAGCTGATAGTGTTTGCAGTATTTTTGGCCAGTGGAAATAATGCCATCCAGCTCCCGAGCATTTACACATTTACACACTGTTGAAAATAGAAACAGGAGTGGAGTGTAGTCAACATGCCACTGCAAACACATTCAGTACCATACATGGATAGAACAGCCCCTTGCTCCAGGGCAGAGTTTTGCTCTGCTCATTAGATGAAGAAATCTCCACATTGGTTAAATAGCTTGACCGAGACTTTTCTAACTTTTTTTTTTTAATCACTGTTAGATAGATCTTGCAGGCTGAGTGAACTCCCACAAATCTAGGCACACATAACATGTTTCTGGGTTCCCTCATCCTCATGGATATTTGGATAACAATGAATTCATGATTTCATTGTGTATGGGGATATCCTCCTTCTACAAAGATTAGAACCCACCCATGTTTCTTCATCCTTTATGATTCTTATCACCCTGGGAAGTTATTAAAAATGAACTACTAAAGTGTTTTAGAATTATCTGACACACACATTCAGTGGAACAATTACTAATTGTCTTCTTAACTAGGCTTACCATATTTTGTTTTGTTCTCTTTGCAACCTATTTCTTATAGGACCATAGGATGTGATGCTAGAAATAACCTTAGTCTACTCAATCCAAAATCTATCAATTTTTTTCAGGTAAATTCTCAAACATAAGTCCATAGAGGCTTAATCCAATGACTTGTCCAAGGTCATGTAGGTAACAAATGGCTGAGCCGAAAATTCCCCCAGGAGTCCTCAGTCTACATCTAATGTTTTATTTACTCTACTAAGTGTCAAGCAATCAACAAACCCTTATTAAGCACCTATTATGGGCTAAGTCTTATGCTAGTTATTCTAGTTTCACTTGCACTAATTATTACATTCACACAAGGTGGTTCAGAACTTTCTTTGAGATTTCTGTCCATTTTATACCCCCTACATGATGCATTAGGGAGGCCCTACAGTTTTCATCTTTAGCTGATTTTTTTTCTTTTTCTGTAAGCTGCTTTAATAGAATAAAAGACTACCTTGCTGCCTCAATAGAATGAAATTTTAATAACTTGGAAAACTATGTTCCTAGACATTCTTTTTTTGAAGGGGAGAGAGCAAGGCAATTGGGGTTAAGTGACTTGCCCAAGGTCACACGGCTAGTAAATGTTAAGTACCTGAGGCCACATTTGAACTCAGGTCCTCCTGACTCCAGGGCAGGTGCTCTATTCACTGTGGCACCTAGCCATCCCCCCAGAGAATCTTATATCTCAAAGAAGAAAAGTAGAGAAGCATACCTATGAGAGGTGGTCTGGAGTGAGAAAAACCTGGGCTCCCACTTCTGATATATACTGGCTACATGACTATCAGAAAGCCATTTAGTCCTCAATTTGAAGAATGGTTGCCCATTTGAATTGTCAGAAGTCGTATCCTCATAAAAAGCTCCAGACATAAAAGAAATCACAGATCTAGAGGATTTTTAAATTCCAAAACAATTATCCAATAAGTTTACTTCATGAATTACTCAAACCTTCCTCCTGGCTAATTCTTTAAAAAAAAACAATGAGCAAAATGATAGCATAAATCTCTGTCTTATGGAGGACCCAACATTATATCACTAGCTAATGAATGTCCTGATGCCTTAGGTTGTGTCTGAACATATAGAAATTAGTTTGGAAAAAATAACAAGGCTTAAAATTCAGTCGAATAATTGCTGTTTTTTAAACAATTTCAAAAACTATCATGTAACACACATGCTAAAAATTCATGGTTAACTGAATTCTAACCACTTTATTTTTAGTTTTGGTTCTCAGAAAAGAGTGTGTATAGCCATATTTATTGGATAGAATCAATTGTGAAAAGGGTGAAGTTTGTTTTCTATCTCTATGTCCCCTCTCCAACTGACTTGCACTTCTGATTTCCTGCTCTTACTCCTTACCTATAGTATGTTTATGACACCCATGATCCTCTACTGTGGAACCCTTTCTGTGTCTGTACTATCAGACTATAATGACATCACTTGGACAACAACAATAATATCTAGTATTCTTATGTCATTTTAAGATTTACAAAATGCTTTAGAAATATTATCTCATTTTCTCCTCACAACAATCCTGGGAAGCAAGTGTTATTATTATTATTTACAGATGAGGAAACTGAGGCAGACAGAGGATAAAGGATTTGCCCAGGATCACAGTAAGGGTATGAGTTGGATTTGAACTCAGGATTTCTTGATTCTAAGTTCATTGCTCTATCTACCCTAAAATGAGAAGCCTGAACTCAGTAGCCTCTTCCAACTGGAAAATGATAAACTCTTTCATTTTCAGACAAAGAAACTAGTATTCAAAGTAACTGTGTCTTGCCAGTCACATAGCTAATTAATGAACGAGTAAGGTCTAAAACCCGAATCTCTTGACTCTTACCTCTTATAAAGAAACACCCTTTACAGGACTACATCCATTTGGGTTGAGGTCCTCAGTGGTACAGGAGGTAGGAAGCCAATAGGACTATAAGGAAATGAAAAGTGACAGTGATTCATGGGAAGGGTGGAGGATTTGAAGACTTCATTCAACCCAGTTTGAAATATTTATTAAGTAGCTACCTGCTATAAGTCAGTATTTCATTTCAATAAACATTTATTAAATGCCTACTTGTGCAAAGCACTCAGATATTAAAGTTATAAAAATGAGAAATTATATAATCCTTAACATCAAGGGGCTTACACTCTAAAGAGAGGCTATACCAAGGAGATAAATAAATATGCATCAAGGAAGAATGTTGTTGTCATTCAGTTGTTTCAGTCACGTCCAACTCTCTGTGACCCCATTTGCAGTTTTCTTAGCAAAGATACTGGAGTGGTTTGCCATTTCCTTCTCCAGTTCATTTTACAGATGAGAAACTGAGGCAAACAGGGTTAAGTGACTTGCCCAGGGTCACAAAGCTAGTAAGTGTATGAGGCCAGATTTGAGCTCAGGAAGATGAGTCTGCCTTACTTCAGGTCTGGCACTCCATCCAGTGTACCACCTAGGTACAACCTACTGCAAAAAAGAACTCCAGATAAAACACTGAAAGAACACTGGATGAGGGGACACTTTTACTTGGGGAAGGGGAAAGAGATTCATGGAAAGCATCAAAAAAGCAGTGTCACTTCAATTACTCTTGAAAGAAGAGATGAATTTTAATTATGGGAAAACTAGAAGGAAGCTATTTCAGGCATGGAGTTGGAAAAGTGCAGAATAGGATCATATTTTCATCCTCTGGTCTCTAGCCCTTTAGAGACAATTCTGATAGAGTATCTCCTTGATAGAGTATGAACTTTGGTATGATGCATATTATATTGGACTAGGAGTCAGAAATACCTGGGTGTAGAATTTAGAGTATGATCTTTAAAAGATGTAGTAAGACATAGCATATAGGTATAGGACGTTAAGCTAAACTGTTATAGTGGATAAGGTATTTAAGCCCCATCTCAAATAATTACTAGCTTGTGTGACCCTAGACATGTCATTTAACCTTACTGTGTCTCAGTTTATTCACCTGTAAAATGAGGGGATTGGACTCAATGACCTCTTCCATTTCAAAGTCAGTGTATTCTTCCATTTTCAGAGAAGGAAATTCATGCCAGAGTGCCTGAGACGTGAATGACTGGAATCAAGCTATTTCTGTCTCTAAGGCCAACCTAGATCCACTATCCCTACCATGATACAATAATAAATTTGCATAATGAAATCTCCAAACAGAAACCCTGATTAAGTACTTAAATTGTGTTAGTTAATGCCTCAGTCATTTTATTGTTTGAAAAGTGTCATCATGAAGATCTCCCAATTTGCTCAGAGGCTATAATCATCTGTAATTTAGTATTATTTTTTCAAAAGACATAACTTTACATTGAAACTTCTAATGTTTGCTACATCTCTACATACTGATGAAAGTTCTTTCTGCCCCTCATTTCATGTTTTAGACAAACCCCAAATTACTCTTTTTTTTAAATCAATAAGCAATTATTAAAGGCCTCTGTATGTGACCCTGGTATTATAAAAAGGAAAAATCTGCAACAGCCACCTGACTTCAAGTAGTTCACAATCCCTTATGGAGTCTCTTCCTAACAACTGACCACTGTTTAAAAAAAAAGAAAGAAAGAAAAATGTGACTGAGAAATTCTGTGTTTTCATTATAGTCCTATGTTTAATCTCCTATATAGAGTCTTTGATGTCTGAAGAAGCCTGAACTACACCTGAAAGCTTTTCTACTCTCCTTACATTTATAAGGTTTCTCTCCAGTATGAGTTCTCTGATGTTGAGTAAGTGATGAGCTCTGATTGAAAGCTTTTCCACATCCATTATACTCATAAGGTTTCTCTCCAGTATGAATTTTCTGCTCATCATTTCTTATAGTACAAGAGTATTCCAACACAATCACACAACACAGTTTGTTCATCCATTCTGTAATTGATGGGTATCCCATCAATTTCTATATCTTTGCAACAAGAAAAGAGCTGATATAAATGTTTTCACACATATATGTCCTTTTCCTTTTTGATATCTTTTTGGATATAGACCTAGTACTGGTAGTGCTAGGTCAAAGGGTATGCATGGTTTTATAGCCCTCTAGGTTATAGTTCCAAATTGCTCTAAAGAATGGTTGAATCAGTTCACACCTCCACTAACTGCATTAATGTCTCATTTTCCCCACATCGCCTCCAACATTGGTCATTTTCCTTTTCTGGACTGCTAGCCAATCTAATAGGTATGAGGTAGTACCTCAGCATTGTTTTAATTTGCATTTCTCCAATCAATGGTGATTTAGAGCATTTTTTTTTCATATGGCTATATGTAGCTTGATTCCTTCATCTGAAAACCATTCATATCTTTTGATCATTTATCAGTTGGGGAATGCTTTTTATTTTTATACGTTTGACTCAGTTATCATTTGAGAAATGAAGTCTTTATCAAAGAAACTTGCTTCATTTTTTTTCACAGTTAGCATTACTAACTTCCCCCCAGCCATTCAACCCTGCCTCATCCAAACCCATTTATTCTATTCTCTCTCTTTCACCCTTTCCCTCCTCAAAAGTGTTTTGTTTCTGACTACCACCCCCCCCAAATTGCCTTCTCTTCTATGAGCCCTACTCCATTCTTTTATCCCCTTCACCTCCTACTTTCTTATAGGGTAACATAGGTTTCTATACCCCACTGAGTGTGTATGTTATTCCCTCTTTGAAACAATTCTGATGAGATTTGAGTTCACTTACTTGTCCCACACTTTCCCCATCTTCCCCTCCACTATAAAAACTTTTCTTGCCTCATTTATGTGAGATAATTTACCCCATTCTACCTCTTCCTTTCCTTTTCTCTCAGTGTATTTATTCCTCTTTCTCACCCATTGATTCTATTTTTCTCATATCATCCCTTCATTTTCAATTCATACCTATGCCCTCTGTCTATATATACTCCTTCTAACTGCCCTTACAATAAGAAAGTTCTTATGAGTTAAAAGTGTCTTCTTCCCATGTAGGAATATAAACAGTTTAACCTTGTTAAGTAATTTATAATTTTCCTTTCCTATTTATCTTTTTATACTTCTTCTCAGCCTTGTTTAAAGCCAAATATTCTATTCAATTCGTGTTTTCATCAAGAATGCTTGAAAGTTCATTATCTTATTGAGTGTTCATTTTTTCCCACTGAAGGATTATATTCACTTTTGCTGAATAGGTGATTCTTGGTTGTAATCCTAGTTCCTTTGCCCTCCAAACTATCATATTCCAAGCTTTCCAAACCTTTAATATAGAAGCTGCTTACTCTTGTGTTACTCTGACTGTGGCTCCATAATACTTGAATTGTTTCTTTTTGGGTGCTTCTCCTTGACCTGGAAGCTAAAGGATTTGGCTATAATATTCCTAGAAGTTTTCATTTTGGGATGTCTTTCAGGAGGTGATTGGTAGATTCTTTCAATTTCTATTTTACCCTCTGTTTTTAAAATATCACAGCAGTTTTATTTGATAATTTCCTGAAAGATAATTTCTAGGCTTTTTTTATCATGCCTTCCAGGTAGTCTAAGAATTTTAAAATTCTCTCTCCTGGATCTATTTTTCAGGTAAGTTGATTTTCCAGTGAGATATTTCACATTGTCTTTTTTTTTCATTCTTCTGGGTTTTTTATTGTTCTTTAATTTTTCATAAAGTCATTAGCTTCTATTTGATTAATTCTTATTTTTAAGGAATTATTTTCTTTAGTGAGCTTTTGTACTCCCTTTTCCATTTGACCAATCCTACTTTTTAAGGGATTATTTTCTTCAGTGAATTTTTATGCCTCTTTTTCCATTTGGCCAATTTTGCTTTCAGAGCATTCTTCTTCTTGTTGGATTTTTATACTTCTTTTGCCATTTGGCTTATTCTGGGTTTTTTTTAAGGTGTCATTTTCTTCAGTATTTTCATGTGTGTGTATCCTTTAACAGGCTGTTGACTCATTTTTCATGATTTTATTGCATCACTCTCATTTCTTTTCCCAGTTTTTCCTTAACCTCTCTTACTTGATTTTAAGAATCCTTTTTGAGCTCTTCCATGGCCTGAAACCAATAAATATTTTTTTCTTGCAGTCTTTGGAGGTTGGAACTTTGACTTTGTTATTTTCTGAGTGTGTGTTTTGATCTTCTTTGTCACCATAGTAACTTTCTATGGCTAGAATTTTTTTTTCTGTTGTTTGCTCATTTTTCCAGTCTATTTATTGACTTTTAACTCTTTGTCAAACTGGGGCTCTGCTTCCAAGGTGGAGGGCACACTGTCCCAAGCTTCAGGGGTTTGTGCAGCAGTTTTCAGAGATACTTCTAGGGAACTATAAGTTTTCAGTTTTTCCAAAGTTGTATGATCTAAGGAGAGGTTTGTTTAATACTCTTCTGGTCTGTGAGTGATCATAAGCACTCTTTTCTGCCTTGAAACTGTGAGCCAGGTCCCTGCTCCAAAGCAGCACAAACTCTGGTGTGCTAGTGAGCCTCCTTGCCCAGGGACTATAACACAAGATTTCATCCCAGCTCTGAGTACAGAGTCCTGCCCCCCAGTGCCAGCAAAGAGACCCCTGTAATCTTCTTCTGAGCAGTTGTTCAACCCCCTTACCATCTGTGGGTTGAGAGCTCCTGAAGCAGTTGCTGCTGCTGCTGATTCAGTGGCTCCTGAGGCCTGCTCCTGGTTTGCTGACTCCCAGTCTGCACTGGCCCTGCCTATGCTGGATTGCACTCTACTCTTACCCATGTGCAACAGACCTTTCGTACTGACCTTCTAAGTTGTCTTTGGCTGGAAAATTATTTCACTCCATCTTTTTGTTCCCTCTACCACTCTAGGACTTTTCTTATGGCATTGTTTAAAGGTGTTAAGAGGGATTTGGGGGAAAGCTCAGGCAAGTTGGTTCTTTTTCTCCACCATATTGGCTCTGCCCTGCCTGCCCAACTGATTCTTTACAGAATGTTTGAAGTAGACTGAGGGCAGTCTTAAAAATAGAACTAGTTTAAATATTAATCCTCTGTTTGTTCACACTTAATGTATTTTACTCATGTTAATCTACACTGAAATATCACTTGGATTTAACATTGAACTTAACAGGAATCTATACACAACCATCAAATATTTAGGGGCTGTTTAGGAAAAGTAATTGGTGAAACTCAAAGCTACTATTTGTTCTGTTTGATTAATGTTTACCAGGTGGAAGTTTTAGAACAAAATAATACATCAGTGATCAACACTCACTAGTGCTCTTTCTCTTTATCAATATATTATCTGCTTCTTATCCTTCTTGTAATCATCTTCTAAGATAAAATACAATAATTTTTCTTTGAATTAAATTTTAATTTCTGAAGTTTTTGAATTTTCTTTGATAAGTATCAGCTCCCTTATTTTCCACTTAACTATTGTCATATCTACTTCTCACCTTTAATTTGTCTCTTCCTTCAAGGGTACCCAAGTATTGTTCTAGGGTTATAAAAATAGAAATGGAGAGTAAAAATAAAAATTGAGTAGAAGTCAGAACACCAGTCTCTGCTCTTCTGCTAACTTAAACTTATTTAAAATGTTACTTAAACCCTGATCTCTAGCTTCCTCACCAACAAACTAGGAAGTAGTAATTCCTATCTACCTTCTATGGCTTTGGGGAGAGAAAAATGAGATAATATATGTAAAAATGATCATAATACACCATATAAGTAGCGATTATTTTGAAAAGTAGTTTTAAATTTAAAATGTATATTTTTAAAAATAAAACAACCTTATGACTTTATAATTTATGAAAATAACTAAGAATTCTCCTAATGAAAGATATTCCAGAAATGGCAACTATTCCCTGATTTGTGATCAGATTGGCAGTGTGTTTGCCAATGTCATTAACTGAAATATGGCTTTCCACTTAACAAGATGATACCAATTATCACTCTTTTCAATGGATCCACTACAAATCCACAAAATTTTAGCTACATTGAAAATTATAGCTAAGGAATTCTTTTTTTATGATTCATCTTTTGATGACTTCTCATCAAGTTCTCTTGAGAATCTACCTTGACCCATTCTGCTCTTTTACAATTCCCAAATTTTCCCACACACACTCTCAAAAGTTGATCTTACCTCCTACTTGTCTTCAAAAATCCAGACCATTCAACAGGAGTTCATATGTCATAAAAGTAGAGTTGGAAGGAACCTCAGAAGAAGTCATCTTGTTAAACATCCACATTTAATAGATGAACAAACTGAGGTCCAAAGTAACTCTTTATCTACCTCAGATAATATATGTGACAGCTATAAGATCTAGGACCAGTGACCAAGGCCTCTTATCACTTTGCAAATTCTCTCAGCTTCCATCTCTACCCTCAAAATTTTCTCTATTGTCACATATTCAGTTATCTCCTATTTTCCTATCACAGAGAAAAGAGAATGAGTATACTTTATCCAAAAGAAATAAGAATAAGTAAAATCACAAAATATAAAAAAGTAAAGAATAAGTAAAAGTGAATGAAATCCCATTTTATATTAAGAAGGTAATGTCAAGTGAGAAAATCCAAGAACCAGAGAGAGAACCATTGTAGAGATTATATGGGAGAAGATCGACAGTGAGAAATACAGAAGCAATTTTGTCATTTAAGTATCCATGAATTTAATAAACAGATTATAAACCTGGTACAGAGATATACCATAATAATGATGAGGGACTTCAATTATCCAGACAATCCACTGGAGTTCTTGAACTCTACCAAAAGCAGAGCAGTGAATAACCCTTCTTTTAGTAACAATTTCATCCTTCAACAAGAAAAGGAATCAAGAAAGAGGAATTCTGTTTTAGAAAAAAGTCTCACCAACAGGAAGACCCTGCTTGCTAGAGTAAATATTACAAGGACCTTTTGGGGAAGAGACTCCTCTCTCTTAGAGTTTATGATAAAGAGGCAGAAGTTTGACAATTCAGATTACATCCTAGAATTGGGGAGAGCAGATTCGAGGGGGCTCAAGGTAAGAACAGATAGAAGGATCCCATGGATAAAACTCTACAGAGACAGTCAGCTAGGAGGAATGGGAAACCCTCAAGAATGAAATTCTCTATATAGAAATTATTATAAATTTTTTTTGCCTTTTGGAGGGCATTTGGGGTTAAGTGACTTGTCCAAGGTTACACTGCTAGTTTGTGTGTCGGGGGAGGTGTGGGTGGGTGGGTGTTAAGTGTCTGAGGCCAGAACTGAACTCAGGTCCTCCTGACTCTGGGGCTGGCACTTTACTCACTGCCCCCACCTAGCCACCCAAGGATTATGATCATGATAAGGAAGAACAGCAAGACTTTGATGAAGGAACCTCTGTGGCAGCACAGAGAACTCACTAACCAACTTGCATTTTGAGGATGAATACAAAAGCAGATAATGGCAAAAGCATTAAATTCAGGGTGAGTTGAGATAAGCAAGGAAAGCTAAGGACAACAAAATGTTTTTGTTTTTGTTTTTTTTTTTACTATTTAGAGGAATAGGAGAATCAAAGAAGGTATATGTAGAAACTCTACTTGGAACAACTGAGATACTGCTAACTGACAGAAGCAATTTCTTATTTAACTAGCTATCTCTGCTAAGGAGAATTGACTTTTGAACTGAGAACACAATTAAAAGGACTAATATAGAGTTAATACTGAAGATCAGTAAGGAGTCAGTGAAAGAACACTCTCAATAAAGTCCAATCATGAGGCCTTGGTACTGAAATAACTGTAGGTGAACCACTTTCAGTGATATTTGAAAGATCAAGAAAAGTAGGAAAGGTCCTATAGGGCGAGAGAAGCACAAATGTTACACTTTCAAAATAGGGAAGGGGATAGACTCAAAAATATATAATAGGACTTTGAACTTGATTTCAATTCCTGGGGAAAATCTAGATTATACTATGAAAGATATGGTTAATGAATATCTAGAAAAAAGGAGGAATCACCACAGAAAGCTACCATGATTTCTTCAGGATTAGAGTCACCTAATTTCCCTTTGAGGCAGGATTATTAATCCCAGGGGTGGGGAACCTGTGGCCTCAAGGAAACATATGGCCTTCTTGGGTACGGCCTTTTGACGGAGTCCAAGTTTTACAGAACAAATTATTTTATTAAGGGTATTTGTTCTGTGAAGTTTGGATTTAGTCAAAGGGCCACACTTGAGGACCTAGAGGGCCATATGTGGTCTCGAGGCCACAGCTTCCCCATCCCTGAACTAGATCATTAGAATTCTGTACATAGTTTATCTCAGGCTGTTCCTGTGAATAATATGGGGAGATATGGGCTACATGATA
>NW_027186523.1:13216107-13218607 GCF_028583685.1 Petaurus breviceps papuanus
ATGATACTATAATTACAAAGATTTGCAACTGGTTGTATGGCAGTTGACAGAACTTTTTCTGGGGAAGAAAAGATATGAGGATTTTAGTGACCTTGCAAACTCAACATGAGTCCACAGTGTGATATAATGGTCAAGCAAGGTAAGATAACCTTAGGTTCTGGTAAGAAAGGCACAGCTTTCAGAATAAGGAAGGGTTAGTCCCAATGTACTACGACTTGGGGAAAAAAATCACCCTTGAAGTATTGTATTCCACTCTGGGTATACATCAAGATGGTGATCAACTTTGAAAACCTGACACATGAGCATTGGTTGGATAAAGTGAGGATGTTTAACTTGGAAAAGAGAAAGTGATCCATTTTGGGTGGGAAGTGAGCAAAGTGGCATTGTCCTTGAACACTCAAAAGGCTCTCATAGGGAAGAAAGATTAATGCTTGTTCTGGGTGGCCCTATGAGAGAGAAGTAGAAACAATTTGCAAAAGAGAAAATTTAGGTTTGGTAAAAGGAAAAAAAAAACAATTAGTCTTATCCAAAAGTGGAATAAGTCACCTTAGGAATCAATTGGTTCTTCCCTACTGAAGATCTTGAAACAAAGTCTGAATAATCAATTGTCTGGTGTATTGTAGAAGGGATCCTGTTACCATATTTCATGTATAGGTCAGACCTCAACTGCCTACTGAGCTCCGTTCTAATTTAGAAATTCTGAGGTTCCATGGAAAAATACCTGTTATTGCTTCCAAAGTTAACATATTTGTCTAATTGTGCTTAGTCTTAACTCTGCTAGAACCTTTTTCTCTCAATTACTTCTCTCTAGGAGTCATTCTCTGCTTCCTTCATTGTCTTTTCACAATCAAAAGTTGATGAGGAGTCTGTCACTCTTTCCTCTTTTTTTCTTGATTCTTTCTCTAGACAATCTTGCCCACTCCATAGCTTCAAATATTATCTTCTAATACCTCAATATCTCTGCTGGGTTTCAATATCACATTTCCAATTCCTACCTAGACATTTCCTCTTGAACACCAAATGGACTCCTGAGAACTCCATATGTCCAAATCAACCCTTATCACTTTGACTTCCAAATGAATTCTAACCTTCCTCTGTCCCTTACTTTTATTCATTTTGCTTGTTGAAAATACTGTTATGATTCATAGAGAAAATAATCACAGATCAAGAACTAGAAGGGACTACAGACATCATCTAGTCTAACCCTCCCATTTTATAGAAGATGAAACTGAAGTCCATGGAGGATAAATGAATTTTCCAAGATCACAAAGGAAGTGCACATCAGATATAGAATTTGATCCTGGGTTCCATGACCACAGAGCCAATGCTTTCATTCATTGTGCCAGTAATAAATATTTCAAATAAATCGCAATATGTTCTAGCATCACTTCTTAAACTGTGAGGCATGACCCCATATGGGGTCACAAAAAATTTGGCAACAGTACAAGGTTTCTGAATGTACAACAACCAAAAATTAATTAAAAATCAAACGAGTAATGAATCCAAGATGTTTTCAACAATGCTTTTCCAGGTTGTATCTTACAACTTCACTCCAACCTTGTTTCTAAACACAAAGCATGTGCACTTTGCACTGTGCATGCCCTTAGGCCACACAACATCAACAAATGCAGCTGAAAGGTGAAAAGGAGTCACAGCGGGAAAAGTTTAAGAAGCCCTGCTAGAGTATCTCTATGATATCTGATTTCTTCTGAAACCACTTGGGATGAACAACTTGTTTTTAAACTCATATCTTTATTTTTATATAGACTGATGTTTCTGGGTATGATTTCTGGTGTTCTTTCTCACCACATTTATACTCTCATCCATAGAAATTGTATGAGTAGCTAGTTCTCAGGTAGTTTCCAAGTATTTAAAATATAGTGCAGCAAAAGAAGGTCCCACTGGACATAATTTCCTAAACAGTGTCCTTTCACAGTGCAAGAGGTAATTATTCTAAGGTGGTAGAAGAGGTAGAAGGCAAATGGTTTAGGGTTGATTGAAATTCTCTCCATATTTTGCAAATATATATTTTAAAGTTCTGGTACACTTTCAATTGATTAATGTTCCTGATGCTTAGATTATTTACAAAAATTTTAATTAGTTCGACTACCAGTTCCTACAGATAAAGTATCAGTAAGTATGTTGTAAATCATTCAGTGCTTTGTTGGTGACTTGTGCTTCATGCAACCCCTCCTCCTTCAAAAACAAAAAAAATGTATCCTAGCACAGACAAACCTCTAACTGCTTTGGAAGGAAGGGATGTGAAAGCAGATCACTTAGGCATACCTGCAAACAACCATGTGCCGTCCTAGACAAAAAGGGAATTTCAGGACAGAGTAATGAGTTAAAAGTAGCACTACTTTTGAAAGTATCCAAAGAAATTTGAACATTATTTTAAAAGTAAGCAGAGTAATGCAAAGAATCTGCCATTTTAACAGCGTGAGTAGCTTTATATGTGGGAACTCCCTTCACTTATGGCAGGAGAAGCCTTCATAGATTA
>NW_027186523.1:13221107-13222652 GCF_028583685.1 Petaurus breviceps papuanus
GTTTTACAGATGGGGAAACTGAGGCAAATCGGGTTAAATGACTTGTCCAGGGTCACACAGCTAGTGAGTATCTGATTCTAGATTTGAACTTAGGTCCTCAACTCCAGGGCCAGCACTCTATCCACTGTACTACGTAGCTGCCCATCTACTCTACCATACCTGTTATTATTTATTAATTATATAATGACCAAGCTTAACCTCAGAGAAGAGCTAAGAAAATGAATCTACCTTCCCTCTTTGCAGAGGTGGGAGACCAGGGGTGTAGAATATTGTATATACTATCAAACACAATTGCTGTTGTGGTAAACTTTTCTGAATTGCTTTTTATTTTTAAAGAGTCTGTTGATTGTTCAGGGTAGAGGTGAGGGAGGGATATATTCAGAAATAAAGGTGATTTGAAAAAGAACTCAAAAATAAAATTGAAACAAAAAAATTTGTATTCACCTCAGAAATACAAGAATAACTAGATGTATGATGATGGATATTTATTTCATTCATTTAGCACAGTAGTTGACACACAGTAGTCATTTAAATACTTATTGACTTATTTCAGTAATATGATGCAAACTTGAGAAGGCCTTTTCTCTAAAATTAGCTTCCTAGTTCTCTTCTTAAAAACAGAGTTTCTACCTTTCCTTATCTTTAGAGCTATAAAGATGTCTTACTTGACCATTTAAATGAGATGACTGTTATTTGATCTCTAAGACGGCTCCTCCCCATGTAAGTGTCCCCTTTATTATATCAGCACTTGTTTATTTCATGCTCCCTTCTAAACTGGGGGAAATTAGGTTTTTTGAGTCCCAGTTCAGGCCTTCCATTTCACAATGATGCCTCACATGGTGTACAGATGTTAGTAATCAGCTACAGGATCATTTCCGTTTTGATCTGTTTTTGTAAGTGTACCCTCCACTTGAACCATTGAAGAGCATCAGGTACAAAAAGAATACTCTCAGACTGCAGAAAGCAGCAGTAAATAAAAACAACAAACTATGTTCATTTGAAACTGTGACTATGCAGGACTAATAAATGATTGTGTAGTTATCTGGGCACCTCTATTAACATAACAAAATCATAGAATTTAAGTTTAAGATAATTGACTAAAATTTGAAATGGAGTACTCCTTAGTGGAGAAAAAAAGGATTTCAGGGTCCTAAAATTACTTACAGAAAATATCTTGTGACCTGGGACAAGGAAACACCTGAGAAACAAGAGAAGAGGGAAGTGGAAGCCAAGGATGGTGTGCCATGGACTTTGTTAAAGAGAGAAGGAAAGGCATTGCTGCCTTTTGATTTCATGAGGACACAGGAAAGAAGTTGTGCTAAATACATTATGCTTTCATAATTCAAGTCTCCTAAATTCACTCTCAACATTGCTGTGACACCCCCTCTATAGTAGCAATGCTATGCCCATGGAGAAATATGGCAGGATAGATGCCTTCTGATAGCATACGAATAAAAGCATAGATAAATAAAACTCTGCCTCTCTCCCTCCTCCTCCCCCTTCTCTCTCTCTCTCTCTCTCTCTCTCTCTCTCTCTCTCTCTCTC
>NW_027186523.1:13222752-13260167 GCF_028583685.1 Petaurus breviceps papuanus
TCTCTGTCTCTCTCTCTGTCTCTCTGTCTCTCTTTCTCTCTCTCTCTCTCTCTGTCTCTCTCTCTCTCTGTCTCTCTCTCTTTCCCTCTCTCCCTCCCTCCCTCTTTCTCCCTCCCTCTCCCTCTCCTTCCCTGTCTCTCTCCCTCCCTTTCCCTCTCCCTCTTCCTCTCTCTCTCCTTCTCCCTCTCCCTCTCTATCTCCCTTTCCTTTTCTCCCTCTCTCTCTTTATCCCTCTCCCTCTCTCCCTCCTACTCTCCTTCCTTTCCCCATCTCCCCCATGCTCTTTCCCTCTCTGTCTCTCACTCTTTTCCTCTCTCTGTCTCTGTTTCTCTGTCTCTCTGTCTCATTCTGTCTCTGTCTGTCTCCATATATATGTATACATATACACATACACACATACATATATTGATAAATGTCTCTATTTACATACACCTATATATAAAATTAAATTTCTTGGGCAAGGTGTCTGACTTCTGTGGGCCTTGGTTTCCTTATCTGTAAAATGAGGAGCTGGGCTAGATGGTGTGTAAAACCTCTTCTGGCTCTTCAGTTCTGTGGTTACAACAAAGAGTAATTCTCAGCCAGTAAAAATGTGTGCTCCACATCAAAGTGGAAAATCATTTGAAGAAGGATTCAATGACTCCTTTGGTCCTCTTTTCCTTCCTCTACTCTTGGAAGGTCTGGGATTTGTTTGTATTATCATTACTTTTGCCTCCATTTCTATTTTCCCTTTTCAAATTATGGCCTTGCATCAAAATCTCATATTAATTGACCTCTCTGGACCAAGAGCTAAATTGCACACACTCAAATTCTGACTTTATGGAATCATAAAGTTATAGATGAGAAAGGCCTATTAGGTCATGTTCTCCCCTCTTTGCTACCACCAAATTGTTCCCTGATGTTAGCTTTCCTCTTAGCTAGTTTTAAATGTCTTTAGTGATGCTGCAATTCAACCACAAAAAATAATAACAACAATATTCCTAACAACACTGCATTGCAATGACAAGTACCTTTATTTCAGGAAGTTCACATTACACATCAGATATTCTGACAGATCCTACCTTTGAGTCAATTACTCCACAAGAGTAAAGTAGATCCTTTGGGATGCATATTTCCAGTAGGACAGGTAGTTCTTAGTAAATGGTATGCTGGCAAGCCATCAGAAGTGGAAAACATTAAATGGTAGGGACCCATGTATCTTATGAAAAGTTAATTCATTTCCCAAAGGTGGCTACCTCCCAAATGTGAAATGTTCAACTCCTAAGTGAAAAATAGCCCAGATTTGGAAAACTATTCTGAAGGTTAGTATCACTCATTTATATCTATATTTTTACATATCTCAAATATCTAAATTAGTAAATATTAAAATAGAATTTACAGGAAATATTGTCATGCAAAGAACACCACAAATTTGATTCCAGAGCTACAGACCTGCCAATCTTATCCAAGATCAAAAAGAGTCAATCCTGAGTTCACAAGAATGCTTCTTAAGGGAAAGATCTAGTTGACTGATTTTGCTGTTTAACTGACTGTTAGTCTCCTAAACAATACAATCTTTTATGTTTTAATTCTCCTTGTTGTAAATATTCCTAAAATGGATTAGCCCACTTTCCTACCTTAGAAAGTACACTAATGAAAAGAAAATCTTTGATTGAAGATATTCCAATGCCCAGGGTTATTCTTGCTAATATCCATTTTCATTATATAATATATAGAAAGTGAAGACTGTCAAAATACATCAGACTATGAATATGTCAGAGATCAAGATGTAGATGGTATAGAAGCTTTGGGCTGAGATCCAATTTAATGGAGATTGTTAATAACCAATAATTATAGCTATTAAATTAATTTCAGCTCACCTCAGTTTCTTCCTTATCACTCTTTTCTTTCTTTTTCCATTGAATCCTTCAGGCTTTGTGTTGCTGCATTCTACAATATTTCCATATCCTTTCTCCCCAACCCACCACTGAATACTCATTCATTCTACAATTTTCCCTCTTGCCCTTCCTTTTCCATTTATTTTGGCTTCTGTAGTTTCAATTCTGATTTTTCTCCTAAACTCTGGGCTGGTATTTCAAGTAGTCTGGTTGACAGTTCATTTGACTGTCCAGTGAGAACCTCAAGCTTAACATGTTCAAAACTGAGTTTTGCTTTCCCCCAATTCTTTGCCTCTTTCTAGCTAACTTATTTCTACCAATGACATCATCATTTCCCCCAGCCACTCATGCTCCAAACTTCAGGGAGATTATCTCCTCCCCTTACTTCTCCATCAGTGGACACATCCTCTCATTTCTATGCCTTCAGCATCTATGCCATTCCTTCATTCCTATTGCCACCACCACCACCTGAGTACAAGCCCTTATCACCATTTACCAAGATTGTTAGCATAGCTTCTAAACTGTTGTCCCTGCTTTCTGTTATTCAGCATCTTCCTTTTTGATGAATCTTCACAAAATATTATAAGATATAAGAGGGTCTATTGATTATCAATTTACAGAATATCAGATATGGAAATGAGCCTAACATTCATCTATTACAACAGGAATCTGTTCTTGATAATACCTCATCAAGCCTCCACTTGACAATGTTCAAAGTAAAGGAATTTATTGTCCATTGAAAATGCCAATACCACTTTTGAATAGATCTAGCTATTAGGAAGTTTTTCATCATATCACCTCCAAAATGTGTCCTCCCACTTGTACTTCTAATCCTGTCACCTGAGGATGAGCAGGACAAATACTCGAACACAGCTATCATGTCACGCCATCTTCTCTTCTCCAGATTCTCTAAATCAAAGTAAAGTCTTAGTACATTACATCTACCTAGTAGATTACAAGATGTCTCCTAGTTTACAAACAAGTATTATCTGTGAAAAGTTATATTAAACACTTTGAAAATTTTAAAACGTTATATGAATTTCAGTTGTTATTTACTGATATGAAAGCGATGATGGTGGTGGTGGTGGTGGTGGTGGTAGGGACTTTGTCTTGTCTTTATTTCTTAACCAAAGCATGATAAGGCATTCTCCACAAGTAAGTACTTAATAAATATTAGTCGAATTGAAATGAATTGGTTTCACCAATCAGTTTTATTCCAGCACTAACAAGACCAGGTTTTTATAGCTCCTTGGTTCACTTACCAATCATAACATCCTTTCTCAACCCTGATTACACAGTTGCAGTCATGATGGAATGAGAATGTGGGAAAGGTTAACAAATTGATTTATGTTATGCCATGCGAAACCCATGCTTTGCATGTTACTTCCCATATTGCTAACATTGGAGGAAGGGGTTAGTGATTGCAGTAGAATGAAGACAGAAAGAATAGCATGTACCACAAACACAAATAGCCTTAACCCAAGTCTAGCCTGTAAATAATTACTTTACTCTGATCTTTTCCTCTCAGATTTATACCTTCCTTGCTCCTTAGTTTCCCTCTTCTCCTATTCTCATCCTTTATCCACAAACTTTTAAAGAATCATAGATCTCAAGGACCTGGGGAGTAGGGACACCTCAGGAGGATGGAGCTAATGAGCACTAATTAATCTTCTACTGTCTGCCAGGAACTATGCTAGAGTGTTTTACAAATATTATTTTATTCCCCCCAAAACCCTGGAAGGTAGGTGACATTATCTCCATTTCATAGTTAAGGAAACTGAGACAATCAGAGGTAAAGTATAGTTGCACAGAGGTGATTTTGAACTCAGGTCTTCCTGACTACAAGCCCAGTATTTAGTAGAGTGTGACACCTAGCTAGCTGGCTTGGAACCATCTAGTGTAATCCTTTCATTTGACAGATGCAATTCTTGGGGATGAAAAATTAAGGGATTTGCCCAAGGTCACAAAAGTAGTGAGAGAAGCTGAAATTCAAACTGACTCCAAAGGAAATGTTCTTTCCCCACCATCATGATGCCCTAAGGACTTTCAAGTAAAATGTGGAAGACTTACCCCATACCTACCAACCTCCTTCCCTTGGTACAACTGATAAAAATACCATGTTCCATTATGATATGCATCTTGTTGAACTAAACTCTTATATTGATCGTTAAATTTCATCAACATTATTGCACATTTTATATACTCTCACAATATATGATATTATACTCATGCAAGAACAGAACTCAGGTACCTAATTGGATTGTTCTATTAAGAAAATCTCTTTTTCCTGACTACTCACAGGTTGATAAATGAATTAGACCTAGATAGTTACATTAAATATTTGTGTTATAGAATAATGGAGCTTTTAAAAAGGGAGAAAATTGGGATAAAAAGAGTATTAACTATTGAGGAGCAAAAGGATGAACTTTTTTTAAAAAGCAATCAGAGTTAAGTAACTTGCTCAAGGTTACACAGCCAGTTATTTCTGGGTGTGGTGCTAAGTATCTGAGCCCAGATTTGATCCCCAGGTCATCCTGACACTGGAGCCGATGCTCTTACTCGCTGTGCTACCTGGCCATCCCTAGAATGAACTTTTATAACCATGAAATGCCACTTCCTTTATGTTGTCTCCTGTTTATTCACTGCTTCTTATTCTGTTGTTTTGGGTTTTTGCCCCAGTTATGCAATATTTAACCTGCATGTTGTGAATTGCACAAAAGTGAGAATTTTTCTTTTCAAGATAAGATCAGCACAAGCACATTTCTTTCTTATTTTTCATGAGAACATGAATTGGTTAAATGATTCAGCTGCCTCTGAATGTGGAATAGAATTGAGTTCTGGAGGAAAAAAAATTGATTGCCATAACAAGGTCTACTGCTAAACTGAACATATGTTGCTCATAATGTCACTTTCTAAATCAATGAAATTATCATTATAGAACATGTCGACAAATTAGACATGTAAAGTGCCGGCTGTATGTGGGAGAGATGTAATTTGGCTCCATAAAAAGAAATTAAACAATAAAATATCAATGACAGATGTAGTTAGCTAAAGGTTTTGAGGTTTAAATACCAATTTGTTGGGGGGAGAGGGAAGATTATGTAGACCAAATCAGGGTTCCAGATAAAAACACCAACCTTCATTGTACAAGAAGATTAAGCTTTTGGACAAGATATTTGAAGACCTTAGAAGTGTCCTTTATTTAAGTATACTGCAAAGGTCTTAAATTTGCCAGATCTAAGAAATAGGGGGAGGTTGACTAGATGAATAATAAAAGTAACTGGATATTTCATTCATTCCTGTGATCTCAAATTGTGCACTAGATTAGAATTGATGAAACCACGCTCTTTCTCAGCAGAGTTGGTTTCACAAGTTTGCCTTCTGCCTCATTCTTCCGGAGTGTCCAGTTAAGAAAGACACCGGTTCTCCTCTTACCAGCATAGGTTAATGATTCCTAATGATAATTATATTGTGTCATTTTTCAACAGCCTTGTACGTAAGCTTGAAAGCTTGTTCAGTGCATAATTGTTGTTGGCAAACTCATTGCTTTCCCACTCAAAATCTCTACTATGCGGACAGTAAAATTAACAAAAAGCAATCTTTTATGCTGTTCTCCCCCTAGTTAATGCAGACTGGTCTTAGGCAGTACCAACAATTATTACTTCTGACTAGTCTAGAAGTTTGAAAGGGCTGATGGAATTTTGTCAACTGGAAGAGGGTTAGAGAAGGAAAAGTGTAAGAAGAGTGGCCTTGAAAGAAAATCGACCCTATCTTCAAACTGGGTTAAGAAAGACTATTCTAAAATATAGAGAGATGAAATTCAATTCAACAAGCACTTATTAAACATTCATTATGTGCAAGCTTTCTGTGCTCATTCCTGGAGCCTTCTACCTTTAGAATAGTTTTCCACTGATAGATTTCACTGGGAGATTTCTCAATTTTCCATTCAGCCTTCTTCCATATTACAAACCTATGCCAAGACACACACACACACACACACACACACACACACACACACACACACACAGTACCTAGCACATAGTAAATGGCCTTTTGACTTGACACACCTATCTGGAGATTTGTGTAACCAAAACCTTCATAGGTTAAGATTGTTCCTCCCTCCCCTACTTGCAACTACCTTCCTCACATTTTTAATAGACAATAAATTTTAAGAGATCTAGTACCTGTTGCTTATTCTCTAGGTTCAAATTCAAATCTAGAAAGAAAAAAAGGCACTCACACTTAGGTCTTTCTATGTTGAAGCTTCTAAAACATCAGATTCTCCTCCACTGGCTGCATAGATACCCAGATCAACAAGAACATACAGTAGGCCTACAGTATTATTGTCTGAAGTCATTGAATTGATAATTCCAACACATTGCACATAGTGATGAATCATGAGAAATGACAAGATTGTCTGGGGTGAGAAAAAGTGGGGGGTCTAAAACAACTGATATTTCCTGTTGAAAAAGTGTGAATAGATCATGTATTTGGCATCTGTTAGGGAAATATGCAACCTGGTATTTTTAAAAAGCAGTGCAAAATGAAAAATAAAGAATGTAATATGCTTAAGTTCCCATTAGGGGATCTTCATCTGTCAAAATAAACACTACAAAGAACAAAGCCTTTTTAAGGGGCTATCCCTCAGTATATAGCAAATACATATACAACATTCAGTATGTGTCCCATTAAGTTTACGCTTAATAGAATTCTGTGATAGCACAACTTACCACAATACTCTGACTTACCAACAGAAACCGAGAGTAAAGAGTATTAACTGTATAGCAGGAAGTCCCACAGAGAAATGGAACTCCTGGAGGGCTGGATGGAGGGAGCCATATTCCAGTATGCAGAGTGGGGCTAGGACAGCAACAGAGCCAATGGTGAAAAAATGAAAGTGAGGGATAATTCTGTGCAAGTATAAACCAATTAAATAAGTTTGAGAGAAAGGGGTCTCTTGGAATCCATAACTTTCCTAAAGGGTTTTATTAAAAATGGGGCCAAATCTTCCCCTTCCAGCCGCCAATTTCTTAGCAGAGGTGGGGAACTATGGATGTAAGACACTGCATGTAATGTCAGATTTTTGATATGGTTGATTTTGCTGAACTGTTTTTCTCCTTCTCCTTTATCCTTTATTATAATAATTACTCTCTGGGAGGTGAAAAGGAAGAAAAATATACCTGGAAATGGAGGTGATGTCAAATCAGAAGATATTAATTTTTTTTTAATTGAAGCTGGAATTTGAGGGGGAGGAGATTTTTAAAATGAGAACAAAGTGTAATCAATCTAGCAATGAAACTATTGAGGTCATACTCTCTCTAAACGGCGGGAAGGAGGGAGATACAATTTCAAAATGGATGATGGAAACAAAATATGCTTTAGTTACAGGTCATATTCTAAATAAAAGTTTCTAGATGAGTTGGAAAAGAAATACGGTGAAAAGACAATTGGACTAGAGTAGTCAAGAATCCTGGGGCTCTAATACTGATGTGATCAGTGAGTTAAATACAGCACTCTTAATCTCTGTATATTTTAGTTTCCTCATCTATAAAATGGGCATAATAGTAACAGTTGTAATCCCTTAAGGTTGATGTGAGGGATTTTTAAACTATATATTAAATGGATTTGAGCTGTCATAATAAAAAATTTTTTGTTTTGTTCTTTTATGTCTACTAAATGGTAAATTCCTCTGCAGAGGGATCTTAGGATCAGGATCACAGACTTCAGGGTGGAAGAGACATAGGAGGCCAAAATCTATCCTTCTAATTTTACAGATGAAGAAACGGAGGTTTGGAGATGTTTTAAATATGTTCAAGGATAGAAATTGAACAAATTATTTAATAGTTCCAGTGTGAGAGACCATTTTGATAGAGTATTCCAACATTTAAGCCATTCTTCCTTGTGTTTAAACAAACTTTAAAGAAATTTTCTTAAATGCTACATCTTAGGTCAACATCCTGTTGTTCATGTCCCTGTAGATAAGGTAAATATTTGGTCAACATGCTCCTCATGATAATAATTCTTGTACTTAAGAATTATTATCACCCCTTGGCCTTTTTCCTGAATTAAACAATTCCAAATCCTTTAAGCTTATATTTGTAAGTCTATTTCATAGCCTTTTATTCATTCATTGCCCTCCTCTGGGGCTTCTCCAATTTCTCTGTATCCTTTTAGATGTAAAGGGACCAAAGCTAGAGATAGGACACAAATAAAGATGAAATCATTGAGGAATGTAGAAGCCCCCTCCTCCCACCCCTACTTTTATTTTGTATAGTTGAATTCAATTCAAGAAAATATGTACTATATACAAAATATGTGCCAAGTGTTAAGGAAAGATTTAAAGTCCGGGGAAGATGTGGTCACCGGCACCATGGAAATTAAAATCTAGTACATTTTCCCAGAACTTCTGCTACTACACCCTAGTCTAGTTTTTTTTTTTTAATTATGTCTAGGTATTTTGGCCCACTGTGGAATTCAGACTACTTTTCTGCATTGCTCATATCTAAGAATTCTTTTCCCACATTGTATGTTTTTCTTTGTTGTACTGGAACATGGACTGTTCCATAGAAATATTAAGTTAGAATATAGGTAATGTGCTTAATGTATACAAATCACATATCTCAATAAATTATATATGGGTATGCATGCATACAGGAAGCTAGTTGGCACAGTGGATAGAGCACTGTACTTGAAGTCAGGAAGACCTGAGTTCAAATCTGGACTCAAAAACTTCCTAGCTGTGTGACCCCGGGCAAGTCATTCAACCCTCTTTGCTTCCATTTCCTCATCTGTCAAATGTGCTGGAGAAGTAAATGGCCAAACACTCTAGTATCTTTGTCAAGAAAATCCCAAATGGGGTCATGTAGAGACAGACACAACTGAAACAACTGGACAACAAATGCATGAATATATGTAGGCATAAGGTCATATCATCCCATGTGAACTAGTTATTCTGCAAAGGAAAGTTGTGCTAGTTAGAAGGAATATTAACTCTTCCAATCCAATTGGATCCTATGAATGATCTCATCAAAATCATTTAGTAATTACCTATCTTAGGCTACATTCATATGCACTCACTCACTGAACCAACATGTTCAGATATTTTTGTTGTTATTCATCTCAATAACTGTATCCTGTATCACTGACTAGATTGGTTATATAATCAACTTGATTTGGTCATTAGGAGTGCTAAAAACACTGTATTACATGTTCTTTCATTTATTTCTCTCTGTCTCTCTCTCGCACGCACACACACAACACACACACACACACATACACACAAACACACTGACTTACTTTCCAACACTTCCAATGACCAAATCAAGTTGACTGTGCAACTAGGTCTCGATTAGTAAGAATAATGAATCCCCTGAAGTAGTCATATATATTTAATTCACTATTTATAGAATATAATTATATAAAAGGTAGTAATTACTTCCAACCCAATGGAAATATGCAGTATGAATTTAAATAATACATTCACTTCAGGGAATTCATTATATGCACTAATCAGGACCTAACTATATAAACAATTCAGCTAGTTATAGATGACTCAGCTATTGAAATGATCAACAACAATGAAAAATCCAGCCATGAGACAAGGAAGTGATTACCTGGGGACTCTGCCCACAATGCAGTGATACTCGCTAAATTATTTCAAAGTGATAACTCTATTCCCTTCCCTCTCCAATCCATCTTCCTTGCAGCTGCCAAACTGATATTCATAAAGTAGAAGTTTGAGTATGTCACTCCTTTGCTCAAGATGCTAGGGTGGATTCTTATTTCCAGGATGAAACATAAACTCATCTATTTGGTTTGGAAAATCCTTCCCAAGATGGTTTCCACCTACTTTTCTAGACTTACTCTCCTTTATACTATTTTTCATTCCAGCCAGTCTGGTCTACTTCCCCCATATAAACATTTCATGTCCCTTCTTTGTGCCTCTGAACAGGCTGTCAACATGGCTAAAACACTTTCTTCTCCTTGTCTGCACATCTTAGAATTCATAGCTTCCTTCAACGATCAATTCCTGTACTAAACCTGTCCTGTTTCCCTCATCTCAGACACCACTGTCCTCATCTCCTTCCAAGAAATTGCATCATATTTACTTTGCATCTATTTTGCAATTACCTATTTGTATACATCCTCTCCACAACAGAATGGAAGTTCTTTGAGCATAGGGGCTATTTCATATCTGTCTTTGTATCACCAGTTCACTGCCTGGTACATTGGAGAAATATACATGTTTGTGATTGATTAAAATGGATTAATTCATAATACCCTACTGGACTGGAAAAGTTAATGTACCTTCCAAAAAATACAACTTAATATCGAAGAGTAACATACTCATACAGGATGATCCAGCCTTATAATTTCATTATAAATAGCTAATTAAAAATTAATACTAAATCTCAGTAGGCTCTATCACAAATAAGCCATATGTTGTCCTGAAATGTTTATCAAACCTTGGCACTGATTTTTCACAATAAATGGCAAGACCTTTTACAGAAAAATAAGTATATTAGAATAGTAAAATGTTAGAGCTGGAAGGGAATGTAGAGGTCATTAATTTCTAATATATCAGATTTTTTATGTTTTTTTTTTGTTTACCCCATCCTGTTATTTCTCAAATGTTTAAAGGTGGCAAGAATAAGTTTCCTTATGGGGTCTGTTTAATGGATTGTGCATTGTACCTATAATTCTCTCTAATCCTCTGTTTTAAAAGGCTATGAAGATTTAGGAGGTTCTTATACATTATAGTATATCAGCCTTCTGTCATCCCAAGTGTGATAAACATCTTTGCATGAAGAATTACTAAGTCACATAAAATGATGGATCTGGGTATCTCCCAGAGAATTATGTCTGCACATCTCTTTCTTATACCATCTTATGTTCTCCTTGTACTTGGTAATGTATTTTCTTCCAGGATTCAGACCTAGCAGAAAACTGTCAGCTGCACGGGAGTTTTTACTTTCATCTCCCTGTTTTTCTTCATTTTAAATGCAGTACATTATGTACAGCAAGTAGAATTCATTAGCAGAGCCATTCAGACAGCCTTTAGCACTGGAAGCTCTGTGCCCTCTCCCAACACATACTCCCCTGAAAAATGGCCCTGGCCTCCCTTTTCCTTTGTGTATTCTTGTATTTCTGTGCCCCCTACTGAGAGTGCAAGTTATATGGGAGTGAGAGAAATTGGGGTAGGAAAGGAGAGGGAAGACTAACTGGGTGCTATAGATTAGGCACTGCCTTCTTTCCACTATTATATCATTAATAGGAGGAAAGGAATAGAGAACTTCAGTTGAGACTGTACTTTTTATGAGAAGACACATTGACCTCTTACCCAAGTTTAGGCCTGAGGAGTCTATAAATAATAGATTACCTTATTTTAAAATTTAATTTTTTGTCAGTTAATAAAAAATATATTTATAAATCTCCTACCTCACCCCTCCCCATTGAAAAAAGAAAAACAAAACCTTTGTAACAAATATGCTTCTACAGGTCAAAAAAATCCCCACACTAGCCATGTCCAAAAAACATACACCTCAGTCTGCCTCCTGAGTCTATCACCTCTTTTTCAGGAGGTAGATAGCATACAGGGTTGTATCAGAACCAGCTCCAACTGGCCAACTGTTAAATTTTTAATATGAGCATTTACACTCAGAAATTGGCACAGATAAAGGGCTTGATTTATTCTTTTGCTGATTATCTAGACTTCAAAAAGTGTTGAAGAAAATGATAATAATGCAGATATAACTTAAAAGTGTCACAAGTACATTTTCCCTACCCAAAGGCAGTTGTTAAATATGTACAAGCATGTATTTGGTAGCATGCTTCAACCTCCAGTCCTCTGGAATTGTGATCGATCACTGTGTTGATCAGAGTAGCAATTTGTTTTCAAGTAGAATGATTTTTTTAAAATATTCCTGATATTTGGATGCCTGTTGAAACTAGTCAAGTTTGTGATTTACTACATAGAATCCATTCCCCATCCCAGATAGTTCCCTGAGTGACAATATCAGACTCTAGTGTGAAGGTTCTTAACTTGAGTCTTTGAGCCTCCATTAGATCCATAGATCAATTTCAGGCAGTCCATGAACTTTTTTAAAAAGCATTTTGATGCATTTCAAAGATAATCTTATGTGTTTTATTATATACATTTTTAAAAACATCATTCTGAAAAGAGGTCCAAAGTCTTTGCCAGACTGTCAAAGCATTCCATGACATAAGAAAAGGTTAAAAATCCTTTGCTTCAACCAGTCATCCAGCCTGTTATAACAACCTATAGACAGGCAAGCCTAGTGGGAGACATCTGTACAAATTCACCCCGATGGACATACAGATAGAATAAGATTCACCCCTTAAATCCCAATCTTCTAGAAAACATACTACAAAGAATGGTAACCCAATTTAAATGAAACGATCAGAAGGCCATAGAACGTACTGACACCTCACAGGGTCTTGGCTACTGTTGTAAATCTGAATCCTATCCTGCCCTAAATCACAACTTCTACATGGCAATGGACTATTTCTTGTGTTGTATCGTACCAATGTAGCGGGTATAATACAATAAAAGTATTTTTCAATCAACATAATGACGGACAGATGACTGGTAGTATGTAGCCTGTACATTTGCTCACACATACATCTCTATGGTATTAGAGGCAGGTAGGTGGTATAATATGTAGAACACAGGGCCTGGATTCACATTTAACACTCAGATACTTATTAGCTATGGAATCTTTGGTAAGTTATTCAACCTATTTGCCTCAGTTTCCTCATTTGTAAAATGGGGATAATAACAGCACCTCCCAGGGTTGTTGTGAGGATCAAATGAGATAAAGTGTTTTGCACAGTGCCTGTACATAGTAAGTGCTATATAAATGTTAGTTTTTATTATTTTGTATTATGGGGAGATAAAAGGGTTATCTTTCCCTACTCTAAGCTGATGTACTTAATATTCATAATCCTTTGGTTTTCCTACCCTCTTGTGGCAAAACTAAAAAAATGACTAGTGTCATTTTCATGGGTCTGATTCACTAAGCTATTAATATTGCCCATACCCGTTGAAATAATATTGGTGATTTGTTGTTGTTCTTCAGCCATTTCAGTCATGTCCAACTCTTCATGGCCCTTTTTAGGGTTTTCTTGGCAAAGATAGTGGAGTGGTTTCCCATTTCCTTCTCCTGCTCATTTAACGGATGAGGAACTATGGCAAACAACATTAAGTGACTCACCCAGGGTCACACAACTATTAAGTGTCTGAGGTCAGATTTGAACTCAGGAAGCTAAGTCTCCCTGACTCCAGGCCCAGTGCTCTGGAGCCGTCTAGCTGCCCTTATAATCACTCTAATTCTATTTAGGCTCATAATATCATACACCTAGAACTAAAAGGAACTTTAGAAGTTATTTGGGTCCAACTTGATTTAACAGATGAGGAAACTGACATCCAAGGGGTTTAAAAATTATTTAAAGTTACATAAACATTAGCAGAGGTGGGATTTGAATTCAGGTCCTCTTACACCAGGGCATGTGTTCTAGCCACTAGAACACTGATGTTCAAGTCAGGTCTGGCTGCAAAGTTGCCCAAGGGGATTTGGTAATTTATGTACAAAAGGACTACATTATATGACATGCTCTCCTCAAAGGCATTCCTAGTAATTTATACCCAAAGGGAAGTGCTTTATAAAGCAACACTGTACTTCCTATTCAATTAGCAAAAGACTGAAATGTGCCTTATCTAGAAATCAGAAAGGAACATATATTTCTCTACTAACCTCCTTAATTATGAAGAATTAGGCACATTTTAAGTCAGTTTAATTTAATTAATTTAATTTTTAATTTAATTTAAATTGATTAATTTAATTAGTTTTAATTGCTTTTTGTATTGTTTGTCTAAATTCTAAAAGCATTCAAAAGCTCCAAGATGCCATTATGGAACCAAAGACAACCAGCAAAAAGTTTTGAAAAGTAGACTAGTTATAAGTTTACACAGGATGAACATTACATAAAATGCCTCATTATTAAGAGTGGCATAGCTTCCCACACTTTTTTCTCCAGGCATCCCCCAGGCTCATGACTTTTTTGTTAGGTCATTTTTTGCCCAGATTGATTGAGTAGTTTGGTAGAAGATGGAATAAGTGAATGGAAATACATATTTGGTGATGATCTAGAATGGCCTTTAGCTCCTCTCAATTTATCTGTTCCTTGTGGAATTATGAAACATTTAATTCAGGCAAAAGGATACCTTATCAAAGAGGGGCCACCATGTGGTTAGAGATGATGGAACAGAAGTTATCACTGGTAAAGTCTGGATATTTAAAAATTATTGCTAGTGTATGGCCAATGTATTAAACTGATAAAAGAAATGGGACAGGGAGGATGGGGGGTATGGATGGGAATCACACTCCTACCCCCCCCCAAGCAAGTTTAAATAAATATTAAAGACAGCCTTGAAAAAAGGTCACTGATGGATCTATTAGGAATACAGATTTAGAGCTGAAGGGGACTTTAGAAGCCATGTAATACAATCCCATCATTTTACAAATGAGGAAACTGAGTCTCAGGGATGTTAAATGACTTGCCCAAGGTCACATAGTTAGTAAGTAAAAGAGGCAAGGCTTAGACGCATTCCAAAGTCAGACTTGGCTTCCCATTCTCCCATGTAGCTTTAGAATTGCTGTGTATTCATAGGGTAAGTCTTTGTCTTTCCAATCATATGAATGCTTACAGTTTGTTTTAGTACTTAGTACCATGCCTGATATGCAGTAGGTGCTTAATAAATGTTTATTGAGTGACCAATTTTATGTATAAGGATTTTTTAAAACCAGCTGCTGGAGCTACTTCCTTTTCCCCTGATCGTTCCCTGTTAGTAAGTACATTCACACACCACCCCACCCCCACCCCCAAAGCACAGGGAATTAGAGAGATTGTCCTCAGTTTGCTAAATGTTTCTGGAACTATTCCAAACTTGCCCCAGGGCAAGATATACAGAGTCCCCCATTCTTGGTGGGATTTACAGACCTATTAGCAAAAGGCAAAGGCTGAAAAAGATGCATAAAGTAGGCTCCAAAGCATATATTATGAAGTCATGGTTCAAAATATCAATTCTGAAAATAGTCTGCAGCATACAGATCAGATATTCCAGACTTTCCTTTCATGATGTCCACTGCTGAGTGCATCAGGAGAAGGTATTTCTGTTTTGCAGATTCCTGTGATCATATTCCCTATAAAAGCTCTAGATGATCTTTTCCAATTAGCTTAGAAACTTAGGGTAGCTTAGAAAACCCATGTAATTCACTGTTGATTCAGCAGGTAGCCTCCAGTGGCCTCAAAGGTAGGCTTTAGAGATCAAAAGACTTCCTCCAGATGATGGTATTAAGGCTTTTTTTGATGAAAACCCAAAATGACCAGGTACAAGTATATACACTTGGTGTATTTTTTTCTGTAAAATGTTTCATGCTATGCAGCACAGATAAAAGGGTGCCCTTTGAGAAACTAAGAACTCTAATCTCTTAATGGATATATGATTTCTGTCCATTCTGATCCCTCATGAGAAGATACCATCTGCCTCTTGCCCAAGATCAGGCCTGAGGATTCTTTTAAAGGAGAGATGACTAGAGAGTGGAAGAATTTTTCAATGAAACAAATGCTGTGGGTTCGTTTTGCCCCTTTCCCCCTCTTGTTCTTTGCACTTCAGTGCTAAGATCCTTTTTGTTTTAGTATTTCCTCCTGTTGTTTGTCCCTGTTTGCAGTTGTAGTCCTCTCAGTGACCTCTTAACCTGTAGGTGGTTGCTATGGAAATGATTAATGTATGACAAACTGAGGATTACCACTATTGGTTAGGCATCAGCCTCACCGTATGAACTAATAACATATATCCTATACAAAGTAAATGTTTCAGTAAGAAGAACATGAAGCAATGGAAACACAAAAACAGGATGAGAATCTTGGTTTCAGCTCAACTACATTTATTTAGTAACTTTGGTTATTTCCATAGATTTCCAGAGGATTATTCCAAAATGCTCAATGTTGAGGAATGCTTTATTATATATTACCCCCTTCATGACATTCTAGTCTGGCCAAACTGGCATTCTCACCTTCTTTACAAGCCACCCTATCTTCCTTCTTTGTGCCTTCCCATGGACTGTGTCTCATCATCTCCCTCCTCACGCCTTCTTCTTAGAATGCCTAGTTAATGGACTCTCTGTGTCCGAGCCGTGTTAGAGCCTTCTGAGCTCATATTGGTCGGATCACACTGTCAGATGGACACACTATACCTGACTCCACCATAGTGATGTCATTTTGGTCCTCTTAGGAAACAAAACCAACCCACCAACCAATGGAGCTTTCAGGGCTCAGTTCATGTATGACATGATGCTTTTTCAGATCCACCTTCTCTATAGTATTTTCCCCCAAAGAAATCTTGTATCTACTTTAAATCTAATCTGTGCTTAGAGATACAAATACAAATATATTTACACACAGCTATTATATGTATATGCTAAGCTGCAGTCTCCTTGAAGGTATGAACTACTTTCTGTCTTTCTGTTCTCAGGATCCGACGCACAGTACGTGGCACATAGGAGGCAATTAATACATGCTCATGGATTAATTGCTTTTTTTTTCTTTAATAATAATAACCCAGGTAGAACCATAGATTTAGAGCTAGAAAGTACCTCAGAGGTCATCTGACCCAAACTCCTCATTTCGCAGATGTAAAAGTGCATTTCACAGAGAGGCAAAGTGTCTTACTCAATGTCGCAAAGTTACTGCTATGTCTCTAAAGCTAGGTCTTTTTCCATTTTTCCACAGGGTAAAAACGAATACAGTGTTGTACTTAGAACAGTGAAAATAATCCATATCAGACAGAGTATGGGGAAAACATAGGGCCATATGTAGTCAGTCAATCAATAAACATTCATTTAGTGCCTACTATATACTAGACACTGTGCTAAAGTGCTGGGGATATAAAGAAAGTTAAAAGACAGGCCCTGCACTCAGGAAGCTTACAATCTAATAAACCCATCATGCAAACAACTATGTACCAACAAGTTATATAGAGGATGAATTGGAAATAATCAATAAAGGGCAGGCATTAATATTAGGGAGGACCAGGAAAGGCTTCCTGTAGAATGTGGAATTTTAGTTGGGGCTTAAAGGAAACTAGTGAAGCCAGGAGGCTTTTCCCCTGGAAAAGGGAGAGTATTCCAGGCATGGTGCATATATGGGGAAGCTATATGATACAATGAAGAGGGGGATACTGGGCTTAGAGTCAGGAAGGCCTGAGTTCAAATTCAACCTTATGCCATGACTAAGAATAAGAATCTGGGCAAGTCACTTAACTTCTGTTTGTTACAGTTTCCCCAATTGTAAAATGAGGATAATAATAGTAACTACCTCCCAGGTCCTTGATGAGGATGAAGAGAGACAGTATTTTTAAAGCACTGGCCCAGTGCCTGGCACATAGTAAACACTAAATAAATTCTAACTATAATTATTGTTATTCTTACTATTATATGTTGGAATATATGTCCCAGCTAACAGTCATATCACTTATACCTTCCACCAGCAGTTCCACAATATTTAAAACCCATTTTCCCCTATCAATGAATGAATTTCTTTTCCATTTGAGTTCAAACACAATCAGCATTATCTCCATATATTAAATTCTTTGAGTTGATTTAACCTCTTGAGAAGATCTGCTACATGATTCACATTTGCAATAATCGAAGAATGAATGAAAAGTGTATTGATAAGCTGGAGAGTATCCAGAGAAGGGTGATCAGTATAATGAAGGACCTTGATTGTATGTCATATAATGAAAGGTTGAAGAAACTGGAGATGGATGTTTGGTCTGATGAAGAGAAATCTTTTCTTGTATTTCAAGGGTTATCACATGAAGGGAGAATTCAATTTGTTACATTGGCACAAGATGGCAGAACCATGAGCAAACAGTAGAAATGACCAAAACCCAAAACTAGGTTTGAAAATGGGGGTTGGGGGAGAAACCTCTTAACAATTAGAGCTATTCAGAAGTGGAATGGCTTACTTTGAGAGGTGATAAGTTCCCCTTCTTTCAGAGGTATTTGAGCAGAAGCTGGATGTTTTGATAGGCAGTCATTTAATAAGCAATCATTATATAGCTACTGTGTTCCAGGCACCGTTCTAAGTGTTAAGGCAGCAAGGAAATGCAAAGACAACACACAAATTGTATGACTCTGTAAGTCATGAAGGGCTTTATAAATGTCTGTTCTCAGCTAATATTACATTCATATTATGAATTATTTGTAATATGTAGGGCATTTTCAAAGCATTCAATGAATTCTTTTTAATGATTCTTCTCAGTATCTCATTGATGTTGAGGTTATTTCTTTGAAATAAAAACCATTTTAGTATATCTCTATTGTAGAAAGAAGCAGTGGGGTCTAATGGAGTCAGTAAAACCTAGAATCAACTCTTGGGTCTGACACCCATTGGCTCTGTGTCCAGGGATAGAGCCCAGACTATTCAATTAATCTCTCCCTCAGTGTCCCATTTACCTCTCAAAGACTTTAAAGTATAAAAAACAGATGACCATCTGTATTGATAGAGGGAGTTTTCTTTTCAGGAATCCCCTATAGCAGGAGTTCACATAATGTAGAAAGAACCATCTCTAGCCATTAAAAATCATTGTAAAGAACTCATTTCTTAGATAATTCCTAAATAGGTATGTGTATAAATGTTTGGTTTCAATTTTGTTTTTCTTTTGGAAAGTCAACATACCATAGTGTATAGAATATTGTACTTGAATTTGGGAAGACGTGTTCAAATTTTGCATTTGGCACCTATTACCTGTACAACTCTAAGAAAGTCTCATCATGTTTGAGCTTCAACTTTATTTGTAAATTAGGCACAGCAATGTTTGGACCACCTACCTACCTCATAGCTCAAGTGAAGTCATATATGTAAAGTACTTTCCAAATCTTTAAGTGACATAGAAGGATCCAATGTTATTATTGCCTACAAGGAGAGTCCACTGAATTTTCCTCTCTTCATAAAATAAGACTTAAATAAAATGCAATTTAAGTTGTGCTCATTTCAGCAATCCACATAGTTTGATGGCTCACCCTCCCAGCCCCACTGTTCACTATACCTCTTAAGGGTTTTATATCTAACTAATGATTCAGAGTCATGAGACATGAATTTCTCTGTACACTTGGGATTTCCTAGGGATACAGGAAGCCCTCATTCAGCTGGATACTGGCAAGGAACCACCCTCTTCCATCCTTCCCACCCATCTCACTCTCAACATAAACAGGAAATAAACATCTGGATCCACTCTGTGTCCAGATATAAAGTGCCCAGACCCAGCCTTGTCACCTGCCAGGGAAAAGGCATGAAATGGAGAGAAGTCCAAGGATACTATGACAGCAATGTCATCAGATGATCTGACTGCTGACATCAGGGTCAGGAGAGGCCACTCAGAGGTCTGAGTTGTGTTTTATTCCCATGGGAAAACCTTCCATGAAAGATAAGAAAAGTGTATGCTTTCTGTGAGAATCCTGATGACTAGGCCAAGTAATACTGTACTTTAAATATACATACATACATATATATGTATATATATATATATATATGTTGCTGATAAAATAAGAGAAGACAACTGCAAACAGACCTGTCATGTAGATTTTTCAGGCATCACACAGCAAGGGAGAAAAAAAATTGATAGTAGAACCGGGGTTAGAGCTCACAGTGTCTAAAGTCCTTAATCTCTGATACCCTTTTACCTTCAGCCACCCCCTTCATTGTTTCCTGAAAGCATCTTCAACATATCTCTTTTCTTTCTTTTTACGATATGCTTTAATTCATTTATTTTTTGTTCCATACACATTCAAAAATACCCCTACTCCTAGATCCATGTAAACATTTTCACATGTTCATCCAGATTCCGCTCTTCTTCTGCACCCCCACCGAGTTCTCTTTGAAGTGGAGAACTTGGCAGATCCTTCCCAGCAAAGCAGCATATTTCCTCCTGGGGTTTTGAGTTTGTATGTTGTGCTTAACCTCCTCCTAACTCATCTGCTTGCCAACAGTTAGCACAATTTTAAACCAGGTCTGCTTCACTTTAATGGGTATGCCCAGCCCAGACTAAGTCCACCTATCTTTATCCCATTTTACATCTTGGGATTGTTCCTGGCAGTCTCTGCCTAATTGAAATTGACCCTGGCTGTTGGATCATGAAGTGATCTGGGGACTGATATTCTCACCTCTAACCTGGACATATGTAACTCTTGGTAAGTCACATAAGCTCCTAGCAATTTCTCAACTATATTTAAATAGGGATTATACTCATTTCTATAGTACTTTGACATCCTCGGCTATTAAATTCTGTGTCCGCTGCCTAACATTATTAATGTTACTTGAGTTATTGTTGATATTATTTTTCTTTGACATTTGGACTTGGATGAAATACAGATGGAAATGAATATTCTAGAAAATATTTATTCCCTTATTTTGCATTTTTGCCTGATTGTCAATTCCCTAAACTGCCTATCCTGTTCCCTATGCTATTTCTCATTTTAATTAGATGGCCAGGGCAGGGCATGAATCCATGTGTCTTCTAAATCAAAAACATTTGTCTAAAGCAAATCAGCTGTCTTGCCTTTCAGCTTTCTTTCTATGTCTTTTCTCCTCAAAATCTTGCAGCAGAATTGGTCATTATGAAAAATGAACAGGATTCATTATTTACTGGGGAAAACTGGTAAAATCTCTAGGAAGTAAGAATCTGACAGATCATGTAACATGATGACATACTATTTTTGATATCATACATTACAAAATCAGTTTGCCCAGATTTGGCACACTAGGTCTGAGTTTACCTACTAAAACCATAAGAATGCCACCTGACCTGAAATCTGTTTTAAATTATGTAGCATTAGGTGAATCCACTCCAGATGAAGTTAGAGTAAGCCAATATTTTACCCAGAATTTTAATTAAAAAGTTTTTCAGGTCTGAATGAACTTAATGTTGTATTATTAATTTTTTTTTACATTTGGTATTGTTCAAAATGTGAACTACTAATATGATATGAGAGCAAGAGGAAAATCTCATCTTCTTTCTGACCTACCCCTGCTTGAAACTGGGCAAATTAAAAAAAAAACTCATGTTTTTTCAAGAACACAGGTGTTCTTGAAATATTCTTGCATCCCTTATTTTTGTTAACTTTGATGGCTTTAGATCTATGACAACATTTAGACAGGCATCAATATTTGTTAAATCAGCATTGTTATTGTTGCCATTTTTTTTTTGCATGATACTGTGTAAATCAGAGCTAGGTTTTGAATGAGAGAACCTAAGTGTGAATTCCAGCTGTGCGACTTACATGCATACATGACCTTGGGTAACCATTCAAGCCCTCTGAGCCTCATTTTCCTTGCCTGTTAAATGAGCAGGTTGGACTAAAACTTTTCCAAAATCCCTTACAGTTCTAAATGTATAATTCTATGAATGCCCAAATTGACTAAGTATTACCTATCATTATCAAATCACATTTGTAAATTATTCTTGTTTGGTAAGGGCTGAATATTCTAAAGCATAGTTCCTGGAATCAGAAGAATCAGAGTCTCAGTGATAGATAGAGGGGCAAGTGGAGTACATAGCTGGATCTGTTTCTAAAGAGCTTAGGAACAGCTTGGTGCACATCTCTGGAGTGTTTACCAAAGCTATGTGCTGTCCTGGGATTTTTTGTTTCTTCTATAGCGTCAAACAAGTTCAGTGCTTTGTGCACAGCAAGCACTTACTAAATATTTTTGGATGATATAATTTGATTCAAGGGTAATCAAGTCATAGGGGTATAGACTTCCTGCGGTGGAGCTTTAGATAGGTGGTAAGGTTGACATGGCATTGACCCAGGGAAGAAATGGCCTACTCTTTGGAAGCCTGTAAATTGGCAGACATACAAAATTGTCCCAGAGTCACCTTGGGAGTTAGAGGATTCAATTCGAGGATGTCTCCAACAAAGAATAACTATATACATTGGTCAAAAGAGAGAGAATTCCCAGCCTCCCATCATTATGCTTCTAAGACTTGAGCTGTGCAGAAAAAGCTGTTGTGGCTAACTGCCTTATTGTGTGTGTGTATGTGTACGTATCTATATGTATATGTTTTACATGTGTCTATGTATGTATATGTTATATTATGATTAATATATATGTTCAATAAATAGTACCCTATAGTTAGCAGTCAGTTAATAGTGTTCATTGAATGTTAACTTTATTATAATGGGCATTTTGGACATAGATTATATATGTGTATATATATGTGTGTGTGTGTGTATATAGTATATAGATTAGAAAGATAATGATAGATAAATGTATATATTCATATATATATAGGATATATGTGTGTGTATGTTAGATATCTTTCTTCCTGAAACTTACCATAGTTAGGGCACCAATAAAGAATAAAGTCTGGGCTATTTACTTGTAATTCACTAGTAGAATCAAGATGATTATTATTCATGGGATAATTTATCATTTTTAAGTGATCCCAGGAAGAATGCACAGAAGCAGCCTTAGTAGGAGGAAACAAAGAGGCTAGAGAGGAGATGTGCTCAACCACAGGGAAATAAATGAGTGGACTAGCATGTGGAATTGAAGGAAGAGAATTAGAAAAGAGCCAGTAGGTTAAATTCAAACTCCAGTAGATTTGGATGAAATCCCAGTCTTTTCTCTGTAACATATGTAACTGGCTGTCCCCCCAAAAAAGTCTATATATGCATTACTTCTCTGTGTGTGTGTGTGTGTATGAAACCAAATTCAATGTAATAAAATTAAAATTCAGGAATCACAAGGTGACTTAGTAAAATCCCATGCCTCTATTCCTAGCCCTGGTGATAAGGTGAAAGAATATAATTGTTGTCACCTGTCTGTCTGTTGATTTATCATTAATTAGGGTGAGAATGGGCTAAGGTGTCACTGAGGCTGATTGATGCAGTGAGATGCTGTTCTAAGTTAGTTGCCATGGGTGAAGATAGTGAGGTCCCTGGAGACACTAAATCCCTTCTTATTCCAGCTCAGACTTCAGGGTCTATAAAAATCAGATCCCTTTGTTAAAGACTACGAGCTCTCTCACACATACACATACACACACACACACACACACACACGCAAAACTACAAAAATAACAAACATTGTTTCTCAAAATAATTGTTTCAGGATTTCAAAGATTTTCATAAAAGTCTAAAAAAAAATCCTTGAATATTCTCTGTGCACTATATCGAAGCCAGTGGGCTTAAGAAGCATATTTTTTACAAATATCTTGCATCTCTGAGAACTATTATGTTAAGGTGTGTTGAATTTGTAGGTACACTCTGAAGAATTCCATGTTCACTAGCCACTTTGCTATTTTGACCCATAAGCTATTGAACCAAATGCAGTCTTGTATTTTAAGAGGAAGTTTTGTCTTTCAAGAAAGACCAAACGATGTTAGAGGACAGCTCCGATACAAACGAGCTTCAAAATGTTCAGGAAAATCTGAGTCAGGCATGGTTTCTGTTTGGAAGATGGGTACAGAATTATACTGTAACTCTTTCAGGTGCAAAATGGGCTTCTATAGTCAGAGGCATCATAAATGTCAAGCATTTTGTAATTAAATTCGGACGGGTGCTTTTGCCCATGTCTGCTTTTATAGCTTTGTAAGTATGGCATCCCTGCTAATGAAACCAAGGTACTGGATTCACACCTTCTATGACCCAGTTAAATTATCTTGGGCTTGTGGCTACAAATTGCAAGCCCACCTTTTCCAGCTGTCTCACCTATTTGTGACACTGGTCGGTCACAAAAAGAATTGGGTGAGAGTGTGAATGTATCCATGCAAATCTGTCACCACCCCTGGAAAAACAATTCCAAAAGCAGACCCTAGTCATTGCAGGTTAGGTTTATCACCTTCTGTAAGGAAAGCATAGCACATTTTCAATTTTGTCAAGGCAAAAAATAATGTAAAAGTTGAGCAAGAAGTGAAAACAATCAAATGTGCCCTTGCTGCCAATACTTCCTTTCTACGGGGTGTCTCTCCTGACCTTCTCTCCATCTTTGATTAAAGTTTTAAGCACATTCACAAATCAAATGAAAGCAAACAATGCTGCCAAGAAGGATATGCCAGTGCTGTGGATAATGATATGCTCAATTCTTGAGATTTATGACTATCAGTTTGCACCTAGACACGAAAAATTTCTGCCTGTAGATTGTTTTTAGTTCAGCTACAGCTGAAAAAATTTGAAGGGACCAGGAAGAAGAATGTCTTCCTAAAATGATCTGAATGCGTGCTGAGCCAGGGAAAAGATGCCCCACCTAGGCACCAATGGGGTGATGTACAAGAAATAGGTTAGGCCTAGGAGCCATGCCTTGGGTTTTGTCCAGATATTCTCTAAATGGGTCATTAAAGAGTCACAAGGACCCCATCTTCCCCAGAGTTGGTCAGAATCCATATCATTCAGGAGCGCCATTCAGTCATTTTCACAGAAAAAGCTGTCTTCACCATTTTATCTCCTCTCACACTCCTCAAACCTTTGTAATCTGGCTTCCAACCTCATCATTCAACTGAAATCACTCTCAGTAAAGTTATTTTAGATTTCTTAATTGGCAGATGTGATAGCATTTTCTCCATCCTCACACATATACATATATATATATATATATTTTTATCTTTCTGTTGAAGTCAACACTGTAGATTACCTTTTCCTTTCTCTGAGTTTTCATGGCATGACTTACTCCTGATTTCTGGACTATCTGACCTCTCCTCTTTCTGTCTCCTTTCAGGCTCATCAGTCATATCATGCCCCTTCACTGTGGGATTTCCCCAAGAATCTGTCTTGGATTTTTTCTCTCCTCCCTCTCTATTAACTTTCTTTTCTTTGCCTTTTTGGAGGGCAATTGGGGTTAAGTAACTTGCCCAAGGTTACACGGCTAGTGTTTTGTTTTTTTTTTTATGTGGGTGTTAAGTGTCTCAGGTCGGAGCCGAACTCGGGTCCTCCAGACTCCAGGGCTGGTGCTTTACTCACTGCGCCACCTAGCCACCCCTATATTAACTTTCTTGATTATCATATAAGCTGCTATTGTTTTATCATCTCTATGTCAATGAGAAGTAGGTCCATATATTCAGCCCATTCTCTCTCCCAAGCTTCAGTCTTACATCAGAATTTGCCTTTGAGATATTTCAAACATGATGTTCCAGAGACATCTCAAACTCGACAGGAGAAAATGAAAATCCATTATCTTTTCCTCAAAAGTCATTCATCTACCAAATTTCTGTTTCTCTCAAAGGTACCACCATTCTTCCAGCTACCCAGGATTCCAATCTTGAAATTATCCTGGACTATTCACTCTCCCTTACCTGAATTAGATTATAGATAAGTAGATAGATAGATAGATAGATAAATAGATAGATAGATAGATAGATAGATAGATAGATAGATAGATAGATAGATAGATAGAGCATTTGTGAAATCCTTGCTTGATGCCAGAGACTGTTCTAAACCCTGGGAATAGAAATACAAGTAAATAAGATCATCCCTATACTCAAGGAGTTTCCATTCTAATAAGGAAAGACTATAAAGAGGAGCTGAAAGGGAAGGCGAAAAGGGTAGAAGGACAAGGAAGTTGGTACAGAGAAAATGGAATAGTATAGAGAGTGAATTGAGCCAGAAGGTACCTGAGCCTGTCTGGGGCTCCTTATGAACTAGTAGTCCAGGCTAGGGACTCACCAATCAGGAGCATAGGCCATAGGATGGAGGTTACTCCATGATGTAAAGGCCTCTAGGAAGGAGGTAGAGATGTCCAAAGAATGGCAATCATAAGTCAGATCTTGCCATTTCCAACTCTAAAACATTTTTACCTCCAACCCCTTCTTTCTACTCACCACATCATCACCTTTCACCTGGACTTTTTCAATGGCCTCTTAATTGGTTTCCCTGCTTTTCTGGCTTCCTTCATTTCAATCCATCCTTCACACAGCTGTCAAAGTGATTTTCATTAAGCACAAAACTGTACACACCCTCTTCTCAATAAACATCAGCAGCTTCTTGTTGCTCCAGAAATTCTATATAGACTGCCTTTGTTTTGGCTTTTAAATCCATTTACAACCTAACCCCAAACTATCATTACAGTTTTATTTTATATTATTCCTCTTCTAACCTACTACAGCCCAGATAAGCAGGCCTTTCTTGTTCTTCACACATTATCCAGCTATCCCTCAACACTTGGAATATTTTCCTTCCTCAGAATTCTTCTTTCCCTTCAAGATGTTGCTCCATCACAGTTGATTTTCTTTTTCTTTTTTCTTTTTTTTTTTTTTTTTTGCTTTTTGGAGGGCAACTGGGGTTAAGTGATTTGCCCAAGGTCACATAGCTAGTAAGTGTTCTGTGTCTGAGGCCAGATTTGAACTCAGGTCCTCCTGACTCCAGGGTTGGCACTCTATTCACTGTGCCACCTCACCGCCCCCATAGTTGATTTTCTGTTATTATTGTTCACTTGTGTGTGACTCTTCATGATCCCATGTTGGGTTTTCTTGGCAGATATACTGAACTGGATTCCATTTCCTCCTCCAGCTCATTTTACAGATGGTTAAGTAACTTGCCCAGGGTCATTCAGCTAGTAAGTGTCTGAGTTTGGATTTGAACTCATGAAGATGAGACTTACTGAGTCTAGGCTGGCCACCCCATCCGCTTTGCTAACTAGCTTCCAGCTTTCTACACAAAACCTTTCCTGAACCACCAACAGCTAGTTGCTTCTCTCCCCATCTTCTATTTATTTTATTTATATTCAGATATACCTACCTTGTTTCCCCCAATGGAATTTATACTCTTTGGGAGAAATAGTTATTTCAATTAATTTTTAGTATTTGTGTCATTTGTTGTCTTACACAATGGTAGATGCTGAATAAATGCTTGTTGATTAATTGATTGCTTTATTCATGAATTTATTCGACATTTATCAAATGCCTGCTAGGCCCTAGGGATGAAAAGATGAAAATGAGTCAGGCCCTTCCCTTAAGGAGCTTACATTCTATTTGACAGAAACACTAAGTACACAGATAAGTAAATTATATTTTAAAAATTATACAAAATAAATATGAAGTAAATGTGAAGGATAAAGGAGGAGAAGACTGGCACAGGCTCCATGTGGGAGACGATATTTGAGTTAAGGCTTTAAGGAAGCCAGGGTTTCCTACTACATAGAGATCAGGAGAAGTACATTCTAGACGTAGGAGGCAACCACTGCAAAGTCACTGGGGCAGGACAGATTGGTCAAAACATATGGCATGTCAAAGGGCTAATGCACAATAAGGCCTGAAAAATCAGTCTGAATCAAATTGTGAGTGCTGCAGTATAGATCATTAGGGACCCAAAGAAGTCAGGTTGACGAGGTTGGTTCCAGATGATGAGGAGGATGCATTCAAATGAAGCATTTTAGGATATCTTCAGTGCATCCACATGGTGGAGTTGAGAGCAACCCATGGTGGACTCTTCCTGGGTCACACAGCTAGTAGGTGGCTAAGGTCAAATTGAACTAAGGCCTTCCTTACTCCAAAGCCAGTGCTCACTCTAGACATTGAGCCACCTAGCTTGTCATTGTTGAGAAACTAGGCTACTGATAATTCAAGGCTGAGGTCAGGGACTCAACATTGGCTTGGAACTTTCCCCTCAAGCTGGAGGGAGGGGAGTATTTCTGCTTCTATCAAGTGCTTTTCCCGCTAAGGCTCCTGAGGGTTTGAAATCCCATGCGCAGAGTTCTCCTTCCACTTATTCCTGATAATTGATCTGCCTCTACAGCTCTCTGGATCTCACAGATAAGGTCAAAGAAATAGAAAAGAGACAGGGAGGGTCTGTTGCCTCACTTTTATAAGACACACACACGCACGCACACACACATATACATACCTATATATACATATTATTCATACACACATATACATATATGTATTATATGTATACATATAAATATGTGTATGTATTGCCTAGCTCAGTGGGGTGGATTCTCTCAGAATAGTCCATCCCACAATGTTAGAAGTTAATAATTTGTCTGAGAAGCAACCTCATCGTTAAATCCTATGCCCTAGGAACTAAGAGATTTTTCCATGCCATTCCTAGGAAGATGCAATGAAAATAAAAAGTCCCATGCAAAGGCTCATAGCTCTTAGAGATCATCAAGCTTCCAAGAGGATTCTTTCCACTCTCTCTCTCTCTCTCTCTCTCTCTCTCTCTCTCTCTCTCTCTCTCTCTCTCTCTTTCTCTCTCTCTCTCTCTCTCTCTCCTTCCCCTTCTTTTTCTGTCTCTCTCCTCCCTCTTTTTCCTCTCCTCTCTCTTTATATGTATCTCTCTTCTATCTCTCTCCTCTCCTCTCTCTGTCTCTCTATCTCTCTGTCTCTCTGTCTTTCTCTCTCTCTGTCTCTCTCCAGATCAATGACATATACAACATTTATTCCAGAGCACTGATGATGAAATATGCGTCTGGCATTTCGGCAGCAAGCTGCTGCAGTACAGGTTCAAATGGAGTATACATCATCATATATGATCAATGTGATGGTTTATTTGCTTAATGGCACTTCTTTGTTTAAAAAATGAGTTGTACTGAGGGGAGTTATTGGGATAAGACACAGGAAAAAATCAATAAAATGTTATTTTACAAAAGGAAATCAGTGGAAAGGAAGTTAAACTTTATACTGGATTTAATTTGGGGGGGGTAAAAAGTGTTTTTTCCAATTACATGTAAAGATAGTTTTCAACATTCATTTTTATAAGATTTTGAGTTTCAATTTTTTTCTCTCTCCTGTTCCCCCTCCCCAAGATGGCAAGCAATCTCATATACTTTATACATGTGTGATTAAGTGAACATATTTCCACATTAATCATGTTGTAAAAGAAGAAACAGAACAAAAGGGAAAGACCACACACACAAACACACACACACACACACACACACACACACACACACACACATGCACCAAAAAAAGGAAAATTGTATGCTTCAATCTGCATTGAGATTCCATAGTTCTTTTTCTGGATGTGGACAGCATTTTCTACCATGAGTCTTTTGGAATTGTCTTAGATCATTGTATTACTGTGAGAAGAGCTAAGCTGATCACAGTTGATCATCACGCAATTTTGCTTCTCTTTGTTCTGCTTACCTCATCCAGCCATCAGTTCATTTGTCTTTCCAGGTTTTTCTGAAATCTGCTTGCTCATCCTTTCTCATAGCACAATAGTATTCCATTACATTCCTATAGCACAACTTGTTCATCCATTCCCCAATTGATGAGCACCCCCTTAATTTCCAATTCTTTTCCACCACAAAAAATGCTGCTATAAATATTTTTGTACATGTAGATCCTTTTCCCTTTTTTGTGATCTCTTTGGGATACATACCTAGTAATGGTACTGCTAGATTGAAGGGTATGCACAGTTTGATTGCCCTTTGAGCACAGTTCCAAATAGTTTCCCGGAATGGTTGAATCAGTTCACAACTCCACCAACAATGCATTAGTGTCCCAATTTTCCCACATCTTCTCCAGCATTTTTCATTTTCCTTTTCTGTCATATTAGCCAGTCTGATAGTTATGAGGTGATACCTCAGAGTTGTTTCAATTTGCATTTCTCTAATTAGTTACTTTGAGTTTTTTCTCATTTGACTAAAGATAGCTTTATTTTCATCTGAAAACTGCCTATTCACATCCTTTGACCACTTATCAACTTGGGAATGTCTTATATTCTTGGAAATTTGGCTCAGTTCTTTATATATTTTAGAAATGAGGCCTTTATCAGAAACACTGGTGATAAACATTGTTTCCCAACTTTCTGCTTTCCTTCTAATCTTGGTTATATTGGTTTTGTTTGTGCAAAACCTTTTTAATTTAATGTAATCAAATAGATTAATGGGAATGGGATAAAGAGGGAATAACATATGTATCTGGAAGGCTATTAAAGTCTTGTAAATTCAGATAGAAATAAAATGATAAGGGGGAAAGGTGGGGGAGAAGATAAGGAAGGATTTTTGGATGGGGTGTAAGTTAATAACAGGGGATAGCAGGTAGAAGTGAAGTAGAGGAGTCAGGAGGGATAGGAAATAAGAGATACACACAAACATAAAATAAAGATCAAGAGAATTTATTAGGAGGAAAGCTTTAGGTAGTAATCATGATCTCAGACAGACTTAAACCTAAAATAGATTTGATCAAACAAGAAAAATAGGGAAACTACACTGTATGTCACCCATATTAATCAATATTGTTCTAAACTATTTAAAATAACTGAAGAGTATAAGGTTGGAATATTGCTGTGCTGTAGGAAATGATGACTTGGTGAACTTAGAAAAATATGGAAAGATTTGGACTTATGTAGTCAGGCTTCTTTTTCTTTCTTTTCTCTTTCCTTCCTTCCTTTCCTCCCTCTCTCTTTTTTTTCCTGCCTTCCTTCCTTCATTCCTTTCCTCATTTATTTTTTGCCCATTTTTTTAAAAAGTTGAGTTCTGCTATTGGAGTACTGGGGGCACTGTCCCAAGCTTCTTGCTCTGGGGGCCTGGGGCCTGGTCTGCCCTATATCCTCTGGGGCTGGCAGCTTGCCCACCAGGCTAGGGTGATCTGACCTGTTGTGCCCTAGGTCTCAAGGCTGGCAATTTATATGCAGCGCTGGGGCAGGAGGCCTCACAGGTGGCCTGTTGTGCCACTGGCCTGCTTATCCAAGACCAAGTGGCCTTGGTTGCTGTTTCTACTGTGGCTCTTCCCTTCCGTGGCTTGCATGTACACTGTCTGTGCTGGGCGCTCCCCTTTACCCCCAAGTGATTACAGAGCTTCTATGTTATCTTGGGCTAGAAAATTGTTTCACTCTATCTTTTCATGAATTCTCTCACCCCAGAATTCTTTGAGAGGCTTGATTTAATGTTGTTTTTGAGGGAAGCTGGGGAGAGCTCAGGCAACTTCCTGGCTTCTCTCCACCATCTGGTCTTCCTGGAGAACTCTCTCGATCATCCTCCTTCATCCTTAAATCAGATAATCTCATATTTGAAAGAAACCCCATAGGTTATCAAGGCCAAGCCATATATGAACTGGAATCAATCAATCAATCAACAAGCATTTATTAAATGCTACTATATGCTAGTCACCGTACCAAAGGTTAAAGGTTGTCCAGATTTTCCTTGAATTTTCTTATGGAGAACTAATTATATGCTGAGGTAGCCCATTCCACTTCTGAGCAATTGTAATTGTTAGGAAAGTCTGCCTTACACTGCGACGGAATCTGCCTCTGCAACTCCCATCCGTTGCTGATAGACCTACCCTCTTGAGTCAACCACTCCTCTTCTAATGAACATCCTTTCAATCTTAAAGTGAACTATCATGAATTCCCAAAACCTTCTATTCTCTGGACTAGGTCCAGAGTTAAGTCAGCCTATAGTTTACCAATCTACAATCTTCTTTTTTTGGTGGTTGGGGAGAGCGATAATTGTAACCTTCACCCTTCTACAGTCATGGAGAACTTCTCTCACTCCCCATGGTTTTCAAAGTTCATTAACAGTAATTTAGCAATCACATCCACCACTTATTTCAGTGTCCTGGAATGGAGTTCACCCAAGTCTGATAACGAATTCCTTGAGGGTTGCCAAGGTTCTCTCAGAATCTCCTTGCTTACCTTGAGGTTACAACACTATGTTAACCTTTAGTGTTTTTTCCTTTCCCATCTTATGGATGTTCTCAGTAGTGAAAGAAGAAAGATAGAGATTAAGTTATTTTGCCTGCTCTCCAGCTTCTCTTATCATTGTCCTATATACCCATTCTGTTTTATCATTCCTGACACTATTCTTAAGGACCATACAATCCTATTTTATTTAATGTCATTTAATACTTGTTCCCTCATTTCTTACATGTCTCTTAAAAATTTAAGTCACTTAATCAATTATCTTATATCTCTGTCAGTCTCTTTATACAACTCCCCACATTTTTCTTCATCAGAATCATCTGTGTTCATTATCAGAATTTAATTTTTGAGAGTTTCCCATTATACTTTGATTGACTTCCCCTCTTGAATTTTAGATCGTAAGATTCTACCTTTGTCTTCATTAAACCCTTTGAAATATAGTCTCCCCAAATCCAGGTTGTATATCAGAATATGACCAGCTTTCCCTTCCTTATCTATCAAGAACTCCATTCCCCTTTTAATTTTACAGACAAAAAATTAAGAACCATAAGAAGTGTCCCTTTTCCTTGCCAATATTAATCCATTTACTTGATGTTCAAACCCATCTCCTCCCACCTTCTAGAGTACTGGGCCTGGATTCAGGAATTCAGATGGATTCAGGTTCAAATGTGACCTCATATACTTACTAGCTGTGTGACCTTGGGTAAGTCACTTAACCTTTGTCTGTCTGATAACAGACCTACCTCACAGAGATGTTGTGAGGATCAAATAAGATAATGTGAGTAGGGGAGTCCAGATGACTCAGAGAGTAAGAGCACCGGCTCCAGTGTCAGGATGACCTAGATCAAATCCGGGCTCAGATACTCAGCACCACACCCAGAAATAACTGGCCCTGTAACCTTGAGCAAGTTACTTAACCCCGATTATTTAAAAAAAAAAAAAGATAATGTGAGCACAACACTTAGCACAGTGCTTGGCACATAATAGGCATTATATAAATGCTTATTTCCTATCTCCCTCCCTCTCTCACCTCTTCAATTTCTCCTTTTTCATTGACCTCTTCCCTTCCTACCAAAATACTTACATCTGTTCTTACATTTCAATATGCCAATGTCTACATGTTCTCAACAATGTGGACATTACCTCCATCAGCACAGATTTCCACCCCTCCATTTCCTTTCATCCTGATTCTTTTTCCATTTCCTTCTCTAAATCTCCAAGGATATCTGCCCAACTCTTAAGAGACTTCATGGTTCTAGTGTGACATTATTTATCTGTCATCTGTCATCCCTCACTGTCATTTCATAACTGGTCCATTACATTTTCTTCTCTTTTTTTAAATTTTATGATTCTGCATAGAATTCTGGGTTTAAAGTCAGGATGACCTAAGTTCAAATCCAGTCTCAGATATTTGCCAGCTACATGAGACTGGTCAGGTCACATGATTCCTACCTTATCTGTTTCATCATCTGTAAAATAGGGAGAATAAAAGCACCTACTTCCCAGGGTTATTGTGAGGGCAAGATAATATCTTTAAGGCACTTTACAAACCTTAGAGCTCTATATAAATACTAGCTATACTTATTACATTACAATCATTGACAGATTACTCTCACTTCATGAGAGTTCTCTTGTAACATGGCAAAACAGTTAAGTAAAACTAATCACACAGTGACCTCATCTGCCTCTTCAGTCATACATATCCAGTAGGGTATCTTTTACACTGATAGCTGTGTACAAAGTAGCACTGATAAATTCGTAGCTCATAACACATCTGTACATCGCCCTTTGGATCTTAGGCATTTTTTATTCTTCTGAGGCTGAGCATACAGCATCACTGGGAGAATATCACTGTTAAAAAGATGTTTATTAAAATAAAGACCAGAAACTGAGTGTATAGGTGAAAAGTTATGAATGTTCATGTTTTTTAAAAATGTATATTCTATGCCTTCTTAGACTCATTTAATATGATGTGTGTGTATATGTATACACACATATATATATATATATACATAAAATATGTATAGAAAAATTTCCTTGACCCTATCACTCCCTGTCAGCTTCCTTGAATTTTTCTTTCTTTTTACCATCAGACTTCTTGAAAGAATGTTCTACTTTCCATCCTATCCAGTACCGCCAGATTGACCTTTGTTACTTAAACAGAATTCTAATTATTTCACTTACTTTCTGAAACATATTCAATGGCTCCTCATACTTATTTTAAGGTTATTACTTGTCATTTTATTATTGTGATTACAGACTGTTGTATAAAGTATATTTGCCTTGGTTCAAAGTTCTCCCCAATTTGGCTACAATATACCTTTCCATTATTTCCCTTCTTATGCCTTATATTCTTTCTAAGCTGGAATAAAGACTGAAAATACTTTCTCCTCTATGAAGACTTCAGTGATCCCAAAAATCTCTCTTCCAGAATAACAGATCAATTTTTTTACCCCTCTTCCTTAATTTTCATATTCTACTTGAAGTTAGGAAGAGAGCACTGGTCTTCAAGTCAGGAAGACCTGAGTTCAAATCCAGCCTCAAACACTTACTAGCTGTGTGACCTTGAGCAAGTCATTTGTTCTCTGTTTGCCTCAGTTTTGTCATCTTTAAAATGGAGATAATAAATAGCACCTACCTCCTAGGGCTGTTAGGGGTAGCTAGGTGACATTGTAGATAGAGTTCTGTACATGGAGTCAGAAAGACCTGTGAGGAGCCAAAGAGGCCTAATCCAGGACTCAGATAATTACCTTGATAATAGGGTACTTTTAATATCAAAGAGCTCCTTGAGATGTGAGTTTTTGTTGTTAGCTCATGAGTTCTTTGTTATGGATTACACTTAAAAGGATGGTGTTTGAGTTCTGAGACCAATTGGATCTGTCCCAAGGCTTTAGTTGTTCAAAACCAAAATATTTGAATTCTTAGGTGGTCAGTTCCTATGCAGATGTCCTTGATGATGTGGCTTTGGTTTCTGGCCTTGAAGCCAGCTCTCAGGAACATCCTTTGTAATGTGATTGCATATGAAGTTAACTGACTTTTCCTAAGACTTTCTGACAACTAGAGAACAAAAGCCTAAATGCCATGCTACTTCCAAGATATGACAGACTAAGATAAGAATGTCCCCTCGAGTCCCCTTCCTTTGTCTCATTGCTCTATAAAAACCTTGTCCTAAGAATCAATAAACAGAGTTCATCGTTCTTCCTTGAACTACTCACATGACCTGGTCATTTCTTATTCACATCTCCAAATCATGCTAACTGTTGGACACTGAGTAGCCCATGGCAAAGACCTGAGTTCAAATACAACCTCAGACATTTACTAGCTGTGTGACCCTGGGCAAGTCACTTAACCTTGTTTGCTTCAGTTTCCACATCTGCAAAATAAGCTGAAGAAGAAGATTGCAAACTACTATAGTATCTTTGCTAAGAAAACCCCAAATGGTATTGCAAAAAAACAGATACAGCCAAAACAACTGAACAACAACCCAGGATTGTTGTGAGGACCAAAATGATATAATAATTCTAAAATGCTTAGCACAGTGCCTGGCACATAGAAAGTGTTGTATTACTGTTAGCTATTGTTATTATTATGGTTATTTTTATACATGTTTGACATATCTTCTAAAACTCTAAACTCTGTGAGAACAGAGATTTGGACTTCATCTTTGTCTCTGGGACACCTAGCATGAAATCTTCTATATAGCAAGAAATTTAAAGAGTTATTGAATGAATGAAAGTACTTGTTGAATTTAAGAGAATGGCCAATACATTGATCCTGAATCCTAACTCAGGATAATTTTACTATAAATATTTTATTGAGTTCTATAGATTCTTCTTGTAGAAAAAAAGGCCATAAGCCTTTTATTATTCTGTAGAGTTTACAGGACACCTTTTAAAAATTCTCATCCAAATGATCAACTGTGAAAGACTTGACCACTCTGATCAACACAATGATCTGAGACAGTTCCAAAGAATTCATGTTGAAAAAATACTATCCACCTCCGGAAAGAGAACTGACCAACTCTGAGTACAAATTGAAGTGTAATTTTCTCACTTGCTTTTAAAAAAATATGGCCAATATAAAATATGTTTGATATGATTTCACATATATAATTGATATATTGCTTGCCTTTTCAGTGGGTAGAGGAAGGTATAGGGGGAATTTGGAATTCAAAATTTAAAAAGAAAAAAATATTTTAAATAAATAATAATGTTAGTGTTATTTTTAAATCATCATCTAAAGATAATTCACTTCTCCAAAGATATATTGATAGCTCTCAATTCTCTGACTGTGTATATGTCTATCTATCTATCTAGATCTATTTATCTATGTATATATACATACACATATATGTATGCATATATACATAGACACACATGTATATGACATATTTATATATTTATGGTATAGTCTGTGCTTAATTGGTAATGAGCAGAAGTATGAACTGCATGGATGAATGAAGCCCCACAGAACGTCTCCAAACCTGATTACACTCAGTGGTCAACTTTTCTTTACAATTAAAATCAATAGAATTTACAGCTCTAATTAAATCCCTTCTATCCTTTATGATCATACATTTAGAGCTCAAAGGTACATAGGAAAACATCTGGTCCAACTTTTGTCTTAAGAGAAGGAAACTGAGGGCCAGAGAGGGTAAGTGTCACAGGGGTAGTTAGTACCTGAATTAATATTTGAACCCAGCTTTTCTGGTCTTAAAGCCAGTCCTCTTTTCAGTGTACCATGCCTGACTGCTGTAAAAGTGATAATGACCAAAAGATGGACAGCAGATATGATGAATAGAAGTCAGGACCTGGAAATCCATCCATGAGCTAAATGGTCCCTGAATAATTATGCCTTAACCACACATTATCCTGCTGGGAAATAAAAAATATCTAGAAATAAAGAGCAGTAATGTTATATCTCTCTAATGTTATGAAAAGGACAATTCTTTTAGGGAAAATTTTAAATGCAAGCAATTGATAAAAAAAATCCCCAAAATTGCTTGTTAAAGTAACTAGTCTTAGAGCATTACTGAAGTACTCCCCACTTCTCAAATTGAAACAAAAACTGATTCCAAAGAATGTACAAACAACTCTGTCTAAGCCTAAGGTCTTACAAATAATTCTAAAGTAAAATTCATGACATGTAGAAGAGGAATTAGGGCACTTAGTCTTCCAGAGCTTAACATGGAAGCTTAATTTGTATTTTCCATGTGTATTTATAGGTAAGAATTTATTATGAACAGGATGTTCATCAGATCAAATGCATTGATGCAATTAAATTGCTGCTTGTTGAGACATGTTTTATAGCTCATATTAAAAGTAAATATAAATAAATGTTGTTTGGAGATTTGTGCACTGTGAAGTGCTTTTTTTTTTTTACTTAGATTAGCCTGTAAGAGAGGCTTAAAATGAATTAACTGTTTAAACTCTGAAGTGGAAGTGAAGGAGTAGCTCACATTTCCCTAGTGCTATATTTGCAAAGTGCCTTCCTTATGCTAGCCCTGTGAGGCAGGTGCTATAAGTATTATCAACCCCATTTTACAGATGAGAAAATTGAGACTCAGAAAGGTTAGATGATAAGCTGATAAGTGTCAGAGCCAGGCTTAAAATTCATCTCTTTTGAATTTCTATTACACCACATTGCCCCTGTAGATAGATATTAAGATCTTAGAGATAAGGTAGCTTCAATTTTGCTGATGTCTTCTAGTGGCTATGATTCAGAAATAATGTTGTTGCCTAGAGTTTGAACATTTAAAGGAACTGATTCCCAGGAGCTTTGAAGTACCTCTTTGCCTACAGGAAAATGTCTAAATTCCTTAACTTGGCATTCAAGACTGATTCAATTCATTTCAAGAAAGGAAAGGAAAGGAAAA
>NW_027186523.1:13260177-13289894 GCF_028583685.1 Petaurus breviceps papuanus
TTTCCTTTCCTTTCTTGAAATGAATTGAATCAGTCTTGAATGCCAAGTTAAGGAATTTGGACATTTTCCTGTAGATAAATGAACTCTGTGTGTGTGTGTGTGTGTGTGTGTGTGTGTGTGTGTTGATTTCAAGATGGCTTTGGGGCATCCAGTTTGAAATTTCCAGTAGGCTATTGGGATGCATTAAAACTCAGGGGAGAGACAGGGATTGGATATATAAATATGGAAGTCATCAGCATAAAGATGGTAATTAAACCCATTTGTTATGAAAGCCACCGTGAGGGAGCATGTAAAAAGAGAAGAGCAGGATCCCTAGCACAAAGTCTTGAGGGCCATTGAAAGTTATGTCTTTGCATCCACAGTAGCATTTTACAAGGGGCAGGTGCACAGTAAATACTGTGATTGATGGGCCAATGCCTTTGAGGTAATGTTTACATGATACCAGCAGCTGGATGAAAACTGAAAATTTCTAATATCTAGAAAGACTATAGTATCAAACATCTCAATGTTTGGGGAGATGCAAAATAATAGATGGACGTTTCCCATTTTCAGTCAGATATTTAACATCATGCAGACAGCCAAACCTTTTCCCATGCAGTTTCTTTTGGGTCTATTATATTCCATTCCACCTCTATCTATTCACTCTCCCCTCCTTCAGTGGTCACCAGAAACATTCTTCCATATTAAAGCACCTGGTGTAATGAAAAGAGGGCATGATTCTAAGGGAAAAGACATGTTGGAATCAGGTCACCTCATAAGTGTATAACCTCGAACAAGACAACCGCTCAGGGCCTCAGTTTCTTCATCTGTAAAATAAGGTTGCTGAACTGGATAAGATGTAAATTAGCTCTGAAGGTATGATCTTAAGATAGGTAATTTCATGATTTAATAGAAAGTGCATTAGAATTGGAATTACTGGATATAAATCCTGGCTTGATACTGGCTTTCCTTATGACCTTGAGAAAAATCACTGATTTTCTCTGAGTCTTAGTTCCTCATCTGTGAAAGAGGAATAGTAACCTTGACTGCATCATAGTTTTGCTATGATTGTATGAAATATTCATAAGGAATCTTAGACAGAATTGGTTGCATGAAAATCACTTTGTAACTGTAAAGTGATTATAAAAATGGGCAGCTAGGAGGTACCCAGTAAATGGAGTGCTGGTCCTGGAGTCAAGAAGACTTGAGTTCAAATTCAATCTCAGATTCCAATTGACTTTGTGACCTTGGCCAAGTCACTAGAATCTATTTGCCTCAGTTCCATCAATTGTAAAATGGGGATGAAAATAGAACCCATGTCTGATGGTTGTTTTGAGGGTCAAATAAAGTAATATTTGCGGAGCATTTAGCATAGTCCATGGCGATACTAGGTTCTATATAAGTTATAGCTATTATGATATAAATGATCAGTGTTGTTATTATTATAAATTTTATTGTTGTTTAATCATTTTTCTGTCATGTTTGATTCTTCACGACCACTTTTGGAGTTTTCTTGGCGAAGATACTAGAATGGTTTGCCATTTACTTCTCCAGATTATTTTACAGATGAGGAGACTGAGGCAAACAGGGTTAAGTGACTTGCCCAGAGTCACATAGCTGGTAAGTGTCTAAGGCTGGATTGGAATGCAGGTCCTCCTGACTCCATGGTTAGCAAAGGGCTGGCACTCTAGCCACTGAACCACCTTGCTAGGCAAGCCTAAAGAGTAGTAAATGTGTCCATATCAACTTTGAAAGTGGTCTATGCTGGAAGACTCTCTGGTTCTGTGTTCATTCCTATGTTATTCTCATGACTAGAGGGCAGCTAGATGGCACAGGGGATAGAAGGCTGCCCTTGAAATCAGGAAGACTCTTCTGCATACATTACAATCTGAAGACTTCAGACACTAAGTGTCTGCACTGTATTATTATATAAATGATCACTCTTATTATTCTAACTACCATAAAGCCTCCTCTAATAGGCAGGGGAGAATGAATCCTTGCATGACCTTAACATAACCAAGTTGTCTCATAGTCTGTTATTTTATCTACCTACTTTGGTGTCTGTTTTGTTGTTGTTGTTGTTGTATTAAAATCACTGTAAAATAAGGACTATGAAGTGCATTCTGTATAGCTGGGTACATTGTGATAGTAAAATAAAATGATATCTGTGATATATCTTTGAGAGCATAAGTGTCACATGTGACATTTTTCAAAGATTATTCTGTCTATACTGCCCAGTGCAGTCCTAGGGATATTGTGAGTGATCAATAAACATTGATCCTGGTTCTTCTTCTGTCTATCCTGTGCCTGTTGGAAGGCTGCCCAAACTTTCTAGCCTGCTCAATATACTTGCTGAAAAATAGTGCAGTGCTCTCAAAAGAGTTCATGAACCTTGTAAAGGTGCCCAATTTATGTCTAACAAGGTACTGGGAGGATCCAGTTCATTAAATGCTAATGATGATCATTCTCTAATGCTAGTGCCTTGACATAGTATCAGGGAATTGTCTTTTCTTTCAGTAAGGATATAAAACATAGGATGTCTGTTCATATGGTCCATAGGATTTCTGTATCAACCCAAACAGCAGTCTAGACAATGACTTTCTGAGTTGTGTTTCCTTTTTCTGGAAAAAAAAGAATGTGATTTGTGGTTTTGTGACTTTGGACCAAACATGTTGCTTCATTTCTCTTGTAAGAAATTTGTATTAAGAGTCAATCCACAATATGTTCTGGATGGTTTATAATACTTGGGTGAAGTACTTGCCACCTATGAAGTGCTCTTAATATTGTAATTTTGTCTCTGGGAATTACAGGGTTTATACTTTGCATATGAATTGTAAACATAACTCAAGGGAAAAGAAAATAAATTTACATACAATGTGTTTTCTGTGCTTGTACTGATTATTGATTTAGCAAAAACTTCACCATCTTTCTTCAAGTCTTCATAACCTCCATATTGTCATTTATTTCTCAATCTCCCTTATCCCAGATATCCAATCACCTGCTAAATCTTGCAATTTCTAACTTCACAATATTTCTCACATCTGATCCTTTCTTTTTATTCACATAGTTACGACCTTAATAAAGGTCTCCATGACATCTTGCCTAAAGAATATTATTAGTTTTTTTTTTTAAGCAATTGGGGTTAAGTAACTTGCTTTCACGGTTTCACGGCCAATTATTTTGTGTGGGTGCCAAGTATCTGAGGCCGGAACCGATCCTGGGTCTCCTGACGCCGGGGCTGGCGCTCTTACTGCACCACCTTACCACCGTTATTATTAGTTTTCTAATTGGTCAATGTGACTCAGGTCTCCCTGCTCCACTCCATCCTGCATACTCTTGGTTCTGCTCATTTCACTCTTCATTATTTCACACAAGTCTTTCCATGATTTTCTAACTTCAACCAGCTCATCATTTCTTTAGCACAGTAGTATTCCATCACAACCATATACCACAACTTGTTTGGCTAGTTCCCAATTGATGAGCATCCCCTCAATTTCCAGCTCTTTGCTACCACAAAGAGAACTGCTATAAATATTTCAGAACATGTAGGTTCTTTTCCTTTTCCCCCCATCATCTTGAGGAACAGATCTAATAGTGGAATTGCTGGGTCAAAGGGTATATACAATTTGATAACTCTTTGGCTGTAATTCTAGATTGCTCTCCAAAATTGGTGGATCAGTTCACAGTTCCACCAATAGCGTATTAGTGCCTCCATTTTTCCATATCCCCTCCAATATTTGCCATTTTCCCCTTCTAACATTTTAGCTAATCTGATAGGTATGAAATGATATTCCAAAGTTGTTTTCATTTGAATTTATCTAAAAATAATGATTTAAAGCAATCTTTCATGTGAGTATATATTGTTTTGATTTCTTCCTTGAAAAACTGACTTCATATCTTTTGACCATTCATCAAGTGGGGAATGACTCATATTCTTATAAATTTGAGAAAGTTTTCTATTTATTTGAGATGAGACCTTTATCTGAGAAACTGTCTATACAATTTCCCCCCACTTTTCTGCTTTCCTTCTTTCCTTTTATCTGTACAAAAACTTTTAAACTCACTGTAAACAAAATTATCCATTTTGCATCTTACAGTGTTCTCTCTCTTGTCTATTCATAAGTTTTTCTTCTATTCATAAGTCTGATGGATAAGAATAGATTTTTAAGGGATGGTTAGTGAATGTTTAGAAAAAAATAGTTGTAGTTATAAAGTCAACACAGCTCTATCCAAACTAACATGTCTTTTTTTAACAAGAGTACTAAACTGGCATATGTAGGCAAGTATCAAGTATTAGTTGTGAGTGTAGACATTCTTTGAGATAAGCACTATCATTTCCCCTTCTTGTGAGGGTGTTTGCTGACTCAGACATGAATAATTGTAATAGGCCTTTCCCCTAAGGAGAAGGGTTTGGGGTAATATTCATCCCAGAGTGTGGCTGTATACCCTAGCCACCTAGACCATGCTCCACATAGACATATGCTGGTAGATCAGGGGCATGTTGTAAATGTATTTTACTTACATCTTGTTAGAGGATTTGGTAAAGTCTTTCACACTATTGCTGACAATATAGAGAGATGTGATTGAGAAAATAGACTGATTAGATGTATTCAGAACTGGCTGAATGGCTAGATCCAAAGCATAGTCAACAAATAGCTGATGTCACCTTAATAAGAAATCTCTAGTAGGATACAGAAGGATTTGTGGTTAGCTCAGATCAAAGAATTGATCCATAATATGTAAATAATATAATATATGATATAATCCATAATTGATGATGGCTTATCAAATTTGCAGCAACATACAACTTGTAGGGAGAGCTAAAAGATTGAATGACAGGATCAGGATTCATAAGGGTATTTATAAGCTAGAATGTTGGGGCAAATCCAATGAAATGTAATTAAATAAAGATAAATATAAAGTCTTACCCTTGGGTTCAAAAAACAAGTTAAATAAATTCAAGATGAGCAAGGCATCTGTTCATTCAGGTGAAAGCAGTTCATCTGAAAAAAAAAAGTTATAGAGATAATAGATCAGTGGTTAAAGGTTATGAAAATTTTTCAAAAGGTAAGTTACAAACTATCATTGATCATAAGAAAATACACTTGGAAATAATTATAGCAAAGAAAAACAAATTAAAACATCTGAGATTTCATCTAGGAAATTGTAAATGAAAAAAGAAAGAAGGAAAGGAAAAGAAAGAGGAGGAAGGAAGAGGAAAGGGCAGGACAAGATAGGACAGGAAAAAGTTGATGTTAGAGGACTAAGGAAAAACAGACACACTAATAAATTGTTGATAGGGCTATTAAATGGTCCAATCACTCTAAAAACAATTTGGAATTATGTGAGAAAAGCAACTAAAATATCCATGTCTTTTGACACAGAAATCCTACTTATAGGCATATATCTCAAGGAAGTAGAAGACAGAAAAGTTCAATATATAACAAATATTCATAGGAGCACTTCTTGTCACGGCAAAAAAGTAGTAGTAGTCAGTTACCAAGCATTTAGTATGCCCTTATTATATACCAGACTCTGTGCTAAACTCACACAAAGAAAGGCACAAAACAAAACAAACAAAAATTCCTGTCCTCCAGTAGAGTATGTTTTATGAGAGAGATAGCATATAAATTACTTAATCTATGCAAGAATTAAAGGTTATCTGAAAGAGGTCAGCATTAGTAACTAAGTTAAGGTTTCATGAAGAAGGTATAACCTCATGTAGAAGGTGAACTGGGTCTTAAAGAAAGCTAGGGAAACTAAAAGCTAGAGGGGTCAGAGCATTGCATGAATGGGGGACAGTTATGCAAAGGGATATGATGAGAGGAGATTGAAGGTAGCAAGATCATAAAGCATGAGGGGAAGAATAATGTGTAAGAAGCCTGGAAAGGTAGAGAGACACCAGTGTATAAAGGTATTTTAATAACCAACGGAGCACTTTATATTTGATCTTAGGGACAATAGGAAGTCACTGAAGCTCACTGGGCAGCTGGGTGAAATGGTCAGACCTACACTTTAGAAAAATAACCTTGGCAACCAAGTGGAATTTGAATTAAAGCAGGGAGAGACTTGAGGCAGTTAGAAGGTTATTTTTGCAATAGTTAAGGTGATAGGGGTTAAGAACTGAAGAGATACATATGAAAAATTTTATGAAGTTAGAAGTTACCAGATGTTTCAAAAGACTGGACATGTGAAAGTGAGGAGTCGTTCAGTGGTTTTTAGTCATGTTTAACTCTTCAAAATCCCTTTTGGGGTTTTCTTGGCAATGATACTGGAGAGATTTGCCATTTCCTTCTCCAACACATTTTACAGATGAGGAACTGAGGCAAATGGGGTTAAGTAATTTGCCCAGAGTCACTCAGTTAGTGAGTGTCTGAGGTGGGATTTGAACTCAGGAAGCTGTCTTCTTGACTTCAGGCCCAGCCCTCTATCCATTGTACCAACTACATACCCCTAAAATGAGGAGTAAAGGAAGACAATGAGGTTGTAAGCCTGGGTGACTGGGACAATAATAGGGAAGTTCAGAAGTAGGTAGGGATTTCAAGGAAGAATAGCAAGTTCTGTTTTAGATATGTTAAGTTTGGGATAACTAAGGGGCATGGTTGGTGGTGTCCAACAGGCAACTGGAGATCCCTAACTGTCCCTCATCAGAGAGATTATTAGGCCTGGACATATAAATCTATGAATGATCTACATAGAAATGACAATTGAACCTATGGAAACTGACCAAATCACTAAGTTAAATAGCATAAAAGAAAAAGCAAAAGGAACTTAGGACAAAGACTTTGGGTTCAACATGGAGAAAGATCAAACAAAAGAGACTGGGAAGTGAGGCAAATAGGAGGAGAACCAGGAGAAAGCAGTGTCAAGAAAATCTACAGAGGAGAGAGAATTCAAGAAGAGAAGGAGATCCACATTGTCACTTGCTAGAGAGTCAAGGAGGATCAGAAGAGAGGAGAGGCAACTCAATTTATCAAATTAAGAGATCATTGGTAACTTTAAAGAGGGCGGTTTCAATTGAAGGATAAAATTAGAAACCAGATTGCTGAGAATTTAGAAGGGGAGGGGAGAGAGAGAGAGAGAGAGAGAGAGGCTCTGAATATAGCTGGATTTCTCAAGGAGTTTAATCACAAAGAGGAGAGAGATAATAGGATGAGAGCTAGTGGGGATGGTTGGATGAAGTAAAGATTTTTTACGGATGAGATATACAAAAGTGTAGTTGAAAGCATCAAGGAAGGAGACAGTAAAGTGAGGAAATAGGGTAGTAAATAGGGTTAATAAGACAATAGATAAGTGATAAAAATGAGAGGAGGAAATGATGGAGGAGGCAATTTATTGGAGAAGTTAAGATGAAACAGAATCAAGTGTACACATCTTGACAAAACAAGGTGAGTTCTCATTAATTGGACTGTTGCTGAATTAATTGTAGTATATGAAATAATAGAATATTGTTGTGCATTAAGAAATGATGAATGCGAGGAATTCAGAGAGTTATGGAAGGATTGTTTTTAAAGTGATACAGAGTGAAAACAGCAGAACCAGAGCATGAATATTCACAATGTAATTCATAACATAACAGAAATGAACATTGAAAATAAACTGAATTTAGAATAAATATAATGTCCAGTCAATCCTGAAGGACAAATTAATGAACAATCCTCCCTCTTCTCAGTGGATAGGTAGGGACATAAAATGGTAGAATGTTGCATACGTTGTCAAATAGCAGTTAATTTTGATTAAAGCTGCTTTCTTTGTTATAAAACAAAATTGGGGGAAGAAGGAGGAAGTAGGTGTTTATTTTCAGAAACAATTGGTATAAAAACAAAAGAAAACAATAAAAGTATCCTTTTTATGACCTAGAGGTTTTAATAGGAATAAGTGAATAAGTATTTATATAATTTATTATAATAGACTATAAGTTCAGTGAGTTAACTGTGATTTGGTAACTTAAAAAAAAAAAGATAACACGACCAAGCTGCATTAAGAGATGCCTACCATCCTGGTCCAGAAAAGTGATCACCCTGCTGTTCTCTGCCCTAGTTATGCCACATCTGAATAATCACATTTAATTCTGCTGATCACATATAGGATCACATATAGGATACTGATAAACTAGTGAAATATGTAGAAAAGGGAAACCAGGATGAGCAAGGGTCTCTAGTTAGTGCCATCTAATCAACTGAAGGAACTAAGAATGTTTAGCCCAGAGATGAAAAAATGTAGGGAAGACATAGAGGCATATTAAAGAACATGAAAAGACTGTTTTGGAAAAGGAATTATGAACAATTCGATGAAGGTGCAAAAGTGAGAATTGAATTTGCATATAGGAAAAAATCTTTCTAGCCACTAGAATTATCAAAGAGTAGAATGGGCTGTCTCCGAAGGATGGGTTCACCCTCATCATTTTTTGAGTAACTACCATGTGGGTAGGCGCAGATTATGATAAAGGGTAAATGGTAAAAGAAAAAAGTCATCACATGAAGAGAAGTAGAAGTCATTAGGAATTTAGGATAGAGATTATCATTGTTAAAAGTATCACCCAATGAATAAGCAAAATGCAGAATTGAACCCTTGCAAAATGCTTGTGTTTTCCCCCACTTTGCTGGTGGTCTAAGATAATTGTTCTTTAGCTGTAAGTATTATATATAGACTATAGTTAGAAGTTGAATCATATTGACCTGGCTCTCAGCAATCTGAAGATTTTCATCTTGAATTATGGCACCCTGGAATGAGATGAAGAGAAATAATATCTGTGCAGTAAGAGATTTAAAAAAAAAATTGATAGGAGAAATACAAGACTTAATATGGATGGCTGAGCAAAGCCTTGCCAGTAAAGAAATAACAATGAAACTTATTTCGATTGTCAGGGGGAAAGACAAGGGTGGAGAACAGGGAGAAAATCTTTTCTGTACAGTTCAGTATATTAGTCTTCAATTCACCTTAGGCTCTTTCTATAGTTTTTTATCAGGTTTACCTCCTTGCTTTATTCTCTTCTTAGCTTTATAAGGATTTATGAACACTACTACCCTTTGGCAGTGCTTACTGGGAAACCCTGGGAGGTCAGCAAAATTTGCCAGTTTAATGACATCTTCCTGCCTAGTGGAAAGATAGCATTCATCATCATTTAAAGAGACACATGCTTCTACTAGACAGAAACTCAGCCATAGATTGCATCAGTGTCCTATTATGGAACCAGTGCTTGTTATGATATCTACAATAGAGTAGGTATCTCAAGGCTCAATATTTCACACCTTGCAACAACTTCATGGAAAATTAATCCACTAAATCAGTTAGTTAATTATCCATATCATTGACCTTGATGCCTTAATGGGAAAACAGAGTTTAAGCACTGAATGGCTGTAAACAAAGAATTAAAGCATCGTATTTATTATATAATTAAAATCCCAAGTAGATTTAAATGCTATGGAATGGAATGAGTCAACCAATCAAGTATGAGTGCCTTTTCCTTCTTTATTCTACTTGCTGTCTTCTAACCCCATTTGTCCACCCATTTCAGATGTTTTTATATTGCTTTGATTCCTTTCCCATATACTTCTAATTTCCAGACTGTACATGAAATGTATTATACCTCTTGAAACATGACACAAATCCATTAATTTTAAAGCAACACTATTTGAATGATTTAAGAAAATTCGTTGACATCTGCCCTCTGGGTATGTGTACAACTCTTGAGTTCCTAATTTAAATGAAATCCAAACGTTACAATACTCCATGCAACAAAGGCTGTAGAAAAACTTATCAGGAATTATGAGCTTGAACCCTACACTTCTTGTTCAGATTCCTTAATGTCAGCTATCCAGTCACTGTGGACAGATTTAGAGAATGCAAGAGAGAATCACAAAAGCAGCAAGCTCCCTAGACTTTGACCTTCTCTACCCTCAGCCACACCCCTGGACATAGAATGTTCTAGGAATGTATTGGAGAATGAACAGGCATGCAAAATGTTGGAGTAATATAAAGAGACATAATAACATAAAATGAATATTTAAATTGCCCTAATAGCTAACATTTACATAGAGCTTTATGGCTTTCAAAGCACTTTCACTCACAGATATTATTCCCACCTAACAAATAAAGAAACTGAGGCCTAAAGAGATAGAAGATCAGAGAGCTGGTTAATGGCAGGGCCAAGACTAGACCTAATGCCATCTAATTCCTCACCCAACACTCTGCTTAGACTTCTCATATCCAGACCGCCCCTACCTTCTTTTTACATGGGGAATAATGAGACTCTTTGTAGTTCTTTAGTATTCTGCTTAGAACATTGAAGAAGGAGCATGTCATCGTCTCTCAATCTGAATAAAAGGAAACTAGTCAGAACCTCTTACCTTTCTCTGCATCTCTGCTCAGCACAGTGCCTAGCACAGAGTAAGGGCTTAACACTCACTGAGTAGCTGACTAAAGAAGTGCTTTCTTTTCTCAGCTTCATCCTGTAATCCTTCTGTGACTTGATATTTCCATTTGCAAAATGCACCAAAGACACAGCTTTATAAATAATAGGCATGCAATACACGTGTGAGTTGATTACAATGGGGATAATAATGTTAACCTTTTCCTCAGAGGAGGCGGGGAAAAAGAGATTGTCTTCAATATACTTAACTAATCAATGACCTTTACTGAACACAGTCCATAAGCAGAGTGCAAGTGCTTTGAGCTGCTCCAAGGAAATACAAATAATCATTCTGCACATTTAGACTCCCTCTCCTTCTTTCCCCTCATCCTGAGGTTCACTTGGTCCCTGAGTTCTGTTTCCCCCTCAGAATTTCCCACATCAGGGGTGGCCAGGTAGCACAGCGAGTAAGAGCACAGGCTCCAGTGTCAGGATGACCTGGAGATCGAATCCCAGGCTCAGACACTTAGCACCCACCCAGAAACACCTGGCCATGTAACCTTGAGCAAGTTACTTAATCCCAATTGCTTAGGGGTGGCCAGGTGGCTCAGCGAGTAAGAGCACCGGCTCCAGTGTTGGGATGACCTGGAGATCGAGTCCTGGGCTCAGACACCCAGCACCACACCCAGAAATAACTGGCCATGTAACCTTGAGCAAGTTACTTAACCCCGATTTCTTTAAAAAAAAAAAAATTTCCCACATCTCCTAGTCCATGTCCTCTCAGTACCATGCATTGCATAAAGGATCATAAGGTCTTAGATTCAGAAATTGAAAGGCCTTAAAGGTTATCAATTAAACCTCCTATTTTTACAGGTGAGGAAACTGAGGCCCAAAGAAGTTAAGTGAATCATCCAGGGCCACATAGTAAATATCAGAGGCAAGATTCAAACCCATTTTCCTGACTCCCAAGTCCATAAATAAATGATGGAAAGAATCTATGTTTGTGTAGGACCGGCCAGCATAAAAGAGGAGTTCAACATTTGTATTTGTTTGAGAAATGGAAACTAATGTGCAGAGAACCAAGAAACACACCAAGAAATTCTGGGAAAGTTCATTTGTAGGCCTTGAGCCTTTGGAAGCCATGTTATTTAGGGACTTTCCCCACATCACCAAGCTACCAGCTGAACCCCAGTGTCCTCTCACTGGACAATTAGATCTTTAGGTGAATCCATTGCCTCACATATTTGAACAAAATAAGTTTATAAAAAATAAATATAGACATTGATAGAGGACCTATGAATGCTGAAAGTAAATATGTTATGTGGAAAAGGTCCCTGTTTATAGAATAGCCATTTTTTTCCTATGAAAAAAAAAGTCAGTTGAGCATTTTCAACATTTCTCTAAAGCTTTTTAATCCCCTGGGTGGAATACACAAAAGCATCTATGTCCCATGTTGAAAGCTTTGTGAAGTTGCTACTGATATAAATTTGATAATGGACTTGGAAATTGGGATCCCTAAGGAACTAATAATCTATAATTATGGAATTGAGGCACTCAGACCCCCATAGCACACAGCTGGATACCCTGGACAGGAGTGCCCTCATGGGTTGGTCACATAATTGAGTGGCATCCTTGGTAAAGAGACTTGTGCTCTCTGAGTACCAAGATGCCTAAGGAAGAAAAGGAAGGAAGAGGAGCAGAAGAGAAAGATAATGGATGGATTAAATTGAACGATCAAAATCCTTTTCCCATTGTGCATGTTTTTAGATTTTCTGGAGCTCCTGGTTTCAAACTATAAGTCTGTTGGAAAGGTAGTGAGGTGTGTAGGGGTGAGGAAAGCTGACCATCAATTTGTAAGTGGACTAAAATGTAAAAATCAGTAAAGCAAATAATTGTGCACCAATGTGAAGGGGGAAACCATGAGAGGATAAGGAGGTACTGGATTAAAAACACCGAACAGGAGAAAACTGCCTTCTGTAAGATTTATTTGTGACAGGTAATTCAATCCATCACATCACCTGAACCATGGAGAATTGTGCTATTGTATTAATTACTCTCTTTAGCAATTCTCTAAGCTTTGGACTATTTAAATTCCAGGATGAGGAAGTGCTAATGGATATGGTATTGGAGATACAGTGAATTAGTATTTCATGCTGTGCTGCTGTCTAAAAGAGTTTTAAATGGTAAGCCACAGACTAGCAGCTTTCCATGCTTTCAGTGTTCATTCATCCATTTGTTTCTATCAGTATAGGGCTGCTTTGGAGTTATGTAAAATTTTATAACAAAGAAAAAGAAAATTAATGTGAGTTGAACATTTCTTGAAGGATTAATATATATAGAAGCTACAACCCACCACTGAAGGACCCAATAGCTATCTAGGAGGTTTCCTCAGTATTTAAAACTCTGTTTTCTCCTACCTAGAAGTCTCACTGGGAACATTATAATCCAGTGCCTTTCTTGTTCTTCCTTAGGGACTATTCAATTACCATAGGCCACTGAGGTATGGACCATAAAACAAACATAATACCCACAACCAAGAATACTAAAAGGACAAACCCATAGATAGTCAAGAAAATGTTCCCTACTTGTGAGCCTCATCCTCCCCCAGAGGACTGTAAGCATCTCTATCAAGCTGGGATTGAGCTCTCCCTAGGTAGGAAAAGTACTCAGGATCACTAGAGAGCTGACCTTCCCCTAGGCCCAACCTTGTAAAAACTCAGGTCATATGACTGACTGACAACAAAGGGTAAGATTTGTATCTTCTATGACCACATTATGCCTCTGTGCCTTATTGCTCTTTGGTTCTAGCCCCTCCATGGGGACTTGACTCCAGGATTGTCTTGTCATTCTGATCTCCCTTTCCCCCTCCAAGGTCCACTGAACCACTGCTGCTGCCTGCAGGTCTGTACAATATCAGTCTGTTTCCAGTCTGTAAATAGGTTAGGGTCACCTGATCTCAGAGAACCACAGAATATCACAGTTAGAAGGAACCTTAGGGATCATATAATCCTAACCATATTCCCCTCAGTGAGGTTGTACCCCCATTACATTGCACCCCTTTTCCAAAGAAACATTCCATTTGGAGACAGCACTAATTATTGAATGGTTTTCCTAATTTCAAGTCTGTTTTCCCCTTTGCAATTTCTACACTCCCCCTTTCTAGAGTTGTCTTTCAGGGCTGTGCAAAATAAGCGTAATCCCTCTTTTAAGTCTTTCATATCATGGACCCTCTACCCTCAACTAGTTAGTCTCTTCTCTAGATTAAGTATTTCTAGTTCCTTCAGCTGATCCTTTCATGACATGGACTTAATTATCCTGATTGCCTTTCTCTAGACATTAGCTTATCAAAGTGGTTCCTAAAATGTACCCAGAACTAACTCAGGGCTCCATATATAGTCTGACCAGGGCTGGTTCCAGAGAAACAGTCACCTCACTACAATTGAACAATGTGCCTCTCTTAGTGAAGTTGAAAACTTCATTTGTCTTTTTTCTTTGTCCTATCACACTATTGGTTCATTTTGAATATGATCCACAAATATTCCCAGATCTTTTTGGGATCAACTTTTCTATAGCCATGACTGCCCTCTTGAACTCATGGATTTGATTTTTTCCCACCCAGAAATTAGATATTACTTTTATCTCTATTAAATTTCATATTATTATATTTGGCTCAACATTCTGTCCTGTCAAGTTGTTCTTTTAAAATCCTGACTTGGTTATAAAATGTAATAGTCATCCCTTCTAGCTTTGTGTAACCTGAAAATTTGCTAAGCATGTTATGAATGCCTTTATCTAAGTGACTCATAAAAAATATTCAGTAGCACAGATTCAAGTGCAAAGACCAGGTCCACTCCATTAGAGACCTTCCAAATTTGCATCAAACCCTGCAATTCAATTCAACAAGCTTTTATCAAGTACCTACTGTGTGTAATGAACTATTAATGACTGTTTTTTGAAACTGCCCATTCAGCCATCTTGTTCTCATTAGAGATGGCACTCTGCTGTCTTCACAGGTCACCATTTTCTGTTTCCTGCTACTTTTGAAAGGGTAGCATTCTTTGGGGTTGAGCTAACCAGTGCCTACATGCCTCTTGGCTATTTAACACTTTTCAAGGTCTTTTCTGGTCATCTTGTCTCTAGGACTAGTCCATGTTCAAATACACAGATATACCTTGTTGTGGTTATTGTGTTTGTCCATTTTTGAAGAGGACCATGACTTCAGGGAAATGATGACATGACTTTCAGTTGACTTTGATCTGAGTGAGGGAGAGCTGTGCAAGGTCACCAGCCTTACTATCTCCTCCAGAGCCATGTGGGTCCAGTGACCAGATATTTATCAGGATGACTAGAGATGGCCCAGGATGCAATGGGATACCCTGACAGATATTCCTAGACAGCTGTGAAGACCTCTTGACTTGACCCTCTCAACTGACTTGCTAGAGTTCCTAGCTGTTACCTTTAAAGTGCTGCTGTCATTCATATGCAAATGAGATTCAAGGAAATGGGACACTGGTCAGTTTTGCACTTTTCTCTGTATGACTGCTTTTCTTCAGTGTTTCTATCATAATTGTCTCTGTTTTGTCCCCCTTCCATCAAGCAAACTGTCTACCTTTGAAAAAAAATGTCCATCAGGATCATGGATTCAGAGGTATCTGGTGGCACAATGGTGGCTAGAGTGCTTGACCTGGAGTCAGGAAGACCAGAGTTCAAATCTGGTCTCAGACATTTACTAACTGCATGATCCTGGGCAAGTTATTTAACCTCTGCTTACCTCAGTTTCCTTATCTGTAAAATGTGGATAATAATAGCTTCTGCCCCACAAGTGAATGTTGTGAAGATTAAATAAGAAAATATTTGTAAAAGTGTCTAGTACAGTGAAAGAAATATAGTAGGCAATATAATATGTAAATGCTTGTTCCCTTCTCCCTCCTTCTAAGGTCCAAAGGCACCTCAGAAGCTATTTATTTTGTTAACCTTAATTTTACATTAGGTAGTTGAGTGCTAGATAGGTTGTGATTTCCCAAGATCCATGTGTCAGGGGTCTTCTCAGACCAGAACTAATTCACTTTCCATTGTTGTAGTTATGGTTGTGGTTGTGGTTGTGGTTGGTGTTGTTGTAGTGGTGATGGTGATGGTGTCATTGTCATATCTGACTCTGTTTCTGATCAACTGTCCATGGGGTTTTCTGCAAAGATACTAGAGTGGTTTGCCATTTCCTTTCTCCAGTTTTATGCAGATAGCAGTCAAGTGACTTGCCCAGGGTCACACAGCTAGCGTCTGAGGTCAGATTGGTCTTTCTGACCCCAGGCCCAGTGCCCTATCCATTGATCATCCTAACTGCTCAATTATTTTATATTGTACCACAATTCTAACTTAGAGCCACTGAATTCCACCAAACTCATTTCTCACTCAGGGCATGATCCCCTATGTGGGCAATAACAGGCCATACACATATTCCTGGCTCTTAAAGAAGCCTCAGAAAAATACTAGCTACCCCCAGAGGGCATGGGTCAAAACTGACAGCTGCTGTCACAACACTTCAAAAAGACCAAAGGTTTATGTTCCTGTTTGTTACAAATACAACCATGAAAATTCTATCTTATATTGTGTATATCTGGGCACTTGATGACAAATAGCACAAATCCACCAGCAGAGAACCAAGACAGAAAACAAGCTACATCCTGTACTAATTATAACCTGAAGCTACTTTGGTACCATTTCCCAAAAACTGTTACATTCCACAGGAATAATATTGGGTAAATTTACACGGACCCCACTTTCCTTCCTTTTTCTTGTCTATGGCTCCAGGTACCCCCAGAGAATGCAGAAAGGCACCTGGGGAAGCTACTCCCAGGGTTTGGACATGAAGACAAAATAAGCATACATGCTTCATATGTAAATGACTAATGCAAAAAGTGCTGGTCTGAGGGTTGGTACACCTGAGTTCTGGTGTCAGTTCTGTCTAGCTGTGAGACCCTAAGAAAATCACTTCATTTCTTGAAGACAGAGTTTGTTTCCAGAGGCAACATGGCATAGTGGCTAAAACCCAGCAGGGAACTCAGGATGGTTCAAGCTCTGCCTCTGATACATGAAGGTTGTGGGACCTGAGGCAAGTCATTGAACTTTTCCATATTCAGGTTCTTCCCTCCCCTCGTCCTGCCCCCCAAAAAACTAAAAGACCCTAACTTACAAGGCAGTCACCAATCTTCATTGGTAAAGGCAATTTTCTTACTGGAAAACTCCCTACATCACTGAAATCACAGGTCTTTTTCAAAGACAAATAAACAAACCAGAAATTCCATTCAATTATATCATTTGTAAAATGAAAAAAATATATTTTTGCTACCTACTTCACAGTGTTGTCATAGTGAAAGTACATTGTAAAATGATGTACAATGGTTTCCTTTTAGCCTGATCTAGCTCTTCGGGGGCTTATGTTCCAGGCTATTTAAAAATGAAGATTATTAAAAACGTAAATACTTTGTTTTTACATCAACTTCATTTCCTAAATACATCCCTGTCGTCTGCTTCATGCCAGAATGAATCCTTGAATCAAAGAATATTTTTAAAAGGAGAGGAAAAAAAACAGTTCAGCAAAGCTAACAAACATTTCAACTGAGACTGATGGTCCATATGTATTATTATTCACATCTGTTCTAATGTGACTTCTAATTACCCACAATTGTCCACTTCACCTTCTAGTCTCATTAGAGTCTTTCCTTCTCAATTCATCAATCAACAAAGAATATATTAAGTTATATTCCTGGTACTCTGCTAGGCCTTGGAGAAACAAAAAACAATGTGGAATCACTGTCCTCAAGGGACTACAATATAAAGAAGGGAGTCAGGAAGACCTGAGTTCAAATCGTCCCTCTAAACTTTACTTACCTGTGTGACCCTAGGCAAGTCTCTTAACCTGTTTGCCTTAGTTTCCTCATCTGTAAAATGAAGATAATAATAATTATAGCACCTCCCTCTCAAGGTTGTTGTGAGGATAAAATAAGATATGTAATATAATATATAACAAAGTACTTTGAAAAACAAAGCTCTGTGTTAAATACTAAGTATTATTATTGATATTAATGCTGGAATTTCAGACCTCATGGCAGGATATGTTCAAGAGGAATGGTACCTATATAACACTTTCTAGAAAACATCATATGTGTGCAATAATCCCTCTCCATTATACATCAACAAGTGTTCACTCTATTGTGTGGATAGAAAAGTCTCTAACAGTTTTGTAAAATGTTAGTTGTCTTAGATTACATTGTAGCTGTCAAAACAAATATAGAGCAAAATCTCACAAATTTGAACTAACTGGAAGAAAAGGTCACTTTGAATGAAGGAAATGACTGAAAGTAGAAAAGATTTTGAAAATTCTAACATTTTATTATTTCTTGGGATATGAATGGCAATCAAAATTAGGTCAACCAAAGTATTGTCTCAGGGTTTTCTAGGGTCCTACTATAATGAAGAGATTGGAAGTAAGACACTGACCTAGCTCTGGTTCTGCCACTAACCAGCAGTGTGACCTCAGAGAAATCACTTGGGCTCTCTGGGCCTTGGTTTCATCATTTTTGATATCTTTTTCCCTCTTTTATTTTTTTAAAGATTTAACTTTGTTTATTTTTTGTTTACAACATTCAGTTCCACAAGCTTTTGAGTTCCAAATTTTCTCCCCCTCCCCTAGACAACATGCAATCTGATATAGACTGTATATATACATTCACATTAAACATATTTTTGCATTATTCATATTGCAAAGAAGAATTATAATGAATGGGAGGGACCATAAGAAAAAAGAAACAGAACAAAAAAGAGAATGAGCAAATAGTCTGTTTTGAACCTCATTCAGACTCTATAATTCTTTTTCTAGATGTGGATAGCATTTTCCATCATGAGTCTTTTGGAGTTGACTTAGAACCTTGAATTGCTGAGAAGAGCCATGTCTTTCAAAGTTAGTCATCACACAATAAGGCTGTAACTGTGTACAATGTTCTGGTTCTATTCCCCTCATTCAGCATCAGTTAATATAAGTCTTTCCAGGTTTTTCTGAAGTCTGCCTGCTCATCATTTCTAATAGCACCATAGTATTCCATTACATTCATATACCACAACTTGTTCAGCAATTCCCCAATTGATAAGCATTCCCACAAATTCCAGTTCTTAGCCACCACAAAAACAGCTGCTGTAAATATTTTTGTACATGTGGGTTCGTTCCCCATTTGTAGGATCTCTTTGGGATACTGCCCTAGAAGAGGTATTGCAGGGTCAAAGGGTATGCACATTTTTATAGCTCTTTGGGCATAATTCCAAATTGCTCTATAAAATGGCTGCATCAGTTCAACAACTCTACCAACAATGCATTAGTGTTTCAGTGTTGTCACATCTTCTCTAGCATTTATAATTTTCCTATTTTTTAATGTTAGCCAATCTGACAAGTGTGATATGACTAACTAAGAGTTGTTTTGGTTTGCATCTCTCTACTGAACAGTGATTTAGAGCATTTTTTCATGTGACTATAGATATCTTTAAATTCTTTCTCTGAAAACTGCCTGTTCATATCCTTTGACCATTTATCAATTAGGGAATGACTTATATTCTTCTAAATTTGATTATCTATATGTTTTAGGAATCAGGCACTTATCGATTCTACATAAATCTGACAGGTAAACTATTCCTTGATCTTCCAATTTGCTTATGTTATCAGTCTTTATATCTAAATTGTGTACCTGGGGCAGAGTCAAGATGGTATAGTAGAAGCAGGACCTCCGAGCAGCTGCAGCTTCCACCTTCCCCAATCAATGTAAAAAGGGGACTCTGAACAAACTTTGGAGCTGCAGAACCCATAAAATGACACAAAGAAGCTAACCTCCTGCTGAGGGTAGCCCAGCAGGCCAGCAGGAATCGGCCAGCACAACACTCTGGGAGCCAAGCCCAGGCCCGAGTGAGCCAGAGATTTTAGCCCCAGGACTGGTCTGACTAGCGGCCAGAGGGACTCCAGATCAGCAGCAGCTGTGGCTGTTTCCAGAATTATCAACACATAGATGTGAAGGACAAAGTGAGAGGTCAGAGTACTCTGGACTTTAGGACCCAGTAAGTTGGAGTAAGTGGCTTTTGCCCCTGGAGCGAGAAGCCCCTGAGACGCCTTGCACAGCCAGCAAGCGCCAAGTAACAGCTTCAGCTCCTGGCCTGCAGAATGTAGAGGGACCAAGCAACCAGTCTGAGAGGTAATAGCTCTTGCTTTAAGCTGCTTGGATCTGGATTACAGTCTAGGTTCTAGTTCTGGGATGTGTGTTCAGCTTGCTAGAGCATGTGGAGGCCTAAGAGAGGGCACCCATCTAATACTGCCAGCAGTTGAGAAAACCCCAGAATTTGGAACAAAAGCTCCCCTGTCTGGTGGCAGAGTCCTACTGTGGCAAAAATCCCAGGAGTCAAGTGACTGAGGGGTGACATGACCAGGCAAAGTAAACAAAGCAAACAGAAGATTCCAACATTAGACTCCTATTTTGGGGACAAAAAGGAGCAAAGCATGGAACAGGAGGAAGACAGAGAAGTCAGAACTCCTGCACCAAAAGCTTCAAAGGAAAATATGAGCTGGTTACAGGCCATAGAGGACCTTAAGAAGCACATAAGAGGAGTGGAGGAAAAATTGGGAAGAGAAATGAGAATGATGCAAGAAAATTACTAAATGAGAGTCAACAGCCTGACTGAGGAAAATCATACCTTAAAAAATAGAATAGCTCAAATGGCAAAAGAGGCTCAAAAAGGCAATGAGAAGAAGAATGCCTTAAAAAGCCGAATTTGCCAAATGGAAAAAGAATCACAAAAGCTCAATGAGGAGAATCATTACTTCAGAATTAGATTGGAGCGAATGGATGCTAATGACTTTATGAGAAATCAAGATGCTGTTAAACAGATCCAAACAAATAAAAGAATAGAAGGCAATGTGAAATATCTCATGGGAAAAACCACTGACCTGGAAAATAGATCCAGGAGAGATAATTTAAAAATTATTGGACTACCTGAAAGCCATGATCAAAGTAAGAACCTAGAAATCATCCTCCAGCAAGTTCTCAAAGAAAACTGCCCTGATATTTTAGAACCAGAAGGCAAAATAGAAGTTGAAAGAATCCGCCGATCACCTCCTGAAAAAGATCCCCAAAAGAAAACTCCTAGGAATATTATAGCCAAGTTCCAGAGTTCCCAGATTAAGGAGAGAATATTACAAGCATCCAGGAAGAAACAATTTGAATATTGTGGAAACACAATCAGGATAACCCAAGATCTGGCAGCTTCTACACTGATGGATCGAAGGGCTTGGAATATGATATTCCAGAGGTCAAAGGATCTAGGATTAAAACCAAGAATCACCTACCCAGCAAAACTGAGTATCATATTTCAAGGGAAAATATGGTCATTCAGTGGAATAGAGGACTTTCAAGCATTCTTGCTGAAAAAACCAGAGTTGAATAGAAAATTTGACATTCAGATACAAGAAGCATGAGAAGGCAAACAGGTAAAAGAAATCATAAAGAACTTATTGAAGTTTAACTATTAACATTCGTACATGGAAAAACAATAATTGTAACTCATGAAACTTTTCTCAGTATGAAAATAGTTTAAGGGAATAGAAATATATATATGTATATATATATATATATATATGAGGGTATATGGGCATATGAATACATATTTGAATATGTGTATATGTTTACAGGTATACATAGATAGAGGGCAAAGGACCAATTTAATAGGAAGGGATGATACTTAAAAGGTGAAATTAAGATGTGAAAGAGGAATATAATGAGAGGAGTTGGGGAGAAACAGATTGGGGTAAATTATTTCATATAGAAGAGGCAAGGGGAAATGGTTACAATGGAGGATAGGAGGGCAAAAGGGAATGGGTCAACCTTATTCTCATTGAATTTGGCTTGAGGAGGGAATGAAATACACACTAAATAGGGTATCTCACCCTACAGGAGAGTAGGGGGGAAGGGGATGAGAGGGGGGATGATGGAAGGGATGGCAGGCTGGGGGGGGAGGAAAGTTGGAAGCACCCACTTTTGAAAAGGGACGGGATCAAAGTAGAGAATAGCACAAGTGGGAGGTGGGATAGGAGGGAGGGAAATCCAGTCAATCTTTTACAATATATCTACTATATTATTGTTTTACATTAGCTACACATGTACAACCTATACAGAATTGCTTATCTTCCCACAGTAAGGGTGGGTGACAAGGGAGGAAGGCAATGAATATGGAAATCAATGTTTTAAAATCAAATGTTTAAATATATATATATTTCTATTATATATTTATCTATATATTAATTATATATTTATTATATTTTTATATAATATTTATTATATATTTATCTATATATTTATTATATATTTATCTATATATTAATTCTATTTTTCATGTAATTGGGAAATAAGATATACAGGCACTGGGGCATAGAGATCCACCATGCCCTACAGGAAAAGTCAAAAGGGGTATGGGAGAAAATATGGGACAGAGCAGATTGGAGGAGGGGATATCCTGTGGGACTGCTATTTTGGGTCGGTGGGTAGGGGAAAAATGGGGAGAAAATTTGTAACTCAAAATCTGGCAGAAATGAATGATGTAAACCAGAAGTTAATAAAGCATTTAAAAAATAGAAAAATAAATAAATAAATAAATTTTATACCCATTTGGTCTTTATTTTCCTATACGGTGTAAGATATTGGCCTATGCCCAGTTTCTGCCATACATTTTCTAGTTTTCCCAGCCATTTTTGTCAGATAGTGAGTTCTTATCCGAGAAGCTAGAGTCTTTGGGTTTATCAAACAGTAGATTACTATTGTCATTGACTACTGTGTCTTGTGTACCTAATCTATTCCCCTGATCCACCACTCTCTATTTTTGTCAGTTCCAAGTAGTTCTGATCACTGCTGCTTTATGATACAATTTAAGATCTGGTATGGCAAGGCCACCTTCTCTAGCATTTCTTTTCATTAATTCCCTTGATATTCTGGACTTTTGTTCTTCCAGATGAATTTTGATATTATTTTTTCCTAGTTCTACATAAAGCTGATCACAAGCAGCTCTCCTGAGAACTGCTGCTTTCAATAACTTTAAGGATTTAATCTCGTAGTATGGTGAACTCTATTTATTCAACAATAAACTAAAGCAAAACATTCAAGAAAGTAAAGCACAGCATTCACAACAATATAACATAATAACTTATTACAAAGGTTGCATAGTCTTAAACAAAACATATCATTCAGTAAGTCACAATCTCATCAGTCAGTACAGAGTACCCAAGTAGAGTCTTCATTCACCTAAACTAGAGACTGGCTTCCAAACCCCACTGCTCCTTTTCCAGGAGCTGGCCGATCCCAGCTCTTGCCTGAATTCACACAACTCTTGCCTAGATTCACACATAGACAGCTCTCTAAAGTGGTTCTATATCTCAGCTTACTGCTCCACTCCAAGTTCTTTAAAATTTCTGTTTCTAGGAAGACAAAGCTTAACAATATTAACACACATTACTGGCACTATCATCTCAATTCACTTTCTCTCTGGCAAAGTAACACTAATCAACAGACAAAACTTCTGTCTAAGAAATCAAATACTAATCAACAATAAAGTCCTGGGGCTTCTGTAACAGTAAAGTCCTCTTTCAGAGCTTCTGCAACAGCAGTAAAGCAATCTTTCAGGGCTTCTGTAATAGCAGTAAAGTCCTCTTTCATGACTTCTGTCTGAAAACAACAGATAGAGTGCTTTTGTCTGACAGACCAACAGCATGCTACAGAGTGCTGAAATCACAAGCAGTCTCCCTCTCAGTTCTGCTTGGTCCCAGCTCTACTCAAGATTTTCTCTGCTCTTCTCCTTCCTGTTCTACCCTTCCCATTCCACTCTTTTGGCAAACTTCCCCCACTCTGGGCTCCATGGGATGATGTTAGGCCTCCTAAGGGCAGGGAAGGTCTCCAAACTCTCTTAGGCCTATTAAGGACAATGCATGGTATACTGTTTCCAACAAAGACTTCATACAATCAAAGGCACTTGAATAGCTGAAAAAGCAGCAAAGTACTACTTTAGTTGCCATTACACTCTACAAAATAATTTTTTGGTAGTTTGATTGGTATGGCACTGAATAAGTAAATTAATCTAGGTAGAATTATCATTTTTATTAGATTAACTTGGCCTACCCATGAGCAACTGATGTTTTTTCCAATTATTTAGATCTGATTTTATTTGTTTGAAAAATGTTTTACAGTTGTGTCCATATAATTCCTGGGTTTGTTTTGGTAGGTAGACTCCCAAATATTTTATTATGTCTACAACAACTTTAAATGGAATTTATCTTTCCATCTCTTGCTGTTGGGCTTTGTTGGTAATATATAGAAATGCTAAAGATTTATGTGGGTTTATTTTATATCCTGCAACTTTGCTAAAGTTATTATTTCAAGTAGTTTTTTACTTGTTTCTCCAAGATTCTCTAAGTATATCATTATATCATCTGCAAACAGTGATAATTTGTTTCTTTTTTGCCTATTCTAATTATTTCAATTTCTTTTTCTTCTCTTTTTGCTATAGCTAAGGTTTCTAGTACCATATTGAATAACAGTGGTGATAAAGGGAATCATTGTTTCACCTCTAATCTTACTGGCAATGTTTCTACCTTATCCCCATTACATATAATACTTGCTGATGGTTTTTGGTAGATGCTACTTATCATTTTAAGGAAAACTCCATTTATTCCTATGCTTTCTAGTGTTTTTAGTAAGAAAGGGTGTTATATTTTGTAAAAAGCTTTTTCTGAATCTATTGAGGTAATATGTTTTCTGTTAGATTTTTTGTTGACATGATCAATTACGCTGATAGTTTTCCTAATTTTGAACTAGCCCTACATTCCTAGAATAAATTCTATGAGGCCATAGTATATTATTCTCATGATAAGTTGCTGGAATCTTTTTGCTAATATTTAATTTGAAATTTTTGCATCTATATTCATTAGGAAAATTGGTCTATAATTTTCTTTCTCTGTTTTGGCTCTTCCTGGTTTAGGTGTCAATGCCATATTTGTATCATAAAAAGAATTGGGTAGTACTCCTTCACCTATTTTGACTAAATAGTCTATATGGAATTGGAATTTATTGTTCTTTACATGTTTGATAGAAATCACTTGTAAATTCATCTGGCCCCAGATATTTTTTTACTAGGGAGTTCATTGATGGCTTGTTCAATTTCTTTTCCTGAGATGGGGTTAAGTATTTTACTTCCTCTTCTGTTAATCTGGGCAATTTATATTTTTGTAAATATTCATTCATTTCACTAAGATTGTTGAATTTATGGACATACAATTGGGCAAAATAATTCCTAATTGTTGCTTTAATTTCCTTTCCATTGCTGGTGAATTCACCCTTTTCATTTTTAATACTGGTAATTTAGTTTTCTTCTTTCTTTATTTTAACCAAATTAACCAAAGGGTTGTCAATTGTATTGGTTTTTTCATAGAACCAGTACTTAGTTTTATTTATTAGTTCAATAGTTTTTCTTTTTATTTAAATTTTATTAATCTCTCTTTGAGTATTCAGTTTTTCTATTTTGGTATTTAATTGGGGATTTTTAATTTGCTATTTTTTCTAGCTTTTTTAATTACATACCTGATTCATTGTTCTCCTCTTTCTCTATTTGATTCATGTAAGCATTCAGAGATATAAAACTTTCCCAAAGAACTGCTTTCACTGCATCTCATAAGTTTTAGTATGTTGTCTCATTATTGTCATTCTCTTGGATGAAGTTATTAATTTTTTCTATGGTTTGTTGTTTGAACCACTTGTTCTTTAGGATTAGATTTTTTATTTTCCAATTGATTTTTAGTCTATCTTTCCATGGCCTTTGTTACATATAATTTTTATTGCATCATTATCTGAAAAGGATGCATTTAATATCTTTACTTGCTTCATTGGATTGTGAGGTTTTTATGCCTTAGTACATGGTCAAAATTTGTGTAAGTGCCATGTACCACCAAGAAAAAGGGATATTCCTTTCTATCCCCATTCAATTTTCTCCAGAAGTCTACCAGAGCTAGCTTTTCTAAAATTCTGTTCACTTCCTTAATTTCTTTCTTGTTTATTCTACTTTCCTCCCTTCTTTCTCTCTTCCCTTTTCCCCTCCAACTGCCTATAGGACAAGTTAGATTTCTATACTTAATTGAGTATGTTGTTCCCTCTTTGAGCCAAATCTGATGAGAGATTTATCTAGTTCAGAGAGGAGGAGATTGAGGCCCCCCAGTAGTATAGTTTTGCTGTCAATTTCTTTCTGTAGCTCCCTTAACTTCTTTAATAATTTGGATGCCATAGCACTTGGTGCTTATATGTTTAGTAATGATATTGCTTCATTTTCTATGGTACCATTTAGCAGGATATAGTTTCCTTCCTTGTCTCATTTAATTAGATCTATTTTTGCTTTTGCTTTGTCTGACATCAGGATTGCTACCCCTGCTTTTTTATTTCAGCTGAAGTATAATATATTCTACTCCAGCCTTTTACCTTTACCCTATGTGTATCCCTCTGTTTCAAATGTGTTTCTTGTAAACACCATATTGCAGAATTATGATTTTTAATCCATTCTGCTATCCACTCCCATTTTATGAGAGAGTTCATCCCATTCACATTCACAGTTATGTTTGCTATCTGTGTCTGTGTCTTTCTCTCCATCCTGTCCCCCCACCTGTTTATACTTTTCATTCTCTTTATTCCCTTTTCCTTCTCACTAGGGTTTTGTTTTTGACTGCCGCCTTCCTCAAACTGTCCTCTATCAGCCCCCCTCCCTTTTCTTTTCCTTTTCCCCTCCAACTGCCTATAGAGCTAGTTAGAGTTCTATACTTGACTGAGTATGTTATTCCCTCTTTGAGCCAAATCTGATGAGAGTAAAGTACAAACAATGCTCATGACCCTCCCTTCTTTCCCTTGACTATAATAAGTCTTTGTGCCTCTTCATGTGATTTAATTTACCCTTTTCTGCCTCTTCCTTTTTCTCTTCTCCCATTACAATCTTTTTTCAGCACTTAATTAGGTTTTTATTATCACATAAAAATCAACTTAAACTCACCTGCTCTGTGTATTTCTCTTCTATATGATGTAATAGAGATATAGTTCTCAAGAATTGTATCATCTTTCCATGTAGGGATGTAGTTTGTTCTTATTGAATAACATGTTTGTTTGTTTTTTCCCCTTACTGTTTACCTTTTTATGCCTCTCTTGAGTGTTGTTTTTGAAGATCAAATTTTCCATTGCACTTTGGTCTTTTCTTTAGGAAAGTCTACAAGTCCCCTATTTCATTGAATGTCTGTCTCCTCCCCGAAAGATTATCCTCAGTTTCACTGGGTAGTTCATCCTTAGTTGTAATCCAAACTCCTTTGCCTTACAGAATATCATATTCTAACTCCAATATTTTAATGTAAAAGCTGCAAGATCCTGTGTAATCCTGACTGTGACCCCACAATATTTGAATTTTCTTCTTTATAGATGCTTGCAGTATTTTCTCCTTGCTCTGATAATTCTAAAATTTAGCTACAATATTCCTTGGCATTTTAAATTTGGGCTCTCTTTCAGGAGGTGATCAGTGGATTCTTTCCATGACTTAATTTACCCTCTGGGTCTAGGACCTCAGAGTAGTTTTCCTTGATGATATCTTGAAAGAAGCTGTCCAGGCTCTTTTTTACATCATGGTTCTCAGGTAGAACAGTAATTCCTAAATTATCTCTCCTTTATCTATTTTCCTGATCAGTTATTTTTCCAATGAGGTATTTTACATTTTCTTCTATTTTTTCATTCTTTCTATTTTGTTTGACTGACTCTTGATGTATCATAGAGTCATTAGCTTCCACTTGCCCAATTCTAATTTTTAATGAATTCTTTTAAAATTTCAGTTAGCTTTTATATCTCCATTTCCATTTGGCCAATTTGACTTTTTAGGAAATTGGTTTCTTTAGTGTACTTTTTTTTTCATTTTGTCAATTGTATTTTAAATTTTTCTTCTACCTCTCTTATTTGACTTTTAAAATCCTTCTTGAGGTCTTCCAAGAAGGTTTTGGGGGCTTGAGAACAGTTCATATTCCCTTTGAGGTTCCTCATGTGGGTATATTGACCATGTTGTCCTCTTCAGAATATGTTTTGATATTTCCTATCACCAAGATACTTCTCTATGGTGATTAATTTTTTTTCTTGCTCATGATGTTTGCTCTTTTTTCTGGCTTTTAAATTGTATGTGTGTTTCTGGGGCCCAGGGGACACTATCCCAGACTTCCTGTACTGGGGACTAGGGGCCTGGTTACTGGTTTTCTGTGCTAGGGCCTCAGGTGTTGGCAGTTGGATGTTATATTGGTCTAGTAGTTTACCTGGTGCTGAGTTGGAGGTGGTATGTGCCTGTTGTTGGAGCTTGCCTGCTCCTCCACTCTGGGGCTCAGGATGTCCCGCTGGTTCACTGAGGTGGGGCTTGCTACTGGATTGCTGGGACATCTCATATCCTATACTGGTCTCTTTCATCCACAGCAAGATAATTTCCTGATAATCCCCCTAGCTTTCCAAGCTAGGAGACTTCTGTACCCTGTCTTTCTGTTGGTTCCACTATTCCAGGATTTTTCCTGGGGCCATATTCTCTGAGTTTTTCAAAGTCAACAAGGGAGAGCAAGTTACTGATTACTCCACAATCTTGGCTCCCAGAAGTTTAAATAAGTGACTTTCAAACATTCAGTCTGTGGGATGTAGCCCCAGAAGTAGATGCTATCACTGCCACAGGTCCTGTGCAGGACTGTGCTTATCTCACCCAGTACTGACAGACCACCTGATCCCCCCACACTGTGCTGAGAGATCTAGGAATCACCACTGTTGCCAGTGATTCAGTTTGCTGGGCTCTACTCCAGCTTTCCTATGGTCAAGTCTTTGCTGGTACAGCCTACGTGCTGGACTGCACGCCTCTCCCAGGCCAGTGCAACAGATTCTTCCTGTTGAATTTACAGGTTGTCTTGGGCTGAAAATCTGCCACATTCTGTCTCTTTGTGGATTCTGCCACACTAGAATTTGTTCAGATTCACTTTTTAGAGATATCTGAAGGAATGTGTGGGAGATCTCAGGTCAGGCTCTGCTTTTACTCTGCCATCTTGGTTCCACCCTTCTTCCCTCTTTAAAATTCTACAATGCTAGGCCAAGGGTGGGGAACCTGCAGCCTCAAGGCCACATGTGGCCCTCTCAGTCCTCAAGTGCGGCACTTTGATGGAATAAGGGCTGCACTTGAGGACCTAGAGGGCCTTGAGGTTGCAGATTCCCCACCCCTATGCTAGGCAAATTCCAGAAAACCTAGAAAGACTTCCATGAACTAATACAGAGTGAAGTGAGCATAGCCAAGAGAATGTTGTACACAGTATCATTGATATTGTGTGAAGACTAACCTTGATAGACTTAGCTCTTCTCAGCAATCCAAGGATCTAAGACAGTTCCAAAAGCCTCATGATGGAAAATGCTATCCACATTCATAGAAAAAACTATGGAGTCTGATTGAAGATTGAAGCATACTATTTTCCCTTTCTGTGTATGTGTGTGTGTGTGTGTGTGTGTGTGTGTGTGCTTTAATTTTGTTCTGTTTCTTTTTTACAACATGACTAATATAGGAATATGTTTAACCTGGTCACACATCTATAACCTATTTCAAATTGCTTGCCATTTTGGGGAGGAAGATGGGGAGGGAGCGATAAAATAAAATAAAATAATGAAATGAAATGAATAATGAATGTTGAAAAAATTCTATGATGCTAGAATTTTTTTATTTTTATTTTTTTCTCTCAATAGGTTTTATTTTTTTTCTTTTTTCAGATGCTTTAACTTCTGATTTACACCATTCATTTCTGCCAGATTTTGAGTTACAAATTTTCTCCCTGTTTTCCTCCTACCCACTGCCCCAAAATAGCAGTCCCACAGGATATCCCCTCTTCCAATCTGCTGTCTCCCATATTTTCTCCCATACCCCTTTTGACTTTTCCAGTGGATTTCTATGCCCCAGTGCCTGTATATCTTATTTCCCAATTACATGTAAAATAGTATTCATAATGGTATATATATATATATATATATATACACATATATATTTGAATATTTGATTTTAAAACTTCAAATTCCAGATTCATTCCCTTCCTCCCTTGTCACAAACCCTTACTGAGGAGATAAGCAGTTAAGTATAGGTTGTACATGTGTGGCTAATGCAAAACAATAACATAGTAGATATATTGTAAAAGATTGACTGGATTTCCCTCCCTCCTATCCCACCTCCCACTTGTGCTATTCTCTACTTTGATCCAGTCCCTTTTCAAAAGTGGGTGCTTCCAACTTCCCTCCCCCCCCCA
>NW_027186523.1:13289994-13330785 GCF_028583685.1 Petaurus breviceps papuanus
AGGGTGAGAAACCCTATTTAGTGTGTATGTCATTCCCTCCCCAAGCCAAATTCGATGAGAATAAGGTTGATCCATTCCTTTTTGCCTTCCTATTCTTCCCCTCCATTGTAACCATTTTCTCTTGCCTCTTCTATATGAGATAGTTTACCCCATTCTGTCTCTCCCCATCTCCTCTCATTATATTCCTCTCTCACCTCTTAATTTCACCTTTTAAGTATCATCCCTTCCTGTTAAATTGGTCCTGTGCCCTCTATGAATACCTGTAAGCATATATACACACTATATCTATATATCTATATATATATAATAGAGACATATATATATATATATATATATATATATATATATATTCCTTTCAACTACTGAGAAAAGTTTCATCAGTTAAAATTATTGTTTTTCCATGTAGGAATGTAAATAGCTCAACTTTGATAAGTTCCTTATGATTTCTTTTCCCTGTTTACCTTTTCATGCTTCTCTTCCTTCTTGTATCTGAATGTCAAATTTTCTATTCAACTCTGGTTTTTTCAGCAAGAATGCTTGAAAGTCCTCTATTCCACTGAATGACCATATTTTCCCCTGAAACACGATACTCAGTTTTACTGAGTAGGTGACTCTTGGTTTTAATACCAGGTCCTTTGACCTCCGGAATATGATATTCCAAGCCCTTTGATCCCTCAGTGTAGAAGCTGCCAGATCCTGGGTTATCCTGATTGTGTTTCCACAATATTCAAATTGTTTCTTCCTGGATGCTTGTAATATTCTCTCCTTAATCTGGGAATTCTGGAACTTGGCTATAATATTCCTAGGAGTTTTCTTTTTGGGATCTTTTTCATCAGGTGATCAGTAGATCCTTTCAACCTCTATTTTGCCCTCTGGTTCTAAAACATCAGGACAATTTTCTTTGAGAACTTACTGGAGGATGATTTCTAGGTTCTTACTTTGATCAGGGCTTTCAGGTAGTCCAATAATTTTTAAATTATCTCTCCTGGATCTTTTTCCAGGTCAGTGGTTTTTCCCATGAGATATTTCACATTGCCTTCTATTCTTTCATTTCTTTGGATCTGTTTAACAGCATCTTGATTTCTCATAAAGTCATTAGTTTCCATTTGCTCCAATCTAATTCTGATGCAATGATTCTCTTCATTGAATCTTTCAGATTCTTTTTCCATCTGGCAAATTCGGCTTTTTAAGGCATTCTTCTCCTCATTGCCTTTTTGAGCCTCTTTTGCCATTTGAGTTAGTCTATTTTTTAAGGTATTATTTTCTTCAGTCAGGCTGTTGACTCTCATTTTGTAATTTTCTTGCATCATTCTCATTTCTCTTCCCAGTTTTTCCTCCACTTCTCTTATTTGCTTCTTAAGGTCCTCTATGGCCTGTAACCAGCTCATATTTTCCTTTGAAGCTTTTGGTGCAGGAGTTCTGGCTTCACTGTCTTCCTCCTGTTCCATGCTTTGCTCCTTTTTGTCCCCAAAATAGGAGTCTAATGTTGGAATCTTCTGTCTGCTTTGTTTCCTTTCCTGATCATGTTGCCCCTCTGTCACTTGACCCCTGGGCTTTTTGCCACAGTAGGACTCTGTTACCAGACAGGGGAGTTTTTGTCCCAAATGCTGGGGTTTTCTCAGCTGCTGGAAATATTAGATGGGTGCCCTGTCTTAGGCCTCCAGATGCTCTGGCAAGCTGGACATACATCCCAGAACCTCCACCCTAGGCTGCAATACAGATCCAAGCAGCTTAAAGCAAGAGCAATTACCTCTCAGACTGGTCACTTGGTCCCCCTACACTCTGCAGGCCAGGAGCTGAAGCTGCTACTTAGTGCTTGCTGGCTGTGCAAGGTGTCTCAGGGGCTTCTCACCCCAGGGGCAAAAGCCACTTACTCCCACTTACTGTGTCCCAAAGTCCAGATTATACTGACCTCTCACTTTGTCCTTCACATCTATGTGTTGATAAATCTGGAAATGGCCACAGCTGCTGCTGATCTGGAGTCCCTCTAGCTGGCTGGTCAGGCCCAACCTGGGGCTAAAGCCTCAGCGTGGGGCTGTGCTTGGCTCCCAGAGCACTGAGCTGGCCATTTGCTGCCGGCCTGCTGGGCTGTCCTCAGCTGGAGGTTAGTTTTTGTGTGTCATTTTGTGGGTTCTGCAGCTCCAAAGTTTGTTTAGAGTTCCTTTTTTAAATGGATTGGGGAAGGTGGAAGCCAGAGCAGCGGGGAGGTCCTGTTCTACTCCGCCATCGTGACTCTGCCTCTGAGCTCAATAGGTTTTATTAGAATTTTTTTAAAATATGTATTTACTCTGTTGTGAAGGGTGCATCTGAAACATTTAAGGTTATTTTTGTTTTCTTAAGTTGTTGAAACATTTACTCCTACCATTTTGCTTATCAAATAAAATCTTGAGCAAACTCTTTCTTCAGGGTTAGTGCCAGGGTGAACTAAAGCTTAGCCCTTATCTGAATTATCACAGATTCCACACTAATGGAGTCTGAATTATGGAGGTTCCATTAGATTAAGTGAGAAGCACACCAGTACCAGCACAGAAAGCAGAAAGAAAATTGTCCATGCAGTCACATATTGCAAACTCTCCATTTCTCCCCACTCCTCCAGAAGGTACTGCTTGAACAGAGAAGCTCTGGATTTGCCTCTAAATTGCCCTCATGAGGTAATTAAGCACAGTTCCTTTGTTTCCTAGGAAGTCTCCCATATGGGTAAAAGATGTGAAAGATCAAGGCAACATATGTGAAAATGTGTCAAGGAAAAAGAAAACTCACTGATTTGAACATTTTAAAAAATCAAGATAAAAAAGAAACTACCAAGGGAGTCATAAAAAGTTAACTCTAGGCCAAAAAACTGTTGCTTTTCATTTCTATATAATAGATGAGAATTTAGTACATGAATAATATTTCATTAAAATGTAAAATTTTAATTATGAAGTTTGATTGTGTATATAAAATGGTCTAATAATTTTGGCACATGATTATTTAGCATTTATTCAATGTGCAGAATCTGCCATGTGGTAAGAAAAATTTCATATATATGTATGTGTATATGTATATAGGCACATTCACATAATACACACATGTGTATATGTATACATGCATGTATATGCATGTGGGTGGGTAGAGTAGGCTGTCTATCTTATCCCCTGTCCCATTCCTTTGAATTTGGATAAATATATATTTATTTAAAATATAATTAAGTATATGAGTATAATATATAATTAATATGATTAATTATTTAAATATTTATTTATTACCTAGATACTTCAGAACCTCAGTTTTTGAATTTAATTCACCCTGAGATTCCATTTATCATGTGATTTGTTCATATTGCGAAGCAAATTTTCCCACAGGAAATAATATAAAGTTGGATGTTTGGTACCACATCCCCAAAAATATTCATAGAAAAATAATTATTTATAATTTGAAGTAAGGTTTTTGTCCCTAACACACCTGAAATACAATAGCAATGATTACTATACAATATAAACTGAAAATAAAAAAAAATAACCTGCACTTTACCTTTGAGAAGAGTTGTGGGTAGTGTGAGGGACGCGAGAGGGAGGAGGAAGAAGGGCAAGGGTTATTGCTTGGAAGGAGAATCTCCTTCCATGAGAACATCGGGACTTCAACATCGGAAGTGTTCTCTCTTATGCTATTTTCACTAAAAGTAAGACTAACACTACTGCCTTCACTTAGTTTTTCATTTTTTAGAGTCATTTTTGTGTTTTGACTCCCTGATTTTTTTTTCTTTATGTTTGCTTCTGACTAGGAATCTATCTAACAACACTTGTTTTTGACATTTTTTTCAGAATGTCACTGAAATGGGACATTGCATTATCGTTAAAAATATTCGTGGCTCTCATTGCTACAGCCATATTTGGATGATGTTTTTCAACAAAATTTTGCTTTTTTTCCCCCACATCTGATAGAGCTCCCTAATCTCACTCAATGTGAGGGATTCCTTGGACCCCTCAAGAGCCTCCTCAGATGAGATATCCTGTTACTATGGCTCCTCATGCACATCCATCCATTCGTCCATCATCAGCTCCCAGCTATGTTCCTCCACCAGCTCTTGAAGGTCTTCAGCATCCACCTCTAATCCCAATATTTTTCCCAAAGTCATGATTTCATTGATGACTGTTTCCTTTTCAGTCACACACACACACACACACACACACACCACGTTCATGCTTCTCAATGATTTCTTTTTTTCATTTCCAACATAATGGTCTTCTTTACACCTTCCTTTTCCATCTTCTTCATTGGGCTTATTGCTACAAATATTGTTGTAGATCACAGTCACTACTTTTACACAAAGTACTACTGGACGTCCACAAAAACATGCGAACACTTGTAATGGTATTGTTAAGAGCAAAAGAGTGCGCCTTCATGAAGGGTCAATGCCAAATGAGGCAAGTTAGGTGGTATACCGACCTAAGGTTCCTTTGTTTGACATATGAAAGCAAACAAAAAATAAACAAAAAAAATATATTGCCCTAGTTAAGTGTTATCCCTTTGCAAGTCATTCAAGTCCACACATGATGTTCATACTGTGAATTTTTGTTCACCCTGCAAGACAAATTTTGTGAAGAAATTTTCCTTATACAGCAAAGCATAGGTAAACCAGATTACTCATAAACTGAGATTCTACTGTATATCGATATAATATGTAAATAAAGGCTAATTATATATTTAACATATAATATGTCACATATATCAAAATATATAATCTATAAACATCAATTCAATTTCAAAGGAATGGGGCTGGAAATAATCAATAATCATTACTTCACCTTTTGTGATTGTTCTCAGGCTAGGAGTTTATTTTGTATTGGATGTCTAATAACACTAATTGAAAAAAAACCATTTAAATCATCCCTTTCTTTGAGAATTGACATAGACACAATAGAGAATTGTGAGGTAACACATAGAAAATGATCTCGTAATCAGTCTGAATTTTTTCAGGCTGAATTGGATTCTTTGGTTTATCAGATGATTTCATCTCATTTGTGATGGCTTGATTGAATTTAAGTGATCCAAAAAGGATCCTAGGTGTCTATAAGCAACCTGGTACAGATGAAAGTGTGTTGGATTAGAGTCACAGAGGACCTTGGTTCAGATCCTAATTCTTTCACACCCTCTTTGTGTGACCTAGGGCAAATCACTCAGTTTAGTGGGCCTCATTTTTCTCCCTTGTAAAATGAGGGACTATGTTATTATGGCCTCTTTGTTGCCTTCCAAACATAAATCTATGATTTTATTGAATTAAACATCTAAATAATGACCGAGTTTTTTTTTTTTTTTTTAGTTAAAAGAGAAGATGATCTTGGGCCATGTCCTGGAAATGATTGAACACAAATCATTTTTACTGGGAGTGTCCATAAAGCAAAGAGACCAAGGAAATGGAAAGTTTAAGCTATCTAGCCTTGGGCAGTCACCTTTCTATGAAACTCTCTAAGCAGTTGAGGGAAAGTAGTAACTTCATACAAAGTTCTAAGGGGAAATTTTTCTCCTCTAGAACTCCCAAAGAATCAAGGAGGAAACATGCTTCATGGCTGAAGAAACAAAATCAATGCATCTTTTTAACCTCTTAGTCTAGCATCACATACCCATCACAAAACCCAATCCTTTTTCTTCATCCTTAAATAGCATTTTAGTCTACAGGGATTTGTAAAGGTTAATATTTATGGCACTGTCATCGAAAATCCTTTACCTTGCAATAACTTAACTTGTCACGTTAGGATTATAGAATCTGCATAATTAAGACACTTGAAAATCTTCAGGGTTCATGAAGCAACATGCCTACTTATGTTATATATTACTCTTCTAAGAAAACAAATATGGAAACAGGATGGTTTTCATATAAAAGGAATCCAGTTATAAAGAAATATTTTTAAATGTGCTATGGACAAGAGCTAGTAAATCCACATTGGAATATCCATTCCTTGGCTTACCACCTCTCTATCTTTGGACAAGTCACCTGACCTCTTCAGGGTTCGGTTTCTTCATCTATAAAATGACCTAGTTGAACTATTGGTGTCTTCAATCTCTAAATCATATGGTCCTATACACCCCTTATGGGAAAAAGATAGATGTACTGTGATGAACAGGGGTTTGAGGTGACAACATCAAGGACATCCATCCAGGGCACTTAAATTTTGCTTTAGACAATGTTACATCTTTAATCACACTTCATTATTCATCTGGAAAACTCCCTGGAGGGTCTAAGTTTTTTTTTGTGGGGGGGGGTGTTTTAAGAGCTATAGACTGGTGAACTTTGCTAGTTTTCTGAAACTAGCTTTTGCAAGGTCTTCAGCACCTTGGACCTCAACCCAAAGACTAGAAATACCACAGACAGAAAATGAGTGCCCTACCTAACCTCATTCAGAGGAGGATTTAGGAAGAAAAGAGAAGTGCCCCTGAATTAACATTCCTGTAGGGACCCCACATCTCCATTTGAAAGGTAGTGTAGAAAGGTGAGAAAATACAATGAATTTAATTTTTCCTTTTTTCCTCAGAAATTATATTTACTTTCTTTTCTCCACATGCCCATCCATATAGGTTCTGATATTTTTTAACTTAAAAGAAATGTATTTTGTTTTTTTTTAAAGAAACACTGGAAAACAACTAGACATGTACCTATCCTTATAACAAACTCGTAATTTTTGTAAGGCCCTTTGGCCTGTTGAAGAAGGTGTTGAAGGTAAATAATTAAAGATACCTACTCCAGGTCCTGAAATGTCTGGACATAATAGGGTGAGCAAAGGACAAGCAGCTGCTGTTAATGGAGATTGGCTTAGCATTGGGGGAATTTCTGCCACAGCTTCAATATAATTTAAATACTCAGGCTTGCATATTTGAGGTGGGTTTTTTGTTGTTGTTGTTTTTCTTACCTTGAATGTGTAATTACAAGGAAAAAAAGCATTTTCACTTACAGGATGTCAGCAAGCAAATCAGAAGTCACACTTTCTAGGGTTGTAGTGGGAAGAAAGCCCTTAAGGTTTGATATCACGCTCTGAAGAAACATTTCTCATTTTAAAGGTTAATATCCAGCCTCCTCTCTTTGTAAATGAATTACAGTGCTGCCTGGTTCAATAATATCTACTTAATAGCTAGGATGCAACTGTTGGACTTTCTTTTAACATTATAATAATTTGAGCAATTTTCGCTTTCTCATTTCATTTGGAGGGGTGTGTGTGTGTGTGTGTGTGTGTGTGTGTGTGTGTGTGTGTGTGCACAGACAGCATACTAGAGTTAAGTAGAGGAAGGGTACAAAATGGCAAATAAAAATCTAGACTTTTATCTATGGGTTTTTTTTTTCCTCCTTTAATGAAACATAAGCTTCAAAAAAGGGCAGAGTAGGTCACAACAAGCATGTTTCTCATGAAGTCATCACCCTGTAAGTGTAAGACACACCAGGAGGGGGAAAAAACGTGAAGACAGTAGAAAGCGGAAGCCAGAGATTCTGTAATGAATTTATTCTGAGCTTTATGAAAAGCATTCTTTGTTCCTACATAAAGGGAGTACTTTGTAGTTTTAGTCAGATATTTTATCTTAACCCTCAATCTGCCAGGGTCTTTTTGTTACCTTTCTCTGGTTCGAGGCTTTGAGTATTGTGGGATTCAATGGAGGATCCTCGTTGGGTGGGTTAGGTTGGGGTTTTTCTTTTTTCTTTTCGGTGAAATGCACAGGCAGGAGGGATGCATTTGTCTGTTTGGGACGACATGACAGCACTGGCTAAAATCTCAATCTTTGCTTGTCTGTTTCAAAAGCAATTTCTGTCTGAACAGATGTGGGATGTGGTCCTAATGTTTTGAATAGGAAAAGAGAATTTGGCAGGTAAACTGCCAAAATCATGCCATCACTGAGTTCTACCACTACGTTTGAAACCTAGATTAGAAAATTACTTCACATAGGCAGCACTGCAATTTAGAAGGGTGGAGAAGATTTTTAAAAGGGGAATGAAAATCATAGCTGAAACAGGGCCAGAAAAGGATTAGTGTTGCCATAAGAGAATGGAGGATGAGACAGGATTCCTGGGGCCTTGCTTTTCAAAGAGCTTTCTGACAGCCTAGCAGGAATAATCCAGGAACTTCAGCTATTGGCTCTGAAGGAGTGGGTGGAAATGTGAGGGCTTGTTTCAAATATACACTATTAGAGACAAACTTTGAATTAGGCGTAGTAGCATCCCATCCCCTTCACTTTATGAACTAAACTATTCTGGATAGTTTTACTTGATGAAGAGGGATGAGTAAAGCAATCTCAAGTCATACTTATTTAGTAATTTTTTTATGTTGCTTCCTTTGGCATTATTGACATTTAAGGCTAGTCTGCTGTGGTATTAATAACGTTCCTCTGGGATGATGAAATATTTGGCCCTATTGTCCACATAATCAAAGAGACATTGATTTGCAAAATGACACCATGGGATTATTTCCAGTCAAATAGGACTGATCAAGGAAGTTAGCAAATAAAAGCCAGAAAGTTAGCAGATTATCACTGACTAAAAGCTGAGGGGTTAACAGGTCTGAACCAATTCCATTTTAAAGTGTCTAATGTGTTCAGCCTGTACTACACAGAAGCACAATAATATGACTTCAGTGGCCTTCCTCAGAAAGGTCACTGATGCCTACAGTTTTTGAAAGCAGGAGAACAATGAAGCCTCAGGGATTTAAGAAGAGGGAGAAATGTCTTTCAGCCTGCTCCAGACAAATCCATTATCCCTCAACAATTATTTTATTCCTTTCTTGAATTTTTATAACATAGTCCCCCCCCCAAAAAAAGGGAAGAAAATAAAAAGATTAGTGCCCCCAAAGCCCCAGACTCTTCCATGGAGAAACAATAACCATGCTGACTATTTACCTTCAGTGTTTCATGTGTCTGCATGTTCACCGAATGCATCACCTAATGACCAATCTGCTGATGATGCTTGTAGCTAGGCCTCTTCTCAAGTAACAGCCATTGTCTGTTCCAGAGTCTTTCTACCCGGGTAGAATCAGCATGTGCTACTAGGCTTCATATGCACAGGATCCCTGCCATACCATTAGAAACATTTATTAAGTGACTACTACATGGTAGGCCCTAGGGATATGATGAAAGATAAAAGACAGCCTCTGTCTTGAAGGAGCTCACAGTCAAATGGGGGAGCCAATGTGCAAACAATTCCAAGCTTGACATATACAGGAAAAATTGGAAGTAATCAATGGAGGGAAGGCATTCCACTTAAGAGGGGTTGGGAAAGGATTCCTGTGGAAGGTGGGATTTTAGTTGAGATTTGAAGGAAACCAGGAAAACACTTGAGGGATTGTATACAGGAAGTGAAAATACCCAGAATAAAGACATGGGATATCTTGTTTAAGTCATAGCACAAAGGCCAAGGTCATTAGATGGCAGTAAAATACATACAAAGGGGAATGCAGGTCCTCTCTGAATTACAATCTGACCAGTCCCCTTCCCCTACACATAGACAAACCTGAGAAGAAAGTCCAGAATAAAGAAAAGGAAAAAAAAAGAAAGAAAACTGGAATGAAGTGAAGGCATTGGGAGAAGCCCCTAATAGATCTAGGGCTGGAAAGGAAGTTGAAGACCTCTAGTTCAACTACCCTCATTTCACAGATGAAGTTTATTGTTTGTCTAAAGTCCCACAGTTAACAAGCATCATGCTTGTCTTCAGCACTATAATTCTGCTCAACATAAAGGCTTTGTTACCAGCAAAGCATTGTGGTAGATACTAAGTGTTCAAAGATAGTAGAGTCTGTCTTTTCCATGAAGTTGTTATTCAAGCCTTACCTTCTATGTGAGGTCTTTTTATATCCCCCCATGTGCTAGTGTCCCTCTTTCTAAAATCCCTTGTATTTAATTGCTCTTTATTTATTACCTCAATATTTGTTTTGTATATACTTAAATGTGTATTTCATCTTCCCCATTCAAAGGTAAGCTCCCTGCTAGTAAAATTTGAATTCTATTTGAATTCCCAGGGTCTAGCACATGAAAAGTAGGCACTTAAATCATATTTTCTGATTAATTGATTATTGGAAAACAGAGACACAGTCCCTGGCCTTGAAGAACTTACATTCTATTAGAGGTATAATTACATATACATAGATAAATCAAGATCATAACGGGTCTGTGCTTGGTATCAGTCTATGCTTGATCTTAGAGGATTTGTCTGCAACCCAGAGAGGTTAACTGATTTGCCTGGATATAGAATAAGGAAGACCTGAGCTTAAAAACTTCCACAGATAACCTAGTAGCAGTGTGACCCTGGGAAAGTCATGTACCCCCTTTCAGCCTCAGTTTGTGTATCTGCAAAATGGGGATAATAGCACCTACTTCACAGGGCTATTGATCAAATGAAATAAATTTTAAGTAGCTACATTATTATAACTACATCTTTAAATGTATGTATCATGTAGATGTATTATATAAATGTATTTATATATTCTGTAAGGAACCTATTATTTTTATCATCATCATAGTGCTAAATTGGAAAAAATAAAATACTATTAAAGAAAAAAAATGATGAAAAGTGAAATGAGTGGAACCAAGAGAATGTTGTATACAGGAAAAACATTTTATTTTGGTGGGGGCAACTAGGTGGTGCAATGAATAGAGTATTGGTCTTGGAGTCAGGAGGGTCTGAGTTCAAATCCAGCCTCAGACACTTGATACATACTAGCTGTGTGATCTTGGGCAAGTCACTTAACCACAATTGCCCTGCCTTCCCCCATCCAAAAAAAAATCTGAATTCAGATCTTTATGGCTTCTGGTTTAGCACTCCTTCCATTACACATGCTGCCTTGGGTATACAAATATAAGGTACCTATCCAAGGCAGAATGTGATAAGGAAATGGGATCTACCTGGATAAATAAGGATCTTTTTAAAAGGGAAGAAAAAACTTTCATCTGAGGTAAAGTTTGGGATACTGGGGAGTCAACTGAGCTGAGCCTTAAGGGAAATAAGAATTCTGATGGGATGAGGGGAGGCTGGCCTGTGCTCAGGCATGGGAGTGGGAAACTGAATACTGAATTCAGGGAATAGCTAGTAATCTATTTGGCTCTCCATGCACTGCCAGCCATCTGATAAAGAGGAACATGAAGCAAGGCTCTAAAGGCAGGCTGGAGCCAGATTGTGTAGGATCTTAAATGCCAGGCAGGAGTTGAGTATTTTATCCTAGAGGCAACATTGAACCCATAAAGATGTTGGAGGGGAGAAAGGGAATCTTGGGAAATGGGCTGGATATATGGTTTGAGAAAAAGAGGGAGCAATGATAACTCCAAGTTTTCTAGACCACATGACTGACATAATGGTGGTACCATTAAGATAAAAGGCAATTTAGAGAAAGGAAATATTTAGGGGCAAGCAAGGTGATAAGTACAGTTTAGGACATTATGAGTTTGAGGGATACTGATGGAATGCCTAGATAGAGTAGAGATCATATGGTATGAAACACATTGGTCATCTCTAGACCAGCCCCCTGCTACCATCACACACACACACACACACACACACACACAATTTTTTTTTAACGGATGAGGAAACCAAGGCTAAGGAAGTCTGTGACTTTCCCAAGGTCACACAAGTCATACTCCCAGAGGCAGCATTTGAACCCAGGTTATCTACCATCAGGGCCAGTGGAGGGAATGCTGGACATGTAGCCAGGGAATACTGCATTCAAATCACATCTTAGACTTAATCTAGCTGTGTGACCTTGGGCAAGTCATGTATCCTCTACTTGGATTAACTATAAAATGTGGATGATAAAAGCACCTCCCTTGCAGGACTGTAAAGATCAATTAAGATAATATTTGAAAAAGTGCTTAGTACAGTACCTAATGTAAAGTAGGTATTATATTAATGTTTATTACCTTCTCTTCTCCCTTCATAAAGAGGAGAGAAAAAAGGGGTTAAGTTTCTGGGTTACAGGAGAAGAAAGAACCAAAGAGCAATGAGGAATAATTAGGTAAGAAGAGGGCTAGGAAAAAAGTGACCTAGAAGACAAGGAAACTGAGAGGATCCAGGAGCAAGGGTGCTTTTTGCTGAAAAAGCATCAAGAAGGATGAGAACTGAAAAGTCTTCCTATTTGGCAACTAATAGGTCCTCAATGACCTGTCAGAGAAAAGCTCCCATAGAGTAAATCAGTAGTGAAGAAACAGAAGGAAAGTGTAAACTGTTCTTTACTGATCTTTAAACTGAGTTTAGTCATGATAGAAGGAAAAAAAATAATAGCTAAGTCGATGGTAGGGTCAAGCAAAGGATTTTTTGTTTTGTTTTAAGGATAAGGGAAACCTGAGCTTGCTTGTAGGGAGCAGGAAACAAAGCAATGAATAGTAGGACATTGAAGATGAACAGGAAAACAAATGATCCCTGGGTCAAGTTCCCAAAGGAGACATGGAGTGATGGAACCAAGCCACAAGGGTATGCTGGTAAATATTTAACAACCCACTCTCTGGGGGGAAATATCTACCAACATGCATTTAAGTTTAATCTTCATTATTATCATTTTCTCCATCACTTTCTTCAGTTTACAAACAAAACAGTAAGTCAAGTTCCAATTTGTAGGCATTTGACTATTTCCAAGGTATATATACTCACAACGAAAATTTAACAGTTGGTCACCAGCATGACCTGAATCCTGCATATCCCTGGACCAAGGACACCATGGAGGGCTTAGGAACGGGACCATTATCTATAAAGAACCAGCATTTTTGGATCACATAGTCACTTAGGTGACTTGACTGATTTTTTCAGGTTTTCATATGGTTTTTACATTTTTTGTGTAAAAACTTTTGCTTCTTATTTCTACTGCCAAACTACTAGTGTTCTATCTCACAAACTACCTAACATTTAATTAGCTTACATTTTATTTTACACATTAGAAAGGATTTCATTCTTGTATTTGTATGCTCAGAACCTCTGTCAAGTCAAATCATTTCTTAGTTCTGATATTGTTTCATTCATTATATTTATATCCCTGCTGATTTCCATAATAGTACCTAGTACACAATAGATGTTAAAAAAATGTTTGTTGATTGATTAATTATTACCACTCAAGATATTAGAAATGGATGTCATGACCTACTCTCTCTGTCATTGACTTACATAATTTAGTTCTCTTTTAACTCCAATAAGAATAGCAGAGCAGGGTACATAGAGAGTTCACCTTGAAGCCAGGAAGAAGTGATCTCCAGTCCCGGCTCTGACAGGTACTGCCTGTGAACTCTGGGCAAATCACTTAACCCCGCAGTGCTTCAGACAACTCCCTAAAACTAAGGATTGCAAAGCAGATGTTGATTTTCATTGGTCCATGTTGCTCCTTATGACACAAAACTATGGGAGAAGTCCCCATGCCTTAGTTCCATTTAGGCCCTAGAACTATCCTTTAAAATCTCAGATAATTGTTTGCAATTTTAAACATTTTATGGTACAGAAAATGGATAAATACTTTGATGAGATAACAGATATTATAGTTGATAAACATTAATTTTGTTTACAGTCAGGTACATGGTGTAGTGGATAGACCTCTGAGCCTGGAGGCAGGAAGACCTGAGTTTAAATTCCAACCCAGACACCTACTAACTATGTGACTTTAGGCAAGTCATTCTAGTGCTTCATAAATGTAAGCTGTTGTTTTTAAAGGTCTCAGCACAGAGCCTGATCCATAGTAGGTGCCTTATAAATGTTAAGTGTTGTTTGCAAAGAGCTTAGCAGGTGCCTGGCACATAGTCAGTGCATTATAAATGTTAGCAGTTGTTATTATCAGCCTTCAAGTAACCTTCTTATTAAACTCAAGGTATACATTTAAATCTAGTCTAATTTTACTCTTTCCTCATCGAGGCTGTGAAATACTCAACCTAGGCAGGAGTCAAACAATATTCTAGTTGGCTAGGGCAGCCTTCATGTATAGCAAGACATTTACATTGTTTTATTAACTAGAAACTTGGCAATTGTCCTTGGCTTTTGCCTAAAAGCCAGGTCTCTTCAATAATTCATGTTAGGAATCCTAGTTTAACATACAAACGCCCGAGTTGTCTGAAACCTGGCGGTTAAACAAATGTGATCGTGAGGTCATTATATTTCAGTTCTCATTTCCTGGACTATGTTATGGAAACAGCTTGAATGATGCATTTTTTTGTCTCCATTCAGCCATTCATTTGGCCTTCTTAGTATTACTATTGAGCTCGGACAAAAGCTGAAAATTAAAAGCCAAAACAATTTGTATCTTAGGAAATTCTGTTTCTTATGGCACCATGGGACTTAAAGACTGTGAGGCATGTTTGTATATGTGTGCATACTCCACCTGCACATGAAATGTGTGTGCCTGTATGTTTATGTTTTGATAATAATGCATACCAAGATTGACCTGACTTTCTCCAGTGGCATGCAATGCAGCTTGAATGGGCTGTGGTTTTCCTCTCTTTTGCTTTCTCACTTTTAAAATATGCCTGGCCAAGATTAGAAATATTTCTCCCCCACCCCACCCCTGCTCTGACTTCTTTCCCCTCTCTGCCTTTCTCTTATTTTATTTAGGAAAAGGAACTGGCATTCAAAGGGGAAGCGACGAGAAGTCGAGCTGACAAAAGCCCCAAATTAAAAAAGCATTCCTTCCAGACAATTAAGAGGGTCTTAGCACTGGTGGAAAATCTAGCACACATGCAGGCTCTTGGATAATGCAGAAGTGTATTTGATCTCTTTAGATATACTTCAGCCGTTTTTTGTGGCTGTCTCTTCAGGGACTCTTTAGAGATTTTTAAGATTATGAAGTGTCCCATAATAGCAACTCTTAACTCGGTGAATAGGCACCAAAACATATACCTTTGTTCCTAAGGCTTTTTATTGTATCAGGTGTTGTGAGCCAAACCTAAAAGCACTTGAAATTCCATTAAAACTACATTCATTTATTTAGGAAAAAAAATGTTATCTTTGGAAGTTTTTCTCTATCGATGTTGTTAAAGTGAGGAGACACATTTATGTAATTTAAGATTAATGGTTAACTGTTAAGGTACAGATTTCACATAGTAAGGGCTGATGCTTGGCTCAAGAACAAAGATACTTGAAAATCCAACCTCAATGTTAACTACATATAGTATATAATTTAAATCTGATATAAAAATACCCCAAATTTCAAAAGACCTGGTTACAGATAATCTGAACCCATTAATGTAGCCAATACTGAAAATGAACGTATTAAGGCCACCCCAAGAGAAGTAAGAAGGAAATGGTTTAGCATTTACTAAACATATTCACCTTCAGTCATTTTTTTTTCTTCTATTTGAGGATGTTGTATATGGTAACCCTGCCTTGCTCAAGAGAATTTAAAAAAATGAGGGTGTTTGATCTTCTATATGTCTTTTTAACATATATATATATATATATATATATAAATTTTAGTTGTCTTTTTTTAACTTCATCATGGTAACAGTGTGATGTGCTTTGAAAGATGGGGCAAATTATTTTCCATTAAAAGGGCCCGCAACAAGTATTTGAGCTTTTTAGCTTAATATACCTGCCAACTCTAAACTTTGGACAGATCGACAGTATCAGAAAAACGGCATTTCTTTAGAATAGTAGAATGGAGCTTCAATGAGCCATTTCCCTTTCTTAAAAGGAGTGGCTTTGTCCACTGGGCAAGATTAAAGGGCTGGTAAATAGGGAGAAGAGAGAAGGCAAGGAGGGACAGAAGAAGAGGCTTTTATCAGCAAGTAACAGAATAGGAAACAACTAAGTTTAGGCAAGTCTTGCCAAAAGATAAGCTTTATTTGGACAATGGGATCCCTAGAGAGAAACTGAAGCTTATCAGAAAGAGAGACAGGGAGGAGAAAAGGGAATAAAGAAAACTGTTGTATTTATTCCTAAGGCTCTGTGTGTGTGTATACACCCATTCATACAAACAAATACACACATATGTATATACATATAGATATGTATGTACCCACACATATATTTGGTACTTACCATGATCTTATTAATGTAAGGAGATCCCAAAGTTGAAACTCCCACCCACACAGTTTAAGGACTCATCTGTAATTTAGAGAATTGCCTAGCAACCTTGAGGTTAAGTGATTCGATGTGACAGAAGCAAGACTCAAACCCAGATCTTCTTGACTCCAAGGCCATTCTCACTATTCATTATGCCTTGCTGCTGCTTTTGTGTGTATGTGTGTGTGTGTGTCTGAAGCAAGGACTTAATTATAATGTTTTTATTGATTAATTATGTAATTCCACATTAACAACAACAATTTACAGAGACACTATTCTCTCCTTTCTGGTTGTCTGATTACAATATATCCTAATTTGAAATAATTGAAAGTTAGAGTCTGTCTCCTACCTATAGTATGTTGTGCTAAACAGGTGGAGTGGTAGTTAGAGTTTCCAGACCTGAAGTCAGGAAGACTTATCTTCCTGAGTTCAAATCTGTCTTCAGACACCTAGCAGCTGTGTGACCCTGGGCAAGTCACTTCACTCTGCCTCAGTTTCCTCCACTGCAAAATGAGCTGGAGAAGGAAATGGCAAACCCCTCTAGTATCTTTGCAAGAAAATACGACTGAAACGACAACAACAAACCACAGTTCCTGAGGCTTTGGATGGATGAACTAATATATTACTAAATGTCTTGTTCCTTCACTGACCAATATGATGAAAGACAACTCCAGGTATTAGCTTCTGAAAGTCCTTCATGAACCTTGTGTAACCAGGTTAAACCTCTGGTTACTTGATGGCTCTAATGCTGTATAGACTTTTTTTTTCCTTCACTGCATTTGACCTGCGGATACTTGCAGCTGCCTAATCTGACTAATTCAAGAGTTCTCCCTTATTTCCCAACCCCAGTGCTCACTAGATTTGGATATCGCCAGCTGAACTAGGGACCTGAACATTGTTGACAGGGTCTGGGGTTTTTCTGTCGTTGTTATTTGTTTTCTTTTTGTGAGGATGATTGCTCTGCTTTAAAACCTGAACAGTGAGAGAGATTTCAGAAGATCTGGACATAAAAGAAGAGAAACTGCCATCCTTATTGCTGGTGGCATAGGTGTATCATTCAAATGGGCAGACTAATTTTCTGATAGGTGCAACCAAACTCTTTTAACAGGTAGGGGGGAAAAATGTCGGCAAACTGCCTGTTGTAGTACAGAAATTTACTGAGTAATGGTTTACAGATGTGCTTTTTTGGGGGGCAAAGAAGCACATGTTCTTAGAAAATTGCTTCCCTAAAATAATCTCTGTGGGATAAGGTTAGAGTATGCAACAACAAAACAACTTGATTTAGAAGAGGCAACTTTATCAAAATGCAAGAGGCAGCTGACATTCTCCAATGGTATTTGTACTTTATTAAGTAAAAGAAAATGCTGCAATAAATATGGCTGCACAGTGGGTAGGAAGGGAGCATCTATTCCTTAACCTAAGTTACTTTGGGCAAAACTTGACCTTTAGATATTATTTTTTTCAAGCACTTATAGATGTTTTCAGAACTATAATTGACTTGACAAAGTGTTAGGTCAGAGGGTAATAAATGGTAGGCTTTTTGAACTAAGGCAGAGTTTTGCTTTATTTTGTTGTTTTAAGAAAGCATAAAATGTACCTGTGAAGGTGAATAAATATCTTGAATGATGGGGAGATAAATACATTCTTTATATTAAAAAAAAACCTGCTAGAGATCAGAACCCCACATTCAAGAGAAGAGGAGCTGAGCTGTGCAAAATTTGTACAGATATGTTACTGTTCAATTGTTTCAGTTGTGTATGACTCTCTGTGATCCCATTTGGGATTTTCTTGGAAAAGATACTCAAATGATTTTCCATTTCCTTCTCCAGCTCATTTTGCAGATGAGGAAACTGAGGCAAGCAGGATCACACTGCTACTAAATGTCTGAGGCCAAATTTGAATTTACAAAGATGAGGGTCTTTCAGACTCCAGGCCCTGAGCTCTGTCCACCACGCCACCCTTGGACAGATATACATATTGACCAAAACTATGTTTTCATTGATTTAGGGAATATAAGGGTATAGGTTCCTCTCATTCTTCCCTCCACATTCTCCACCTTCCTACGCCCACCCCTTCCCCACAATGCAGACAGCAGATTGGCAACTCCTCAGCAGTGTATATAGTCTTAGAAAGCTGCCATATCAGAGGCAGTATATATTTTACACTGTTTGTAAACAAGTTAACGTTATTCCTTAAAATAGAAGAGGAAGACTTAGGATCACATTTTTTGCACTGGGAGGAGTGTTAGAGGACATCTGGTTCGTGATTCTCACTTGACAGATAAGGAAACTCAGAAAGTTGAAGTTACTTACCCAAGGCCACAACCCTATCAAGTAGCCAGATGGGTGATTTGAACCCAGGTCCTTTGACTCCATCCAAATCTAGCACTGTTCAAACAATATTACATTGCCTCAAATGAGTACATAATAACTTGTTTGTGAACTCAGCAGGACCTTGAAGTGTTTTCTCCCTTTGTCTGTACTTTATAACATTATTTAAAATATTTTGTTAAAGTGTGGATCTCTTTCAAATCTTTGGCTAAAAACCACCTCCTGCCTCCTCTCACCCTTTGCTCCTAAACTCTTGTTCCAAGTGTTAATTCTTGACCTCCCTTCCAGACATTGCTACGTTTCTGTGGTACTGTGTGTAATACTGCTGAGGGTGATGTAATTGAAGTTGCGAAAGCAATTTCCCGATAATTTTTCATTTTTCTCTTCTTTCTGAAGGGAAGAAACCTTATCAATTATCTAAGCACTCAGAACCATTCAGAGGGACACACTATTATTATCACACACATTTTTTGTGAAGAACTTGGGGATTCAAAGTGTTATATAAATGTTTATTATATATCATTATTGTGTAGACCAAAAGCCTCAAATATAACCAAGGACTAAGAAGCAGGAAACCCCCAGGAGGCATTTTTTTTTATAAAAGGTGTAGAGTTCTTTCTAACTTTAGCTTGAGGCATTACACTTCTGAAGGCAGTCATGCAAAGTCATTAAGCTGGTCTTCCCCTGAAATCCTCCTCATCTGCCTCATAAAAGAATGGAAAGGAGCCTTGGTATTCCAAGGCATTGACAGTTCTATCTGTGGCCTGGCAGCCCCTACCAGGCTATTGTGGCTTCAAAAAAACCTGAGATGTGCTACAGATCTGCCTGCCAAAGCCCAACCGAAACATATTTGGAAAGGCTCGCCTCCAAAAAAATTAGCCAGATCAATTTGTGTTATTGTTGTTGCTGTTTGGGGTATTTGTTTTGTTTTGGCCATGGTATCTTATAAATACTGTCTACTAAGGTCTACATTAGTGAATACCAATACGTAATAAGAATAACAATAATAAAAATAGCTAAGGTTTATATAGTGTTTACTATGTGCCAGGCACTGTGGTAAGCATTTTACAATTATTATTTGTTATAATCCTCATAACAATCCTACAAGATAGATTGTCACCTGGGTGCCTCAATGAGTAAATGAAATACCCACAGAGAAGTCACTTCCAAACACTGAAGTGAAGAAAGATATGTATAGCAAGAGAAAAACACACGCAGGCTCATGTGGGCATGAACACACACGCGCACGCACTCTTTTCCCTGGCCAATGAGGTGAAGGTAAGGTAAAAAAAAAAAGCAGTAGGGTGGTACAATGAAAGAAATCTTAGATCTAGAAGAAGTCCTAACACTTAACTGACTGTGCACAAGTTATCTCCCAACCCTGAACCTCAATTACCTCATCTATTAAATGGGGATAATAATAGTTATTGTACTGTCTCATTGGGTTGTTATGAAGAAAGTGCCCTATAAAGTTTAAAGAGAGAATTAAAGATATATTTTCAGATTAGAATTCCACAACAAGATTAGAAGGAATGATGAGTCATAGAGAAGCAGGTGTCAGGATCAGAGACTCCTACCTATTATGGAATCTCTTTTTTGAGGATTGCTCTGAAATGATAGGCACGTCTCTTTCCGGGACCATAGCATAAATGTCCATCCTCTTGGAATAGGAAGGATGGGTTAAATGACTCCTCACTAAAGGTGGGTCATTCAGGTCCAGGAATCTGTCAGGGACCTTCAGCAGAACAGAAAGATCAAGAGGAAAAGTGATTGCTTGATAAAGTTTTAATTGCCTGATAGGCTGTGGAAGGAAATTACTAAAGTCTCAAGAGTCAGTACCTGTTTAAAAACAAGAAATACACACACACTCACAGACCCTTTCCCATGTCAACATGGGGTGAAGATTAGGTAAATTGGAAAGAGAAAAAAATATGGTGGTGGAATGGAAGGAGCCCTGGATTTGGAGTCAGAAGACCTGGGTTCGAGCTCTGCTTCTAACACTTATTAGCTATGAGTAAATTACCTCCTGTCCCAGAGCCTCAGTTTCCCCATTTATAAAATAAGAAAAATAGCATCCCTATGATTTCATTGGACTGCTATGAGGAAAATGCCTATAAATCTGAATGTGCTACATAAATGTTAGCTATTGCTATTCTTAATTTGACATCTCTGACAAATAAGATTATTGAAGGGTTGGCTTTACATCTAAAGTAAAAAGAAAATATTTTCATGGAAAAATCAATGTCTTTCTCTCTAACATTTAGAAGAATTTTACTCTTTTCCTTTGTAGTTTAAAAGAAAAAAAAACATTATAGACAAAATTGGTGCCAGAATTCAGACACCATAAATTTTAGCTTGTTAATAATCTTGTTCCAAATTCTTTTAAAAATGTGAACTTTAAGCAGAGTGTGAACAGAATGTCTTTAGTATGGTAACAGTCTATAAGGGACTGGCTAAGCCACAAATTCATGTCCAAGAACCCAGACCTCAAAAAAAAAAAAACCAGCCTTCCAAAAGGAATATGAAAGCAAACCTCAGAGGCAGGAGAAGTACCCCAAAGGAGGAGAAGACTACAGCTTGCAGTAATCTGTAAATGATTGCTGGCAAAGTCTAGAGGCTTCAGGCTTGATCTCTGTTTGTTCCAAGAGAAAGCCAAGGAGGACGGTGTTAATAAAGAGAGATTTAACAGAGAGCTGTGCTTGGAATAAAGTGGGCTACAAGAAGGTCAAATTTGATCAGTTGGAGCAGATTACAGGGGCTTTAAAAAAAGGTAGTGGTGAAGAAATGGAGCTGGGAGTAATATAACACAAGATTGATTTTGGGGGTGGAGAGAAGCTGGGACAAGTGCTTATCAGCTTGAGAAGTAGGAAGGGCAGCCCTGGGTTTGTTGTCATTCCAGCCGGAGCTGAGCCCTCCCTCCCTCCTTGGCTGCTTTCTTCTTCCCCACCCCCCCACCCTCACTCCCCCCCTGTTGTGGTTTGTCTTCTCTGCTGGCTTTTGACAATGGTTTCCATAATCTCTGACTTGGATCCACTAAAAGACTGGAAAGTTTTAAGGTAGGCCTGTTTTTCTTCTTCTGCTATACTTGTTTGGGTTCAAGCTCCTACTCCCCATCATTCCTTCCCCATTTGCCCCCCCAAATGAAGAGAAACTTGGGGTGTTTAAATGCAGTGTGAGCTCTGAAAGGGGCAGAACAGTTCTTGTAATTAGATCCATTTTAGATGCAGAGAACCTTTAAGCAGATGTGGGAAAAGGCTAAGAGAGAGAGAATTTGACATAGCTCAGGTTTGCATTTTTATAAGATCCTGCCCTTGTTGGTGTGAGCGGAACAGGAGTTGGTCATGAGGGATTCATTCTTAGGGCTCTGTTGTGTTTCCTGGGAGGGGGACGGGTGGGGTGACAGGATGGGAAGAAGGAGGCAGAAACGTTCGAGTAGTGAATGGAAGAGACAGCTTTTCAGTAAAGGATTTTTGAGCATTCTTCTTTAAAGAAAGAGACTGGAGAAACAGGCAGGTCTTCCCTCTCCCCACCCCCACTCCCTGCCTCTCTCCACCCTAACCCAATTTGGTTTTTAAAACTTTTATAATATCAGAATTGAGCTGGAAACTCTGCTCAGTGGGCATAAGTAATTTGAAATCCTCCACTCAATGTTAATGAAAAATAGACTCTGACCAGTATATCTTAAAGATGGGGAAACTGAGAGCCAGAGAGTTTGGTATCCAAAGGTTGCTCTATATAACAAATAACTGTACCTTTCTCACCTGCCCCTGGGATGTCAGCTGGTTCCTTTGGAAAAATTCACACTAAATGAACTTTACCTTCATATTGCCTTTCATTTCCTGTGAATAACTTCCTTAGTGATTTTAATAAACAAACATCAACACTCTGAGTGGTTTTAACTTGAAAGGTTAGGATACAATACTTCATTTCCCCATTTTCCTAATGAAGAACATGGATCTAATGGAAAGGAGCCAAAATCCAGAGAAGGAGCCACATGTATTAAAGACTTTCTTTCTTGCCAAGATCTGACATATCTACTATATTTTCAAATAGAGTGTGGGTTGAAAGGACCAGGACACTGAAACTGTAACGAAGAATATTTAACCATGTCTCATTGAATCCCAAAAATGTAGGAGTTTCAAGGGTCAGTAGAAAACATCTAGTCTAACTCCCTATGGTTTCTTTCAGGTTTCTTATCCTGATATTCAACTTTAAGGGAGAAAAAAACCACCATATTAAAATTAAAGTTACAGCACTTTCCTAACTGCCTATGAGATAGCTGTCAAAATTAAACTATGTTCCTTGTTTCCCTTCCCTATTTGGGGGATGGGGAATGCCTAAACCATTTTAGAAGATAGTTTTTGGGAGGGTTCAGTTTCCTTGTCATCTGAAATTGAAACTTCTCTGAAAAGTTTTTGAGATTCTAAGATTCTATAGGGGGTCACTGATTAATATTATTGTACATGTTTCATATGGTATTACAAGATCAGGGTGAGTTTGGCTTTAACTTTTAAGTTCTCTGTGGTTAGGATAACAGTTGCAAAATGTAGAATTCTGTATTTCATGATCCCAGGTCTTACCCCAATTACATTATCCCTAAATCATTTTCCTTCCTTGCCCCCAGGTGGCTCCGTAGGATAAACTGGGTTGGTTTTATGGAAAGTACCCAGAAATTTCTATGTTAAGCTGGAAAGACAAGAGAAAGAATGGATATTTTACTTGTCTATTTTTGTTGCAACTGTATTCATTCTGCACTTTTCTTGATGGTCAGGATAAAGGTGGGATTTTGGAATTATGTGAAATCATTCTTAAAATATTAGAAGGAGGTACAATGGGTTGAATTTCTGTCAGTTATGGGCTTAGAAATTTCTGTGGTCTGGAAGAGTCATTAATTTTCTTTTAATTTGTGCTCATTAATTCAAGAAGTCGAGAGGTACTGCGGTATGGTAGACAGAGGTCTAGCCTTGGAGTAAGAAAAACCAGGGTTCAGGTCCTGCATCTAAATCATATTAGCTCTATGAGCCATAGGGAGATCACTTGACTTCTAAGTGCCCCCAAAACAACTCTGTGACTTGACTATAAGGAGGTAAAAGGAGATGAATTTCAATTATGGGCTTTTAAGTTTCTGAGATCCAGAAGAGTCATTCATTTTCAGTTAATTTCTTTTCATTAATTCAACAAGCAGAGTGACAGTAGTGAGTGGTACAGTGGGAAGGAGGCTAAATGTGTTCAGAGAACTTGGGTTTGAAACCCAATTCTGTCACACACAACCTGCATGACATAGATCAAGTTGCTTAACATTTTTGGACCACAGTTTCCTCTTGTTTAAAATGTTGGGAGAGGAGGAAGGGTTGGACTAGGACTCAGAGATGGGGAGCCTGTAGCCTTGAGGCCACATGTTGCCCTTCTAGGTCCTTGGGTGCAGCCTTTTGACTGAGTACAAGTTTTATAGACCAAATCCTTTTATTAAGGAGATTTGTTCTGTGAAGTTGGATTCAGTCGAAGGGCCACTCTTAAGGACCTAGAGGGTCACATGTGGCCTCGAAGCCACAGGTTCCTCACCCTTGGACTAGGTGATTTCTAAGATCCCTTCCAACTTTGAATTTATGATCCTATAAGTTACACAAGTTGCAGATCTGCATTAGTGGGTGAATTTCTAAACTAGGAATTGTCCATACCATTGAAATCACAGGTTCAGACTAAATTTAAAAATGCCCACTGTGTGTAATAATATCACATTCATATAATACTTTATGATGTCTAAAGTGCTTTCCTTAGAAATACATAAGTTGTACAAGGATTTTATAGGTAAGGAAGCTGAAACTCAAGAGAAATTGTTGTCAATAGATATACAACTAATAAAGTGTAAAGACATAACTCAAACCCACATCTTTTGATTCAAAATGTCCCTCTCTACTTTATTAAACCTGATAGGGGATATAAGGATGATTCTTGTTCTCAAAGAGTTCACTTATAGCAAAGACATATGCCATAAACTACAAGGCAGTGCCTAACAAGTGCCATATGGGAGATAAGCAAACTGATAGAAACATTCATAGGAGGGGGGGATCACAATGATAATGTAAGGAAAACAATACTACTGTGTTTGCCTAGATTAATAAACAAGAGTTCTATTAGGACATGTTGAATATTTTTAAATAAATCCTAGCATAGAAGATCTTCCTGTGTTTGGTCTAAGAATGTAAACTGGGACTCTGCCAACCATATCACTGTTCAACATGGTAGCATGCAAGAACTTTTCATGACATGACTGCTGAATTTGATCAAGTCACAAGTAATTATTTTAAATCAGTCTATTGAAAACTGAGAGAGAAAATGAGACTGTCTTAGGTCATAAACTACTCGTGTGTTATATCCTCCAAGTGTGAGCTGGCAAAGACTCCATTTATGGGCTCAGCTTTCATTCTCACATGTGTAAAATGGAAAACTTCATCCTGAAACAACTTTTAAGTGTAGCAAAGGGCATAAAGTGCAGCAGACCCTTTATACCAATAGTGGAGTGGAGTTGAGAGACAAAGAGACAAAATTGTCTTGTCTATGACATCCTTTTTTTGAGGTGGGAAAAATGAATTAATTTTATGAGAGAGAATGATTGCTTACAAGTATGTTGAATGCAATCTGTGGATCATAGTGGACCTATGACAGAAACTGAAGATATGTTTTGTAGTGATTGTGGCCAAGGTCATAAAAGTATGACAGAATAGCGAGGTCATCATAGAATCACAGAATCTTAGGATTTTTTTTCAGTTAAAAGGGACTTCTAGTCCATTTTATTCTATAGATGAAGAAACGCAATGCCATTAAGTGGCTTACCTCTAATAGTATGACTAGCCAGGGCAAAGATGGAACCAGAATTCAAATTTCATGGCTCCCAGTTCAGGGTTCCTTCCACTAAACCATATTACATTAACCATTGGGTAGGTTTTCATTAGGGCATTGTGCTTAATTTTGCTATCTTTAGCTTATAATTTAAAGATCAAGATGGTAAAGAAGAGAGAAAGAAGAATTGAAAAGGCGAAAAGAATTTGGAATATTAGCGTCCTTAAATGACAGCTATTCTAAATAAGGGGTCAGGGTTTTCACTAACCAATAGTTTTTACAGTAAATGAAGAGATATCATCAAAAGGATGATGGATATCCAGCCAGGTACAATAGTCATATAAATCGTGAGATTAATATGGCAATTTCTAAAATATAGTTATTACATAGAGTATAAATATATAAATACAGAGAGTATAAGGGTACCCACTTGGGAGACATATTTCTCAGCTCTTCTTTCCTTTGTCATGAAGAACATACTTGAGATAAGTAAGATTTTAATTTTAATATACTCTCAGAGAATATGATAGACACTCATGGTTCAGGTATAGTCCTGCTTAAAACATTTCTCCCAGTCCAGTGATTCTGTGGAAGGAAAAATAATCATGAGGCAAAAAGTGGCTTCAGAGTTGGGTGGGAATAAAAGATGCTTTTAATCTTCAGTGATCAAGTGGCTCTCTTAAACTGACTTCAGCATTTAAAAAAAATATGAGCCCTGTGATGTTTCAAAAGTTAGAGATTTTACATCTTGTGACTGAGAGCTTAGTCTCACACAAATGAAACTTGCCTAAAGAACATTTTAAAGTTTACCACATCCCTTAAATGTTTAGACTAGTTAGTCTTAAAGCTATATACTTCTGCCTCTCTGTGTGTTGGTGCATATGTATGTATGTATGTAACTCACATTAATTAAATAATTCATGTCAAAGGGGAAAATAAAGACCAGACCCTGATGTTTTAAATCACTACTTAGCTTCATTTGTTTTATTCATTGCTTTCTCCAGTCTTTTTTGTATATATTTCCCTTTCACATGTCTTATAAATCTCCCAAGATGCATTCCAAATTGAAGGAAAATATTCCTTGTAATTTTGAATGAATACCACATGCACATGCTCTTTGATTTGAGTTATATAATATCTTGAAGATACACCGTGTGTGTGTGTGTGTGTGTGTGTGTGTGTGTGTGTCTGTATGTCTGTGTGTCTGTGTGGTGGGGCAGGGGAAAGAGGAAACAATGAGAAGGCTCTATTTCTTTGTTAGTGTGGTTGAATAGAAAGGCTGATAGTCAGAAAAATACTATTCCAGACCTTTCAGCCTCTCAGTACCTTTCAGAGTATGGGGTCACTTACTCTCACTCATTACCTCTACCCTTACCCAAGAGAGGAAGGATACAAAAACCCTTTCCCTCTATTCCCATGCTCATACTAGGATCTTCTTAAGAAGGATGATCAAGTATTTTAATACCTGTGATGTTTCAAAAGTTAGAGATTTTACATCTTGTGACTGGGAGCTTAGTCTCACACAAATGAAAGTTGCCTGAAGAACATTTTAGAGTTCACCACATCCCTTAAATGTTTAGACTAGTTAGTCTTAAAGCTATATACTTCTGCCTCTCTGTGTATTGGTGTATATATGTATATATGCATGTAACTCACATTAATTAAATGATTCATTTCAAAGGGGAAAAAAAGACCAAACCCTGATTTTTTTAAAGCAATTGGGGTTAAGTAACTTGGTCAAGGTTACACAGACAGTTATTTTTGTGTGGGTGCCGAGTGTCTGAGGCTGGAACCAATCCCAGGTCTCCCGACGCTGGGGATGGCACTCTTACTGCGCCACCTGGCCGCCCCCAAACCCTGATGTTTTAAATCACTACTTAGCTTTCAAACTCTGAAAGGGTGGTAGAGTTGCTTTATAAATATAGAGAAATATTAATAATATACGTGGTGAAATGTGTTATATGCATATGTAATCTATAATATGATACATTTAAAAGAGGATGGTGGGAGGTTATAAGCTATATTTATCACCTCGGTTGAATGAGAAACAATGGTGGGAAAAGCAGATATATGAAGTTTGGTGAGAGATCCAGAGAGCATTAAGGATAAACTTGGAGGAAAAAAAGAAACAAAAATGGAGAGATCTGTCATATTTCTTTAATAAACTCTTTCCTTTGTCAAAGAGAGTAGAGCCATCATATTTAGATCCTAATACCATCATCCTTGATACTGACCAATACTTACTGTTAGGGGAAGACCAGACTCAGACTGATGCCCCGTTGGCTCAGATTTGATATTGGAATTAAATGAGGCATTCTACTCACTGGGTCATTCTACAGTTTTAAAAAAGAGGATTTCCTTATCCATAGCATTCAACAAGGATGTTCCAGCATTTAGCTTGGGTAATTATGCCCCACCCTCCATCTCTGTATGGAAACATGGGAGAACAGGTTATGGTAACTGACATGGTTTTGGGTTATCTTCCAAGTCTGAAAGACCCCAGCTCCATATGGTGACCTTTTTTACACTCTTCTATGACCAGAAATCCATGTCAGTGCCACCAAAGGCTATTAGAAGCTGAGTTGAGGGAGCATCAGATTAAGTATTGACACTCTGGACCAATAAGCTTCAGAGGATAGTTTTGTTGCCTTTTAGGGAAAAACTAATCTAACTCATGTTGGAAGGGTGAGAGAGCTCTGGTATATAATAATCCCATCATACTTGTATGTTGAATTCTCTAGTGATATAATTTGAATTATACTTTTGCAAGTATTCTTTCCTCTTTTTCCCCTGTCCTCCCTTTTTAGATGTGATCATAATCTCCTTGAAGAGGAAGCATGTCTATTTTTTTATTTCACCTTAAACCAACAAAATCACAGTAACTCCTATATGAAAAGACCCTCAAAATCCATCTAATTTAACTTGTATCTTACCAGTAGTCCCCTCTACAATGCCTACCAATAAATGATTACTCTCTGTGTAACCCTGAGTGCTTAACTTCTGTTTGCCTCAGTTTCCTCAGTTGTAAAGTGGGGATTATGAGGATTGAATCAGATAATTTTGAAAAGCACTGTTAGCACAGTATCTGGCATGTAGTAGGTGCTATAGGAATGCTTATTCCCTATCCCCCCTTCTCCTTCATGAGAAGGCTTCCTTAAAGACTTCTAATGAGGAAGAATCTATCACCACTAAATGTTAGGAACATTTTAACTTACATCTACCTCTCTAGTAACTTTCTCCCATTGATCCCAGTTCTGTCCAGTGAGTCCAAGAAAACTAGTCTAAGAAGTTTCCATGCGACCATCTTTCTAGTAATTGAAGAGAGCCATCACATCCCCACTAAGTTTTCTTTTTTTTTTTTTTAAGCAATCAGGGTTAAGTAACTTGCTCAAGGTTACACGGCCAGTTATTTCTGGGTGTGGTGCTAAGTATCTGAGCCCAGATTTGATCCCCAGGTCATCCCAACACTGGAGCCAGTGCTCTTACTTGATGAGCCACCTGGCCACCCCTAAGCAATTGGGGTTAAGTAACTTGCTCAAGGTTACACGGCCAGGTGTTTCTGGGTGGGTGCTAAGTGTCTGAGCCTGGATTCGATGATCCCCAGGTCATCCCAACACTGGAGCCGGTGCTCTTACTCGCTGTGCTACCTGGCTGCCCCTACCCACTAAGTTTTCTTTTCTCCAGATTAAACACCTCTATCTCCCTCAACTGATTCTTATATGCCATGCCCTTGTGAGCTTTCACTCATCCTGGTTGCCCTCCTCTTCACACTCTTGCTCTTTAACACCCTTCCAAAAACATAATACCCACAACACAGTGGTCCAGATGTGGTCTGACCAAGGCAGAGGAAAACAATGTACTTTGGACATGATGCCTCTTTTAGTGATGCTAAGAATGAATCTGTATCAGATTCATACAAAGAGCCCAGCAGTAATTGACAGCCTGTACATAGGGAAGAGTGTGTCACAGACTTTTCAAGGATTGTTTTGTATCCACTGTTATTACTGGACAACCTTAAAAAATATGCCTTTCTCTTTTTTAAAATAGTATTTTATTTTTTCCAATTACATGTAAAGACAATTTTCAACATTCACCTTTTATAAAATTCTGAGATCCAAAGAAAATATACCTTTCTAAAAGCTTTTCTTTAAAAAAAATTTCATGTTTTGGAGTTTATATATCTTATTATTGATTCTTATTTCTAGATCCCCTTGATTATTTTCAGATGATCTGATACCTAGCCAGGTCCCTTTTGAGGTTCATCATTCTTAGCCCACATGTAAGACTTTGTATTGAGCCATCTTAAAATTCTGTCTAAATAGGTCCAGTCATCATTTTTATATGTTTTTGAGATATTTTTGGTTTCTGTCTCTGACATCCGGGATATTAGCTATCCCTCCCAGCTTTATGTCATCTGCAAATTTGATAATATCATCTCTGTTCTCAATCAAGTTGCTGATAAAAATGTTAAAAAAAAAAAACCACAGGGCCAAGGTCATACCCCTGTGGCACTCCATGAGGGAGCTCCCTCCAAACTGACATCAAACTGTTAATGATGGGTCTTTGGCCTGGTCATTCAACCAGTTCCAAATCCATTTAACTGTAATATTGCCTAAATTACAGCTTTCTAGCTTATCTATAAAGATAACAACAGAGATTTTTCAACATTTCACTAAACTCTTGCTAAATTATGTCTACTGTGCTCCCTTGTTCTGTCAGTCTAGTAACTTAATATAAGAAATAAGATTAGTCTAATCTGACCTGTTCTTTAAAAACAACAAAGTTTTCAGTGATGCCTTTTGCTTTCACTATCATTTCCAAATACATTTCCAAGCAACCTCCACTGATAACATGGGGTTGGAGGAAGGGATGAGAGCTGGGATGTGAAATGTTGCAGAAAAATGAACCAGCATCCAGATCATGTCCTCTGAAAGGAGGGCATTCCTGCCCTGGAGAGTGCTGAGGAGAGCAAGACTGGCCATTACCAACAAGATTGTTACCATTTCTACTGCATTAATCATTTCTTCCATGTTGGGGAGAACCAGGTCCAGGATAAAAGTTCACCCCTTCCCCTGTAGTTCCTGCACTTTTTGAAGAATAAAATCATCCCTATGGCAAACTAAAAAGTAGGTCTGTCTTTGACAAAGATCATCAGATGTTCAGATAATTGAAGCCACATATTACTACCATGTCAAATTATTTAGTGAAAGAAATATTGACCTTGTCAAGATCTCACCCATCCACTGTGACAGGCTTTCTTTTTTTTTCCTTTTTGCTTCTTCTCCCCCTCTAGGGGAAGGGCTTCATACTTATTATTTAACTTCAAGTGTTCCTTTTTACATTTCCTCCTCTGTCACATGCTGCTGTCCTTTAACCCCTGATATAAACTCATGATTCCTCTCTCCCCCTTCAGATCTTTTTTTCAGGTTTTTTTTTAATCTTGAAACTTTTTTTCCTTTAAAGGAACACAATTCTCTCTCATAATCAGGTGTTACAAAGAGGATATTCTCCCTTCCCTTATTTCCCTTGACCTCCTCTTCTAGAAAAGACACCATCTTACCCTTTAGCTATTGTGTAACAGTTGTGGCAGAAAGACAAACCCTGTACATTCAATGCTAGTCACTACAAAATTCCCCTTGAAGTCATACTTGTTGAAAGTGAGGTATCTGGTTTTTAGTTCTCTGTTCTTGTTGGCAGCTCTTGTGGTCCACTTCAGTAGTTGCCTTGTACAGACCAGGGGAATTCAACAAATCGACCACATTGACTAACATCATAGTCACAGAATCCAAAGCAGTTAAATTCCTTATAAGTCCTATATAGCCTAGGGCATTGTTAGATCAGAACACATAATTTTAGAGATATAAGGGCTGCTAAAGAGATAGATGGAAGGATGGATGGATAGATAAAGCATTTATTAAGCTCTTACTATGGGCTAATCACAGCACTAAGTGCTGGGAATACAAATACAAGCCAAGAAAAGACGATCCATACCCTTATGGAGCTTACATTGTAAGGGGGAGATAACATTTAAAAGGGAACTGTGCAGGTGAAAGGTAGAAAAACCCTGAGTCAGAAGCAGAGCCAAGAGAAACATGAGCATAGATGGCCTAGGATCTTCTTAAGATAGTGGTATCAGGAATAGCCTTACTGATCAGAAGATACACAGGGGCAGAGGCATCTTTAGGGTAAGAAGACTATTCATATACAGATAGAAAGGCCTGGGAATCAAAGTGTGAGGCCTAGAGAGAAGTGATGCTTTGAGGCCCCAAAGTTCAAATTTCTCGTTTTATAGATGAGGAAACCAAAGTGCAACTGAATGCTCTAAAATGTCCAGGTTGTCTCTGTGGTTCCTGAATATGCTAAGGTCTCCCTTCCTTCCAAATGTTAGTGTTTCATTGCATAGGGCATAAGTTAAACATCTTTATAGAACTCTATCAACATATGGAACATTATATAACATATTCCTTCTGCAATGTGCTAAACTGCCCTTTAGTGAGGAGACTGAAAGAGCCGTTGTGCTGGTAATTAATAATAAATTACCTATTTACCTAAAGGTAATTAAATTACCTTTCATATACTCTAATAAGAAGACCTAGCATGGGGATTGAATAAAAAAGAATCTGTTCTCTAAATTTTTTAAATTATATTTCTCCTGAGTGAGAAGAGAAATCATATTGTCTGTCATAGCCTCATAGCCCACCTCTCTTCCAACACCATTCTCTCCTTCAAGCCTCCCTCATACCTTCCTTCTTTGTTTTCCTTTCAGAAAGTAGAACACACACACACATACACACACATACATATACACATACACACATACCAGAAAAAAAAACACACCCAAAAAAACAGGAGGGTGAGAAAGGGCCTCACAGGAGATGACAGTTGAAGAGAATTAAGAATTCTAATTTGCAGTCATGAGCAGGGAGAAAATTCCAGGCATAGGGGATAATGTATATGATGACAAGGAGAAAAGGAATTAAATGTCATGTACAGGGAATAGTAAAGAGAGCATTTATTTTTTTTGGAATGCAAGGATCATGGGGTAGGGAGCGATACCAGAAGCCCTACTTTTTGTCGCTAATGCGTTGTCTTCCAGTGTTGAAGTTTCCATAGATTCTACAAATTCAGAAAGAAGTTCATATCATTATTCTGAGAGTCAAAAAGCTCTACCTCTATGGTCATGCCTTTATAATCTGTGTGAATCCCAAACCTCTTATGAGAATATTTTCCCATGAGAAGCCTACTCCAGTAATTGTGCCACCACCCAAGTGTGTGGCGCTGGGAACTTCTCCTTAGTATTATGCCTACACACTGGAAAAAAATAATATTGTTTACTGGTTCTTTGAACTATCTACCACTACAAATTCCAGGTTATCCTGTGTTATTTTAACTGGACATTTTAATGTAAAATGCTGCTCCTTGAGACTGATCTAACTTCACAGTTAGTTGCATGGTATACCAGGCTGGCCGATGTCTTGAATTATGTGTGGAGGGAATGCCAATAGAGTTAGTGGGTCAATCAACAAACATTTAATAAGTATTTACTATGTGTCAGGAACGATGCCTGACCTAAAGATTTACACACAGTCAAAAAGATTGACAGCTCCTGCCCTCAAGAAATATATATTCTAATGGGGAAGACACATAAAAGGAAGTTGAATGGGGGGATTGAGAAAGGAAGTAATTGCCCTAGAAGTTTGATTGAAGTACGGAGAAGTACAGCGGTCCAGTGTGAAACTAAGAGATGGTAGCCAAGGGACCCTCCTTAAATGAGATTAATAGAAAATATCAATAGAAAATAAGTAAACAAATAGCCAGAGTAATTCAAACTATTCACCAACAGCCAATTACTTCTTTGCCTATATTATATGCCCATTCATTAGGAAATCACATTGTTACATCAAAAGTTGGTCATCCTATTATCTTGGCCACAGTGCCCGCAAAACATCTAGGACTGTGAATGTCTCCCCTCTGCTTCAGGTCGATCTCCCTATCCTGCACCCTGCAACCAAAGGAATTTTTCTTCAGCTCTGATCTGACCAAGTAACTTCTCTATTCAGTCAATTCCAATGGACACCTATTGCCTCTAGGAAAAACATGGCATACTATGTTTCATTTTTCAATCCCTACACAGCCTGGCCCCAACCTATATTTACAGCCTTGTAGTGTGTCTCTCTTCCTCCTGCCCTCCATGATCCAGCCAAACTGGTCTGCTCTCTGTTCCTCCCACAAGGCACATTATGTCTCATCTCTCATCTCATCTCTTTGCACTGGCTGGCCCATATGCCTGGGATATCCTCTCTCCTTTTCTATGCCTTGTAGAGTCCCTCTTCCTTTCAGCTAAAGTACAGACACCATCATCTGCAGAAATTCTTTCCTACCTCCCCCAAAATACCAGTACCATCCCTCCCAGCGTACTTTTTTGTTTACTTTGTATATATTTTATTGCCTTTATATTTATGCTATCTATATGTTTACATGCAGTTGTCAATACTACTAGAATCTAAGCTCATTGTGCATAGCAATTGTTTCATTTTTTGTACTTGTATCTCAAAAGCCTAACACAGTATTGGCACATATTAGGCATTTAATAAATACTTGTTTATTAATTGATGAGAATATTGGCTAGAAGGTATAATTGGATACCCTGTAATTGATTCTGATCCTCAAAAGTCCATGAAGAAAGATAGCTCAAGGGGCAGCTAGGTAGTACAGTGAACAGAGCACCAGCCCTGGAATCAGGAGGACCTGAGTTCAAATCCAGCCTCAGATTTACTTGACATATTTACTAGCTGTGTGACCTTGGGCAAGTCACTTAACGCCAATTGCCTTGCTTTCCCCTCTCCAAAAACAAAAAGAAAGAAAGAAAGATAGCTCATGCCAAGTTATTCAGCAAAACCTGCCAAAGACACCTATTCTTGGGAAATGAGCAAGAAGTCATTATTTTGTAGGACCATCCAAGAGGAATTACAAAATCTTAGAGTTGGTTCATAAGGCATGTAGTCTAATACTCCAACCCAATGCATGAATTCCTTCTATGGTATCCATGAAAAATGGTCCTTCATGTTAACTTCTTCAAAAGATAGGAAATTCTCTGCCTCAGATGGAGACAAATTGCATTTTGGAGCAGTTCTAATTCAACTCAATTTAACAAATATTTGTTGATTGATGACTGTGTGCAACCATGCCAACCTTCAAGGAACTTATAGTCTTTTGAGGCCACACAACATCATTAAAGTGTTCTTTTGAGTTCTGCCAAAATTTGATTCTGTGTAACTTCCATCCATTGGTTTTAGTTATGCCATCTGAGACCACACAATATGAGTCTAACCTCCTCTTCCATTTATTTCAAATCCTGGGTATTTTAAAAATCAGAATCCCTCCTCCCTACTTTCCCCCATCAAACTTCTTTCATCCACGCTAAATAATGCCAGTTCATTTAGCCATTCTCTGTATGACATGGTTTTTAGTACATTTAGTATATATAATTCGAGTTTCACCTGCCATTACTCCCCTTTCAGTCCACAGATCCTTCCTTGAGGTCCTAAGCCTAGGAGTTATGATCCTTTTGGCTATTGTACCCCACCATTTGCACTTTACTTATAGATGGGGTGGTGGCCTTTGATCTCCCCCACCCCTGATATATATTTTGGGGGTCACTAGAGTCATTTTATTTGGACCACAGATACAGCTCCTGCTAAATTCTAGTCAAAATCATTCACCTGAAGTCACCTCCTTCATCACCTTAGCTGGTATTCCCCCTAATATTATTCCCTAGCAATCCTGAATTTTTGGAGCTCTAGTTTTGGATTTTGTCAAAAACTTTTTCCAGCATCTATTGCTGTGATCATGTGGTTCCTATTATTTTTTATTAATATTGTATATTGTGTTTATAACTTTCCTTTCTTTTTTCCATCTCCTTCCAGACTAAAGGCTAAAGTAATTTTTGACTCTATAATTCTATAGAGCCGTGAACCTATAGAGAATTCTACAGCTCTACCCTTGTACTCCTTAGAGTATAAATAATAAAGTATCCTGGATTCTGTTCTATCTGTATCTACTCTTCCCACATTTTTATGACGAGTCAGTCTTTGCTTAGGATTATTGAATTGGATTAAGGTGAATTCCTGCCACTCCCACTATCAGGAGCTCCTGTTATATAAGGTCTAGAGGGCAAATAAAGGTTCTGTGCAATCTTCATGTTGATCAGCTGTGAAATCATGCCTCCCAGGTTGACATGACAACAGGAGAACCTCTAAAATCTATCTCCTCTAAGGACATCTGGTATTGATTTTCTGGCTGTAATTCCTCAAGAGTCACTAAAGTCACAACTCAAAAGAAGTATATTTCTTCTCTGGCCACAACAGCTGTTGAAGTAGAGCCAATGGGATTTCTACATCCCCTGGAACAATGACTAGAGTCAGCCTTGCTAAAGGGCACCTACCCCTTTTTTTCTGGTTGAAACATTCTATTAGGCAAGGCGGGCAGGGTGTTATGTGGCAGGGATCCCTGTTGTGCAATGTTAATTAACATGCCTTGGTTATTTATTTAGATAGTTTTATTTCTTTTTAAACTGTCATTTGAAGGAACATACCTCCTTTGCACACTCACTGATAGTCATCTCTCCAAGGAACACTCCCACAAAACATTTCACTCCCAAATCCAGGCATTTTCATTGGTTCCATGGCTCCATGCCTAGATCTTGTCCCCTCCTCTTGGCTTCTCTCACTTCCTTCAAGTCCCAGCTACAGATTTTACTTCTGTAAGAAACCCTTCCAAGTCCCCCTTAGTGCTAGCGCCTTCCCTCTGAGATTACTTCCAGGTTATCCTGTATGTACATTGTTTATATATTGTCTAATATTCTCTCCCCCATTAGATTCTGAGCTTCTTGATGGCTTGTACTAATTTTGTCTATTTCTATAACCCCAGTTCTAAGTACAGTGTCTGGCACACAAGAAGTGCTTATTAATGACTCCTCAATTTTCTTCATCACCATTCTAACTCTCTCTGTGGTCTTGGCAATTGAAAGGAAAGCAACATATTTTTTGCTTCAATTTTTTTTTAATTTTATTGGACATAATTTGGCCAAAATACAGAAGTATTTTGTAGAAGGAAGAATAAGGAGGAAAAAGTCACATATTTCTTCTTTTTTAATTGTATTTTTAATTTATAGAATAAAACAAGCATTTCTATAACATAGTATAATAAAGATGATTGTACATGAAACTGCAAATCTTGTACACCCAACTTGCTATTCCTTGCAAATATACAACAAAATTATCATGTAAATGTTTTTTTTCTTCCCTCTCCCCATCCTAGAGATGGCTACCATCACACACACACACACACACACACACACACACACACACACACACACACATACACACACGAAGATAGATATGTAAAATTATTCTCTACATATTTCTATTTATCAGTTCTTTCTCTGGATTCAGATGGTGTCTTTGCTCATATGTCCTTTGTAGTTAATTTAGGTATTTACAATAGATAATATAACTTATTTGCTCAAAGTCACTCTTAAAACTATGTTGCTGTCACTGTATACAATGTTCTCTTGCTTTTGTTCATTTCACTCTTCATTATTTAGTGCAAATCTTTCCATGTTTTTCTAAAATCATTGAGCTCATCATTTCTTATAGGCCAGTAGGGATTCCTCATAATCATATGCCACAACTCTCATTCTCTAGCACTGTCACTTCTTTCTTGAGAGTATTTAATGATCTAGCCTCCCTGCCTCTGTTTGCTTTTCTTCCTCTCTAATATGGGCAAAGTGTTCCTTGTGGAAATGACTATCAGTGAGTGAGCAAAGGAGGTATGTTCCTTCAAAGGCAGTCTTTTTAAATTTATGGCTCACCTAAACACTACAGTATATTATGCTTTTGAAACCTGCTTTTAAGCTTTGTCTGCAATCAGGCAAAACACTCTGGAGGATAAATCTGTGTTGAGCTTTAATTCCCTAGTTAATTTTATTTTTCTTATCCACAAAATTGGCTCTCTTGTCTTTGGCTTTTTCTCTGCAGGTCATCATTCCCCAGAATGAGCATAATCACTGACAAACCCAACCAGTCCGTTTGTTAGATGGGGATCAGAGCTAAATATTTTGCATATAAACTTCAAACACACTGAAGTAGAAAGAGAGAAAGTGAGATGATTTGGAGTCCTTGACATGATATTTCATAGTTTGGGTTTTCTTCCCTCTAAATTGGCTTAAATCTGCTTTGATCATCTTCTCTGTTTGGCATACATTGTTTTTACTTTCTAAAAACAGCGAATATTTTTTAACTGGTGGAAACTTCATTCTACCGCATAGAGTTTCCATTTCCATTGAACCCTGAAATTACGTTTGCTTTGAATTCTGATCTGCAAACCATACAATAAAACTTTAAAATGCATCTTGAAGCAGTAAGATACAACTTTCACAATTCTAATCCATAAAGCTTCTTATTAATGAGAATTTTAGACAAGTGGTGAGTTAAAATAAGCTTAACCCTGAAAGGTTACTGAAGATTTGTCATGTCATAAAGATCAGTGTTTTACATCTGGCTCTTTTGACTTTTCTTTCTATTTCTGATCAAAATAATTCAAAAGAATGAGGGGAACCAGTATTCTGGATCTAATTCTCACTGACACAGAGAAACTGGCTGCTGAAATGGAAAATGATAGAAACTCTGAGGGGAAAGTGATCATTCCATTTTCGAATTTGAGATAGATAAGGAGAATAAAGCATAGAGGCATAGCCTCATATACACTCTGGATTTAGGAAGAGCAATGTTAGGGTGCATTCAGTGTCTAGGAAAAGGGGGGTGGTAGCCCTGGAATATTTTGATTTGGTCATGTTGTCCCTGGAGAAGACAAGTATTCTGAAGGATTGTATAGTTATTTGCAAGTACTCCAAAGACTGCTATGTGGAAGGGGGAATAGAGTCGTTCTACCTGGTCCCAGAAGGCTGAACTGGTAGAAGTTGTAAAGACACAGATTCAGACTTATTTTCAAGGAAAAATTTCATAATAATTAGAACTATTTCAAAATGGAATATTTGCTTTAAAAAGTAGAGACCTTCAAACAAAGAGATCATGACTACTTGTTGGGTTTGTTGTAGGCAGGATTTTTGTTTGGGTGTGGGACTGGACTAAATGTTTTTTGAAGTTCCCTCCAACTCTAAGATTCTGTGAAGTCATCAGAGTAAATAGATCCTCTTTTTTATGATAAGATGATTATGTGAGTTACCTCTCTACTTATGTCTACAGATAAACCTCCTTTCAAGAAGAATTTGCTGAAAAGCTAAGGTTACTTGATGGCAGCAATCAAAATGTTTCCAGTATAGTGCATGTATTTTGCCACTGCAGGGTTTAATTATGACATTTTATATTTCCCTTTTCCTATAATTATTTTTCTTTGCCTTGTGTACTTTCTGAATAGCCAAGAAGCTGCCTGTAGGGGGAAAATGAATAAGTGGAAAATTAAATGTCCAGTTAACTAGAGACGTGTTTTTATGGAGATATGGAAAATAAGTCATATCTTGCAGATAGAGTCCATTCTAGTGAGACACCTTGGATGATCAAACTTAGTATTATTCATGCTAATCATATGGTACTAATTTGCAGCTTTACTTTTCCATTAAACTCTCCACAGGTGACTATATACTACAGTTTGGTTTAGTATATTTCAGATCCAGGTAATCTTAAAGTTAAGTAGATACTCAAAAATACATTGTCTAACCACAGGAAATATTATGTTTTCCAGATGAAAATGTCTAGGGTAAGATAAATAAAATATGCATATGCTTATTACAGTGTTCCTGTTTATAAAGGGCTCTGGAATATGGGAGGACAGAGTCCTGTGCTACACAAGATGAAGCAAATAGCCTCACAATTTGTCAGCTTCATAAAAAGAGTATTGGATTTGGAGTCAAAGGATCTGAGTTCAAAATCTGTCAGCTATTTACTAGGTCTTGGATAAGTTAATTAACCTCTGTGGACCTCAGTTTACTCATCGGTGAAATGAAGGGTTGGATTAGATGATGTCTATATTTATGTTAGATGGCCGTCCTGTATTTAAATCTGTGATCTTCTGGCACTGTTGTCACAGTTCAGAAAAATTCCCAGAAGTACTGATGAAGTAATTCCCTTTAGACTAGTAATTCTCTGTTTCTAAATAGCATTCGCCCACATTTACATGATGATAGGAATCTACAGATAATTAATATTTTATATAGATCATAGTTGGGAGGAAGGGGAGTGGAATATTGGTTCATAACTGATTCGTTTAGAAATACAAAACTAAGCCCCTGCCAACCACTTTAACTGTTTCTACATCCTACCCCAGTTCCTGGTTCATTTGGGTCTGTTCTCTGAAATTGTGGGGTATGGAACTGAAATTATCTGGACAACAAGTATTCAGAAATTATGTTTAGAAATTGGGAAATAAATTTTTTGACATTATTGACCACCCTTTCCAATCTCTCTGAATACTCTTGCTTATTTTCCTTTGTTGATTGATCATTCCTGTCACACCTACTAAGTGTGAACTCAGTTCTCTGTCCCAGGATCTCTTTTCTTTTCTTCCTATGCTCCCTCTCTTGGTAACCTCATCAGCATTCATAGGTTCAATCTCCTTCTTCTGTATGCAGATAATACCTAGATTTATATACCCAATCATAGTCTCTCTCCTGCACTCCAATCTCACATCAGGCATTTGCTACTGGATAACTTGAGCTGTATGTTCTTTAGGTATGTCAAGCATCAACTTCAAAGCAGGATTCATTACTGTTCCCCTCCCAAACTTACACCTCTTCTGAACTTCCTTGGTCCTATCTAGACTAGAGGAGCTCCCAAAACAATTTACTCGGGAAATGTTTAACAATGTGAGTACAAATAAAAATATAATGTAGAACAGATAGTGTTCATTTATGATTTTCTAAGTCAATAAGAAGCCCACAGGAATCTGTTTCTATTTGAGTTTGACATTACTAATCTAGAGTATTGCCATTCTTTTTGCTTCTGCAGTCTCACACACCTCACATATCCAGTCCATTGTCAAATCTTTTCATTTCTACCTTCACAGCAGCTCTAGCACCAACTTCTACATGAAGCCATCCCTGATCCCCCTAGCTAATGGTGCCATTCCCTCCCCATATTATCTGGTATATATTTTGCATAATTTAGTTACACACATATACATTTTATTTTCATCATTAAAATACAAACACCTTGGGGGATGGGAACAGTTTCCCTTTTGTCTTTCTATAGCTAGCACTTAGCATGGTGTGCTTAATAAATACCTGTTGGTTGATTGGTTGATTTGTCTCTCTAGTTAACAAATTTAGATGAAGAGGTTTTTAAGAGATGCTTTTGTTCCATCATTGACATAGTATTAAACTACTGAGTGGCTAAATATTTTTAATCTTTCTAAACTGAAGAATTTCTGTGGCAATCCTAGCATCTACCATAATGAACCTGGACAGCTATCTTGCTAGACTTACTGATCATATGAGCAACCACAAAAACCAGATGCCCTAAAGGAGGTCTGTCTTTTCCCTACTTCTTCAAAACTATCCCCTACTAGATAGATAGATACATAGATAGATGATAGATGATAGATAGATAGATAGATAGATAGATAGATAGATAGATA
>NW_027186523.1:13330795-13362634 GCF_028583685.1 Petaurus breviceps papuanus
GATAGATAGATAGATAGATAGATAGATAGATAGATAGATAGATAGATGGACAGACGGGCGGGTGGGTAGGTAGTGGTGGCTCCAAAACTGGCTTCCCAGCTTTCCTTAATATATAGAAAAGTGCCATCTCTGAGGTGTGCTAGAGATGCTCTCACATATATTCAAAACATCATAGATTCTAGAACTAGTAGGGAAGTTTGAGGTCAATTAGTACAACTCTCATTTTATAGGTGAGGAAACTAAATCTCAGAGAGATTGAATATCAGGGGTAGGATTTAAGTGCAAAATGTAACTCCAAAATTCAATGTTATTTCCAACTTCACCACACTGTTGCTACAATTGAACACTATCAATTTGCATAGAAACAGCAATCAGTAATTCTAATTCTTTATCTGAGCTACTATATAACAAAAATGACTTGCAGTAAGTGGCTAAGAAAATAATTCTACATTCCAGCGGCCTAATTAATGAAGGACCCAACCTCAGAACATGTGAATAATGTTTCAGCATTAAAAAGATAATACTCTTGATTCCTCTCAAAGTAGTGCATACCATTTATTCACAAAAAGTAGGGATACATTTTCTTTTCTAAAATAAATTTAGTTAGTGTATTTTGTTTTTCTACAACCTATATTTCTCACTCTATTCCAGCACCACTCCTTTCCCAGAGAACAATCCATTATAACAAAGAATTTAAAAGATGCACAAAATAAATCAGCAAAACTAGCATATTGAAAATAGTTTTTCATTATATGCAGTTTAACATTCATAGTCTCCAACTCACAAAGAAATGGGGAGGGAGATCTCTTCTCATATTTCTTCTTTGGGGTCAACCTATATCATTATAATTTTACAGCATTAAGTTTCTAAACTCATAGGGTTGTGGGATTTTTAGTGACAGGGAAACCATTCCTTCCAAATAAGCATTATTCTTTCCATTCAAATTATCGTGGTCATTTTATATTGTTCTCCTGCTTCTGCTTATTTTCTGATTCTACTTCACTTTGTATCAATGCACATCATGTGACTATAAAAATGTTCCCAAGTTAATTAGAGTCACTCACTGTAGCAATTGCAATGAGGGCTCCTAGAGTTCAAGGAACTGAAAAAATGAGGACATTTGATCAGTTTTTCCTACCCATGCAGTTCTTTCAGTTAGTACCGAATACTTCTCAAATGAATAATTATGTGATAACTCAAGTATCCTCATTAGAAGGAGAAGAGTAAACCCACATACAAGATTTACATGACCAAAGAAGATGTATTAGCAGATAGTCTTTAATAGCTATCTGGGGACAAGAGTGAGATACTATGGGTGAGTTAATTTGTGTACAGATTGATATAATGGTGTGGCAGTTCCTCAAATTGTAGTGTAATGGCAGCCTCAAAGATGGTTTCAAGTACCATCTGTGATGTGTGTTAAAGATGCTCCCGACTTTGGAGGGATTCCTGAATGCTGATTCGTAGAGCAAGGAATTATGTGCTACTTCCATTTCCAGGTTGCTCTGGAATTTTTGAAGACAGTAATTTATTGAGAGATCAGAATATGTTAATAGAGTAGTCTGTGATCTACTTAAGGTTAGCTAGCACAAGCGTCATGGATAGTCTTCTCTCTGATGCTAGATAATATGAATAGTCTGGCTCTAGTTGGATAGTGTTCTCTGAAGTTCTTATTGGTCAAAGAGTGGGAGACCTTCTTGACCAGTTTTAAGGATAAGAACAAAGCAAAAAAAGAATTGAACATTTATTTGTTGTTGTTGTTTAATTATGTTCAGTCATGTCCATTTGAGGTTTCCTTGGTAAAGATACCAGAACAATTTGCTGTTTCCTTTTCCAGCTCATTTTACGGATGAGAAAACTGAGGCAAACAAGGTTAAATGACTTGTTCAAGATCACACAACTAGGAAGTGTCTGAGGCCAGACTTGAGCATAATGAGTCTTTCTGACTCTAGGTCCAGCACTCTATCCACTGTACCACCTACCTGCCCACTTATGTGATGCATACCCATCATCTGGCAAGTGACAAGAGGGAGGCTGTATGTTTTCCTCTCAAGTGATCTTTAGAAAGCATTTACGTTTTGTACCCTTGCGTTTCTACATGTTAACTCAGATTCCAAAGGGGAGAGAAAACTTCCAGATAAATTTCCTCTTAACAGAGTAAAAAGGCCTTATTTAATAATAGATAGATATACACATATACCCACACATACATACACATATATATATGCTTATACATTAAATACCAAGCAATATTAATTTATTTACATTTCTAAGAGTAAAGGATATAACTTGCAGTTATAAAATTCTAAGAAGCAAAATCATACTCCTCTAAAAAAGAAAAAAGGGCTAAGGAGTTACAGAAAGCAGACCTTGTAGAAAACATTTCAGAAGTTAAAGGTTTGTTGGCCCTGCTATGCCATACTTCTCTTATTCATATTTGGTCATTTCTTACATCACAATAATATCCCATTATATTGATGTGCCACAATTTATTTAGTCTTTACCTAACCTAATTCCAATCAAAATCTACTTTATTTCTGGTTCTTTACTATTGCAGATAGTGTTGATATAAATACTTTGGTGCTCATGAGATCTTTCCGTTGGTCATTGTATTCCTAGCAATAGAAATGCTAGATCAATGAATCTGGTTATTCTAGTCACTCCCATTTTATAATTCCAGATTGCTTTCCAGAGCTTCTCCAACAATGTATTAAATGTTTCCATCTTTCCATAATCCCTCCAATATTATATCCATCTTTTTCATCTGTGCATATTTGCTAGGTAAGTGGTGAAACTGCTGTTGTTTTGATTTTTATTTCTCTTATTATTAGTAAAAATTTGGGAAATTCTTTCATATTCATAGTTTTTAATTTTTTTGAGAGCTGTTGTTCATATCTTTTGAACAAGCATCTCTTGGAGAATGGCTTTTGACCTTGATACATTTCTGTTAGGGGCCTATGTCTTGAATATCAGTCTCTTATCAGAGATATGTGAAACAAAGAATTTTCCCACTTGACCACTTCCCTTCTTATTCCACTTTTATTCATTTCTTTCATACGAAAGCTTTTCCATTTCTCATAGTTGAAATTATCTGTTTCGTCTTTTGTAATCCTCTGTACCGTTTGTTTGCTTAACAATTCACCACATTGAAATACAGATGTATTTTTACTGTCCTGTTTTATCTTCTCTTTTTCTCTAGCCACCAACAGTAAGTTGCCAAGCCTAAATAAGGGTAAAGAACTCTTGGTCCTGCATTTGGGGAGAGAGAGAGTAAAGAGTAGTGTGGTCTGCGAGATTCCTGTGAATATCTAGTAATTCTGCAACAGGCCTCTATTAATTATGTGGCAATCCTTTGTGGGATGTTGGGGTGGGAAGGTAGTGAGAGAAAGGGGGAAACCATTCCTTCCAAAGTGCCGATTTCATTCCCTGTCACTCAAAATCCCACAGCCCTATGAACTCATTTTCATATGATTAGATGATATTTGACTAGGAAGTAACTTAGAAATAATTTTACAAATGAGGAAATGAGCCCACATCTTTGAAAGGCTGGTATGTGCAAGAGAGGAATTTTATTTCTTTAGTTTTGGTCCCAGAAGTGAGAACTAGTTGAGTGGAAGCTGCAAAGGGTAGGTAGGGGTGGAAATTTAGATTTGATGCCTAGAAAAGCTTTCTAACAATTAGAACTGTCCCAAAGTAGAAGGAGCTGTTTCTGTAGAGCCCATCATGGGCTCCCCATCAAGAAAGGTCTTCAGGCACAAACTGGATGGCTATTTCTAGAGTGTCTTCTAGTTGGGATTCTTTTTGGGTAAGAGTTGGACTGTGATGCCAGTGGGATCCCTTCCAACTCCACAATTCTGATTCTGGAAATGTAGAAACTATTAGGAAAAGCTAAAGCAATGTGTCTATGACCATACATGTAGTAATCAATCAATTAATAAATAAACATTTATTTAGTGTCTACTATGTGCCAGGTGCTGTCCTAAGCACTAGTGATACAAAAAAAAGACAAAAGACAGTCCCTGCCCTCAAAGAGCTCACAGTATTAAGTAACAGAGATGGAATAAGGTAAATAAGTGAGATTGAATAAAATGTATTCTATTGTTATAAAAAAATTTAAAACATTATAAATGAATAAGGGTTAGGGGAATTCATTTGTCATTTCATCATGTAAACTTTTATTGTGTGTCCAAACTCTACAGAGTTGCTAGTATGTATTATGTGCCTTAATATCACTAAAGATTATCAAAAAATGATAGAGGTATAATTTTTTTTCAATTTTGAAGATATTAAGACAAATTTAAAATCTAGATCCTAACATAAGTTCTGATTATTTTATTATTAATATTTCTCATTTCTATAGAATATTTTCAAAAATCTATGACAGAACAGAGATGGAGAAAGTTCATGCAGTAATGGGAATATAGTATTTTATGGTTTATAATATTTCCTTAAAACAACCTTGTGAGATAATTAAAGCAGGTATTAGCCCTATTTGACAAATGAGGAAGCAGAAGCTGAGAAATTAAAAGACTTGTCCAGGGTAATACAGCTAGCAAGTGAGTAATGAAATCCTATAGAATTTTAACTTCATTGTGCCAGATAAATGAAAGCTTAGAGGAAGCAGAGAGTTTGACAATTAAACCATCTTTCTACTATATGATTCTGCCAACTAGATAAGTGTCTACACTGTGCAATAGATGTGTAGTTTATAAGTCCTCCTCTTCTTAAATCATCCCCAGCACTCACCCATCAATAGAAAGAAGTTTTAGCTCTCCTCAGTTCTGTATTAGATAGAAGTTTGAAATGGTAATGCTTTGTCCCAGTAATATGACATCACAGTAGGCTATTTTGCTCATCTTATAAAGACTATCAAAAGAAAACTGGCCTATAGGTTGATAGATATGATTCTGATTCTACTCTGGTATTACTCTTTTCTTGAAAAAGTTACTTAATTTTGCCTCAATATCTCTAGCTATAAATAGGTATATGTGGGGAGTAGATATTTATTTACAGCATTGCTTGAAGTATGAAATGGTAGATGGACTAAAAATGTGATAAGTAAAACATTCTAGAGTACTAATGTGTCCTCAAGATTTGACTATTATATTTAATTTACTGAAAATGACTCAAAACTCCATTGGCCCAAATTTTTCATGGTAATTATATATGTTTGGAGGGGGAGCTAAACTTTAATTTTAAGAACTCTAGGGAAAATAATGTATTTTTAAGAAGCTGGTCATCTGCGTATGTGTATATGATTTAGAGATCTTACTAGTTGTGTCATTTTAGGTTTCATGGCTATTCTTTTTAAATGTGTAACAATTTTAGTTGGAAAAAGCCTCTAATCTGTAGTTTTAATTATATACCAATCAAATTGGGGAAAATCACATTGAGTAAAATTATTTAACTTATTTTCTTATTACAAACTCATTTTATTTTTCACCTCAATTGGATGTCAGCTAACAAACCCTGATAACATACTCAGTATTGATATGTTATAGCAAAGTTATTTATAAAAGAAAATGCCTGTTCTATTTCTAGGAGTTTAATCAGTAAGGCAGCACTAGATATAGATAAATCAGGTATGAAACTACACAAATTATATATTTCATTAGAGCAATAACAGAAGCCAGGTAGCTTTCAGGATCACAAGATAATTTCAGGAGGCAAAAACCCTCTGAAGCTATCAGGCCTGATTCTTTTTGCCTCAGAAATTATCATCAAAAATCAGTTATGAATTAATCATTTATGCATAATACTGCACATGGAGAAGGGGGGAAATGGGAGGAAAAGAGGAAGGAAAAAAGGAAGGAAGGAAGGAAGGAAGGAAGGAAGGAAGGAAGGAAGAAGGGAGGAAGGAGGAATGAAGGAAGGAAGAAAAAGGAGATTTCTGCTAACTTATAATTGAACACAAATGTATTTACTATGCAATAGATATAATTGAATGATAGTGAAAATACTTGAAAACTATCTTAATATTTAGTGATTTGTAGCACAAGGTATTATTGACCACCTAAAAACGAATGAATAGATTCTCTAGTTTCCCATAAACAATACCAAGTACAGAGGAAAACAACAGACACAGGTAGTTTGAGTGCTGTCCATGCCTAACACAACCAAAGCCATATAATTCTGGGCATGGACTTTTATTTATTTCTGTTATAAAAATTTTTTTCCTTCCACCTGCCTCCACCTACTGAAAAGAAATGTAGAACTCTTCTGCCATACAGAGTAATTTTATTTTTATTGATATATTTTTACAAAACATAAATATCAATAAACAAACAAACCCAACTTAAATCACATTACCACTTTGCCACCAAACGACCTAGTCTTGATTATTATTACTAATCAAGGACATTTTCACGTCTGCCTTCTGCTGATTGTTAATAGGAAGGACAGATATGTGCTATTATTTTCCACATTTTATGCAAAATAATAACTGAGGACGGCCCAGCAGTAATGTCCACTACTTGCACGTTTGGACTAATTCAAAGCTCCACCAGCAATAAATTGGCCCAACTGTTCAGAACAATTTGGAATCATGAAAAATAAGTTATTAAATTGTCCATACCCTTTGATTCACTCCTGAATTAATATAACAAAGAGGGAAATGACAGGAAAAGACCCTTATGTTTCTAACTACATGGATTTTGCTTCTGCTAAGGTTTTAGGCTTTGTGGAATCAAATTGTCTGTTTTGTCTTTTGCAGTTTCCTTGTTTCCCTATTGACAGTTTTGATAAGTATAACCATTTTTCCTATACATTTTAAATGGTTATTTTTAAAAATCATTTTGGATTTTATTGTGTATATAGTGGTATACAGTGTGTATAGTATACAGTATATTGTGGTATACAGTGTAGTGTTGATCTAAACCTATCTTCTGTCAAACTATTATCTAGTTTTCATAGCAGCTCTTATCAAATTAATAGTTCTTTCCTCAGTAATTTGTATTATTGGGTTTCTCAAATACTAGATTGATAAATTAATTCATTTGTAGGCCTCTCTTGTCAATTACATTGCAACAAAAAGATTTTTTTTCAGTTTTTTAAGCACATACAAGATCTTATATTATTGTTTTGTAGTATAATTTCAGATCTGATAGTGTCAAACCCTGTTGATTACTCCTTTTTTCATTTTCTCTCTTCATATTTTTGACCTTTACCCCCTGTGAATCATTTTATTATTTTTTTTCTGTTTCAATAAAGTTAATGTGATTGACCTATAGTTAAACCTATAGGCTAATTTGAGTAGTATATTTATTTCTGCTACATTCACATGATCCAGCAAAAGAGCAATAAATATCTCTCAAATTATTAGGTCTTCCTTTATTTTTCTTTCATAGTTATAAGTTCACTCCCTTCACTTAGTTGAAAATTGTGTCTTCTTTTGTCCTTCAGTTTTAGAACATTTCCTTGATTGTCTACATTTATTAAAGATAACTGAGGACAGCTCATCAGTAATGTCCACTAATTATTTTTTGCCAGAAATCCAAGATGGAGTTCTTCTTATCAACCCACCTTATTATGGTGATTAATAAAAGGATTTTAGGTAGTCATGTTAAGTGAAGTTTCAGACCTTCCAGGACATGCGTGACCCATTCCCTGGACATGGCTGCCTCGTATACTGTTTTATGTGCATTTCTGGTTTCCTTCCTCTACTAACAACTTCAGAGGACTCAGGTGTCTAACTTGCATCCCTCAGTGGAATATGAGGAGGAAGACTGAGGGGAGGAAGAGTGATGTTTTCAAAAACTTCCATCTTCCAGAGCAGGGTCTCTCTCAGCCACTTCCTTACTCCAAAGTCTTTCTGTGTCAGGTCACTTAGGGATTGGCATCCCAAAAGGTATAGTTCAGCACAGAGTGCCTAAAATATATCAGAACCTTTTGTTGTGCTTCTGTTGGCAGCCAGAACTAACACTTACCTTATAAACTAGCCACGTTGTATTAAGCTTATTCTTCATGTAATTATATTTAAGAGGAGCCTGAGGTTCGACTTATAGTATAAGCCCTTCATAAACTTCTTCTGTAAGGTTATACTTTTGACAATTGACATAGTTCACATAATAGAAACAATCAGTTAATTACATCTAAAAGCAAATTGATACTTACAACAACCATATCACATGCTTCAGTACATTAGCAGATATGTGATCTCTTTGGCTAGGATATTCTCTTCGTTTATGTATATTGCAATCTATGCTTTCTCAACATACCCAATTCTCTTCTACATTCTGCCTTTGATTTTACCTCATGGATCAACCCAGTGTGTCGGAGGTCTTCCTATTTGTCACTTCAAGGACTATGGCATAGTACTTGTATTGTGAACCATTTGGACTTCCCCTACTCTTGTGGTATAAACACCCCACATCTATTTTTTATCACATTTCCTGAATAATATCTCTTTTGCCATTTCTTATGACTAGGTTATCACTGGAAATATGTTATACAAGGAATCTACTTGTAGAGGATGACAATTAGTCCCAGTACATTACAGTTTCCCCTCAATGAGATCTATGATTACTCAAAAAAGCTCAATATCTGTCCATACAGGTAAAAATTAAATGGATAAAAAATGCTTATTGTCCAGGCTATGACAAGTAGTTGGAAGGTGTAACCATGGAATTAATGCAGTACACAATGCAGATGGACAGTGGGGTGGACCTAGAATTAAGCAGGAGGAAGAAGGGAAGTTGAACTGTATTTGGGAAATTATGCAATACTTTTGATCCTCACAAATTGTTCTCTGGCACTTTAGCACACATATATACATATATGTATCAGGTATGTAGTGCATGCCTCGTGTGTATGTGTACATTTGTGTGTGTTATAGGTATGTGCATAAACACGTGTGCATACATATATACGCATATATTAATATAAATGACATCCTAGTGACGCTATAGAGTCTTGAATCTTAGATTACCACACACTCCAGTTAATCAGAATTACTATACTATGTAACTGTGAAAAGTATACTTGGTTCAGATTCTATGACAAGAAAATTATCTTCCATAGGAAAAAAATAAACTTTTATCCTGTCACCTACAAAACTGAAACCTTTATCAATATAGAAAAAAGTAATTTTCTATTAAATTATAGTAATTTACATTTAGAACAACTAGGTGCCATAGCACATAAAGCACTGTACATGGAGTCAGGAAAATTTGAGTTCAAAACCAGCCTCAGACACTTACTGTGTGTGACTCTGGGCAGATAACCTCTCTCAGCCTCAGTTTCCTACTCCATAAAATGGGGATAACAATAGTGCCTACCTCCCAGGGTTGTTACATCCTTTCATAATATTTGTAAAGTGCTTTGTCAGCCTTCGAGTCCTACATAAATGCTACTAGCTATTAGGAGTGATGTTATTTACACAGCACCTTAAAACTTATACAACAATCCTATAAAATAGGTATAATGAACATTTTTCAAAGGAGGAAATAGAAGTCAATATATTGTTTTTTTCATACATATTAACTTCAGCTCTACCTTTTTTTTAATTTAAAGTTTATACAGAGATTATGAAGAACCAGTATGTCTAAATATAAATAATTTTCTCTGTTCTACTCTGCCATTGGCAAAAATTGTCAAGATGTTTTGTTTTGGCTAATACAGAATTTCCCAAAATTTTTAGCTTTTCCAGAACTCTCAATACTCCAGATACTAGGAAAAATCCACCACAACTGATTAATTCATTTCAACTCATCAAATATTTTTTAATCCTCTACCAGAGATCTGTTTTTAAAGCAGAGATTGCAAGGTATTTTATCAACAAGATTTTTTTTAAAACACAAACTGTAAGAATGAAAGCTCTTCATCAAGGATGAACATTTATGTAATGTCTTCTACGAGAGCCAAGGTATGAATACAATGTGGGATTACCTGTCTCCAGACCCAACTCCCTCCCAAGAGGATCAAGGGGAGATAGCTGCAGAAAGGGAAAAAGAGGGGAAAGGACAAAGGGGGGCATCTTTTTCCTAGGAAGCCCCTAACCTGCATATGGACATGAAAGGGAGAGAGAGTATGCAAAGACATTTACCTAGGACTGAGGCAGAGGAATGTTAACATTTCAGACTTCACCAGCAAAGCCATCCACTACACCATGATTCCTTGGTTATCCACAGGAATTCAGAAGTTCAAATATGCTTTCCAAGTAATTTTACTATAACCATAAGAGATGTTGGTGTTTTCCTAATTCCCATAAGTGTCCTCATTTTCTTTAGCCCCACAAAATATTTCTTGGGATTTGAAGGATTATGAAGTCAATTGAATTAGCTCTGATAATGTTAGGACTTAATTTTTATAAGAATGTGAAGGGCAAATGCACTTAGAATTACTACTTTCTTCAGCAATGTCAGAAATATTTAGACTTTGTTGATTAAGAAGCTGTGAGTGCACTTTAGCCAAGAGAATTCAGCCCAGATATGTGCCTGGACTCATGAGTTGCCAATAAACATAAGAGAATTTTTTTTTAATGAATTGAAAGTTTAAGGTTTAACTAGTCTGTACATATAACTCTCCAATCCTCACACTCTGGGGTCTTCTAGGCCTCCTATTAGGAGTTTCAAGGTATATTGCCAATGAAGTCCCCCCCCCCCAAATAATGAGAATGTTTCATCATAAGGTCCAGGATGAAAAGCTTTCTGTTTATGATTATTTGTCCTCCATGACTTCTTATGCATGCTAGATCTTGTTTTAATAAGCATTTGTGATTCTAATCTGCACGGATATTTTAAAAGTTTCCAAAGATACTTGGATATTCATTTTAGCTATTACACAACTGGAAATTTGAGTTTATTTGGAGATGGCTTGACTAAGATCATTAGCCCTAACTTCCCTGGTGTTCTCCTAAATGTTTTCAGTGGTTTGCTTGGGAAAGTTGCCAACATCTTAAGCTTCCAGTGGTGATACTAAGATTTGTGTGTTCCTATGAAGCTTTTATAATGTTACAGTTAACATTTGTGTGCATAATTAAATGTGCTTGGTATTTTGGCTTTATAACCAAAACTCCCTTATGAATTATACTCACTATAAAGATAATTTTGCATGGCTGATGACCAGAGTTTATCTTGTGGTTTTTTAACCAACATTTCTTGAACTCCTTCTAGGTAGAAAACTGTAGTAGGTACTGAGTGGGTATACATAAGAGATGAGACACAACCCTGCCTTTGAAACAATAAAAACAAAAAGAGTAAGAACAAAGCATCTGTGGGTGTAACTAGCACCCAGAAGACTTGCAAAATGAAATTGTCCCTCACTGTTTGAGCTCTGTTTATTTAGCAATCATTCAGTAAAAGGGCCCTTTATGAAATCTTTGCTCAGGAGTCCCAAATTTAAAACTATGTCACTGATAATAACATAGCAACAAATAAAAAAAAAGATACAGTGAACACAAAATATATAAATACTTGGGGGATATAGAGTGATCAAGCATTCTGTGTGTAGTAGATCTGAGTACACAATCTAGAATACACAAAATGAATCTACTCATATACCAGTATAGAATTCTTTAGGTCTGTCTATAATACACAAGGATCCTGGTTGTCAGGATTTTCTTTATTTTACAAATATTTCCATGAACTGCTATTTCTTGATGATCCACTAGTTCTCGGATCACCTAGTCATTCATTTATTGATTCATTCATTTAAAATTTGCCAAGCTACTGCTAAGTATTAAGGATCTCCCCTTGTCTTTTCTTCTTGATAGCTCTTTTACTGCTAAGTTCTCCTTTTAAAGGTTTTTCACTGGCCACTAACATTTCTTCCAAAGCTAGGTCCAGGAAGAAAGAGATAAATTGTGTTCACTATTTAAGAGGCAGTAGTTACAGGCTCTTTGGAAAGAAAGGAGACTGAAACTAATAGCTAAAATAGGACTTGGGTCTCCAAGTACAATAGATAAATACTGAATGGTTCATCTCCACGTACACATGTATTTATACACGTCTGTGTATATACACATTTCTCCATACATGTATATTTATGTACAAAGATTGCACAAGATCCATATGTATAGAAACATGTGTGCATGTATCTATGCATACATTTTTGATACATCCTTAATGGCATGAAAAGGATTGAGGGGTTGAGCCACAAACTACAGTCCACATGGCCAGTATGTGTGAAAGGCAGGACTCAGACCTAGGTTGTCCTAAGTACACTGCTGGTCCTATAGTCACAGTTGCCATTCTGCAAAGTATTCATCATTATCTTTCTTTTTTTCCGTAGAATATTTTATGGAATATATATAACAACATAGAATATAATACATAGTTTTTTATGTTAGTATAGAGTATATACTATAGAAAATGTCATTTTCTTCAAGGTATCATTGCAGAGCTGAATTAGGTATCAAAGTTTTAGTTTGCTTTTTAGAAAACTTATTTTAAGGAAGTTAGTCTTTCAAATGCAAACTCAATTCTCTTTTTCACATGTTTCAACAGTTCCCACTGGGATGAAGAAACAGATGATGTCTAGATGATATCTTAAAGGGTTAGGAAATTACTTGGAATGTCATCCTGGTAAAAGTATTCAGTTTAAAAAAGGAAGAGCAATGTCTATATTTTCTCTTCATCATTTCACCAACATTGTGGGAATGATTATTGAACGACGTTTGATATATCATCAGAATTGCCCAGTTCTCAGTTCTCAAAAGAACTGTTTTCTGAAGTCAATGAAAGAGTCTCAAGAATTGGAACAAAGTACTTCTGCATGTTCTAGAAAGATCTGACTGAAAATATTTCAAGGATCTGTGATTTCCTTGTCAGGCTCCTCTCCACTAAGATCGCAACTATTCTGTGACTGAGTAGACATTCTTCCAGTTAACCTACAGCCAACTTGATGACCTTGTCATAATTCACCTAGGCATTATAGCCCACCACTGGGCTACTTCTCAAAGTCATTCCACTCAGGTTTGGGATCTGCCAAACATACTCTGCCTTCATAGCCTTCAGTTACCTCCATGTCATGATAAAGCCTCAAATTTTAATGTGGGTGGGATCTCTTAAGACATTAGTCTAAATGTGATATAGTACCAGAGAAAATCTTTCAATCCCATCCCATAGGAAGGCATAGAAACAATGAGAAGTCGATTAGTAAAGGGTGAGTTAAGAATAACAAAAAAGCTAAATCCAACTTTCACTACTAAAAACATGTCTCTTTGGAGTAGGCCCATATTATTTTATTAGTAAATTTAACATAAAATAATATATCATGATTTTATTCTATAGCATTTAAATGAATCAAAATAAGATTTCTTTAGGTCAAGTAGCCTTTATTAATCATCACTGTTATCATAGACTTTCATTTCCCTCTGCTCAACCAAGAAGTCACTAGATGTTATATATTTCCTGAAAAATAATACCCATTTACCTTATCACCCCCACACCTTCAAATCAACTCATTGCAAATAGAAGCAAAACAAAACATCTATAAGAAACTTATTATCTATAGTCATAATCATTTTCATAGCTAAATATTTTTATTAAAGGAAATATACATGATCTATTTGAGAGCTTGAAGATTTTCATTTTTAACTGCAGAGTCTTTGTTCTATTTTTAACCCCAAACTATTTTCTGGAATTCAGATGTCAAATACTCCAAATCATAACAAGAGACTAGAATCTGGGCTGCATGATGTCAATTGATGGCCAGCCATGGGTATAGAGTTTTTGAAAATTCATGTATAGCAGTTGCTTTGAGCTAGGAATTGCTTGATTGAAAACATTCTTAAATTGCCTCAATATGACCTTTAGAGTAGAGTCTAAGCCCTGGAAATTTATTGTGGAGGAGGAATAGAGAAGAGAAAGGGGATAGGAGGAACGGAAGGAGTTAAGTTGGTGATGAAATAAAAGGTAGGTTGCTACCTGTTTGTGTTAGCCAGGTTGGAATAATTTAGTTGTTGTATAGTCAATGATGTGATCCATGTGAAGTTACTTGCTGTTTTTATTGTTTAATGAAATATCTCAAAAGGTTTCAAGAAATCAGCTTATCTTTCAAATTTATGTAATATCATTTTAACATACAATTTCATTTCCTGAATAAACAACAACAGCAGAATATTGTAATGTCAGAGAAGGAAACTAATGCTTTGCAAAAGTCCCATTTGTTTCTTCCTACCACTGTTCATTTAATACTCTGTTACATTTATTTCTTTGCCTATCTGACAGTATAGAAAGGTTATTGAGCTGGAGCCAATCCAGACTCAAGATACAGCAATTTCTGTTCAGAAGTTTTATACTGCTTTCTCAAAAATCTCTGTATGGGGTATAATAATGGAAGTCTCCAGGCTTGGATATGGAAGGGCAATTGTTTAGCCTAGTCTGGGAAAAGCTTTTCAAAGGGCAGTACAAATTGTGACTATTAAATGCCATAGATTCAAGAAAAACAAAGTCCAACTGGAGGATGCCGTAGAATTACAGTAATACAAACAGTATTTATAGTGGATTATTGGAGCCTGAGTTGCAATGTAATCATAGCTATTTTATAGTGACAATCCTTACTTCAATGCCAGTCTATTGCCTGTAAGCATAAAAAAAGGCCATGTGACATAGTTTATATAATGTGTCACTTTACAATGAAGCCAAGATTGACTACTCATTTTATATGCTCCTCCTCCTTGGGTCCTTGAAAAACATTCTTTTTTAATAGCATGCAATCCATTCCTCTCATTCTTATTTACAGTCGTTCCTACTCTGTAAGCCTTGCTGAAAAGACAAAAATAAGAAAAAGAAACTGTGGGAGAGAACAAAATCCAAAACAAATCGGGTAAACTCGAGGGACTTTATTTTTTTACTAAGGGTATTCACATAAGGAAAATGAAACTTTTGTAATCCCCATAATTTGGCCAGAACAATTGTAAAAGTACACACTTCCTGTATTAGTCATTTTCTGTTGCCTAGCTGCAAAGTATAAATATATTATAAAACTGTTTTATATCATGAGCATATACATCTGTCAATGGATTTTTTTAAGTTCCATCTCTCCCCTCCCCAAAACAGATATAATTATCTTAAATTCTGATGCATCTAGCATGATGTAAAAATGCAGTTTGATTCTCTCTAGTTTAAATACTGGTCTGTTCTGAGGTTGGGTGGAGAAATAAATATTGAGAAAATTAAAACATCAGTGTTAGAAATGATATGTGGTAAAACCCATGTAAGGAAGAACCATTTGCTTAAATTCTAAAATGAATGAGATAATTAATTGCAGGTTTCAGTCTCCTAGCAGTGTTGTAGCACAAACTGTTGCAAGACAAATGGTGATATTAGGAGGGTTTAAAGGCAACTAGTACCTGAATGTATATTCCTAATTCTTCCCTTCCTCAGACTCATTTTCAGTCTGGCATGATACAAAGAAGGGCTAGAGTTGCTTGTGGACACAGAATTGGTCTCTTTCCCCTGTTCTTTGATATAAGGGGCTGGAGCCAATATATCTTTTATCACCATATTTTTTATCGCCATATTTTAATGAGTCATATATAGCAAGAAGGTCCGGAAAAGGGCAGGGTGTTTTTTCTGGACCAGTTGTCTTGTGTGTGTGTGTGTGTGTGTGTGTGTGTGTGTGTGTTTTGAGCTGCTTTCAGTTAAAAAAAATAATAATAATAAAACCAAGCACACTTCCTCAATGTTTATGTATATACTCATTTATAAATCATACACATGTAGTATTGTACTAATAATTGTGTGCATTACAAGACACACAAAAATAGACATTTTAAAAGGCTGAGATAAAGATGAAATCCTATTTGATCCTAAAGTCAATAGAGAGTCACTAGTTTTTATTGAATGAGGGAATGTCATGGCCAGACCTATACTTTGTGACAATCATTTTGACAGTTATATGGAGGATAGATAGGAGTTGGATTAGACTTAAAGCAAAGAGGCCAATTAGAAAGCTATTGAAAAAGTCTGGGTGAGAAGTGTTGAGGGCCTGAGCTTGAGCAGTGGCATATGGGTAGAAAAAAGGACAGATACCAAAGAGATATTGTGGAGGCCGATTGGATATGTGGGATAACGGCAAGTAGGAACTTAAAGATGATACCAAGATGGGAGGTGACTTGAAGGATGGTGGTGCACTTGGAAGAAGTATGGTGGAATGGAAGAGAATAAAGACACACAATGTAGTCCATGTATAACAACACATGCATGCCCTCATCAGAGAAGGGGCCGTGCTTTATGAGCAAAGCAGAACTGAAATAACTCAAAAAAAAAAAAAAAAACAGTGATGCATGAATTTAGAGAACCCATTCCAAATGTTCAGATGGACAATTTGTGCCTGTCTGTGGTGGAACATTTTGAGCCTGTGTTGGTGTGATCAGCCACAGTAGGACACATTGTAATTCGATTCTAACATACTGATGTCATTTGGGTTCTCTTGAAGAACAAAGGACAAACCAACAAACAAACCAACCAACTCATCTCGTGACCTCCTGTGTCTCCCCCTCAATGAAAAGGGGTACTAGCCAAAACCATGTGGTGATCTGGAGCACAAGAAGGGTACGTATGCTGGGTTCTGGGGTAATTTCCCCAATAATGCCCAGTGGTACCAGTGAGGCCGCTGCTGTCAGTGTCTAGATAGCCATCAGTTTATTGCTGAGTTATAATCACAATGAGGGGCAGCACTTGGTCCATAAAAGAGGAGTTTGGGAACTTACACCATGGAGGGAGGGCTCAGAGTAGTAGAATATTCAATGATCAGGACAGATATGGTTTTGGCTAGAAAGGGTAGACTGCAGCTCATCTTCTCACCTTTGTGTTGATATCATACATATTTTCAGAGCATTAGTTCCCTTGGAACAAGGCTGCTTTGGGGGTTCTTGCTCCCATTTTGAGACTACTGTTCTAAACAAACCAACTACTTCAGAGTTTTGTCCTGAAGTCTTATATGGGTGGATGAGTATAAAAGAGCTCCTATCTTTATTATTCATACCTGAACAGCAAAGAACACAACTCATATTGCAGCCATGGCCCCAGCTGTATTTGGGCACCATGCCCTGTCTCCAAAGGGGCAAGTAAGCACACCGATTAGAAGTTCATATCAGGAATGTTGAGAGATGATTTGGAGCTTGGGAAGTTGCATCGGTTCTCCTCAAGATTTCAACAACTAGGTACTAGGGCAGCATGGGGAACCTGCGGCCTCGAGACCACATGTGGCCCTTTAGGTCCTCAAGTGTGGCCCTTTGCCCGAAGCCATTTTTTTCCATGAAGTCAGAGGGCCATAGGTTCCCCATCCATGCACTAGGAATATTCCCTACAGCATAGCAAACAATTATAAAAAGCCAGTGCGTGTCCCATTTTGGGATAAGAAATCAGCTCCTTGTCTTTTCAGTATTGAGATGACTGATGAGTTAGAGTCCTTTGGTATGAGTGACTCTGTCTTAGGATAGGCCTCATATTAGGTATCAACAAATACTTGTCTACCGATTGATTATTGACCATCACAGAAGTGTGGGAGTTCATGGACTCTGTCATATTTCAGGGTTCCGTTACCAGTCCTATATAACAAGAGAAAAGTCAATCACTCTCTGTGTGCCATAGGTGTAAAGTTTAGGCAAAATTAGACCCAGAAAATATATGTTTCCTGCAGTGAGATCACAAGACACAAAATGCTATCTGAATAATGACTGTCATGAAAGCCGCAAAGGACTAGTAGGCTCCTTAAGGATATGTTGTATATATGTTGCCCCTATTCAGCAGCTGTCTTGATGATCTAACTGGCAGGTGTATTGATCAGGATCTCTCTTGTTCCCAGTAAATTCTGGCTCTGTTGTTGGCAAACAAGTGATAAAAGAAATAAAATAACATTCCTCAAATACAAGAGTGTATTTGCCACAATTTTTTTTTTTAGTTCTTTGGGCCAAAAAGGAGGACTTCATTACCAGATCTGAGGAAGCTTCATTTCCTTTCTGCAGAGAAAAAAATGTTAACTGCAATAGAATCATATCTTTCTATGCCAATCCATATTTTCAAGGATCTGTTCTCAGACTTAAAACTCACTGTGTGATAATACTTCATGTTTCTACTCTGCCTCCCTTCCACAAAGTTTAAAAAATTTCTTCTGACATCGGTATTCCATTAAATCCTGATCCTTCTGGCTAGTGGAGTTGGAAGAGTGACACATACTATACCAACCAGCAGATAACCCAAAAGATATTTATACTATTAAAAGCTTAAGAATATTGTTATAATTAATTATATTATTAATATATTATATTTAAGTAGATTAAAACTAATAACTTAATAATATTAAGCTATTAAAACTGCACTAAGACTTTAGGGACATAAATTTAAACTTGGATCTCATAGCATTTTTTTTTCTCCCTTGAATAGTTTTCCCCTAAGTCTTTTGCTCTGGGTGATGTTAAAATTAGACTATGAGAGAAAGAAGGAGAATTCCAAACACGTTAGGGCCAAGACAAAGCCAGCCTGGTTAAAGAATTTGCTGCTGCTAATCAACAAAATAGTTTAAAAAGAAGTAGCTATTATCTCATTTATCTTCACACTAGGTAGAGATAAAATCAAAGCTTTATGTATTATTATGGTTTTGGAAAGATTGAGCACAGAACGGTTCACCAAATCCCAGAACACTATAATTAGGGAAGGTGCCATAAGACAGAAAGAGATAGTTTCCTGGTGTGTTTGTCTGTGTATGTGTATTAATAAGAGAAATTCTATTTTACACAGTATATGTAAACACACATGTGTATGCACATGCACCTACACACACACACAAAGTAGTACAAACTAGAGGGGAAGAAAACAGGTTCCAGAAGTTTTTAGGTAAATAAATGAATTTGGAGGGAGTTCTCATATCAGTGGATGTAGGTCAATGAGAAATCCATAATTTGGAACCTAGGGATACTTCTCAAAGGCTGCTTTCTTCAGTCAATAACTTCATTGTTTTTCCAATCACCTGAATTCAAAACACAGAAATTGTCTTTACCTTTTTCTTTCCTACCTCCCTCCTCATAGCAGCCTCTAGGTTTATACTTCCTTCCAAATTTCTCAGAATCTACCTACCTTTTCATTCCAACAGATGATACAATTAGGCCTTATTCAAGTCCATTTAACTCAATTCAGCCATTTTTTTAAACATTGTGCTAGGCATTGAAGACACAAAGACAAGAAAGGAAACAATAACTGCCCTCAGGTGATTTAAGTGTAACAGTGTTTGCTCTGGACCCCAGTGCCTAGAAGATAACTGCTACATTTCAACCTCTCTTCTGGGTTTGTTTTTTTTTTTTTTTTTGGCGCTCCTACAGGCTTGGGAAAGGTATCTCTCAGCTCTGCCTCTACCAATTGTGTCCCCTCACACACATTTTTAAAGGTCCAAGAACCTCGGTTCTATTTAATCATTTAATGTCAGATTAGCTTTTACAAAGAAACATTTTCTTAAAAAAATATAGCAAGAACAAACGTAAAAGCATAATCCCTCCCCACAGCAACTTGGTCTCTGAGGAAGGAAGGGGAAAATCTTTGCAGTTTCATTCAGTTCTTATATAGCACTAATTCCAACAGGTTCCAAATCAAAAGCCCCCCTGGTTTAGCTTCTTGGGACCCTTGGCTTTTCAGGGCTTCCCTACTGGACTGGCAACAACATTTGATCTGGAATTCTATCCCCATGGCTTTTGTGCCTACCCTATGCCAGGCAGCATGCTAAAAATAAAAATAAGAGAAGCTTATTTTCTTTTGACAGTTCTTACCCTCAAGGAACTTATAGTCTAATGTGAGGTAGGATGCAAACAAAGATATACTTTGCAGCTCATATACAGGATAAATAAAAATAATTAAAAGAGGGAAGGCACTGGAATTAATAAGGTTGGGAAAGGCTTCCTGTAGGGAGTGGGATTATATTTAGGATTTAAAGGAAGATGGGGGGGGGTCACAGTTGAAAGAGAACATAGCAGGCATGAAAGACAGCCAGAGAGAATGTATGGAGTGCAGTGATGGGATTTCTTATAGTGGAATAGGCTGGAGGCCCGTGTCAGTGTTTAGAAGAGTATGTATTTGGAAGTAAAGTGCAAGATCACTGGAAAGATATGAGGGGGGCTAGATTATGAAGAGCTTTGAATGCCAAGCAGAGCATTTTGCATTTGTTCTTGGAGGATGTAGGAAGCCACTGGAATTGATTAAGTGGGGGAGGGAGAGGTAACATGATCAGATTTGCTTTTTACCTTTAGTGACTGAATGGAGAATTGATTGGAGTAGAGAGAGATTTGAGGCAAGCAGACCCCCAGCAGGTTACTGCAATAATCAAAGTACTAAATGATAAGGGCCTGGGCTAAAGTGGTGTCAGCATCAGAAAAGAGAAGGGGGAGTATTGAGGAGATGCTGCAAAGGTGAATTCCACAGGCTTTCGCAGCAGATTGGATATGGGAGGGAGGGTGGGGGGAAAGATAGTGAGGAATCCAGGATGATTTCTTGGTTGTGAACCTGAGAATATGGGAGGATGATATTACCATAATATCATACTATCATAATAATGGGAATATTAGAAAGGGGGTGGGGTTTAGGGGAAAAGATAATTAATTCTGTTTTGGACATTGGGTTTAAGATGTCTACTGAACATCCAATTCAAGATATCTGAAAGGCAGCTGGAGACATGAAATTGGAGGTCAGCAGAGAGTTCGGAACGGGACAGGATAGCTAGATGTGAGAATCATCAACATGAAGATGGTAATTAAATCCATGTGAGATGGTGAAATCACTAAGAGAAGTAGTATAGAGGGAAAAGAGAAGAGAACTCAGGACAGAACCCTGAGAAACCTACATTTAGAGAGCATTATCTGGAGAAAGATCCAGCAAAGGGGACAGAGAAGGAGTGGTCAGAGAAGAAGGAGGAAAACCAGAAGAAAGTGGTGTTCTGAAAACCTAAAGAGAAGAGAGTATCAAGGAGGAGAAAGAAGAGTGATCAACAGTGTCCAAGAATGCAGAGAGATCAAGGAAAATGAGGATAGAGAAAAGGCCACTGGATTTGTCAACCAATAGATTATTAGTAACTTTAGAGAGATCAGTTTCAATTGAATGATAAGGTCAGATGCCAGACTGTAAGGGGTTAAGGAGATAGCACTACCATGTTGATCTTCTGAAAAACTTATTTCATCCCCATTGACTACAGAGTTCAGACCTCACAGTCTAACATTTGGAATGCAAAGCCCTCTATTAGATGGTGTCACCCTCCATTTCCAGCTTCATTTCTCACCACTTCCCCATTCATGGCTTCTGCTGAGGCCAAACTAGCATAAATACTGGCTTCTCCTCCCCTGGATGCATCATGTACTCTCCTACCTGTCTATCTTTGCTCAAACTGTTTTCTTCCCTTAGAATAGTCTTCCACCAATTTTCTACCAAAGTAAATAATACTCTTATTTCAAAGACCAATCAGAATCTTTGTAAAATCTTCCCTTGTGAAATAAGATATACAGGCACTGGGGTATGGAGATCCATCTTGCCCTACTGGAAAGTGGGAGAAGGGATGGGGGAGGATGTAGGAGAGAGCAGATTGGGGTAGGGGGTATTCAGTGGGATCACTGTTTTGGGGTGGTGGGTAGGGGAAAGACAGGGAGAAAATTTGTAACTCAGAATCTCGTGGAAATGAATGTTGTAAACTAAAAATAACCATAAAATCTAAAAAAAAAATGTTTCCTTGTGTACCCTTCTTACCCCAGTCTAAAGTGATCTCTCAATCCTTCAATTCCAATATTAAAAGACATTTAGAGAGTCATGTATTATTAAAAGCACCACCTTCCCTCAGTATAAAACTATAAAGTTCTTAAGGCTGGGGGTTATGTCACATCCTCACAAAACTTGCCCAGTATTGTACCTTGAATTCAAGAAAAAGTTTTAAGTTGACTGATTGATTAATTGAAGCTTAGATACATCCATATCTCTCAGGTCACTGTCTCCTGTGGTGACACTGATACAGAAAAGTGGGATAGGAAGCCCGTGGGTTTGACCCAGTGTGCCATTTCCCTTTCCCTTCAAGCTCCTAAGCTACAGAACCATGATTCAAATTCAGACCTCTGGCTTTCACTTTAGAGCTCTTTCCACCAATTATGATATTCAAGTACTCAGGCTTTATTGATGTATTTTGTTTACCTTCCTCTAATCCCTGTTCCTATGTTTTCTCCCTTCTCACAACCCTGTTCATTATATCCTGTGTCTCATGTAGTTTTATCAGCTATATTGAGCATTATATATAACCACTGAAAAAAATCCCTGGCCAAGTATATTTAGTTGGCAGTCCAGTAGGTCATGTGTTTTATTCTCCAGTCACCTTCCCTTTCATTCTTTCCCTCAAATGAAGCATCTGCCTCAAAACAAACCAAGCAAAGGGAGGGGGGAAAATCCATCCCAGTATACTCCAGATAAAGTGGTTCCTCTAAAAGGGGGAAAGAAATAAAAGATCTTGATGAATGCCTCCTGGCCAAAACAATGCTTACTGCCTTCTCCTGAAATGAAATTGTATGAAAACAGAGATCTGAGTTATATCGGCTTGGGTAGGGAGGAAATCCTACTCAGAGGCCGAGCTGAAGTTGCTTTGATGTTTGATGAGGGCCTTTGCCACTGCCTTTTGCTTCATTATCCCTGAAATGAATGGAGAGCTTTAAGAAATAGCTCATTTACTATTCCTGTAAATCAACAATACAAATCAACTCCCAGGACTAAAGTAAATTAAGCTTTCCTCTGTAATCATTCTGCTGAATTTTCTGGAAATTTGTCTCTTTGAGAACTTGGAACATAGAACCCAAAGGGAGACCCTCCCCCCAAGACTAAAACCACAGGCTGACCTGTTTACAAAGCACTTTCCATACTTGATTGAATTTGATGTTTCTCACAGACCTCTGAGATGGTGATACAACCATTATCCCTATTTACAGGTGAGACCAGTAGCTATGTAACCTTGGGCAGCTCATCTAATCCTTTTGCCTAATGGGGCTTCAGTAGCTCACTTAAAAAATACATGAGTTTAATTAAATGGTGTTTTCCAAGCTCTTTGATTTGGTTGTTTTAAGACATAGATTTTCCCATTCCTCAGGCTTCGGTGCAGTAGGGATTGGGGCTCCCTGGTCCTTCATCGAGCAGGGTTTTTCCTCCCTTCTCTTCTTTCTTCCGTTTTTGTCTAAGAACTGGTTTTAAGAACAGCTGTATATGGCATTTTCCTTCCCCAGTGTTTCAGCATTCCTTCTCAGCACTGCCTGACAGCAAGCAGTTGGTGATTCTCTGAACTCTGCTAGCAGTGAAAATTTTCCATCTAGTGTCCCAAATTGTTCACAAATGCTTCTCATAGCAACAGAACAGCAGTAGCAGCAACATGGTCAGCAAGAGTCTGAGCTGGCTCTTAGTGACTTTTCATCTTGACAAATGTAGTTCAGATAAGCAAATAACTTGCGGAATCGTAGAAGGATCTATATATGTGATCATTTCCCTGCAATTTATTCTTAACGAACTTGTTCTCTTTTCAGGGTTTCCACCATAAGGGACAGGAATTCAGAGTGAATCTATGAATTGCCAAAGAAAGTAATGATCACTATTAACACTCCGTGTTGGTATGAGCCCTGAATGGCTCAGCTCTGTGAAAGCTACATTATGCCCTCCGGTCACATTTAAAGCAAGTCAGAAAAACATGTTTAAAGGCTCCATTGGAAGTATTGTACAATATGTATGGATCCTAATATTAAGCTGTATTTTGCTGAAGTATGCTTAGAAAGGAATCTGATGAAAGCTATGTATGCTTTCCCGAAGTAAAATCAAAATTGAGTTTTAGCACCAGCGGACTGTTTCTGCAGTTTAAGGAAGATTTGAGCAGTTTCAAATGATTATATTTTTTAAAAAATTGTAAGTCTATCTTACACATTCCACTCACCTGCTCCCAGGGTTAATTTAGAAGTGATTTACCTGAGGCAACTAACAGAAAAAGCTGATTGGATTTGTTTTATTACCTGAGTACGCATTGGGTATGGCATTGATTTGACTCTCTTTACCAATTTCAACTCAAATAGGAAAGATTGGCTAACACCCACCCCCACATTCCAATAAATAAATAAAAATAGCAATTAGATAGCTGTCAGTGAATTCTTCTTTGTGAGAGTAATCTTTAGAAATGTACATTAGAGACAGGGTGGTGAAATTGAGAAAATATTAGATTAGACATCAGGAGACCTGGCTTCTAATCCTACCTCTGTCAACATAGAATCCTTAGGGAAGCCATCACCCTTTTGTATCTCTTTTCCATGTAAAAATGGTGCTAAAACTACCTGTATTACCTCACATCGTTGTTCTAAAGAACAAGTGAAGCATTAAGTGGAAATATTTGAGGAAAATACTAAATCATATAAAATTCGTGGGAGGAGTTTTCCTGCAAAGCCTAGCTCATACCAGGCATATTCATATTTGTTTCTATTTAAATCTTTATGAAGAGTTAGAAGTACCGATCCACCATTCTCTCTGCCCAAAATAATCAGACTATTAGATTATGCATTCTCAATTATTTTAGTCAGTTCATTAGTCAAATAGTGCATAGGTTGCCTATTATTCTTGCTGGACGATCTACCTAAAATCTTTTCTTTCTTTTCTTGTGTGTGACAGACCAGCCAACAAATGTTTATTAAATATTATTATTGAATGAATATATGAAAGTATATAAATACCAAATGTCCAATTTCTGCATACACATATCTTTGTGTAAACATATCTTACTCGAAGCAAATTGAATACATAAATGCTGGAGGCAATGTGGTATAATGGAGTGGCCAGGAATCCCTGTGTTCAAATGCACCTTTGACGGGTATTGGCTGTGTGACCCTGGGCAAATCACTTCATGTCCATCTGCATCATTTTCTTCAGGTGGAAGTTCCCTCTATCTTATCCTTATCCCTATCCCTTTCCCAGATGAATAGTAACAATGAAGAATTACTTTTTGTACTTTAAAAAAGGTATTCGCCATAAGGGATCTTAAGTTAAGCAAGGTATATATATACTTTATATATATACTTTATATAATATATATAATACTATATACTTTATATATAATATATATACTAATATATATACCATATATACTTTAAATGGGTTTACCAAAATTTTATTTACATAGAACTTTCCTGACATATACATATTGTAGAAAGTGAGGTACACTTGTATTTATTCTATGGTACTCTGAATGAACATCCCAGAGAATATTAAAGACACAGACTATATTAAATAAGTACATGTATGTATGCATGTATAATTACTCTAGAGTAATTATTCTGATTCTTTTATTTGAAACATGTAGGAGAGAACCTTTGGATATCACAGCACATGCACAGTATGCACACCATCTTTTTTTTTTTCTTTTCTTACCCTCAAGGTATACAGGTCCATCAGATAACTAAAGATTACAATTTCCTGCTATATATTGTGCATATCAGTTAAGATTAAATCCTTTTCAGGAATTTTCATTTCCCCTTTCTGCATGAAATTGCCCTTTTAAACAAGTACATTTTAGGTAAAAGCCTTTTTATTTGATCTATTCAGTATCTCTTCATTCCAATGAAAATAGTGTGGACATGATAAGGTTACATGTTCTTAGAGTTGGGAGTACAAGAAATTTTTGTCTATAATTCTCATGTTTGTCTCTTCTTCCCCAGAAGTGGTATAGGCTGTGAAATTTAGCAATAGAATCTAAGTACTGAAGTAGTTTAATTTTGTCTGTGCCTTTCTAACAGCTATCTGATTAAGCTTAAGCTCTGATAAAAGTGAGGAATGTTACATTGTCCAAGGAGCGGTACATATGATAAACAATTTTGCATGTAAGGTCACAAATGGTTTTTTTTGGGAAACAGCTCTAGCGAGTATCTCTACCTTTATGTAAATGCAATTATTTGATTCATATACACGCAGTTTTATCTCTTATACAAGTATCTGTGACAAAGGTTCTGCACATTGAGATCTCCCAAGAAGCAATGTATAGGCAGGTGTAAGGTGATGTTTTGGCATATTTTTATTCTATAGCTTATGTACTTTGTGGCAGAATCTAAATGACACAATAGATAGAGTCCCTGATCTGGAGTCAAGATCTTATTTCACATCAGATCTCAGATACTTATTAATTGTGTGTCTCTGGGCAAGTCATTTAACCTCTGTTTTCCTCAGTTTCCTCATCTGTAGAATAGGTATAATAATGGTACTTACCTGCCAAGGTTGTTGTGAGGATTGAATGAGATAATAATTGTAAAAGTATTTAGTAGTGGCAGGCATTAAGTATTTGTTGTTGTTCAGTTTTTCACTCACACCTGACTCTTTATGACCCTGTTTCAAATTTTCTTGGCAAAGATACTAGAGTGGTTTGCCATTTAATTCTCCAGCTCATTTTATATGTGAGGAAACTGAGGCAAACAGGGTTAAGTGACTTGCCGAGAGTCACACAGCTAGCGTCTGAAGTCTCATATGAACTTAGATCTTCCTAACTCCAGACCTGGCACTCTATGCACTACGCTCCACATAATAAGCACTATATAAATGTTAGCTATTATTAAACCACCACCACCAGTAGTAGTAGTAGTAATAGTGAGAATAAGGGTCTTCACTATCATTGCGGCAAACTTCAGTTCCCAGTCTATTTTATAGGGGGTGAGAGAAGGGAAGTTAAAACAAAAAAGAATGGTGCAGGTTTCAGGTTGTCAGTCGAGAACATCTGAATGTCCTCATGTTTTTATTTTATTCATTTTACACTTTTACTTATGACTTCATAATTAATAATAGTAACAACCATAATACTAACTATAGTAATCATAGCTATTATTATTAACTATTATAATTAGCACTCATATAGTACTTTAAGGTTTGTAAAGACACCTTACAAATATCTTATTTTATCTTAACAAAACCCCTAGAATGAAAGCACTCTTATGCTTATTTTACAAAAAAGGAAACTGAGGCAGACAGGTTGAATGACTCACCTAGGGTCACGTAGCCAATAAATGTCCAAGGCTAGATTCAAATTCAGGTCTTCATGAGTCTCTCACCCATCTGCTGAGAACAGTGAAGTATTTCTCTTCATCAATTCTCCAGAATGCAGACTGATCCCTTTGTTTTAAGTCAAGCCCAAGTTCCAAGTTTGGAAAATTCCTCTCTCTTCTCCATCATCACTAGGTGCAGAGTTATTTGTAGATGAATTCTAGCATCTCCTTAATGTGAGATTACCCTTAGGGTTATAGGTTAGAAAAGTTGAGAAGAGCCTCTGGCCCCCTACATTAATGCTCCCTTTATTTACATCTCCTTACTTTCAGTCAGAGTTCACACTAATTCAATACTCTAACCACTTTCATTTCAAAGGACAATATGGAGAAAAGAAAGAAGTACTATCCTATTAGGATTTACCTTTCTTTTTAAAAAAATGCATAGAAGAATGCCTTAAAAAGCTGAATTTGCCTGATGGAAAAAGAATCTCAAAAACTCAATGAGGACAATCATTGCTTCCGAATTAGATTGGAGCAAATGGAATCTAATAACTTTATAAGAAATCAAGATGCTATTAAACAGATCCAAACAAATGAAAGAATAGAAGGCAATGTGAAATATCTCATGGGAAAAACCACTGACCTGGAAAATAGATCCAGGAGAGATAATTTAAAAATTATTGGACTGCCTGAAAGCCATGACCAAAGTAAGAACCTAGAAATCATCCTCCAGGAAGTTCTCAAAGAAAACTGCCCTGATATTTTAGTACCAGAGGGCAAAATAGAGGTTGAAAGAATCCACCGATCACCTCCTGAAAAAGATCCCAAAAAGAAAACTCCTAGGAATATTATAGCCAGATTCCGGAATTCCCAGGTTAAGGAGAGAATATTACAAGCAGCCAGGAAGAAACAATTTGAATATTGTGGGGGGAAAATGCATAGTCCTAACAGTAGGGTCTGAACATGGTTTAAAAAATATCTTTTTTTAAGGATCTGTATTTACATATAAGATCTTTGCCCTCTTTTATCATTTCCATTCACAAAATAAAGGCACAAAATAGTTTGGTAGTATGATTTCACAAGTAACTGGAGAAGACACCCTTGTGTAAAAGAACAGAGAGGGGATTCCAGAAACCAAACTGTGGGAGTGATGTCATCATTCTTAGTCCCAGTGATAAAGTCCTTTGCCATGATAGGACAGGATTATGGCTATGGATTCACAAGGACAAAGAATATCTCTCCCCTCCCTTGGTATTTTGTAGCATGCTGAGTATGAGCTGATAGGAATGTGCAGAGAGCCAGCAAAGAGAGAGCTTCATTTGCAGTTCCCCAGGTGGGCATAACAGCTAATTAGGACAAAGAGGTTAGACTTTACCTAGCAGGTGAATGTGGTGACCTTGACATTTTTTGTTGTTCCTCACATGACCTTTCCTTTGTTGCTTCTTTATTCTGCACCTGTCCTTTATTTATCCAGAAAGCTTAAAAGCACAGAATATGATTTTTTTCCTAGTGCTAGTCAGGGGTGCTCAGCTCTGTGCCACAAAACATGATGTCCATTTGGCAGTTTCTACTTCCATCGGTTTCCTTCTCTTCAGTTCAGAGGTCATGTCTTGGAACAGCTATCACCAAGTATGATCAGTTGTGAAAAAAAAGAATGTGGTATTAAAATGACTCTGCTGTCACTTAGAATGGTATTCCAGAAGGGATTTTGCATAGCCTTCTCACATAACCGTTGGCCACCAATGCTCAAATAATGGCCCTTCTTTTAATAAAAAATGCTATGTATAGAGGGGAAGAGAGGACTAAAACTGAAATGAAAGCTCTTTAATGGATAGCATCCAGCACTAAGTTGAGCAGTCATTCTTTCCTGAGGATGCATGTTGGACATAGATACAAAGCAGGCAGAAATATAAAAGACAAAAGCTTTGTCTCTTGGAGTATCTTTGTGTCAACTAGAATGGGTGGAGAAGACATGTTTTACTTTTAAAATAAAAGCCAATAATGAGATAATGTTCATACCATTTGACCCTGAAATTCCACTGCTAACCAAGGAGGTCAATGACAAAACAAAGGGGCAAAGCATGCTCCTATCTTTTGTGCCACCCAAGAACCAGAAGCAAAGTGGTTGTCCATTGATTGAGCAAAGACTAATTGAATTGTGATTTATGGATGTGATGGCTTATTAATTACTGTGTTGAAGAAATGGTGAGTATGATGAATATAAAGATGCTTGGAAAAACTTAAACTAATTGATGAAAGTGAAATAAGCTGAAACAGCCAAACAACATACACAATTACAATGATGTAAAGGGACACAATAACACCAAGAAAACAATTGAAACTGAATTCTGTGAATCATAATTATCAAACTTGACAACAAAGAAGAAAAATGAAAAGACACAGTCCCTCTGCTTATTTCTTATTTGAAGAATTGGGGACAAAGTATGTGAAATACTGCATACAACATTACACTTTTTCTATACATCCATTAGTTTTGATGAACCTTTTCTTTTCCTTCCTTAGAAGGGATTGTTCTGGGAAGAAAAACCTTCCTTCAGTGGGTAATGTTGGTAACGCAAGAATAAAATATATTGGGGCAGCCAGGTAGTGCAGTGAGTAAGAGCGCTGGCCCCGGAGTCGGGAGACTCGGGATCAGTTCCAGCCTCAGATACTTAACACACACACACACACACACACACACACACACACACACACACACAAACTGGCCTTGTAACCTTGAGCAAGTTACTTAACCCCAATTGCTTTAAAAAAAAAGAATAAAATGTATCTTTTTTTTGAGAGAGAGATTTGATTAGTACACACATCCACATGCATGCGTACACACATACACAGACACACACATACACACGACCAGAAGTCATCTAAAGGAAGACATTCACTGCACTTATTTGCCCATTTAATGCTTTTTTCTGTATTATAGATGTCCTCAAGCCTAACAGCTGAAAAGTGGGAAAAGAAAGGCAGAAGTTTCTTTTAAAATCATCAGATTCTGTTTAAGCCAAAAAAGAGCTTTACTAGATTTGTAGTTTTGCTAGCTCAAGACATTATTGTTCAGTCCATGAACAATGGAAAATCTATTCCATGTATGTGAATTTATACACACACATATATACACATATATGTGTGTATGTATGTATATATACCTACATGTTCAGTTTTCTGGTTAGCATATTAATTCATTGATGGGATGAATAAATGAGTTCATATTCTGTGAACTATATACCACATGTAGCCTGCACCATTAAGGAATACATTTAAATAATAATACCACCTTGAATTTATTGAGAATGCAAAAGCCAGAGGAATTTATAAACCAAGGAGGAAAGCAAAAGGGCACTTTGTATCTCCTGACATATAGTTTTGTGTATGCAGCTATTATATGATATTTGATTAATATGATAATGGTACACTCCCTCGCTAAATATACTATTAATAGCTAGAATAAGTCCATGTATCCAATAGGTGTCCAATCAGCAGTAGTTCACAATGATATAATGATACTTTTCTAATGGCAAGCTTTTAGGAAATAAGAAGAAACAGCCAGGGTTTGCCTGTCTATTCAGACATTATAAATGTATACTGGATGAAATGGCATTTTCAGGAAAACTCTTTTTTTAATTGTTTGATACTTCCTACTTCTAGCTGAGATGAAATTAATATATTAATTGTGTTTCTTGAAATATTCCTTCACTTGTTTTTAAGATGGGCATGTAATTGTTGAGACCCAAGGAGAAAGATGTCATTAAACAATAAAAAACAAATTACACATCCCTGTAAAGCCTGATAATCAGCTGGAGTCTTGGTTGAGGGACTCAGGTTGGTCAGGCTGGTTAATTTTTATTATTCTAATTACTATCTCCTTTCAGGATTTCTTAATCAAAAGATGATTCAATATTCTCCCTCTCTCAGTCATTAAGATGTGATAGACTCAACAGAATGAATCTTACCCATTCCTTAGAACAGAAGAAACCAACTATTTCACATTGATTATTTTTTTTTTACTAAGCAACAACAGAAGTGACACCACAATTGCAGGATTAAGTCCTTTTCTCTTTGCTGAAACAAATGGTGAGAGGATGGATTTACATCTATCTGGGATCTTTGAACTATACTTATATATACATACATGCATGTGTACATTCATATATAAATACATATATACACATATATATTTCAATATAATGTGTTTTTTTCCTTCATATTCCTATTTTATTTCATGCATTTATTTTTTTTTCTGAGAAGAGGTTTACAGATTTCACCAGACTGACTACCAAAGTGGCCACAAAATTAAATAAACAGATGAATGAGTGAATACAAATAATAATAATAGCTAGCATTTATGTAGGGCTTTTCATGTGCTAGACAATGTGCTAAGTGATTTACAATGATCTCATTTGACACTCATCCCTGGAAGAGAGGTGCAATTATTATTCTCATTTTACAGATGAATAAACTGAGGCAAAGAGAACTTAAGTAACTTACCCAGTGAAATCTAAAATGATAAATTGCCAAATATATGCAGATTCTTTTTTATTTTTTTGCTTTTTTTGGCGGGGGGGGGAGAAGGGCAATTGGGGTTAAGTGACTTGCCCAAGGTCACACAGCTAGTAAGTGGTAAGTGTCTGAGGCCGAATTTGAACTCAGGTCCTCCTGACTCCAGGGCCGGTGCTCTATTCACTGTGCCACCTAGCCGCCCCTAATATATGCATACTCTTAAAGAATTTCCTCATGGAATTTTCTACACCAAAGAAATTACAGGTCTGGGGTAAAGAAAGGGAAAAGGAAGAAGACACAAAAGAGGACAGAAAAGGAAGAGAAGAAGAAGAAAAGAAGAAGAAGAAGAAGAAGAAGAAGAAGAAGAAGAAGAAGAAGAAGAA
>NW_027186523.1:13362644-13370621 GCF_028583685.1 Petaurus breviceps papuanus
AAGAAGAAGAAGAAGAAGAAGAAGAAGAAGAAGAAGAAGAAGAAGAAAAGGAGAACTTCCACATACAGCATAGATGAAAAACAAGAAAGTACCTCAGTATTAAATGTTTATTTAATCTTATCTATCAGGTTTAGTTTCCTAAAGGGATTTTATGGGCTAATCTCTAGCTCAGTTTTGTAAGAATTATGTCCATAGTTTAATCCCCGCTTTACAATGCTGGTTTGCATGTTGTTATCTTCTCTGCTTCACCCCTATCCCACATAACAAAGTGGCTCTTATTCCTACCAAGGCCAACCCCTCTACTGGGACCACTGATCACATTCCAATCCATCTTCTCCAGCAGATTCTCCTCTCGGCCACACCTACCCTAATTCATCTCCAGTTTCTGCCAGTCCACTGTTTTTCTCTGCTAACTCTACTCCTATCACCAACATACCCACATCTCCCTATTCTCAAAAATCTTTCACTTGGTCCATCTCTCACCCCATATCTCTCTTCCCTTTGGTGGCTAAACTTCTTCAGAAAGCCATCTACCATTAATGCTCCCATTTCCTTTCCTTTTTTGTGTTCTCATTTCTCTTCCATCTAGCTTCCAAGTTCATCATTCAGATGAAGCTACTCTCTTCAGAGTTACTGGTGATCTTTACTCACCGAATCCAATGACCTTTTTCAGTCCTCATCCCCACAGCCTCTGATACCGTCCGCCGCTCTCTTCTTGCTCGTGTATAGATTATTTTCATGCCATCTCTTCATTAGACTGTGAGTTTCTTGAAAGCAGGAGCTCTCTTTGCTTTTTTTTGTATCTCCAGTGCTTCATGCCCTGCCTGGCACACATGAAGAACGAAATAAATGCTTGTGGACTTGTAAACTTATTCAGCTATCATACCTTCTACCTCAGATACGGTCATCCCCTGCGTACATCAGCAGAGGGAGTGCCTGTGCTAAAGAAGCCAAAGCTCTTTTGAAGCATTGAAGGTACTTTACGGGCTCAAAACATTTTATGCACATTTTCTCATTTGATAACTCATAACATCTGATTTTAAGTGTCTAATTCCAAAGTTCTACATTTAAACATTATCATTTACTTTGCTCCTCAACCATGATATATAGCAACTTTACCAACAAATACACATGCATACACACATGCACACACATGCACATACATACACACACACACACACACACACCCCTAGGAAAAAGCAGACTAAGGATTTATAACCTAGTCTTGGTACTATCATTTGCTACCAGAATGACTTTAGATATAAACTTTGCAGGATGTCAGTGTCTTCATCGGCTAAATGAAGGGGGTGAATTAATAATAACCCATCATTTATGTAGCACTTTCAGATTTGCAAAGTGCTTACAAATATTAACGTATTTTATCCTCATAACAATCCTAGGAGATAGACATTCTTATTCTTCCCATAGTAAAGATAAGGAAACTGAAGACAGGTTAAGTGACTTGCCTAGGGTCACACAGCTAATTAGTGGTACAGCTGATTTTAATATCAGGTCTTCCCAGCTCTAGGTCCAGCACTCTGCCTGCAGTGCTACATAGCTGCCTCTACCTGATCTCTCAGTTTCAATTCTAAAGTTATGTGACTGCATGAGTTAAGAAAAAACAAATGCATATAATTCAGTCATTTTAACTTTTAAATAGAACAGATATTTTCACAATTCCATCTCAATTAATGTACAATGATGTTGTTGCTGTTTTTTAAATCCACCCTAAAAGGTTTCCTTGGAGACATTACAAAAATAAATAAACAAAGAAATAAACTTTTCCTTAGCTATTCTTTTATTGACTTAGCAGAATAAACATTAAACACAATTCAACATTTGCAGCACTTTTTTTACCTGTATGAACAAGGAAATATGTTCTGCCTCCTGCTCTATGTAAAGAAAAAAAAATATGGAAGCCTTTTTTAGTGACTAACCTAACGCCAGCAAATCCCTTTCTGGATTAACCAAAGACACTGGAGCCTCCTGGATAACATATGTCAAAGTATAGAGTTCAAATGGCATTAGTTTTCACTGGAGGTTTTTTTCCCATGGCCCAAACACTAGTGTTATATATTTCAGCAACATTTGTTATATCATAATCTCCAACAAGTCTACACAAAAGAAGAAATATTTATGTGCTTTTAAATAGAAGCAATATAAATCTAAAATATTTCTAATTTTAATGATATCTTGCCAGTCTATATTGCATCTTGAAAATGAGTCATGGAGAGCTTTATTGCCCTTATATTCACATCTAAGTCATTCTTAATAAGTTTTTATTGCACGAATGGAAAAAAAAATTAATGTAGCTTAGCGGCTAGAGTAAATGCCTCTAAATTCCCCAATTCTCTATAGCCCAATGGATAAAGTTTCTGTTTCCTATTTCAAAGGTACTGAGTTGAAATCCTCTGAGGATTACATTTTCATTCATATTTCTATTAACCTTCTCTTTCAATGGGATAATACATTAATTCTTACTGCTCTCTTAAAGCAAAGAGAATGAGAAAGAAGAAAGCAGAAGCTCTGGTCTACCTTATTCACAAATGAAGGAAAAAATGAACATAGGAGGAAAGCTTGTCTTTTTCAGGAAGCATAACATGTCATCTTCTCCTTTCAACAAAATTTGTTATCCCAATGGAAGAAGTTAAATGATTTTAAACGTGGACTAACCCATTATTAGCATTTCCTTCTGTGCAAATTGTTTATTAGACTTAGAAAAACCAACTTTGGACTTAGTATGAGAGTGGATTTTTATTACTATTAATTCTAATTCCCCTTCCTCTTCTCCCATAATTATTCACCGGCATGATTTACTCTCTTAGTTCTCAAAGTGTAGTACTGGGTATCTCTAATTCAAAACTATTTTCATAGTACTAATAAGATGTTTTAGTTTCTAATACAGTGAGTATCAGTAGCCATAATTAATAGAAAGAAAAACTCCTTTTGGGACATGAGGGTCCTCAACAATTTTTAAGAGCATAAAAGTTTCCAGGAACCAAAAGGTTTGTGAACAACTGGTTTGGTGGAAAGAAAACTGGTGTCGGATTCTGAAGAGCTAGATTTAAATTGTGTCTCTGGGGCAGCTAGGTGGCTTAAAATGCCAGGCCTGAAGTCAAGAAGACCCTCTTCCAGAGTTCAAATCTGACCTCAGACACTCACTTGCTGGTGTCCCTGGGCAAGTCATGTAACCTTGTTCCACATCTGTAAAATGAGCTGGAGTAAGAATTGGCAAACCAGTCCAGTGTCTTTGCCAAGAAAACCCCAAATGGGGTCATGGAGAGTCAGACACAACCAAAACTGCTGAACCACAAATTCTATGACAAAGAACAAGTCACTTACCCTCTTTAGAAACTGTATTCTTGTCTGTAAAATGAGGCTGTTGGACTGGATGTGCCCATGTTCTAGATCCTTAGCATACACACAGACACACACACACACATGGTGTGTGTGTGTGTGTGTGTGTGTGTGTGTGTTTTCTCTCTTGCCAAGTAAGCTTCTTGAGAACAGGAACCATATCCTATTTATATTTATATCAAGTTGTTGTCACCTATTACAAATCAACGGTACATTAAAAACCTCAGTTGAGCCCTCACAGCTATAGGCAAACAACTGTTGGGCCTGGACTTCAAATGTGACTTCAGATACTTACTAGTTGTGTAACCCTGAGCATTTCAATTAACACCTATTTGCTTCGGTTTTTCCAACCGTAAATGAAGAAGATAATCACACTTGCCTCCCACAGTTGTCATGAGGATCAAATGAGAGAATATTGACATAGCAGTAAGCCTGGCATAGAGTAGGTGTTTAATAAATGCTTACCTCCTCCCTTTATCAGCTGGACCCTCACAGATGCTCAATCACCCTTCTCTTCTATGCTTTACCACTTCTTTATCTCATTTCCCACAGTGACTGCTCCAATCATTTTTTTCTTCCTCTCTTGCTTTTCTCCCTCACCCACTTTTCCAGCCCTTAATTCTTTTTGGGCATGACTTGGCTTTCTATTTCACTAAGAATGTTGAAATCATCCAACAGGACCTCCCTTAGTCGACTTCCTCTATTCCTCAACACTTTGGAGAAGTAACCCATTCTTGCCTCCTTTTCCCAAGCCAGAGTAGAAGAGATATGAGGCCTCATTCTCTACTTTCACCCTGGATCTTGTTCCCTCCTCTCTTGTTCAGAATCTTTCTTCAGGTAGTCATCCATCTTCTATTCTATTCTCTTATGGCTAAATACATGTTCAGTCCTACCCGATCCTAAAACAAGCAAAAAGCTTTCCCTTGCTCTCTTAGTTCATTTAACTTCCTTCTCTTTAGTGCCAGGAATCAACATATGATAGTGGGTCAATTGTTAGACAATGAATCAGAAGGGCAGGGTTCAAATTCTATCTCAGGCAATCATTTCAGTCATGTCTGACTCTTTGTGAACCCATTTGGGGTTTTCTTGGCAAAAATACTGCAGTGATTTGCCATTTCTTTTTCCAGCTCATTTTACAAATAAGGAAACTGAGGTAAACAGGGTTAAGTGACGTGTCCAGGGTCACAACTAGTAAGGGTCTGAGGCCAGATATCAACTCAGGAAGATGTCTTCATGCCTCCAGGATGGGGCACTCTCTCCATTCTACCACCTAGCTGGTCCCTATCTCAGATACATTAGCTATGTGGTCGTGAATAAGCCATTTCTCTACTAGAACCTCAGTTTGCTTATTTTATGAAATGGGGGTAATCTGTGCTACCTACCTCATAAGATCAAGGTAAGAAAAATGCTCAAAATAGTATATAAACACAAGGCATATTTGATACCTATATGAGCCTGGCTTATCCATGCCTCTATATAACTCTCTTCCCCTGCCCCATCTTTGATTTTAAAAGGTCACTAGGACTCTAGTCTTTTTTTTCCTTCTGAAAAAAAAAATCAGAGGCTTTAAAGAACTGATGCTGAGTGAGAAGAGTAGAACCAGGAGAAATTTGTACACAATTACAGACACAATGTATGTGTGATGACCAACTTTGATAGACTGGACTCTTCTCAGCAATGCAGTGATATAAGTCAATCCCAAAAGACTCATGATGGAGAGAAATATGTGCATCCAGAGAAAGAACTAGAAAGAACTAAGTTTATATCCAGGTGGAAGCAAAATACCTGATCTTTTTCCTTCTCTTATTTGGTTTTATGTCCTCTTTACCATTTTTCATTCCAGCTGGTACAATCCGTCCTTATAACCTGACTAATGTATAATGTGAAAGTATTTACAGCTCCTATACTTGACTATAAGCCGCCATGGAAGGGGGGGGGGGGGGGGGGGGGGGGGGAAAAAAATTGGAAACCAAAGGAATTTGGGAATTAAATCCTGTAAACTAAAAGGAAAAAAAAAAATTAATAAAAAAAAAACATTAAAAAAAGAAAGAAGAAAAATCATTTCAACAGCTAATTCTTTCCCCAACACTGCAGCTTTGATATGGCTTATCTCATTTAGTTAGATTTTGCCTCCTTCAACTTGTTGTTACGTGTTCTCTTCTTCCCATTCCTTAAGTTTTAGGAATGTTCTGGCAGAAGGTCTACAAGGGAAAAGAAGACAGTCCACCTTTGCATCCAATAAATTATCTATCCCTAACTCAACAGTAATTTCCCTTTGTGCAGCAAAGAAGACTATGGGGCAATCGTTTTTCTACCTCTGCCCTTTGACTACATAATACAAGAGATTAAATCACACTTGCTAATAGAAGAGGTGGAAAACTCATTTTTGTGGGATCCAATAAATTGGGGAACAGGGAGAGCAAAGGTAAATAAAACCTTCAGATAACCCTCAAACCTCACTTAAGTAAACAGAGTGAAACATCTCTGATGAAAGTTCTTAATAAAATTGCTGGCAAATAGAAAAAAAGATTACTGATCTGAGTTCATTTCCTTTGTTCACATTTTTTAAAGGGGTTAACCAGGAGCAAAATGTCCAAATGTGTAGGTAACAGGAATTAAACAAGAAACATGTTTTTAACAATCTAGAAATTACATTAAAATCCCTGAATAATAAAATATGTGAATACTTTTATGTATATATGTATTCCATCATAGACAGATAAGATAAATAATTAACGCTAATAATAAACAAATGACCTTTTGTATAATTGCAGTGTATAGGACATTTATACCCATTTGTCAGATCTCAGGCTATAGTTTTTATTATTTATAAATTGAGATTTGTGAGTTAAAATGTATAAATGTTTTTGTGGTCAGTCATATTGATAATTGATTTTATTCTGGATCCTTTCTTGACCAGGGCCCCAATCCCAAATTGTCAACTTTTTTCCTCCAAGGGAAAATACAATCTACTCCATCACAATGTGCACAACTTTGTTGGTAATAGAGATTAGATAAGAAACAAAGGATTTTAACAATGTACACATTGTTCCAGGTTCCCAAAGCATATTATGGCAAAAAGTAGGACCATCCTCTACTTTAATTTTTCCCAACTCCAAAATGACTTAAACCTACTATTTGAAAGAAATTAATGAGATGTTTATAACACATTAAACTTGAAAGAAAGTTCAGGGCATTTTATAGGTACAATTTCAGTAGTTACCACATAAATTCACAGAGCACGCATTTGAAGACAGGATGTTAAACCTTTCCATATGTCTCACTTTTCTTAAATGAGATAATGAATTGGCCTTTTAACAAAGATGTTGGAAATATTAGGTAAGGTCTGGAAACTACATGGAGGTCTGGGGAAAAAGATGCCATATAAACAGCAGGTATTTTTTCCTTATTATATTCTTAATGAAGTTTATTTAAAGCAACATTACTACATTATTATAGATTAAAATAAAGATATTCAGCTTTTTTCAGGATTTCTGTTCAGAATAAAGTAAATTGTCTTGGACCTCCAAATAGAATAAAATTTACATTTTTTTAAACCAATGGCTTCTGGGTAATGGGAAACAGTCAGACAAAATTATGAAGAAGTTAAAGTTTATCTTCATTTTCTGAGTGCACTTTCCCTATATATTATCCCATTCCTAACTCATCCCTCTTTTTGTACTTTCTTCTTCCTGACTACCACAATATATTTTATATTTTGATCTGTCATCTACCTTGATGTGATATTAAATCATTGGGTTCCTTCTCTTAGAGTTTATTTGTATTTTAAGCTTTATCTAAGATTATGAACTGGAAAGTTTTCTCCTACATTAAGGAAATGTGTGAGAGAAGGTTTGGGGGGACAGATGGCCTTCTTTAGACCTTAACACACACCAGGAAAGTCATTCCAGATAAGGTCACTCCTAATGAAAACTGCTAAAATAAAGCTACTGTGCAGATGAATTGGGATCTTGTATGTGCCAGGCTGAAATTCCGTGCAGTAGCTAGACTTCTGGTTTTCTAAATTGTCAATAAATATTAACCAAAGTCAGTTCTTTGAGCTTTCCTCTTAGACCAGGGGTTATTAACCTGTGGCCTACAGATTCTCAAGGCATCCATGAATAAATTTCAAAGGGTTTGTGAATTTGGATGGGAAAAAAAAATGCCTTTATTTTCATTAACTTATAAATGAAAATTAGCATTTCCTTCAATTCCTTCTTATTCTGAGAAGGGGTTTATTGGCATCACCAGACTTCCAAAACAGTTTGATTTAAAGTTCCTTTTACACTAAATTGCTGAAACAAATTCAGCTTTGTATCTGAGAACTGCTACTGAGCTCCTAAAGCGGAAATATTCAGTTAGTAAAAATACTTTCTTAGTAAATCAGTCCACAAACTGTTACTAAACCTGTATGCCAAGTGAGGGTACAAAGAGAAGTACAAAAAAAGTCTTTGCCCTCAAGGATCTTATATTCTAAAATTCCAAAATTGTGTGTGTGTGTGTGTGTGTGTGTGCGCGTGTGCGTGTGTGTGTGCGTGTGCGTGTGTGTGTGCGTGTGCGTGCGTGTGTGCGTGTGCGTGTGCGTGTGTGCGTGTGCGTGTGTGTGTGCGTGTGTGTGTG
>NW_027186523.1:13370721-13375156 GCF_028583685.1 Petaurus breviceps papuanus
TGTGTGTGTGTGCGTGTGTGTGTGTGTGTGTGTGTGTGTGTGTGTGTGTGTGTGTGTGTGTGTAAGGATGGGATGTTCTCCTCATTCTAATCCTAGAGTCCCAGACACTTCATGGCTCATGAGTATAAGGGTTACTTCTAGAGCCCTAAGATTGCTGTCTTCTGAAAAACAGACTCATCAATTCAAGTGTAAGCTAGGAGAGTAGCCAAGCAAGAGGCTGCTACATAATCACATGCACTTTCGTTGTTTTGTTGTTCAGTCATATCCAACTCTTTGTAATCCCATTTGGGGTTTTCTTGACAAAGATACTGAAGTGTTTTGCCATTTCCTTCCCTAGCCCAATTTATAAATGAGAAAACTGAGGAAACAGGGTTAAGTGACTTGCCCAGGGTCAAACAGCTAATAAATGTCTAAGGCCAAATTTGAACTCAGGTCCTCCTGAGTCCAGGATAGGCACTCTATTCACTGCACCCCTTAGCTGTGTTTTTTATATATATAATATATACAAAATGAATATAAAATGGCTATGGGAGGGAGAACACTTATTAGCAACTAGATAGATCGATAAAGGTTTTATGTAGAAGATAGCATTGGATCGGTTTCAAAGGAAGCTAGGGATTCCAATTGGCTAATATGAGGAGAGAATTCATTCCAGATGTGGAGAACAGCCAGTGCAAAGACACAGAGATGAAACTTGGAGAGCCCTGTATGAGGAATAGCAAATAAGCCAATATGGTCAGATTACATAGTAGGGGGAGGGGAGGTGGAGAGAGGAAGTTCCAAAAACTGAGAAGGTAGGAAGAAGACAGATTGTGAAGAACTCTGTGTCATACATAGGAGTTTATATTTGATCCTCAAGGCAATAGGGAGCTATAGCAGGTTTCACATGTCTGAAATGATCAAACCTGATGTGTGGTAAAAAAAAAAAAAACTAATTTGGATACTCTATGGTGGATAAATTAGAACAGGGAGAGGATTGAGGCAGAAAGGACAAATAAGAGAACATGGCAATAATCCATGTAAGAAATGCTGATGACCTGTGTGTATGTAGTATGTGGTGTGTATGTAGAGAAGAGAGAATACATTTGAGACATGCTGTAGAACTAGAAATTAAAGGCTGAACAAGTGGTATATGATTGTGACAGATGATTACACTGCTATAAGAAATAATCTTAAAAAAACACGGAAAGACTTGCATGAAAGAATGAAGAGCAGAATGAGCAGAACCAAGAGAACATTGTATATGGTAACAGCAATATTGTTTTAAGAAGGACTTTGAGTAAATAAGTCACTTTTTCAATTATAAATATCCAAATAAAGGACACATGAAGAAAGATGCTATCTGCATCCGGAGGAAGAAGTGATAAATAGAAGTATGTATAGAATAATTTATGTATATGTATACATACATATATATATACTTACATATATTTATATATATATTTGCACAAACACCACATGTGTGTATATACACACACACACACACAGACCTCTATGTCTAATGGTAGCCATCTCTGGGGCAGGGGAGGGGGAAGGATGGAAAAAAAGTACATGATAACTTTATTATATGTTTAAAAGGAATAGCAAGTCGCACATAATAGATTTGCAGTTTCATGTGCAAACATCTTTTTTTTATTATACTATACTGTGGAGAAACTTGTTTTATTCCATATTTTTAAAAATTAAGAACTTTAAAAAAAAGAAATAGAAATGACAAGATCTGGTCACTTATTATGGGATAAATGACAATGAGAGTGAAAAGTCCAAGATGACACCAAGGTTGCAAATTTAGGTAACTATGAAGTTGGTAGTGTCTTTGGGAGCAATCATATGGATTCAGGGGCAGGTAAATGAATGTTTAGTTACTCTCAAGTTTCTACTTATTTCTATGGTCAGAATTTGAACCCCTAATCCTTGTAAGACTAATCTCCACCTATCCAGCAATCACAGACAAAAATAATTATACTTCTACTACATTCCAGGCTGAAGAGAAGAAGAATAGCAAGAATAGATAACATGTGGCTGGGGGCATGTGTGTGTGTGTGTGTGTTGCTTTTAACATATCTTAGTTGCCTCAAGTCTTGTGATTTTCTGTAGACATTACTGGACTTACTAACATGATGGCCTAGAGTCGGCAAGCGGCCTTTGACTTAAGCAGGGGTACAAACTTCATTCCTAACTTACTGGGAAGAAGTATAACACCCTGCTATTGCCAATAAATAATTTAAAAGTCTCTTCTAGGCAACACAGTCAAGATGCAGATTTAATTTATTCCCAGGGAAGACTGAAGGTGGCTATGCAGGCTCAGTTCATAGTCAAGCTGGGTTGGGGACAGAAAAAGCTCTCAGAAAGTGTCAGCTTTGTACAGAGCATGCCCTCTGGCCTAGTGCTGAATATAACTGCACAGTGTTTTTTTTTTTCCTCAATTGTTCACCATGAGGAAAAGTCTTAGCTACTGAACGAAGAGGAACAGGATATTATTATAAATACATTTGTAAGTAATGTCACAGAAATATTACAGAAGGATTTATGTGCAAAATCAAAAGCTATTGACTGGTGATTGGATGCATTGACAGTGAGGTTGAAATCGCTTTTCTTGCTTTAAAAGTGAACTAATGGGAAAGGCTTTTTCCTTGGCCTTGAGACTTGAAATCTGAGTTTGGTGTTTCATATATTACAATTGCTGGAATCTCCAGTAAGTAGCACAGGGAGTCATAGTTTCCTTTATTACATTCTAGGACTGCATCTGAGATACCCAAATATCTACTTAGATCTTTGGCAAACACAAAAGGGAGAAATTGGTTTTAAGACATTGTTTTCCATTACATAGTATAAAAGTCTTTCAAGTTCAAAAGTGCCCTACTCCTGATTTTCAACATTAAATCCCTTTTTAGAGAAACCTTAGTTTGCCCTTCCATAACACATTAAAAATGGTTAACTTTTTATATTGCATTGTTCCTTCTGACTTTGCTTTACTTTTCCATGTGAATGAAATAGTATTTATCAAGCGTATGCTACATGAAAAGCACTGTGCTAAGCACTTGGGAACAGAGAAAAATGAATAGTTCCTGTTGACTGGGATTTCTTATTCTGTATGGGTACTGACACTCATTCCTTAGTCCCACAATGAATCTAGGGATTTATCCATAATATGATAATATTATACCAATAGGGTACTCCCTCCAATGTTGCTGAGTGCAATGTCCCCACATCATCTCATCCTGTTTGATTCTTCCTATAGAACCATCACAACGGCCTTCCCACAACACTCTAGGGCTCTTCTTCATGTCCCCTTATCCTTACAAAGCTACCAGTGGAATATACAAGTTGGCTTCTATCATCCCTTACATTCTATTTGACTGCCCCACTTCCAGATAGACACCTCCTGAATGATGTCTGACTGATGTCTGATATGTGACTTCTTGCATATAATTCATCTTTCACAATAAACTACATCTCGGGGCGCTATGTGGCACAGTAAATAGAGCACTGGCACTGGAGTCAGGAGGACCTGAGTACATATCAGTTTCAGACACTTAACACTTACTAGCCATGTGACCTTGGGCAAGTCACTTACCCCAAATGCCCTGGCTTCCCCCCCCTCCAAAAAGCAATAATAATGATGATGATGATAATAATAATAATAAGCAGCTTCATCTCACAATGCTTCTCTCCATCTCAATTTGGATAACCTGTAATTTTAAGTCTTTGGAGACTATGGTATTCCATTATTTATAAGCATAAAGTATCATAGGAAAAAGACCGATGTTAAAAAAAGATGCATTTTTGTTTCACAAGCTGGCTTCAGGGACTATTTCCTTGTGGTAACTGAAAATGTTGTTTAGTTCTACAAATACAGTCCATTTCTTCTAGTCCAACAGAAGGCCTAATTAAGTTTTGTTCTGCCATGTATGTCCATGGAATATGTGCTGCTGGTTGAGTCCATGAGCTGCCCATCTAACAGACTAGAAGAGCTTTGCTAACAGGCATTCTCCATCTACCTTTCTGTTTGGTTTTCCTCTGTGTGGATTATTAAGCAGAACCTTTTGAGTGACTAGATCTTATTTAAAAAGCTCTGCAATTCTTGAGGGCTTGATAAAATCATCCACAAATCAGAGCATCTTGAGTACCTTACCTGGAAATCCCACTTCCACTTGGATATGGTACCAGGCGTCCTCCAAGACAGTGACAGACACCTTTGGGAGTCTAACTCTCCTTGATTTATCCTTTTTTTCTGTGGAGGGGAAAGGGCTACCAGAATTGTGTTCTCATTGGCGAAGGGAACTCCCTGATGAAGAAATTCTCTCTACCAATGCTGATAGGCAACTTGTACAATTTAGACTCTTAAGGGAGCTCAATGATTTGCCTGGGGTCACATAACCAGGATACACACACACACACACACACACACACACACACACACACACACACACAC
>NW_027186523.1:13375166-13416803 GCF_028583685.1 Petaurus breviceps papuanus
CACACACACACACACACACACACACACACACACACACACACACACACCATAACCAGTATATCTCAGAAGCAGGATTTGAACCCAGAAGTCCTGGATGTGAGACTATCTATTCACTATGCCAGGCTTCTTTTCTCAATTTGTCTTACTTGGTATTGCTAATCAGAGGAATATAGAATCTAAATTATCTTAGCTGTTCTACCTTGCAAAGAATAGTCTCAGACTTAGAAAAACTGAATTAAAATTCTACCTTGGAAATATTAACTATATGACCCTGGGCAAGTCACTTACCCTTTCTCATCCTCAGTTTACCCAGTTGTAAAATGGAGATAACAATAGCTCCTACCTCAAAGAGTTGTTGTGAAGTTTAAATAAGTGAGTATACCATACACATACTCACACATATGTGTGTACATATACACATTATAAATAATATATAGTATGTACATAGGTATAGATATATCTATACATATCTATATCAACAAATCAGTAAACATTTAATAAATGTGTATTATGTGCCAGGCAATATACTAAGTGCTGGAGACATAAAAAGAAGCAAAAGGCAGTCCCTGCCCTCAAGGAACTCACAATCTAATGTGAAAGATATACCTGTAGATATGTGTCTACATATATTATATATATAGTATATGTATTATATATATGTTGGAGATGTATATACACAGAAAGAGAAATATACACATATACAAAGGTGTTGTTTGTGACTGTGTACATATGTATATATCTATTATATATGTTAGAAGAAGAAAGAAACACAGGGTGTCCCAAAAGTCTTAGTACCATCCTAAACTTTAGTAGCTTAATATTAAGGTAGATGATCTGGCCTGGAATCTGAACCAAGGTCCTCTGCCTCCAGATTCAATGCTGTTTACACTGTCTATATCACAAAAATTCATTCCTTAACCTCCTGAAAATTGTATCACCTTCCACCAAACCCTAACTATGCATATTTGGTCTAGTCCAACTGCTTTTCCTAGTCTTTGTTTTCTTGAGTACAATTCCTATTTCCACATGCAAAGTCATAGCAGGAACTTTGATGTTAAAATTTGAATGTGGTGACTCCAATGTCACTGATAGGAAAAATAACTTGTTATAAAAATGTTGACAGATCTTTTCCATTCTTCAGCTGTTGTCCTCTTTCCAGATTCATCCTTAATGCTATTGGGATGATCTGGTTTAATTAGGATTCATGCCAAGCTTTCTCTAAACACATTTTTCCTTCTACTGTTCATTGCTGTTTGATGAAGTGATACTACTTATGCTATCCCCCATCCTCCTCCATCAGAGCTTGCCAATGTTTACATTCAACATCAGAGTTACCCTTGACTATCATATATCTCTATTTTCACTTGGCATTGTGAGCTGATGAGGTTTGCAGGTTCTTTTAGCCTCATTTTGGCAACTACTTTGCAATCACATAAACTTTTATAGAAAATGGTGATAATCTGTGTTGATGACTGCCTTCATTGCCAATTTTTCTTTTTTTATTTTTCTACTTAATAGTATTTTTCCAATTACATGTAAAGATAGTTTTCAACGTTCACTTTTATAAGATTTTGAGTTCCAAATTTTCTCCTTTCTTCCCTCTCATCCCTCCTCTCTAAGACAGCAAGCAATCTGATATAGGTCATACATGTACAATCATATTAAGCACATTTCCTTATTAGTCATGTTGTGAAAGAAGAATCAGAACAAAGGGGAAAAGCCACAAGAATGGGAAAAAAAAGTGAAAATAGTATGCTGCAATATGCATTCAGACTCCATAGTTCTTTCTCTGGATGTGGATAGCAATTTCTAACATGAGTCTTTTGGAATTGTCTTACATTATTGTATTGCTGAAAAGAACTAAGTCTATTATAATTGGTCGTCACACAATGTTGCTGTTACTATGTACAATGTCCTCCTGATTCAGCTTACTTTACTCAGCATCTATTCATGCAAGTCTTTCCAAGTTTTTCTGAAATGCACCTGTTCCTTATTTCTTACAGAACAAAAGTATTCCATTACATTCATATACCACAACTTGTTCAGCCATTCACAATTGATAGACCTCCCCTCAATTTCTAATTCTTGGCTGCCACAAAAAGAGCTGCTATAAATATTTTTGTACATGTGGATCTTTTCCCATTTTTATGATCTCTTTGGGATACAGAATACAGACCTAGTAGTGATATTGCTGAATCAAGGGTATGCACAGTTTGATAGTCCTTTGGGCATAGTTCCAAATTGCTCTCCAGAATGGTTAGATCAGTTCACAATTCCACCAATAATGTATTAGTGTTGCAATTTTTCCACATCTCCTCCAACATTTATTATTTTCCTTTTCCATCATGTTAACCAATCTGATAGGTGCGAGGTGGTATCTCACAGTTGTTTTAATTTGCATTTATCTAATCAATAGAGATTTAGAGCATTTTTTTTCATATGATGAGAAATAGCTTTAATTTTTTCTTCTGAAAACTGCCTGTTCATATCCTTTGACCATTTGACAATTGGGGAATGACTGATATTCTTATATATTTGGCTCAGTTATCTATATATTTTAGAAATGAAGCCTTTATCAGAAACACTGGCTGTAAAAACAGTTTCCCAGCTCTCTGCTTTCCTTATAATCTTGTTTGCATTGACTTTGTTTGTGCAAAACCTTTTCAATTTAATGTAATCAAAATTATTTAGCATTTCATAATGTTCTCTCTCTTTTTTGGTCATAAAGTCTTCCTTTCTCCATATATCTAACAGGTAAACTATTTCTTGCTCTACCTGTACCTAATCATGTATCTATTTTAACCTTATCTTGGTATGAGATGTTGGTCTATGCCTAGTTTCTGCCATACTATTTTCCAGTTTTCCCAACAGTTTTTGTGAAATAGTGAGTTCTTATTCCAAAAGCTGGAATCATTTTAGATCACTATGTGCTTTTACAACTGTGTCTTGTGTACCTAACCTATTCCACTGATCTATGACTCTATTTCTTAGCCAGTACCAAAGAGTTTTGATGACTGCCGCTTTATAATATAGTTTTAGATGTGGTGCATCATTGCCTACTTTTCCAGTATTTTCAGTAGTTTTTCTTTTAAATAAATCAAATTGTAGCCATTTTACCTGTATAACATGTCTTCTTTTCTTCAGAATTCCTAGTGCATAGCAGGTACTAAATGAACTTTTGTTGATTGATTTTTATGCTTTTTCCCCCTAATTCATTGATTTTCATTTTGTTTTAACAAGTAAGTAATTTCAATTTGTTCTAGTGAGTTAGTAATTACATTGACATAACTGTTTTAGAAATGTTTTCTGCATTGGGGCAGTCTTTTATTGTCTATTAAGAATATGGACCTTTCATTTTTTGTAATGTTATCTGATGCTCATTGTGTCTAGTTCCTCCTGATTCTATCCCTGAAAACAGAGTTTGTGATATGAGTCATAAGGCATTTGCATAGCCTGTGAACTTTTAGCCTTTTTCATTTATTGGTTGTAAGGCATCTTTTCCAACCTATTTTTCACCATCCCCACCCCCTTCCCCATTCTATTGTTGCATTGAAGTCACTATTAATCCACATGTTGATTTAATTTGACAGGCTTTACCAAGTTCAATAGTATCTAGAATTAGTTCTACCAAAATTTAATGTTTTTATTTTATGTAAACTTGGGTCACTAGGTCATCTAGTGACTTTGAGGGGAAAAAAAACTTAAACCTAGCTTTTCTTCAGTTGTTTCTAAAGGACTTTGAGATCCCGAAGGAAAAGTGATTCCAAGAGAGCAGGGTCATGGTGTTCTGTTTAGTGTTTTACAAATGATGACCTTACCACATCCAAAATAATGGTGTCATCTGATCTAACAGACACAACTATCACACCTGCAAAACTTTTAAATCTCCCATCTATAGCAGGGCTGGAGGTGTCAGGGTGGGAGTGGGGGGAGGGCATGGGTTGCTTTCAATTTATATATGGCTATGAGAAAGGCCCAAGGAAGATGCGAACTGCAATGTGATCACATAAAATGATCTCTCTGAAGGAAAGGAGACGTGCCTTCTTTCCATACATCAACCCTAGCATCCTACCTACACTTTAGAGGGCTCTCATGGACAATATTTTCAGGTCTTTCTGATGCAGGAGCAATGAAAGAGAAGATTTTTCCTTCTTCTCAATACCCCTCCCCTAGAGGGCTTTTAACATTTCATGGTACATTTATGTTTTGGTAGTTTGTGTTCTTAGGCTGAGCTCTAGGAGGAAGATCTTCTGGTATGTGGGTTCTGAGGGTTCTGCCTTATGATGTGACTGCTAAGTTTGTGAGTGACCCTTCTTTTATCTCCAGCCAAATGAAAACACACCACTTGCTCTCTCTTTTTCCCCTTATTCTGTATTACTTATTTTTTTCACCCATATCTGTGTGAGCATATATGTACCCACACATGCTTATGTACACACATATGTTATAGCAAACTCCCCAATTCAATATTGATGCCAGTTCTCTCTGAGTTGCCTAAGATTTTGTCACTTAGGTTCCAAGAACACATAAAGTCTAAGGCTGCTGTAGGGAAGAGAACACATAAAACTTTCATGACATATAAAAAATACAAAATGTTGCATTAATATTTAATAAAATTTGTAGTAATCAATGAGCAAAATCAATGTTTTTAATTAAGTTTTTCATTTGTAATAGTAGCTGTACCTTGTAGTATTTTGGAATAGAATTAAATACTTTGACTTTAAAATAAATAAACCATGTTGTCTCCTTCCTTCTGCTCATTATATGAGTAATAATTAGATTAATAGGTTGTCTTTTCTTCCATAAGCAAACAGTATTTCTTCAGGAATAACATCTTTTATTTTGAAGTGTTATATGACAGAAAGCATGAGTTTTGTCCAAGGAGATTAGTAAGATAAATTGCCCTTCCATACTGCTTATAATAGACCCATCCCTAATCCCAGAATTTTGTCCATACTCTTGCCAACTATAATGGAATGTGAACTGAGGGAGCTGTAAGATGAAGACATGTCCAAAGTGGACATGTTTTATGGAGATTTAGAGTAAGAATCTACTGAAGAAATCATATGTTTACCTAGTTTCAGCCCTTCCCATTTCCTCTCCTTCAAACATACCAATACACAAACTCATTTCTCCAGAATTTCCCCAGGAGGTGGAATCCCCTCCAGGTTGGAAAAACCCCCTTGACCTTTTGGGTCTTATATAAGTCTCCTTTCTGCACTCACGCTTTTGCCTGAGGGAATGATGGGAATGACTTAGTGGAAGCTGATTCTGCACGAATAATGTGATTCATAGGTTTTTCCTTAATTTTATTCAGGCACAGGTATCTTAAAATAATTGCTAATTGGTCCATATATATCATGGACTCTAATTTCTTTAACTCCATGTAAGTATTTTACCCAGGTGGGAAAGAAAAATTTACATTTAAATTATTTATAGAAAATTTTATCAAAATTGTTGAGAAGGAAGGGACATTAATTAGCCTTATGGATATAACCATTATATATAACACTGTCCAATAAGGTGCTGGCTATGAGTTGATAATTATAGTCTGGTCTATCAAAATACTGTTGCCACCTTCGAACTAAACTGTACATATCATTTCAGCTATTCTTTTAAGGTAAATAAGATAGTTTTCTGTCCACCATATTTATCTGAAGAAACAAAAAGTTTGCCCATTACAACAGAAGGGAAAAAAAAATATTGACTTAATCATTTACCCATCCTAGTTTTCCCTATATAAGAGGTTCAACAAACCCATCTGGGTTCAACTCAGGTAAAAATCTAATGACTTCAGAATTGTTTATTGTGCTAGTTACAAGCTGATAACATAAAGGGTCAATCTCTTTATATCAGCCAGATGTCTTCTACTCCTAATGAACCCTTAAGCCTAATGTGACGGGTCTATGTGGGTTTTCCAATACACACCATTGACATGAAGAAAAAGAAAGTAAGCATGGCTATTGTTCCCTTGGGAAAATGGAACTAATTTTGGTTTATTTTAAGACTCCCAAATTAAATATAAATGCTACAAAAGATCCCAGAAATGTAATTCTCTAGCTTAAAAATACCTTGCTTATTAAAAATTTTCAAGACGTAATACATATGACTCATGCTCTTTTTTGGTTGGGGGGGAGGGAAGTTTGTTGAGATGTGTGAGGGAATGCTGCTAGTTTATTATATTATGTTCTGATTATGTTGTTTATTGAAATGTGTCAACTTTGCCAATATTTCACTGATGGTTCTTCATTTCTCCATTGTAGAATTCAGTTTATTTTTTAATAATATTCTATCTAAAATTTTAAATTTCTACTTGAAGAAAATTCAATTAAAGTCCCCAAGCCCAAATATTTATTTCTTTTAAAAATAAAAAAAAATTAAAAATCATTCCCTATACCTAAGCTATTTCTGCTCAGTTCCAAAAGAATAAAAAACTACATTTGTTTAGTTTGAGTTCATCTATCACTTTGTACATTTTTATGGATTTTTTATGTGTAATTACATTTTCAGAGAGAATTGTTATATAGTCTGCTCCATTTTTGCACACTTATTATCTTTCAGCCTTAAAATTATAAAAATTGATACACCATCTTTGGTTCCTCTCTTCTCAGGAAAATGATAGATAACCATTCATCATTCAGTTTGACAAGCTAAACCTTCTCTGTTTACTGTCTTCACTCTTATTTTCCTAGTTGATTCCCAGCTTTCACTTTTCTTTCTCCTTTCTACCTTCAATGGGGGTGACTGATGTCTAAAACTAGGAAAGAAGATCGCTCATATTCCCTTTCCCATAATCTGCATTTCCTATCTATAAAGCTGTTAATATCTGCCCTTTCAGCAGATTTCTTCCCAATTGAGTCCTCCTTTATCAGAGAACTATTCTAGGTAGGTTAGCCCCCTACCTCCTCTGCCTTTTCCTACTGCCTCTCTCTGCCAATTTGCTGTTTGCAAGCTGACTGCTTTATCAGACTTACAAAGCTGCCGTTTTTTACTTAACAATACAAAAGCTTCGCTCAGTACATCTAGGGCAGCCTTAATGGGGCATTTATATTCCACTCAAACTTGAACACATCAAGAAACACCTACCCATAGTTATCATAAATACTGATGGCAGTCCTGGCGATCTAACACCCTTGCATATACTATTATATTTACCTGGACAGTCCAAAGAGCTATCATTAAAACGCAATCTTGCTTCACAAATGTCTGCTTGTAGTAGGCAAGATTTAGATTCATTTTTTTATCATACCCTTCCCATGGCTTAGAGTGGGGCTCATTTTAATCTTTGAGAATGGGTGAAGGATTGTATAGGAAAACTACCTGCACATCAATCTTTTAAAAGTGCACCAAGTGTCAATTTCCACCTGAGACTCTACTTGAAAAATGTCATGCTTTAAATGGGGAAGAAGTGTGAGACAAGCAGCATCAGGGCTATATGCTGAGTGAAAGTTCCCAGTATTCCTACCAACCCTAGCTAAGGGAAAAATGAGTTTGCTCAGTTTCGCAAAACCATTTGCTCAACAGAAAGGAATTCCTAGTGTAGATAAAGGAAATTCTAGCCACTTGTTAGAAATAGGAAGAAGCAGATATATTTTCTTTCACTCAAACAGCTTTTGGCATTATATGTGGCATTCTCACACCTACTGAGGTGTGATGTATATATGAAAATAACTCCCTTTATCAGTGACTCAAGTCAGTCAGTCATTTTTCAATCATGTCCGACTCTTCATGACCCTTCCTAAAGGCTTTCTTGGCAAAGGTGTTGGAGTGATTTACCATTTCCTTCTCCAGCTCATTTTACAGATGAGGAAACTGAGGCAAACATGGTTAAGTGACTTGCTCAGGGTCATGCAGCTAATAAGTGTCTGAGGTCACATTTAAACTCGTCTTCCCGACTCCAGGCCCAGCTCTCTAACCACTGCACCACCTAGCTGCCCCATGAGTAAGCAAGCATTTCTAAAGGGCCTACCAAATGCTGGGCCCAGTACTTTGTAATTCCAATTCCTCTATTATTAAAAAAAGGAATTCTAGGGGCGTTATTTGAGGCACACAAAATTTAAATGACTTGTTCGGCTACAACTGATTTAGCTCTTAGTACCTACAAGGCACAGTACTAAACTAGCAAGTATTGGAAATAGGATTTGAATATGGGGCTTTTTGACTCTCCACCAAGTATTCTCTCCCCCAGGCCATTTAAAAAAATATATATGGACCTATAAATGGAGTGTGAAGGAGGAGATAATGGGAGGTTTAAAACTGGTCAGTTGAGAAGTCTAGGTTTTCTGAAGTCTGTCTATTACCCTTAGATCTCTCTTTCTCTATTCTTTACCTACTCCAAAGCACCCGTTGTTATCGTCTCCCTTATTTAGGAAACTGGTGCCCTTGTTTTTTTCCTCCCCTCTCCCCATATTCAAGCCCTCTCTCCCTCTTTTAAAGCCTTATTTACAGGGAGGAGTTTTACATCAGACATTTATATGATTGTATCAATGTGTTACCTACCTCTGGATTATTTACCTTTAAAGCCTTAGCTAAAGTTATGAAATGATATAAATTTTGATAATCCAGTAACAGTTAGGAAATGTATTTGGTAGAATATAAATTATAAATCAGACAGATCCATAGGGAGCCAGACTCAGAGTCAGGAGGACCTAAATTAAAATCTGACCTCAGTCACTTACAAGCTATGTGACCATGGACAAGTGATTTACCCTATGTCTGCCTCAGTTCCCTCATCTGAAAATGTTGATAATAATGGCATTTATGTCCCAGGGTTGTTGTAAAGATAAAAGGAATTAATATTTTATTTATTTTATCAATATTTTATTATATTAATATAGTGCACATAATAAATATGTTAACATAGTAAAATAATATATAATACATTTATGTTGGGTTCTATTCATTTTAATAATATTAATATTAACATCTTTGTAAACCTTAAAGCACTATATAAATATTAACTACGATTATTTTTATTGTTAAGATTTGTTCATTCTAAATGCTATTTTTCTCTAGTTTTCCATCTGCCAGGGCTGGCTGACCTAGGATATAATCCATTTAACTTCTTAGGTAAGGTTGCCTATGTAGGTGGAATGTGACTGAGCCTTGGTAACTGAGGTAGAGGGTCATCTCAATGGTCAGGGTAGAGCAGTTTTATCATCACCCTGACTTTCAAACCCTGGGAGTAGAACCAGAAGTGCGATTTCAAGGTCCTTCAATCTGAACCTTCATATGATCCTGGTTAGATGGAGACTTAAAACATATCTATTTCAGCTGCTTAGTTTTACAGGTGAAGACATAAATTGAGGCCCACAAAGATCCAGAAACTTGCCCGAGTTCTCACAGGTACTAATGTCAGAGCCAGGGTTCAAAATCAGGGCCTCTGACTTCAGCTCCATCACTCTTTTGAACACAGTTCCTTGCAGTGATAAGAAGAAATGGTCCATTAGACCATTAGAGATCGGGCTACATCTATTCTCAGCAGTTGGTGTGAAATTCATTCATTTATTCATTTAACAAAAACTTATTAGGCACTTATTTTGCACAAGCCATTCTATTAGGTCCTATAGTCAGTCAATAAACATTTAATAAGTGCCTACTATATTCCAGGGTAGGGGTGGAGAATATGCAGCCACCTGTGGCCCTCTAGGCCTTTGGGTACTGCCTTTTGACTGAGTCCAAGTTTTACAGAACAAATTCTTTTATTACGGGTATTCTGTGAAGTTTGGATTCAGTCAAAGGGCCACACTTGAGGACCTAGAGAATCACATATGGCCTCAAAGTCACAGGTTCCCCACCCTTGTGGCAGGCACTATGCTAAGAACTGGGGATAAAAATGTGGCAAAAGACAATCCCTGCCCTCTGGGAGCTCACAATAGCTAATAAGTAATAAACAATTAAAAGAAGGGAAGCACCAAAATTAAGAGGAGTTGGGAGAGACTTCTTGTAGAGAAGGGATTTTAGCTGAGACTTAAAGGAAGCCAGTGGGCAGAGATAAAGAGAGAGAGCCTTCCAGAAAGTAGAGACAACCAGAGAAAATCCTAAAAGCTGAGGACTTGAGCATGTCACCTCAGTTGTGAGCCTAAGGAACTGGAAGGATGGTGTTGCCTTTGATGCTAATAGGGAAGTTAGAAAGCAGAGTAGGCTTAGGGAGAAAGATAATGAGTTCCGTTTTGGACATGTTGAGTTGAAGAAGGCTGCTGGACATCAGATCCAACATACCTGAAAAGCAGTTGGAGATGTGAGATTGCAGGTCAGAAGAGAGATTAGGACAGGATAGGGAGATTTGAGAATCCTTAGAATAGAGATGGTAATTCAATTCAAGGGAAGTGATGAGATCACCAAATGAAGTTGTATAGAGTGTGAAGAGAAGGGGGCCCAGCCTCGAATCCTGTGGTATATCTGTGGTTAAAGGATGTGACCAAGATGTGACAGGTGGGAGGTCCAAAGCAGATACAAGGACGTGTAAGAAAATCCTTGTCTTCCAAGAGGTTACAATTGGCTCCTTATCCTATGAGTACTTTTAGTTCTTCTAGTTAGTGGAAGAACCCTTGTGGCCCAAGCGCCGCTCTTGTTAAGCCTAAAGGAGGCCAGTGTGTCACTATATTAATCATTCCGTGGGCAAAGCACAATATCTGAGTTGCCAACTAAGTGGCCTTCTATTTAGGCCATCAAGGTAGTTGCTTCTTACTTTCTTATTAGTGTTTATATGAGAGAACCTTTCTAGAAGGTAACAGTATCCCACTGGCCACCATATAGCATTCAGCCTTAAAATGCCCCACAGCCAAACCTATCTTTGAGTATCCCCTCTGACCGAGTCTGAAGATGTTAAACAATCTGCATATAACTCATGAGCCCCAATCATCAGGGCTTTCATTTTCCAATTAAAAGCCTCTTCCATTTAAAACGATTAATTTAGCTATGATCATACAGTTTATTATATAGAGCATAAAGCTGAAGGCAAGAGATCAAGTTCTAATGTGGAAGCATTTACCTCTGACCTTCTCCTAAACCTCTTCCTGGTTGCCCTCCTAGATCTTCAGGTGTGGGCAGGTGGGCTGGGCCTCCTGACTACATACAACTACAATTTATGGAGATGAATAAAAAAAGAGGATATCTATATCACTTCTCAAGATCAAAGACTAGAAACAAAATAAAACAGTGAAGATAGCAAGGAAAACCAGTCTTCTTCAGCTCACCAGTCTAACAAAATTCACAATACTTGGCAATCTTGATATTTCTGGGTTTTCTCTCCGTGGTCCTGTTTCTGCTCCCAGTTCTTGATCTCTTCTCCCCTTCAGGACTCCAGCCATCTTGTTTTTCAGATTCTGTAGCTTCGGGGCATCTTTGGTTAGAGTCTCTGTACTTTCTATTGTGGTTCTGGTCCCTGTCCATTTACCCCCATCTCTCCTGTGATAGCAGTGAAGTATATTGGCTAGGGCAGCAAAGAGAAGTAGCCAGTCCTATATTCCCCCAGCATATAGAACTCCACCTCTATATCTATCTGTCTGTCTGTCTATCTATCTATATCTCCACATTCTCATTGTCTTTTAGAAGATCAGGACAATATTATTTCTGATACTGTGTGGGGAAACTTTGGTCCCCTCAGAAATGAGACTGTGGGCCTTTTGATCCCCACTGGGATGATGACAAGGTGGAAGTCAGGGGACGAGACAATACCAGAGCACCAGTCACACCTGGAGGGCAATTATCCCTCTGGTTCATCCCAAGGTTGTTTCTGGATTCTGTTCTTTCCGTTTCTGAAACACAGGGCCTACTTACTAGCTCTGTGGCCTTGGCCTAATTGTTACCTCATTAATCTTATCTATTAAATCTGCAAAAAACCTAATATTTGTATTACATATCTCTAAAGGTTGTTGTGAACATTAAATGAGTTCATAAAGGGGAAACAGTTTATAAACCCCATTAGTAGTCATCAGGGGAGTAGCATTATTTGCATGAGGACTTAATTCCTTCAGGAGACCACCAGCATTGGTATTTGGCAGCAAATAGGACCCCAGACTGAACACTTTGAATAATGCCATTGGCTGGCCCAGAAGAGACTGTAGCAGCCTTATGCTGATGACAGCACCAAGCCCCCACCATTTTGTTGTGTTGTTGCAACACGCAAATGTTTCCTTTGGTTTGAATGAGTCTGTATTGTGCAGTTTAGCATTCAATCTAATCTCTACCACACCAATAGTTCCCTACTGAGCCCAGAGATTTTGGGCCTCCTTCCCTTTCTGAGAAAGGTTATAAATAAAAACCTGATATGGAAAATAACAGAGCTGGGCAAGACTGCCACCCAGCCCTATTCCCTAAGAGCTGCATGCATGAAGGGCTCTATCTAATATAGTTAGTAGCTACATCCTCCAGTAGTGGAGCCTTGGCCTTAGGCTTAGCAGCCTAGGCTGTGTCAGACTGACTGAGATCCCCCTCCTCATTCTCCAACAGCATGTGTGTGTGTGTGTGTGTGTGTGTGTGTGTGTATCTTTCTGTCTCCCACTTCTGGGAAGAAAGGAAATAGAGAAAGAAAAAGAGGGTTTTTGGCCCTTTTTTTTTGGTTTTGCTTTAAACTGCAATTGCAAAACTGTTTATGACAGAAAACATGTGTTTTCTTTTTCTACAAATACACAGACATGGACAGCCCTACTTATTACAGATTTCCTCAAACATCCTCATTTGTCTGTCATGATCTGAACACAGATCAGGATAACTGGAAACAGGTAGTTGTGACCATTCTGTAACCACCTGCTTGATCAATCCTGTCCCTTTGAGCCCACTTCCCATAACCCTCTGTAGATTCACTGTTGTATGGGACTTTCTTTTTAACCTTCACAACTCCCCGGATTAGCTCCATTTCCTCTTTTGTTTTTGCAAGGGTGCACCAGGGACCATTAATTACTTGGGCTGTTTATATCAAGGAGAATAACAAGGCTGATTGTACCCACAGGTAGTTGTCCTTTAGGTAATCAAATGAAAACAGTTAATTCTGTGCCTGCACAGCAATGTACTTCCTCATAATGGAAAGTAAACACCGTGTCACTTTCCATAACACAGCTGAATATATAAAGAAAAGACCTAGTGAATGCAGCACCTCACATCTGACAAGGACAGTGAAAATTGGTGTTAGCTGTTGCTGATCCCCTCCATAAACCCACCCTCCGACATCACTCTCCTTGGGGATATTCTGGGTCAATTGCCTCAAAGAAGCAGCGCCACATTCTGGCAAATGTTTAAAAGTGCAACCTAGTTAAAACCCCAGAATGGAAAACTGCTTTGGAAACTATTTGGCCGATAGAGTAAACAAGGTGGAAGTTTTTTTGGAGCTTAACTTTTGGAGGAAAAAAAATCATTTTTAGTAATAAAGGTGTTGATCTCAGATTGAGATTTGGAAGAAAACTTCTCCACTTCACAAATTCCTCTTTCAGGCAGAACTGTTTTTTTTTTTAACCATTAAGAACAGAAAGGCATTGATCCTATTTTGAAAGAGCTTTAGGAAAGGAGAGTCATAGATAGAATTGTAAGATTATAAATTTAGAGCTCGAAAGTCCACTGAATTGTGGGTCCTGACCTATATGTGGCCCTGGACCCAGATGGCTCTGGAGGAGAAAGTGAGACTGGTAACTTTGCACAGTCCTTCCTCAATTACATCCAATTCATTTGCATGTCATGGCATCATCTTCCTGGTGTCATGGTTCTCTTCCAGAATGAAGGACAAACCAAAAAAAAAAAAACCACATGATAACTCATTAACACATTTAACATAGGAATCTATCTTTATGTCTAGCTCAAATCCCTTCTGCTAGTATAAGCTGACTTCCTTTACTTCCCCACCTACAGTCCTCTCTCAAATTCTCACTAAATATAGAGAACAGGGAGTCATTTCTTAGGAATGTTACAGTAGGCATTCCTTTTGCATATGGTTGGGCTAGAAACCACTTGGTCCCTCCCAACTCTCAGATTTGGAGATTCTGTGAGTGATATTTTATTGGCCCCTATGCATGACTTTCACAGGAATAAATGATTCTGGATGTCTTTCACTTTGTTTTTTCCCCCCTATGTATTGAGTAGATAATAAAGCTTAGAAGAAAGTAATATGTATGGTAGTGTAACTCAATTCAGTTAAACAAACATTTAAGCATTGGGTGAAGCTCTGAAAAGGTGCAAAACTTAAGTAAGACTCCTATACTCAGAAAGTTTTTGTAGGGAGATAATGAATGAATGAATGAATGAATGAATGAATGAATGAATGAATGAAAAAGCATTTATTCATCACTGTGTGTCAAGCATTGTGCTAACCTGGTGACACAAATAGAGAAAAAAAAAATACAATCTCCTCTCTCAAGGAGCTTATACTTTAAATGGGGGAGAAAAAAAAAACATAAAAGGAAGTTCAACTTCAGGGCAAATGGAAAGGCCTAGGCTCTGGCTCTGCATATAAGTCTTATGGTTCAGATGGTCTGGCCACTGCAGAATCTAGAGGACTTAGAAAGACAGAGCTGATTCTAAGGCCTAGGTAGGGGTGGGGAATCTGTGGCCTTCTAGGTACTCAAGTATGGCCTTTTGAAGTCAAAAGGCCACATGTGGCCTCAAGGTCACAGGTTCCCTACCCCTACCTAGAGAAACCTGGGAGGAAGTTGTAGAGCTGAGGGTCAGGATTAATCACTGGAAGGAATAGAATTGGTTACTCCCATCTCACTTAAGCCATGTGAACAGGGGATAGTACACATACATAAATAGCTACAGTACAAAATAATATTTAATAAGCTCATAAGAGAGGTGGAAACCAACCACTGTGTGAAGTCCTGGGGCAAAGTCATTACAGGGAGAAAGACCAGGTCATCAAGACCACTTTCCGGAGGAGGTGACATTTTGGCTGAATATCCATGACCCAATAAGGACTCAGCAGAGGGAGAGGGAGTTGTGGTAGCATTTCAGTGCATGAGCAAAGGCAAAGGATCCATATTAGAATACAGGATAATGAGTAATGGTCTGGTTTGCTTATAGCATAGAATAATTGGAATAGATTCTTTTTTTTTAGAGAGAATATACTGACCTGTGATTGTTATGATTGATGGACCCTAAAAGAAGGAAACTTCTTCTATTTAATGTAAATTAGGCAACTTATCTGTTGTATAACCATTTATAGGGTTGCCTTGAGACATTGAGACGTTAAATAACTTATTCATGGTCACATAGCTGGTTATGACCCATATTTTCCTGATTTCAAGACCAGCCCTCTATTCACTAGGCTACACTGCCTCCATAGAGGGAGGGGAAGAGTGAAAGTCTGGAAAGGTGGGATGGAAAGGTGTTACTTGTGGAGAATGTCCAATGTTAGGTTAAGGAATTCAAATTTTACTCAACAAACAAAGAGCGTTTGAACAGAGGGGTGATATGACCAGATCTAGATATAAGAAAGTACAGACTAGGAAGAAGTTCCAGATACATTGGAAGAAAGAGAGAGTTGAGATGAAAATGGGTCGTAAAGAAGGTCAGTAGTGGCAGTGGAAATAGAGATGAGGGGATGGATTTAAGAATTATCATGAAAATAGAGTGAAAAGTTGCTGTTGTTCTATTGTTTTGGTCTTGTCAGACTCTTTGGGACAACATTTGGGGTTTTCTTGGCAAAGATAGTGGAGTAGTTTGCCATTTCTCCTTCTCCATCCTATTTTACAGATGAGGAAACTGACGTAAACAGGATTAAGTGACTTGCCCAAGGTCACAGCTAGTATCTAGGACTAGATATGAACTCAGGAAGATGAATCTTCCTGACGCCAGGCCCAGCACTCTATCCTCTGTGCAGTCTAACTATTCTTGAGTGGAAAGTAGTTTATTTAATATGAGTTGTAAGGGAAAGGAAGGGTCAGATAACTCTTAGTCTAAATGATGATGCTACTGACGAGTAAAGAAGTAAAAAATGGAAGCAGGTTTTTTGTTTGTTTTTTGAGGGGGAAATTAATAAGCTCAATTTTACATATGTAGAGTTGAAAATGTTGATGAATTGTGATGGAATGCTATTGTTTTATAAGAAATCATGAACAGAAAAACCTGGAAACTCTCACATGAACTGCTTCAGAATGAAGTAAGCAGAACCAGGAAAACATTGTACACAATAACAGTGATGTTGTATGATGATTAACTTACTATTCTTAACAATACAATCATTTAAGACAATTCCAAAGGATTCACAATAAAAAAAAAAAAATACTATCCATCAGCAGAGAAAGAACTGATGGAGTCTGAATGCAGATAGAAGCATGCTATTTTTCACTTTCTTTTTGTTGGTTGGAGTTTCTTTCTACAAAATAACTAGTATGGCATTGTTTTACATAATATGCACATGTGTAACCACATAAGATTACTCACCATCTCGTGATGGGAATCTGGGGAGAATAGAATTTAGAACTCAAAACTTTAAAAAAAATTTTGAAAGAAAAATCTGGAAAATTTCTTATGAACTGATGCAAAGTAAAAATAAGCAGAACCAACAGAACCTTGTACCCAGTAACAGCAATTTTGTACAATGATCAACTGTGAATGACTTAGCTATTCTCAGTAATAATCCAAGACAATTCTGAAGGATCTCTTATGAAAAAATGTTATCTGCCTCCAAAGAAAAAACTGACAGAATCTGAATGCAGATCAAAGCATATTATTTAAAACTCTATTTTTCTTGGCTGGGCTTTTTTTTTTGGTCTGTGTTTTCTTTCATACTGTGACTAACATGAAAATGTCTTTGGCATGACTGTACATGTATAGTCTATATCAAATTGTTTACCTTCTCAGGGAGGGGGCAAGGGAAAGAGGAAGAGAGAAAATTTGGAACTCAAATTTTTTAAAAAGTAAATGTTAAAAATTGTTTTTATGTGTAAACTAGAAAAAAGTAAAATACTTTTAAAAGAAAGGAATATGGATGGAACATCTAAGAGGAGATGCCCTGTAGATAGGTGGAGATACATATATATTACTTAGGAGAGAAGTCAGAACTAGAGATATAAAGGAAGCTATGTAATAGAGGCAGCTAGATGGTGTAATAGAGAGCACACTGGGCCCAGAGTAAGGAAGACCTGAGTTCAAATGTGATCTCAGACACTTACGACCTATGAGAACCTGGGCAAGTCACTGTTTGTGATTAGTGGTCTCAGTTTTATCATCTATAAAAAAGGTCTATAACAATACCTCCCAGAGTTATTGTAAAGTGTTACCTGGCATGTAATAAACTCTATATAAATGTTAACTATTATGATAATTACGTAGATTTAGGAATACTCTGCATGTAAGTAATAATTGAATCCATGGAAGTCAATGAGTTGTTAAAGTAAAGAGAAAATGAATAGAAGGTATTTGGATACAAATCTTCCAGGGCATTTTGCCCTGATCTTGGGCCTGGAAGAAAATCTGATTTTGATTGCCAGGCTTACTTCCCCCTACCTTTGGACTTATGGTTTCCTGCAGCTTTTCCTCCATATAAGAAGCAGGAACAGCAAGGAAGGGAGACAGAGAATCAGAGAATGTAATCTTGAGTGGGCAGAGATAAATTTATCAGCACAGGACTCCAGAGGCTGTGGTGGTGTAATATAATCATGTGTGAGATTCAGGGCAGATGCTGCATTCCAGAAACTAGTCAGGATTCCTGAGACCAGAGCAAAAGTTCCTTCATTACCTTTTCACTCTTTTTTTTTCCTTCCTCTGTTTGGTCAAGAATGAACCTGATGCCTTTCTCTGGGCAAGGGAGGCTTATCTCTCTCTCTGGTTCTTAACATTTTGTTTATCTTTCTTTGCTTAAATATTTATTTTGTCTCAAACTGTCAGTTGTGCTTAATACCACTTAATGGGTGTTATTGGAAGAGGGACTATTGAGGAATCCTACCCAAAAAAGAAAGTGTCACTTCTGCTTAAAGCCTTCCTTGATTTCTCCAGACAGAAGTGGCCCTTCCACCCTTCTCAACTTTCGTTGCATTTCCCTTATAGGTCACTTAGGCATTTACTATCCAAATATGTGCCATTCATTTTCTCTCTTTGCACTCCCTACTTTAACAAATTCATTCACTTCCATGGATTCAATTATCACTTATATGCAGAGCATTCCCAAATTTATTCTGTTATATTTGTCTGTGTAGATTTCTTACATCATCTACAATATTTTAAACTTTTTAAGGACAGGGACTGTCCATCTTTATGGTCCCCTCAGCACATGCCAGTGCTGTGTACATAGAATTATATAGCGTAGAACTATAAGGCCCTTAGAAGTCATATAGTGCAATCCTTTCATTTACATTTTTACAGATTAGGAAATTGAGGACCAGTTACTTTAAGTGACTTTCCCAAGGTCAAAGAAATAGTAAGTCACAGACATGGGATTTGACCCTAGCCCTTTGACTTCAAATTCATTGTTTTCTACTATGCTTGCCTCTCATGTAAATATTGATTATATTGACTAAAAATTCATTGACTGATTCTCTTTCACTTAAAAGATAATAATATTTTCCATAAATGGAAACATGTAGGCTCCTATTTCTGGCAAAATTTTAGGATGTATTCTTTGTAGCAAGGCCTACGCCAGAGGAATCATGTAAGCCCCTCTCCACTCTACCCATGGGATTCCCTGGGAAAAGTCAACTCTTTGACAAGAAGTGAACTAATCTTGTCCTTAGTGTTGGTTACCTAATTAATAGGGCCTCTGGTTCTATTGTTGATGAAGTTCCAAGCTACTGAGTTGCAATAATAATAAAGAACAATGAGGTGAAACCACTTCCATGATGTTCACCTGGAGCTACCCACAGGCCTAAGCTTTTATATTAAGGCAAGGGACACTGATCAGAAGAGATACAGGAGGAAGTAGAATAAGCACAACCTCCATTTAGACAGAGATACAAAGGAAAGAAAGAAACCACTTTTGAGAGAGAGAGAGCAGTCAAGGCAATGTAGGAGCAGAGGGAGACCCACCTACCAAAAGAAAAGACTCAGGGAGATGGTAGTTACTTGACCAACCAGAGAGCTTCTTAGGTGAAGCAAAAGAGTGCTTGGATCAAGTCTGGATGACCTGAGTTTCCCTGAGAAACATCTGAGCATCCATCTGGCTTGTCCCTAAGGAAACCTGGAGGAGTTGCGTTCCTTCCCTTTTCTGGTACTCTCAACCATGTAGACTTATAGTGTCCTCAAAAGGTAGGATCATCATAGGGAAAGGGAGTTGACTTGACCATTTATAGGTTTGGAGGTAAATCCTTTGTGTTTGATTGTTGTTGTTGTTGGGTGAAACAAAACCTATCTTTGATGACTTATCAATCTGAGTGTTTGTAGAGGAGCTAATGGGTCCTTCTCCTTATTTGAGGAGAGGTGTATAACCTAGACAGAAGTAACATTTTTATACTGCCAGTGGAAACTCCAGGTAGTAGTAGAACATGCCAGAGAGTTTTTTTTTTTTTTAAATCACTAACTGAGCCTTACTTCTGTGAGCATACAGCTATGATTCTGAGTCAGGGATTAAAAACTTTTAAGGGGATGATTAATGAACACCTAAAAAGGGAAATAGTGATCATGAAAAGCCAGAATGATTTTTATTTTATTTTCCCTTATTTCTCTAATCTTCTCCAGGGGTATATTTTATATATGGTTTTACCTATATGCAAAGCAAAATTTTCTTTTATATAATTAGGTGAAGAGATACATATTGGGGGATAATACAGGTTGTATTTGAACTGACTGAATGGCTGAACACAGAATAGTCATTAATGATTTGTTGTGATCCTGGAAAGAAGTTCCCTGTGGAGTGCCTGGGCATCTTTTATTGACCTCGCATTATCTAATATTTCCATTGATGATTTAAATGAAAATATAAATGTCATATTTATTAAGTTTGTAGGTGGCAAAAAGCTGGAGGGTCAGTTGAGGTATTCAGTGACAGAGTTAAGATCCCAAAAGATCTAGATAGGCTAGAATGTTGGGCTGAATAAATGGGAAGGAAAAAAAAAGATGGGATTTAATCAGAATAAATGTAAGGTATTATACTTAGATTCACAGATACAAGATGGAAGAGAAATGGGATGATTCTTAATTCTAGATCCTAATTCATTTCTGCCCCAATGTTAACTTAATGATAAGGAGCATGCCATTTGAATGATAGTGGTTCTAGCAATGTATTAGTAAAAGAACTGGAACTCAAATTAATACCAATTCTAACTCTCATTATGTATCAAAAATGCAGTAGGAATTGGCAGTTTCCATTTGACTTCAGTGTAGTAAGTTGGAAAACCACAGAATTTGAGTTCAAAGTATCCACATTTGGATCCCAGTTCTGCAACTAACTACTTATGGTGATTTTGGGCAAGTCACTTAACCTAGATGGGCCTCAGTTTCCTCATCTGTACAATGATGGGGTTGGACTAGTTGACATGAAAAGTCCCTTCCAATGTTAAAAAAATTCGGTGATCCTATGGGGAGTTCCACAATGCTCTTTCTTTTCCTGGATTTCTCATATCACATAAACTTCATACTTTGAATTTTCTTTAGTATTGATGGTTGAGTCATATCACACTTACACTCCCTTGTGCATGGCCTCCATTGACCTGCACTATGAGGCAGCAATCAGGGTGAGATTGCAGATTTCAAAGACCTGAAACCTTGGAAGCAGGAAGTTTGTTGCAGGAAGGAAGGAATGCATCGAGATTGTCACCTTTGTTAAAGTCCCTTAGTTAAACCTCAGACCATTTGAATTGTTCTTCAAAAGTGGGATAGAAACATGGAACTTATGGATTTGGGTTTTCTTAAATTCTTTAGACCTCTCTAGCTTCCTCAACCACTATTGTGTCTCTAACGCATAGGAACAGTGGGTTTTTGTCACTGAATTTTGGGCCAAAACAGAGAAATGTTAAGCAGTTTCAAGTCTTTATCCTAGTTTTGAGAACATGTCCATTCAGTTCAGTCTTCATATAGGAATTTAATAATGGGTGGAGGGGAAAGCAAAGCATTTCAAAAGGATTTTCTCCATTGAAGAGATATTCCTAATAATTTGCTCAAAGATTTAAAAAAGAAAGATCCTATTTATTGACAGGAAGGACCGCAAAGTATTGTTTTTTTTTATTTCCTCCATAGTTTTTACTAGTGACTTTGACTCAGCCTACAATTCAATCACTTAATCAATCAATATTGATTAAATACCTACTATGTTCCAGGCACTGTGCTAAGCCCTGGGGATGCAAAAAATAAAATAAAAAAAAGGAAAAAGATAGTTTCTGACTTCAAGGAATTTTTCAGTCTAATGGAGGGGGAAGAAATGTAAGCAAACATAGAAAGCAAACTATATACAAGATAAATAGGAACTAATTAATGGAGGGAAGGCATTAGAACATTAGAATTAAGAGGGGTCAGGGAAGGCTTCCTCTGAAATGTGGGATTTTAGTTGGGATTTAAGGGAGACCAGGGAGGTCAGCAGTCAAAAAGCCATAGACACTTCCATGCTTTCTAGGCATGGAAGATAGCCCGAGAGAATGCTCAAAACGAGAGGTGGGTTGGTGGAATAGTGAGGAGACAAGTGATGGTAGATTGAAGAGTATATATTGGGGAGCAAGGTAAGAAGACTGGAAAGGTAGGAGAGGGCTAGGATATGAAGGTCGTTGAATGCCAAACAGAGCATTTTGTATTTGTTCTTGGAAATAAAAAGGAAGCTATTAGATTTTATTGAGTGGGACTGGGGGGGGGGGAGGCGGAGAGGGGAAAGAGTGTGATAGGATCGAACCTAAGGTTTAGGAAAATAATTTTCATGGTTGAACAGAGAATGGATGGTAGTGGGGAGAGACTTGAGGCAGGCAGACTCACCTGCAGGCTATTGTAATAATAAAGGCAAGGGGTGATAAGGGCCTGCACCAGAGTAGTGGCAGTCTCAGAGGGGAGAAGGGAGTATATTTGAAAGATGTTGCATAAGTGAAATCTACAGGCCTTGATAACAGATCAGATGCATGGGAGTGAGAGAGAGTGAAGAATCCATAATGAAAATTCCTAGGTTGCAAGCCTGAGGAACTGGGAAAATGGTGTTGCCCTCTATATTAAGAGAAAAGATAGAAGGGGGGACAGTTTCAAGGAGAAAGATAATGGGTTCTGTTTTGGACATATCGAGTTTAAGATATCTATTGAACATCCAGTCTAAGATGTCTGAAAGGCAATTGGAGGATTGGAGTTCAGCCCAGAAATTGGGGCAGGAAAGGTATGTTTGAGAATCATCATCATAATTAAATTCATGGGAGCTGATGAGATTATCAAGTGGAGCAGTATAGAGGGAGAAGAGAAGAAGACCCAGGACAGAACCCTGAGAGACACCAATGGTTAGATCTGGAGGAAGATACAGCAAAGGGGACAGAAAAGGAATGATCAAATAGAAGGAAAACCAGAAGAGAGTGTTGTCCTGAAAAAAACTGGAGAAAAGAATACACCAAGGATGAGAAAGCTATCAACAGTGGCCAAAGCTGCAAGAGGGGTCAAGGAGAATGAGGATTGAGAAAAATCCATTGGATTTCTCAGCTAAGAGATCGTTCTTAACTTTGGAGTGAGCAGTTTCAGTGAAATGATAAGGCCAAAGGCCCGATTGTAAAGGGTTAAGAAGAGAAAGAGAAGTGTAGTGGCACCTATTGTAAATGACCTTTTCAAGTAGTTTAGCTACAAAAGGCAGAAGAGATATAGGGCAATAGTTAGAGGAGATGGAAGGATCAAGTGGGTTTTTTTTTTCAGGATGAGGGAAAGATGGGCATGTTTTTAGACAGTAGGAAATGAACCAGTAGAGAGGAAGAAATTGAATAGAAGTGAGACAGTAGGGATATCAGAGGGGGCAATCTGTTAGAGGAGACATGATGGAATAAGATCACTTGAACAAGTACAGGAGTTATCCTTGGTAAGGAGTAAGGCCACTTCATCATATGAAACAGGGGTAAGATAGGAGAGAATGGCAGAAAGCACTTGAGTGAGGAAGAGGAGAGGAAAGGGAGTTCACAATTGGATATAGTTCGTCTTTTTAAACTAAAGAGTCCTGTAATGTTTGGGCATAAAACTAAAGCTTCAGTCATTTGCTAGCCCTATTTAAGCCTCCTTAAGTCAAGTGTACTGTGATCTATGTATTGACAGTTCTCTATTTTCTCCCTTTATTTTATAGGCTCTGGGTGTTGGGGATAGTAGAAATAGTTTGTAGTTCCATTAAGAATTATTTTTCATGCTTTCTCTCTCCTGAAATTCAAGTTTCAAGTTCTCAGTGTCATCTAGATAACTCTGTGGATAAAACTGTCTCTTCCTGTTTTATTCCTTTTTAACCCAATAACATAGAAATCCCCAGGCAATTTGTCACATTACCATCTTAGTAACATGCTGGCATAGAAATGTGCCTATCCATTCCATTTCTTAAAAGGAAGTGCTTGGTAGCATTTAGAAATCCAAATCCTTTGTTGATTGTTCAATTCACACAAATATAAAGAGTTTTTAGGGTAATGATAATATAATAATAGTTCACATGTACAAAAAACTTTAGTTTTTATATAGAGAGAGGATGGAAGCAAAGTTGTGGGGTAGTGGACAGTGATGAATGGAGTCAGGGAGGCCTGGGTTCAAGACTTGCTTCTAAAAGTAGTATGGGGCAGCTAGGTGGTGCAGTGAATAGATCACTGGCCCTGGAGTCAGGAGAACCTGAGTTCAAATCCGGCCTTAGACACTTATCACAAAAAACTAGCTGTGTGACCTTGGCCAAGTCACTTAACCCCAATTGCCCTCCAAAAAAAGCAAAAATAAATAAATAAATAAAAGTAGTTATATGATCATGGGCAGGTGATTTAACTCCTCTGAGGCACCTTTCTGGAGCTATAAATTGAAGATAGATTTTAGTCTCCATCTAACAGGAATTCCCATACCAATATTTATAAAGTATCTACAAAGCAATTTTTTAAAAAAAAAACTATTCATGGACGATTTTTTTTATTAAATTCCCCCTCTGTGCCAGGCATTTTCAACCACTCAGATAGGTAGGTAGCAGAAGCATTATTATTTCCAGTTTCACAGATGAGGAAGCTACTTTAAAAGACTTGCTCCAGATCACACAATTAATAATTAAGTCCTCAGCACAAGTCTTCTATCTCCAGTCTGATGCCTTTTCCACCTAATCAGGCAGCCTCTCAATGAATCAATGTGAAAACTGTGATTTGGTGAGTTTGCAACTGTTTTTGAGAGGTTCATTTACTTGGCAAAGTACATTGGAATTAGGTGACAAGGGTTCCAATCCTGTCACTGCCACTAGATAACTGTGTAACCTTCGGCAAGACCCATAACCTCTCTGGGTTCTAGTTATCTTATCTATAAAATGGGGGCAATTGGACTCCATCTCTTGGGTTCCTTGTAGGTCTAAGGTATACATTGGGAAGGAGAATAGGATCATAGAACTGAAAGCCAAAAGGAAATTTAGAGAACAGAAATGCTAACCTCATTTTTAGAGAGAATAAAACCAAAGCCCAGAGACATTAAAAAGAGATTTGTCCAAGATCACACAGGAATCAAGTAGCAGGGCCTGGATTCAAACTCAGGTCTTCTTAACTCCAAATCCAACACTCTTAGGACACAGCTCCTGAACTGAGAGAGAGAAGAGGGAGAGGAAAAAAGACAGTACCTTGCAAGCATGGGAGCTGCCTGTGGGAACGTGACTGGAAGAAATGTGATGCCCTCACCAAAACAGGGAAGTTTTTAGAAGGCATGAATGTAAGGGATTCGATTTTGAATTCAAGATACCTCACCTGTGGAGCGGTACTTGGTTTCCTCTTAGGGCTTGGTATCTGAGTGTCCAGTTCTAAGCTAAGTCCTGTCATTGAGAGCCCTACTATCTGGGCATTTGTTTGTTATGGAGGGATGAAGAGCTGTTGTTTTTTCTTTTGTTTTTTGTTTTCAGATAGGAAAACATGGTAGAATAAAAACAATAGGTTCCTGGGTGAGGAGTTCCCAAATTCAGACCCTGACAGACAGCTGGTCTTTACCACTCACCCTTACTGATCAAGTGATGGTGGCTCAATTCTTGGTCCTTGGCTATAATCACATAAGAAGCCATATTCTGCTACTGGATGAATGGCAGAGAAAAGGAAAGCACCTGAATTGGAGTCAAAAAGTTCTAGGGCCAATCCCATCTCAGACAATTACTACTTTACTAGTACTACTTACTATCACCCTTGGCAAGTGACTTAACCTGGACCTCAATTTCTTCATCTATAAAATGAAAGAGTTCAACATGTCGGCCTTCAGGGTCCCTTCCAGCTGTCTCTGTGCTCCTGTGAATGAATTGCACTTCCTCTCAAAGATGCCACCACATAAATGCCAAGTGTCACCTAATATTCTCAAGGAAGAGATTCTGACCTGGGCCTTCTGCATGCTTTTCTCTTACTGACTCTTGGCTCTGTGTTCTCTGCTGCTCCTAGGTGGTGATGCCAGAAATCATTCAATTCCTCCCAACTAATGACCAACCCTTTGGCATTTGTTTTCTGAGTATCACAGCAGGTCCTTCTTCTAGCATGATCTCTGCCCATGAAGGGAGGGGAAGCAGCCTTCATAGAGTTCAAGAAGACAAATGGAGACTCAGAGAGGTTAATAAGTGACTTGCTAAGTGTCAGTGGGTTTCAATGAAGGTCCTCTGGCTCCAAATCATGTGATTTCCCCACTGTATCACGCTGCTTTTGAGAAATTCTCTTACTTTTCACTGGTTTTCATAAATCATATGAGTTAGAGCTGGAATGGACTTTTGATAGTCTAGTTTCAATCTGCCATTTTTCAGATAAGGAAACTGAGGCTAACTGAGATAAAAGTAGAATGTGAGATAATGGATAGTAGTCTTGGAGGAAGGAGACCTAGATTCTAATCCCTCTTCAAGCTTATGACTTTGAGAAAGCCATGTAAACTCGGCCTCAGTTTCCTCAACCACAATAGAGGGATAATCACCTCTATTTCACAGGGCTATTGTGAAGACCCAATAAGATAATATATTGAAGTGCTATGTAAACCTTAAAGAGGTGGAATAGGGATTGGATGTGTGATTTCCTTGGTAAAGGAAACTCCCTCTACCAATGAAGGTCAACACCTTCTCTGCGTTTTAAAACCTTTGGAGGGCACTGAGAGGTTAAGTGATTCACCCAGGGTCACCCAGTATGTACTATAAGGGCAAGACTTGAACCCACATCTTTCTGTACCCAAGACCAGAGACGGGTTCAGTTTCCACTATAATACTGCCTCTAAAACTCAAAGTACACAATAAATTCATACTGTTAATGTTATTTCCCAAGAGCCCATCGATGACAAAGTTAGGTAATCTTTGTCTTTTCACACAATGTCAAACAGTCAAGCAAAGGCAAAGAACCTTTAGTGTTTCTCATCTGGTAGGAAGTTATACCATTCTCATTATGTCTCCTAACTCTAATGACCCAAAGCTAGACCCAGGATTCATTTCACTGAGACACAGTTCTGCCACAGTTCCAGCTAGTCTCAGTGGAGATGGAGACTTATTCCTGAACACTGTCTTAGTGCAGCCACCCACCTTCAGAAGAGACTGTCAAAATTTCCAGCCACCCCATGCCCTGAGGCTTTTTTTTATCACAACAGAGATGGGGACCAACAGAGGGCTGCAGCTGTTCCTGTCCTACTATGTGCTTCATATGTAGTATAGAATGGATTTCCAGGGAGTTTCCATACTATTTAAAGACATGTATGGAATATTTAGTGCCAGTCCAAGTTGTGAAGGCCATCTGATACAGGAACATCATCCCAGTAAGCTTTTCTGACAGCCAGTGTCACTATGCATCTTTTTTATCGCCCTCTTCCTTACTATACATCACAGCTAGCACACTAAGTTCAACTGTGATTAATAGGACTCTTTTACCATTGACTTCATTGGGATATAGCCCAGGAAGAAAAATGTGGCTGTTGATAAATCTCATGTGATAAGAGCTGTGTTATGTAAGCAGTTGGGGGCAGGAGTTTCAATGAATATTATTATGACAGTGAGGTAGTTTGCAAAGTCCAATTGAATCGAATAGACCTCTTGTTCAATTGATTTTGCTGTGCCTATGTAGTAAGAATAACAAACAGCAATAATACTGAGACCTGTGTGTACATGATGGAGATTAGGCTGTCTGGCAGCTTATGTGTTTTGTAACCACTTTCCACATGCTAAAACATTCAAAAAGGCTTCTCTTCTGTTCTTGGTTTCCCCTTCTTAGAAGAAACAGCAAAGGCTTTATAACTGAAACCAAATTAAGAAATTAAAACTAAGCTGACTAACCCCCTAGAGCAAACTTGCAAAGACATTGAAAGGTCCAGCTGTCTCAGGATCATAAACACAGAACTGGAAGGAACCACTAAGGCCATCAGACCTCCCTCATTTTACAGATGAATAAACTAAGGTCTAGATAGACTGTTACCCCAAATTCCATAGGCAGTAAATGTCAGAAAGCAGGATTTACACTTTGGTCTTTGTAAATTCTTCCAGAGCTTTTTTCCACCATACTGCATTGATTAGGGCACATCATTGGTATTTCATGTGGCTCAAAGAAATTTAAAGGATAATACAGTCCTTATATGACGTTCATCTCTAACTATGATCAGTGGGCTGGTGTGTGTGGTTTGTGTGTCAGGTTTGAAGTCAGAAGATTTGGGTTCATATCCTGCCCCTAACATTGTCTGGGTAACCACAGCCAAGTCACTTAACCTTTTTTCTAAATGAGAATGATAACATCACAGTCAGTACCTTAAACAGAGTTGTTATAAGACCCAAAGGAGATCATTTAGGTAAAGTACTTTGTAAATTTTAGAATGCTATGTAAATTATTAATTCCTCCAGGGTTTATTAAGTGCCTTTTAGGTGCTGTGCTAGTAACTAGGGAGACAGATAAAATTGGCACAGTCCCTTCTCACAAGGACTTCTAACCCCTCCCACGTCTCACACTTTGCAAATGAGGAAACTGAGACCTGAGAAAGCAGACTCAACAAGTCCTTTTGAACTGGACTTTCAGGAAGTATGTTGGAGGGGCCTTTTTTTTTTTTTCTCAAACCTTAGGCTAGTGAGCTTAGCTTAAAATCATGGCTGTGTTATCTGGTGTCACTGTGATGACCGGGTACAGATGGAAATCTTTGTGAATCGATTGGAGAACAGACCATCTTGTGCGTAGGCAGCTGTTTGTTGCTGGGCAAATAGACACTGCCTAGCGGGTGGAAGAGTCTGTCATGCTTGTTTTCTAATCAAAGAATGTAAAAATCTTAATGCAAAATCTGCTTTGATGAAGAAAAGAGAAAAAAACGGCTGTAAAACTTAAAATCCTCTAATATGAAATGTTCATGTAGGCAGATCCAGCAGAGGGAGGAAACTAAGCCTACAGGATTTTCAGCCTGAAATCCATGGATTTGCTTCCTTGTTGTTTTCACCTCTTCCCCATAATTCCATGTGATAGAAACAGTTTGCAGGGGTTAATCTACACATAATGAAGTTTCAAAGAAACCATATACTGTACTCTATTGGTGAGGGCTCTGGTTTTTTCCCCTTAGTCCATTCCACATGGTACAAAAAGAGTGATAAATAAACAGATGTTTATCACTGCATGTGATATGTGTTTCTTTGGTATCTCAATAGCAATAGTGTCCATTGTGAGTGCCATTGATACCAAAGAAAGGGATTTTGTACAAACCGGCAGTGGAGGTTAAGGAATCTTTGATAACCACAAATATACAAGTCTCTGCTTTTCCAACTGAGGAGCTCTGGTCTCAGGCATTCTAATCTCTGCCCTCTAATTAAAAAACAAACACATAAATATCCAGTTTTTATCAAGGTTTTAGTAGTGATCAAAAGAATCAGTGATAATAAGAATCAAATGCCCACAAGAGCACATTGGATTGCTTCTCTGAAGCACAAAAAATCCTATCCAGTTAGAAAAAAAAAATTAGTTCCCTTAAAATTCTTCCTTGTTTAGGCTTTCATTCTCATTCCACAAAATAAGGCCCTTGTTTTCCCTTCCTTTTTCATATCATGATAAGATTGTGTCTGGAAAGGACTTTAGAGCTCATTTAGTCTAACCCTTCCCCCACTTATTTTTGTAGACGAGGAAACTGAGGCCCAAAGGGATGCTTTGCCCTGGGTCATCAGGCAGTAAGTAGCTGAGCTGGGAGTCACTCCCATTTCCTCTGACTCAAAGCCCAGATTTTTTTTTTCCCATCACAAAATACTGCTAAATGCACAATTACTATTTCATAGTAACATAATATTTCCCCTGGATAGGAAATCTGGGACAATCATAGAAAGGAGAGCCCTAGACAAAACTGACCAAATTTAGCCTTACTTTCTCTTCTAACTTGAATTATGGGTTAACAGATTCCTGAACTGCAAGGAAATAGAAAGAATGGGGTCAAGACTGTGAGAAATAGTTTGATTTATAAACCCCAATTAGTAGGATCTTAATGACTTACACTTGGGAGTTTTCAATTCGCATGATTTTTTTTTCCTTTTCTTTCTCAAAATGGGAGTAAAATTAATAACCAAAGGGAATAAGGATGCCTCTAAGCATTATGGCGTTCCAAGCTTCGGTGAGATTAAATAAGGTCAGTCCATTCAACTTTTGTCCAAACTTTGGATCCATAATATCTCTATACCACCACATCCACAAATATTTTATTCAAGATAAACAACTCATGTTACTGAATTGACTATGGCAAAATCTTGCTTTAAAATTTTTGTATTACTCGTGATGGAAAATATTATGCACATCCAGAGAAAAAAATGATAGAGTCTGAATGCATATTGAAGCATATTATTTTCACCTTTTTTTGTGGCTTTTCCCTTTTGTTCTGTTTTTTCTTCCACAATATGACTAATATAGAAATATGTTTACATATTTCCACATATATAACCTATATAAAGATTGCTTGCTGTCTTAGGAAGGGGAAAAGGTAAAGAGGGAGGTAGAAAAAATCTGAAACTCCAATCTTATTTAAAAATGAATGTTGAAAACCATCTTTACATGTAATTAGAAAAATAAATTACTATTTGCTAAAAAAAAATCCTTATTAATGTGGTCCTCTATTCTGCATAATTAAATGACATGGACATAATCTTTGTTTCCTATAGCAGAATTACAACTAGAAAAAAATCTTCTCTCCAGAGAAAATATGAATCAGCATGTTGGGGGATAGTACAGCACAGTGAATGGCACTTCTATGATCTTGGAGTCAGAAAAACCTAAGTTTCAGTGCCTCCTCAGATGATCACTAGCTGTTTGACCCTGAGCAGGTCACTTAACTTCTCTTGACTTCAGTTTCCCCATGCAGAAAATGGAAACATTAATGGTACCTGTTAATTGTACATTAATAAAGGCTATTGTAAAGATCAAATGAGATGACTGAGATAAAGCACTTTGAAAAACTTAAAGTTATATAAATGTTACCTATTATTACTGCTAAAATCATACTTAAGGCCACCTGTGCCTCATTTTTAGAGATAATGTAAGTCATTCTGAGTATAGATAATTTATTCTTATAGCTTGATTTCACAATTATATTTAAAAGTTGTTTATTTTTAGGACAAAAAAGATGAATATATTTAAGTAACTGCAAAAATACTTTCAAAAAATGAAAATAAATGATTTTAGGATTATGTATTTAGGATGGCCTATGCTTGTGTTCCCATATATCAAATGGAAATTTTCAAGCTGAGTGTATTGTTAACTCCATAATATAAATTTTTTCTAAATCAAAGTGTTTTATTAGAAACCAGGATTTAGCAGATCTTAGTAATTGCTGTCTAGAAGAAGAGCCATTCTTTCTTCTTAACCATGAAAGGTTAAATTATGGCCAAAGCTGTTGAGGTTAAGAAAGTCAGGTAACTTTTGAGAAAATAAACTTTTTTTTTCATTTTGGAGCAGCTATTAATAATGTCAAAAAAACTCAAAACATAAGAAATTTGCCTTCATTATTCACATTATCTTTATCACACCTGCTACTTGTAAATACTCAGTTGTTGTATGGTAGGGTATGTAAGATTTTTAAAATGTCTCCAATGTTCTTGTAATAGTCTAAGATAGCCAACACAGATAAGGGTTTTCAACAGAGTATATAGTGAGAGATATTTGAACTTCAATTAACCAGAACTAACATCATAATTCACAATTATTTCATGCTTTAAGGTTTATAAAGTCATTTACTCAAATAACCCTGTTAATCAATCAATAAACATTTATTAAGTACTTACTATATGTCAGGCACTGTGCTAAGCTCTGGGGATCCAAAAGGAGGCAAAAGACAAGCATTGCCCTCAAGGAACATGTTAGGTAGTGGTATCTGTATTATTATCATTCCCATTTCCCCATGAAGAAACTGAGACTCAGAGAGATAAAGTGTCTTGACCATGTAACATATCTAATAAATGTTAAAACTAGTATTTGAACCTAGGTCTTCTGGCTATTGGTCCCATACTCATTCTACCAAATGAACTGGAACTCTTGATTCCCCATTTTTCTCCTTCCTTCCTTCCTTCCTTCTTGGGAAGAGGGTCAGTGATCTTAGTCTCTGCTACATGTTCTTACTATAGTTTGGACTGCTTCAGACCAAACACCTTCAGATTTTGTAACTCAAATGCTGTGCAATGAAAACTGATACTTAAAATGGTCACTGTGAGACATGGCACGATTTTCAATTATCAAGAAAAGATTAAACCCTCTTCAGCAGATTATACTCACTAAGGCAGGAAAGTGACCTACTCCATTTCAGAGAGATTTTTAACAGGAGCTAAAATATTTATTTCATAGAATTTTCAAGCTGGGAAAAGACCTTAGAAATCATTACAGAAATTTTAATATATTAGAATGTTCCTTCCCCCCAAATTTGGGTTAATATAAGTTTTACATGCCAAGGCATAGCACAAGCACCCAAAGTTTTAATCAATAAAATCCAAAAGTGACAGCTTGACTTCTTATCTGATAGTATATGGGGTCAATGTCAAGCCTATAGTTAACCATTCAATCCTACACAGTTCTCTACTTTCTAATTCTTTGTCCTTTTGCCCTATTGTCTTTCATGCCTTGCCAAACCCAGATGCTGACTTATTATACACTACTCTCATCCTTCCATTCTGGCCAATGTAGCCTTCTTACAGCTCCATGTCCCATCTCTGCTGTGTCTTTATGCAGGCTGTCTCCTGGAAAACACTCCTTCCTTAGCTTTGCTTCTTAGAACCCGTAGGTTCCTTCAAATCTCAGATCCAGTTGTCCCTCCCACTTATTTCTTTATTCTCCCAGTTCTAATGCCTTTCTGTAAATAAAACTACTTTCTGTTTATTGGCTATTTATGGCACATAGTTTCCCGTATCAACCACATATTCAGTCAATTCCAGTGAGTCCCTATCACTTCAGGGATCAAATACAAAATCCTCTCTTGGTCATTCAAAGCCCTTGATAACTCATCCCCCACACCCACCTTCCCAGTCTTCTTACACCTTACTCTCTGCCACATATTCTTCAACATGGTGACGTTGGCTGTTCCTCCCACAAGATACTCCATATCTCCCTATTCCAGGAATTTTCACAGACTGTCTCCCATGCCTAGAATGCCCTCCCTTCTCATTTCCACATCCTGACTCCCTTGGCATTCCTGCAGTCCCAACTAAAATCTCATCTTCTACAGGAAGCCTTTCCCTTTTAATTCTAGTGCTTTTCCTCTGTTAATATTTCCTGGGTTTTTTTCCTATGTGTAGCATATTTGTGCTCTTTGTTTCCCTCGTTAGACTGTGAGTTCCTTGAGGGCAGGGGCTGCCTCTTGCCTGTTTTTGTATTGCCAGGGCTTAATAGTCTCTGATACATGGTAGATGCTTAATAAATGTTTACTACTCTGGAGCTAGGGGGCACAGATAGAGTACTGGGCCTCAATTCAGGAATACTCATCTTCAGGAGTTCAAAGGTGGCCTCAGACACTTTCTGCCTATGTGACTCTGGCCAAGTCACTTAACTTTTTCCTCAGTTTCCTTATCTGTAAAAATGATCTGGAGAACAAAATGGCAAACCACTCCAGGATCTCTGCCAAGAAAACCCCAAATGGGATCACAAAGAGTCAGACGGGACTAAATAATAACAAAATATTTACTGACTGACTGACTGACTACCCCCCCAAAAAAAATATAAACTCCTTGAGGGAAAGAGCTGCCCTATGACTTTATACCCCTAGTTTTTATCACAGTGTCTGTAGAGGTACTTAATAAATACTTGTTGGTTGATTGGTTGAATGTAAATGGTTACCTTTAATCATTTGAATTTCCCCCCCCCCCAATTATATCTTAGGGTCCAAACTGTCCCTTTTTTAAATCTATAAAATGAGCAGTTTAGACTAGATGCCTTCTCAGGACTCTTCAAGCTCTGAATCCTAAGATCAAGTTCATATGAGCCACTCTGAATGCCTTGGCTGTCCAAAATTCACTGGGCAACTACCAGTAATTCATTCACCTTTATATATTTGGCATAAAGAACTTTTTTCCCCTAGAAATTAAGAAAGTAAAAAGTACACCAATCATTAAGCAATCAACAAGTATTTATTAGGCATTTATTATTTGCTAGGCACTTTGCTAAGAAGTAGGACTTGCTATGTAAGGCATGGGTGTGTGTGTGTGTGTGTGTGTGTGTGTGTGTGTGTGTGTGTGTGGCTATTTTAGGGAAAGATTATACATAAGATTAGGTAAGAATAGTCCAAAGAAGCTTGCAGGTCATTTTTTTCTCTTCTCTTTAATTTTCTCCTTATTTCTGTTCTAACTCTGAGTACTTTCTGTACAAAAATTTCTACCACTTTGCTTTGATGTAAGGCTTAGGATTAAATGCTTTTTGCATGTGTCAACACAAGAATCCAACTCAAACTCCCAGTGAGACTGTTCCGTGATATTTCCCTTGTTTCACACAGAGAAACGAGAGAGGGTAAATTACCTGCCTAAGGCCACACAGCAAGTCACTAAGAGAACAAGAAACAGAACATTTACACACAATATACATATACACACACTATGTGTGTGTGTATATTTATACACATACATATGTATTACACATATATTATATTACGTGCATAGTATATTTGCGTATATAACACATATTTCATATATTACATGTGTGTATGTGTACATATATCTCACGCACATATGCACATACATCTATATTCCAACACTGAACATCCTTTAGTACCAGTACTTTCTGAGATATATTCAAAATGTCTGTAAAGTAAATGTCACATCAAATGACATAGATTCTCACCTGATAAGAACTTTGAGCCCTGTGGCCAAGAAGGGGCAAAGCATAGAGGTTTCATACTCCACTTTCATAGTAATTAAGGTCAATTCAATAAATGTGTCAAGTATTGACTAAAGTGCAAGTTCCTATGTGAGATGTTAAATCCACAAAGATGAAAGACTGGCTCAGTCCCTCCCAACAAAGCCTCCATTGAGAGCCAACTCTTTTTAAGTGTCTGTACCAGTGCTAGGTATACAAAGCACAGTCTATCCCTGTCCTTAACTACTTAATAATAACTGATATTTACATGGCCCTTTAAGGCTCACTTTATGAACTTTATTTAAGCCATATGGCAACCTTATGATGTAAGTACCACTCATACTGTAATCTCCATCTTACAGATAAGGAAACTGAGGATCAGAGACATTGAAAGAATTGCCCATCATCACACAGCCAAAATGTGTCTGAAGTAGGCCTCGAACCCAGATTTTCCTGAGTCTAAGGCTAACTTTCTATCTGCCACACCATGCTGCCTTTTAGTCCAGGTGGTCTAAAGAAAGAGATGGGCTCAATCCCCATCTTTGACACATATTAGCTGTGTGACCTTAGGTAAGTTACTTAACATTTCAATGTCCCTGGCAACCTTCTGAGATTATAAATTGCCGAAGAGGTACAGATAGGTGCCACAGTAGATAGCATGCTAGGCCTGAAGTCTGGAAGATCCAAGTTCAAATCTGGCCTCAGATACTTGTTAGCTGTATGACCCTAGGCAAGTCACTTAATCTGGTTTGCCTCAGTTTCTTCATCTGTAAAATGGGGATCATCATAGTACCTACCTCCCAGGGTTGTTGTGAGGATCAAATGAAATAATAAACTAAATCTCCTAGCATAGTACTATAGAAATGTTAGCTGTTATTATTTTTATTACCTTCCTTGGTAAAGAGAATTTCTTCAATGGGAGTTCCTTATACTAGTGAAATTATAGGTCAAACTTTCCACTTGTACCCCCAAATTAGACTTTAAGCACAGCAACTAATCAGGACATCATGTTGCTTCCAGTGCCTGTTGGACTTAACTTCCAAATGGATAGGGAAGATGTAATCCATTTACAAACAAGTGTGATACAAGGTAGAACATGATAGTGATGATGGAGAAGTAAAAATATGATGAAAAATTTTCAGTGGAAGATATTCCCTTCCCCTGCGGCAAGAAAGGCTTTATGGATCAGTTGACATTTGAAAAGGGTCATGAACAAAGAAACTCTTCTGGACTAGGATAATAGGAAGAATCTGTTGCAAACATATGGGATGATGTGTGCAAAGGTATAGAGACGGAAGAGGACAGGATGAGAATGAGGACAGAAAATAGTCCAATATGGTTGTGATATAGACTACATTTAAAAAAACAACAGTTATGAGCTAAATTGGACATACAGGACAGTACCAGATTGTAGAAGGCCTCGAATACCAGGGTCAAGAATTTAAATGCTATGCATTGGACAATGGGTAGCCACTAAAGGTTTTGAGTAGTAATAACATCATTAATAATAATAACAACAATATATCTAGTACTTACATAGTGCTTTAAAGTTTGCAAGATACCTTATAAATAGTATGTCATTTGATGCTTGCTCTCAGTAATCCTGATTGGTGCTATTGTCATCACCATCATTCAGATGAGGAACCAGACAGAGATGAAATGACTGCCCTAGGGTCACACAATTAATAAGTGTCTGAGACAAGATTTGACTTCAGGTCTTCCTTACTCCACGTATAATGCTCTGTTCACTGCATCATCTCAATGCCTCCAAGAGAAGAATAACATAACCATATAGTGCTGTATTAGATTACTCAGGTGACAAAGTGGGGAATGAGTTGGAGAGGAAATGTATGAGAGAGTGGGATATCAGGAGATTTTAAAAATAACCTTAGCAGAGGGATATAAGGGACCAAACTAGGATGCGTGGGTGGAGAAAAGGCCAAAGTCAAGCAATATTTTGGAGGTAGGATGTGGCACTTGATTAGATGTGTGGGGTAAGGGAGAGGGATGATTTTTAAATGACACCAAGTTCGTGAACCTGAGCAACAGGGAGGAAATAGGAAGGCTGGAAGAGAGGCAGAGGGAAAAGAGGATTTCAGTTGTGTGTGTATGTGTATGTGTGTATAAATCTATATATATAATATATACATATGTGTGTGGTATGTGTATATATGTATGTGTGTATATATACATATACATACAGAGAGAGAGAGAGAGAGAGAGAGAGAGAGAGAGAGAGAGAGAGAGAGTTTGAGTTTCTGGACCACTCACCTGGAGGATTCAACAGGTGGATGAAAATAATGGGAGTGTGACTCTGGGGAGAGGCTGGGATGGAGATAAAAATCTGGGAATCATCTGTAGAGAAATGACAGCCAAGGGAGAGAGAGAAGAAGACTTGGGATGAAATAACTATGTTTAAGGGGTGGAGGACAGGTGAGGAGCCCAAGAAGGAGCTGTCAGTATTGAATCATGAGAGTGCAGTATTTTAGAGACCAAAAAAGAAGGCACAAGGAAACAGGGACTAATCTACAATGCCCAAAGCTACAGGGAGTTTAAAAGCAAAAAGGAATGAATGTAAGTGGATAAAAGGGAGTGCAGCCTATTTGACTGGCTTAGAGCAATGTGCTAGACCTGAAGTTTGTATCCAGAATTATCAGGGCTATCTGGGCACAGGGTTAGCTGGGCAAAGAAAGGCCAACAAGGTTTGAGCTTGATACCATCCATGTGTACTAGGATCTGAGATTATCCTTTGGCCAGGATAACCATATTAGCTGATACCATATCAATCATGAACACTGAACTTTTAAAAGACTCGTTTTTTACATGGTACCCATGATTCAGAGAAAAGAAAAATAATTTTCTTCTCTTTTGATACAAAATCAGTATAGGTAATAGTCAGATCAAGATGTTATTGCTTTTAACCAGAGGTCATCAGAGTACATTTTAAAATGTAAAAATTGGTAACATTTAAACATTGACTTCATTTTTTAAAATCATCTAACTCATATGTCACTGTGTCCTTTTAAATGTGGTGTCTCAAAGACTTTTGTTTCTTATCGTAACTTAGATTATGTTGTTGTGGTTGAGTCATTTTTTCAGTTATGTATGACTTACTGTGACCCCTTTGGAGGTTTTCTTAGCACATACTGGAGTAGTTTGCCATTTCCTTTTCCAGTTCATTTTAGAGATGGGGAAACTGAGGCAAACTGGTTAAGTGACTTGCCCAGGGTCACACACCTAGTAAGTGTGTCAGGCCAGATTTGAACTCCTGAAGATGGGTCATCTCGATTCCAGGCATGGCGCTCTACCTAGCCACAGCTGAGCTGCCCCAAACTTAGATTATACCGTGGTGGTTTGTGTGCATGGCTTCTCTCTTAATTATTGCTCTCTTGAATTACTGCTCCTTGAGAGCAGAGAATGTTTTTTCATTGAAATTCATTTCTCCTATGGGGAGATGTTCATTTATTTCAGTTGTGTCTGACTCTTCATGACTTTATTGGGGAGTGTGGGCAAAGATATTGGAGCAGTTTGAGATTTCTTTCTCTAGCCCATCCTACAGGTGAAGAAACTGAGACAAACAAGGTTAAATGTGCAGAGTCAAAGAGCTAATAAGTGTCTGAGGTTGGATTTGAACTCAGGTCTTCCTGACTCCAGGTCTGGTGCTCTATCCACTGAGCCACCTAACTTCCTGTTTCATAGCACCTATTAAAATAGCTTGCACATAGAAGTTTGCACTAACTCTTGATTTTTGGAAGTAATCAGTAGAAATAAACTTAAATCCATGTGGCAAAGACTCAGAGAGGAGAGAAGCTAGTGGCAATAAGACTGAGGTTACCTCCAAGGGAAACCTGCTTATCTGCAGGACCCCTTCTGGGAAGGGCCACTTGTGGCAATGGGAGAAGAAGAGGAGCCATGAGGATTCAGATGTGGAATCGGCTGGAGTTAGTAGCAAAGAGATAGAGAAGTTCCTGGATATTTTGGTGGTTTAAGCTTTAAGGAAAGAAAAAGAGGGATTGGTGAACTATAAAGTGCCTAGACCAGGTGTGGGGAACCTGGGGCCTCTAGGCTGCATGTGGCCCTCTAGGTCCTCAAGTGCAGCCAACCTAGACCAAGCAGAATACCTAGGAATAGTAACATTTTAGAGGTGTTTTCAGAAGAAAAATCATCCAACCAGAATATGACTGTCATTTTAACTGTAGCATCTTCATTAGCAGTGTGAGTTATTTTCCCCATGCAGGTCTGGGGGAAGGGGAATCCCTTTTAGGAAATGGATTTGGAGGCACCTTCTCCCTTGAACCAACTACCTATCTTCTCATCTCTGGGTCACTGAATCATATAAGAAAAAAAGAAATGACCTAATCCCTTATTATCAACAATTCTTCAGTGATTAGATTTCGAGACCACTTCATCCTGGAATGTAGTGCTATATGTGAAGAAACTACCCTTCCAATCTTGTTTCATCAAACTGTCTGAGAGAGTCAATAATAGGCTTCTCTCCATGAAGAAAAAGGAGGGGAGCCAAGATTTTAAAGATAAGGACACTAAGCTTGATATGGGAAAGGAGTGCATTCCAGGCAGGAAGGATCATGCAGTACCTGTGGTCAGATGACATCACAAGTATTGTGTTGAGTTCTGGAGACAACAGTTTGGGGAGGCTTTCTGTTTTCAGTTGACTTTCAGATCTCTATATCTGCTCCTAATTTCTCACCTGATTCAACTCCTAATTTTCTTCCTAGACAACCACCACCTGGAAGTCTTAAACTTACCTTACCTAAACTTACCTTAAACTCAGTATGTCTCAAACTGAACTTAATATTTTCCCCCTTAAACCAATTCCTCCTCTATACTCCCCTCATTCTGTTCGACACACCACTATCCTCAGTCATCTTTGACTCCTACCCCTCTGCCATTATCCCTACTAATGAATTACTGATTCTTGTGGATTCTGTCTCTACAACATTTCTCACCTCCATCTCCTCTCTAGTCACATCACCACCAGGCTTAAACCTTCCTCCCTTCTCACCTTAAACTCCCATTAAATTAATCTAGTAATTTGTCTTCCTCCTCCCCATCTTGCTGCTCCAATCTGTCCTCCATATAGTTACTGAATTTAGACTATGAGCTCCAGGGACTGAGATTTATTTATTCATTCATTTTATCCATTCATTCATTCATTTATTTTTCCTTATTTTGCTCCTTAGTGCTTAGCACAATGCATGGCACATAATATGTGCTGGACAAATGCTTCTTGACAGACTGAAATAATCTTCCAAAAACATGGGCTCCTCGCACCATTTATAACCTCTTAACATGGCCTCCACATGCCTTTCCAGACATTTCATATTACTCACCTTCGTTCTCTCAGCATTCCAGTCAAACTGACTGGGCTGTTCTCCAAACTCAATGCTATCTCATACCTTTGTGCTTTGCCCAGGCTGTCTCCCATACATGAAATATTCTCCCTCTTTCCGGGGATTCCCAGATTCCTTCATGGTTCAGTTCAGGTACAGCCTCTCCACCTTTCTTTTCACTCCAGGTCCTCTCCCTTCTTAAATGATTTTGTTTTTATTTCTCTGCATAGGGAAGGCATTTCCCAGATGGAATGATAGCCCCCCCCCCCCCCCAACCCAAGACTTGATAAGATAAGGATAATCTTTTGTTTTTCTTTTTTGTATCTGGAGATACATAACACTGAGGTTTGCCCTTAGATATCCTTGAAAAAATGCCTTTTGGGTAGAATGAAAGTCCTTTACATTTTAGTGTGAATTCTTAATGTGTTTGGCCCCTTTCATTTGCATTTTAAACCTTATCTCCAATCGTGGAATAATTTTTTTGTTCCCAGTTAAAGACATTTTAGGCATCAGAAAACAGGAAATTTAGGAAGGAGCATAGAGACTTTCCCCTCCACTCTCATGTCTCAATATCCCCTAACTTCATTCCTCCAGAGCTACTCTTTTAAACCATTCCATGTTCTTCCATGTTTAGGCTTCTCCTTGACCAAACAAATGAATGTTTAAGACCTAGAATTCTGTTTTATGTAGCACAGGAATATTCATTCAAGTTCTAAGAACCACTTGCTTTATTAATAATAAATTTGTGTTTCACTAGTCTACTATTTTAGTGAAAGACCACACACAAAATCATTTCCATAATTGACATATTAAATAGAATATGGAATAATTCTAAATGTGAAACTGAATTAAGTACCCAGGTCAAGTATGGCATGCATGATCCATTCATTATTCATGGTTCAAGTGACAGTATTATACTACCTATATCTGAAACCTCACAATATTAATTCTGAATTTTGATTTAATTTTTTTTTTTAACCAGAAAGAACATTGTTTGCTCTGGCAATAAAGACCCTATGTAGTCTGTTTCTAACTTAACTTTTCCATCCATATGGTCTGTGCAATCAATCTACAGGCATTTATTAAAAACCATCCTAGGTGCTGGGGCTTTGGACACAAAGAATAAAATAATCCCTACTCTCAGGAAACTTGCATTCTAATTTTGGGGGGGGGGGTGGGATAAGAACAAATACATAAATATATCCAAAAAAGTAGAAAATAAATACAAATCTGTAAAGTAGTTTAGGAGGGGATACACACATGGGCTGGGTGGATTGGAAAATCATTCTTTTGAAGGAAAAGAAGGTTTCTAAGAGGCTGTGGGAAGGGGGAATGTGTTCTAGGCATGAGGGATGAGAGATGAAAGCCAGTTGGACTGGATCTCAGACTATGGAAAGGGGAGTAATGCACAAAGAATTTGGAAAGAGAGGATTAGGGCTAGGTTATGAAGGATTTGAAAAGCTAAATAGGTTAATGGCTACAGGGATTGACTGGACTATGGGAGTGAAGGAGTCAAACCTGAGCATAAGGGAAATCACTTTGTTCTGGGCAAAACTGGGCTATTAGTCATTTCCTAATCTCTACCTAGACTCTTGCATGTGCCTTTGTGCATATCGGCAATCCCATGTTCTTTATATCTCTTCACATCACAGTCCTTCCCTTTTTTCTGGGTTTAGCTCAAGATCCACCTTCTCTATAGCCCTTCCTTGGTCACTTATTCCTGTGTCTAGCTAAGGGTGGTCTCTCACTCCACTTTCTCTTCTTAGACTTCTCCTGTACATTTCATCTCCATTATTTAGAGTGTAAGAACTATGAGTGCAAGTAGAAAATGGGGCAGAAGGCGATAATTGCAAGAATATTGGTTCTAGATTTAGAATATAACAGTGGCACCTAGCCTAGAATAAGACTCTAAAGATGGTCCAAGGCTGTGTCCAAGGCTTGGGGTGGGGGGGTGGGGGGGGATAGGTGGAATTGACTGGAGAGTTTTGGAGAAACATTAT
>NW_027186523.1:13416813-13424806 GCF_028583685.1 Petaurus breviceps papuanus
GGGGGGGGATAGGTGGAATTGACTGGAGAGTTTTGGAGAAACATTATTCCTCTTTCCTTTCTTTGAAGAAGGACACAGTCCAACAAGGTTATGAGAAGATGTAGGTTCTAAATTTAGCCTCTGCTGTTCACTATCCATGTGACCTTGTGACACAATGGATAGTCAGGAAGACCTGAGTTCAAATCTGGCCTCAGGTACTTACTAGGTGTGTGACCCTGGGCAAGTCACTTAACTTTTGTTGGCCTCAGTTTCCTTATCTATAAAATGAGGATAATAATAGCACCTACCTTCTAGGGTTGTTGTAAGGATCATATAAGATAATAATTTAAAACTTTTAGCACAGTGCCTGGTACATAGTAAGCTTCATGCAAATGTAAGCTACTATTATTAATAATAAGATTAGTATAGTACCTACCTCATAGAGTTATTGTGAAAATCAAATGAAATAATATTTATAAAGAGTGCTTAGTATAGTATCTGGCATAGAGTAGGATCTATATAAATGCTTATTTGCTCCCCACCTTGGTCAAAATACATAGCATCCTTACTGAGCAGTCTCAGTCATGTCTGACTTCATGATCCCATTCTGGGTATTTTTGGCAAGGATAATGGAGGGGTTTGCTGTTTCCTTCTCCATCTCATTTTTCAGATGGGGAACCTGAGGTAAACAGGGTTAAGTGACTTGACCAGGGTCACACAGCTAGTAAGTATCTGAGGCCAGATTTGAACTCAAAAGATGAGCCTTCATGGTTCTAAGACAAGTGCTCTATCTGCTGTGCCATCCAGCTACCCATAACTTCCTTAGGCCTCAGTTTCCTCATATGCAAAATGAGAGGATTGAACCAAAGGCCTCTACCTCCTATCCTAACATCTACTACTCACATGACATCCAAGGGATCATCCTAATTTGCCACTTTGGCGACTGGGCCAGTGTTTTTGTTCAGGCTCTAGCTCCCCATCTAGAGAGAAGTCCCTCCTCTGTGCTGAGAAGCCAGGGCCAAGGTCATTGCTGTGAGGTCTCCTGGGGGGACTTGTATGGCGGTGAGGAGCCCTCTAAAGAAGGAGTTCCATGCTTCTCCTACAACTACACCCAACGGAGAGGCAATAGAACTCTTGCTACAACCAGAGACTGCTAGAACATTGGGCTTGCTTAATAACCTGCCCTCATCGGGATAGTTTGTAGGGGGAAGTGCTGGGGAAGGAGCTTCCCATTTCTGGGAAAAATGAGAGAATCCCCAAGACTATGGCTCGACATGCTCATTCTATGCAGGCAGCTGAGAAAACTGTAAGGAGATAAGATCTAAGAAATTGGGGGTTAGGGGGTACAGGGGTGGAAGAGAGCCAGGGCAGGGGCTCAGCTGGGGTCCACAGGGATGGCCTATTCTGGCAGGGTGACCTTTACAAAAGACACTTAATCCCTTCTCATTACCTAGTCCAGAATAGTCCCCTTTGCTACTGGGCTGTGAAAGCTGGGGACAGGAAAGGGGCAGGTCCCTCTGTCCCCATCTAAAAACTGAAAATGGGAGTCCACAGGCTTTGCAAGATCTTAATTGCTTCCAGGCTGTTCTGTGGCTGGCTCTAGGTTGTGTTATCCCCTGGGAGGATGCAGGTCTGGGACTGTTCTTCTTGGCAATTCCAAATTGCTTGGTTGTGGAGGCTTAACAGGGAGGCAGTTTGGGAACTTACAATTCCTTTGAGGATGCTGATTGCCCCCTTTTAAGAATGAATAAAGAGGCTTACCTATGGTCAACTCACCCCACCACCCCCCATGCTTGAATAAGCAGTTATTGAAAGCAGTTTATGGAACATTTAGGGGTAACTGGTCCCTGCTGTTGCTTTCAAAGGGACACTTTTTCCCACCCTGGAGTCCCCCATGGGTTGTTGATTGACCCTCACATTTACAGAATCCTATCCAATCCCATCATTCATGCTGATAGTCTGAGTTTAAATGGCCTGCTACCTTTCTACCTTTAAAGGGATAATATTAGCGTTTGAGAGAAAACGTATATAAAACTGCAAGGAGAATTTGGCATAAGGAGAATTTGGAAAGCAGAGCTGACTTTTAAAATTCCTCTCTTTGGGCTAAAAGAGGAAGATGATTCAATAGTACCATTTGTACTATTTGGACAAATAGTACAAAAAGCAAGAGTGTCAAAATCAAATGGAAACAGAGTCCACTAAACTGTACAGAAGGATGCCTGTTTGTTCACATATTGACTTGGAAATAAGTCACATATGTTTTTATGTTTGCTTCCTTTTTTTTAATCTGGTTTAATCTGGTCAGATGAACTCGAAAGTGTCATGGGCCACATACTGTTGCTGGCCACGTGTTTGACACTTCTATTGTAAAGAATACCATGGTTTTGGAGTCAGAGGACGTTGGTTCCTATCCCATTTGTCAACTCAACACCCTCACAACATACACTGACATAATCTTTAGGCAGAATGCCCAGGGAGGCAGAATTGTACAATAGAAAGGACCCACTTCGGGAAGGCAGAAATATCTGAATTCTTCTCCTAGGCCTCCCACAAATATACTGTGTGATCTTTCACAATTTACTTCACCCTCCCTCCCCCTGCCTCAATTTCCCCATCTATAAAATGAAGAGGTGGCAGTAAATGACCTCTGAGATACTTCTGGTTCTAAATCTATGTTCCTCTGAGGTGGAAGAGATTGAGGGGACTAGTGCTACCCATTCATTTTACTGCTAATAGACTAAGAGAGATAAGTGACTTCTATATAACATTAGCTCTTTTATTTATCCAATGCCTATGACATTTTATAATACAGAACCACAGAATCATTGTCTGTGCACATTTTCTATTTGGGCTATTGGTTCAAGGATCCTGTTTTCTCTTTTTCTTACTCATCTGGAGCTCTGGCTACATTTGTGTATTCTTTTTGTGTGCTTCATTTAGTAAATAATGACATTAGAATTCTGGAATTTTAGATCAGGAAGGGCCCTTAGAGACCATCTGGTCCATTTCACAGATGAAGAAACTGAAGCCCAGAGAAAATAAATGACTTGTTTGTGTGGTAAGAACTCTGGTGCCCTGACTTCTAGTTCATTTTTTTATATACCACATTATACTGTCTCCCAAAGATGGCACAATAATAAAGATTATTTTAATATTTTAGGATATTAAAAGGATTTTATGTTTTGGGGGTCAAACTCTTGCAATGATTGCGTTTGGCATACATACTACAATTTGCCCAGTTGTTGAACTGGGAAAGTGATTTTCCATTTCTGCACTTCAAATAGTTGTGCATTAATTCTTCAGGGTCTTTGAAAATGATCGTTAACATTCAGTTAGTTTTTTTTTTTAATTATAAATCTATTCATCTTATTTCTCCTTGGAGAAATCTTAATTTAGTCAGTACCCAGTCAAATCAGGTAATATATGTAAAGCACTTAGCACAGTACCAGGAACATAGTAGGTGTTTAATAAATGCTTATTCCCTTCTCTTTCCCTTCCCTGTGAAGATGCCTTTTAGACTCCAGATTTGTATTTTGGATCTTCTCCTGTTATAAAGGCAATTTAGTTTATTTGTTTTATTTTCAATTCTGTCTAAGGCAAATGAAATATTCTTCAAATGATGGTGATTTTGTTGTTATGGGTAGTCCTACCAGACCAGATCTCCTCTCCAAAAAAGCAAATTAAAAAAAAAAAAAAAAAAAAAAAAAAAAGTTTAAAAATGCCCCCCCCCCCAAAAAAAAAAAAAGAAGAAGAAAAAGTATTGGCAGAATCAGAGGAGAAACCTGACCTAATCAGAGGGTCGAATAGAAGAAAAAAAAAGAGGAGGAAGAGAAGGACGTTTTTGTACTCAGGCTAAACAAAACAAAACAAAAAACAATGTGAGACTCTTTCTGACAGAAGAAGAGGGAACTGAATGATCCAAGGAGGAAACAGATACTTATCCTACAAGGAGATATTGATAGCAAGTGAGATATTGGCCACAAATAGTGGAATTCAGAAATGACTGATTTGTCAATTCTGAAAGTGATCTTCAGGAGAGTATCCCAGGAATCTTTGCTTAACCCAGTTTAACATACGCACATAAAAATTTACAGATGATACAAAACTTGGAGAGAAAGCTGACATATTGGATGATACAGATCCAGGATTGAAAAAAGGTCTTCCAGGCTGATCATTTGGGGCTAAACTGAAAAAGATGAAATTTAATAGAGTCCAACGCAAAGTCTTATAGCCAAGTTAAAAAAAACAACAACAACAAACAAACAGCTTTTCAAGTGTAAGTTAAATAATAAATACATTAGCTAATAGTTGGGCTTGAGGATCTGGTGGGCCATAAGCTCACTGCAAGTCAGCACGGTGATGTGTCAATCAAAATGGAACATAGTGAAATGAATGTGATCTCAGACTGCATTAAGACTATTGTATCTTTGGGAATGATGAGGTGGTCCACCTACAATGCTGTGACCAGACTACATCTGAAGTACTGTGTTCAGTTCTTGGCACACTTGTTCAGGAAAGACATTGATAAGATGGAACATGTGGGAGAGGGGTCAAACTAGTGGCTTCCAAGGGACAGCTAGGTAACACAGTGAATAGGGCACTGGCCCTGGAGTCAGAAGGACCTGAGTTCAAATCCAACCTCAGAGCTTGACATTTACTAGCTGTGTGACCTTGGGCAAGTCACTTAAGTCTAATTGCCTTGCCTTCCCCCCTCCAAAAAAAAACAAAACAAAACACAAAAACTTGTGACCTCCAGACCACAAGTGGCAAAACTGGAACCAGATTAAAATGTAACTGGGAAATGTTTAACCAAATAAATAGAAACACAATACAATATAGTTGATGTTAATTTGTATTTTTTAAGTGAATGCGTGACCTTCAGGGATACATTTCTATTGAAGTTTAACACTTCTCCGGAGGATAGAGGACAGGATGCTGAGTACATGTGCCATATGAAGACTGGGTGAAGAAACAAGGCTATTTAGCCTGGAGAAAAAAAGACTCAGAGAGGTGACCATAGCGGCTTTCCAGTATTTAAAAGGTTTTCATGTTGAAGAGAGATTAAATTTGCTTTGTTTGGTTCCAGAAGAAAGAACTAGGAGAAAAGATTAGAAGTTGAAATAGTAACAAATTTAGCCATAAGGAAAACATTTCCTGATGTTCCAAGCTATCCTGAAGTAGAATGGGCTGCCTCTGAGAAAGTTAGCATCTTCCCCCTCATTGTGTATTTTCAAGCAGAATCTGGATGACCACTTAGAGGGTATGTTGTAGTGGCAATTCTTTTTCAGGATTACTTGGACAAGAAGACCCCTAGATGTCTTCCAACACTAAAATTCTGTGATTCAGAACCAAGGGGAAATTCCAAGTACTCTTCAAATCAGGATTTATATATCCAATTAATGCATCCAAATTTAGTTAGGCTCAGTTTCAGATGACAAGGCAAAGCATAAATACATACATACATACACACACATACATATTTATCATGTGCCAGGCACTATGTTAAGCAGTAGGGATGCAAATACAACAAAAACATATTCCCTACCCTCAAGGAGCTTCTTTTGTAATGAAAGAAGACAGCACAGAAAAGGTAGAAGTAAGCAGTGGGGTAGGGCATTGTGGGAGGGAGGAAAAGTAGCCACAATGAAGGCTTGGTGTTACAGTTGGGAAAGTAAAGAAGTCAAATGGAGAGGGGAATGAACACTGACTGATTTGAATCAGAACTTTACTTGTGGGAAACTAATACCTTCTCAGTCTAATTAGGTATTTCTGATTACTGATATATATTGACTGAGTGTACTGTGCTGTACTAAATATAAGGGCATATTGGTCTTCACCCAGAGAGTTTTCTGTTTTAAATTTTAAGTTCTGCTAATGCATACCTTAGTTTGTATCTCAGGCTTTTGTCTTACAAAGGATGTACATCGAAATAAAATTAAAATGAACTGATAGAGAAATTGTCTGTAGTGCATTTGATAGGTACGTTTTAATGCGAAGATAATTTGGTAAAAAATAAACCAAGTGAGACAATAAAGCCTGTGAATAAAGCATTTTATGATTTTTTTTAATTAAAGTGGAAAAAAACAGAGAATAACAAACAGCAGAAAATGTGTATCTGTTTTTTAAAAGCTTACAGCCATCCCTAGAGCATTTAAGTACTGAAACCTTCAATTTGTTCCAATAATTCCTATACAGCTATATGGGGTGAAAAAGGTTAATGATAGAATTTTTTTTAAGTATGTTCCATTGAGTATAAATGGCAGATCTGACAGTTAAAATGAAAATTGTTCCAGAAGAAACTTTAGTCAAACTAATTATTTGAAATGTTATAAGGATGTATAATTATATTCTTCACCTTTTTAAAAAAAAGTTTTATTACAAATGTGCTTTTAAAGAACAAGTAGAGAAATAAAAGCTGTAATTGTTCTTAATTATAGCTAACTGTAATTGCACTCAATTGCAATATGCTGAATATCACCAATGGCTAAAGAAATCCTGGCATACATACAGTGCACCCACATTCATGAGATGAGGTATAGTTTTATGAATATTCTGCTATCTGTAATTTAGTTCTTTTACTTTTGATTCCATTTCTGTTGATTTGGGGTTTTTCTAGTGATTGTAGAGATATAATTGTCATGTGTAGATGTTCTGAACTTTGTAGGTTTTACCTGGTTTTGGTTCAGTTTGCCCTGCAAAGGACATTTTCAAGGTTGTTAGATGAGAAATTTGGGAATCGTTCAACATGGATGAATATAGAAATCTTTGTTTTTGACTTTTAAAATTTTTTCATTGATGTCTTTTCTTTTGTTTGTACATTACCTTTATTTCCAAAAATATCCCTCCTTGTTCCCCTTCCCAACAAGTTACTTCTAGAAAAAAACAATTAAAATTAAAAGAGAGAGAGAAGGAGAGAGAAAGGAGAGGAGAGAAGGCGGGGGAGGGAGGAAAGCAATTTTAAAAACTGACAACAAATCAATTGCGTATGTAGAGACTGGTGTTGATAACCTATCTCTTCCAGCAATGAAATTCTATGACATCATATTTTACCTGCTTGATTTAATAGTTGTAGATCTTACAGCAGCAAAATGTCAAAAAAAATAAATCTTCTCGTCCTTGTCTCCCTCCCTTACTCCCATTTCAGAAGCAAAATATCAAGACAGTCAAAAGTAAGGTCTGGATGATTTTGCTCTTCACCTTAATTTCAGATTTTATTGCATACTTTGGATGACTTGGTTAGAAGGAAAAATAATACTGAAGTTCACCTACATTAACTGCTTTTCCTCTTGTATTAAGTGGTCTTGTATTTTTAGAAGAATGAGGGGAGAAAAAGCAATTGTAATTTATATCAGATGAGGACTTCTGTCCTAAGGTTTGGCAGATGTGAATGGGGGTGGAGGATGTTTGGCAAATAGAAGTCAGCCAACCTTCTCATGAATCAAGGTCCTACAACTGCTGACTGACTGTAAGGGTCCCATGTCCTTTAACAGAATAACTCCTGAAGGAATAGGGAAGGATTCAGAAGGTTTTTCAGGATGTAGCTGTCGCTGACCTTGTGACAGGGTCATTCTATCCAACTGTTGGTGTTTTATCTGCCTAAAAAAGATCTCAAATAACTCTCCACACAGCTCCAAGGACAAGAAGTTTCTAAGGACATACACAAGATGGGAACATAAAGAGAATATTGCCCAAGTCACCAAATCTCCCAGAGCTGTATTGCTCTGCTATAAAGGAGTTGTACCTGTCTTTCTTGCTCACCTTCCTTCCAACACAATTAGCTTGAAAGCCATGGTATAAGGGCCAGTTTAGAAAATCCAGCTTGAAGGCCTTACATTTTCCAACTTTTTATATGTTGCCTAGAGCAATGAGAGAGAGAGAGAGAGAGAGAGAGAGAGAGAGAGAGAGAGAGAGAGAGAGAGAGAGAGAGAGAGAGAGAGAGAGAGAGAGAGAGAGAGAGAGAGAGAGAGAGAGAGAGACAGAGAGAGACAGAGAGAGACAGAGAGAGAGAGACAGA
>NW_027186523.1:13424906-13508086 GCF_028583685.1 Petaurus breviceps papuanus
GAGAGAGAGAGAGAGAGAGAGAGAGAGAGAGAGGGAGAGAGAGGGAGTAGAAGGAAGAAGAGGAGGAAGACGACAACGACAAGGAATAGAGGAGAAAGAACTTTAACAAAACTAACCAATACATCAATATGTGTATGTGGGGTTTCCTAAACCCATAATGCCCCATCTCTGGATTCTAATCCTGACTCTCATACCCACTCTGTGTGGGGCAAGTCTTCACCTCTAAGTCTGTTTTCCCCATCTGAAAAAAGAAGCGGTTAAACCAGATAGTTTCTTAGCTTCATCGAAGTCTTGATTTTCCTTGTGTGTTTCTACATGAATATACATAGCAAGGATCATCCAACAACCTAGAAGGGTCTATAGGTGCTGCCTCTCCAGAGTAACTACTACAAATGTGTTCCCAATTCCAGGGGGTAAAAAAGGAGGTTTCTCTCTGATGATCATGGCTATTAATTATGAAATAGGGCTTTGTATTTCTACCTTTACCCCCAGATGTTGAACTTAACATAGGACAGACATAGCAAAGGGCAGTAGATTAGAGAACTAAAAAAAAAGTCGGCCTTTTTTTAAAGGTCAAATAGTTCAGACACATATCCCTATGATTCCTTGACCATCACATCTATGTACATTCTATGGTTTGTTTCTCTTATCACAGATTGTCATGGAGGTAGCTTCTTCAACCCACCAGTTCTTCATTTCAGCTATGGCATTCTTGTCACTTGCTATATTGGAAAGAAGAACTGGGTCCATTAGGATGACAAAGAAATGGCACATTGATTTGCAGAAATAGCATAACCACAGTCTTTTATAGACTCTAAAGCTCCCTGTCTGACATCATGTAAACTTGTAGAGGAATGCTGTCTATTTTCTGGGCTGGGGGGAAGGCGTAGTGATAACTTGCAGGTGGCCCTGGGGGTGGGGGTGTGTGGGTGGTATCCAGTCATGCTATTTTGGAGAAGGGTACCCCTTCAAATCACTTCATTTTAAAACAGCTGGCTCACCCTTCTTGCTGTGTTAACACATAGACAGTTGAATACTATGTAATAAAATATTATTTCAGGCCTATGTCTGTAATTACATTTAATAATCAGCCTTCACAGTCCAGTAACATTGGATGTGGGAATCTCTATAAAACTATGATAAATAGCTCTTTGAAGAATGGTTCTATTTGAAGAAGCTTTAGAGCTCTCTGAGAGGTTTGCCATTTTCTTAGGGCAGCTTTAAAACCTTCTCCTATGCCTTGCACATCCCCCCCCCCAAAAAAAACAAACTTTGCCCTACACCTTGCCTAGCTCTCCTTGCCCCACACCCTTCCCTTTCCAATCTATGAATGTTCTTGGGTAAATGAAGCCTAATGTGTAATTTCTAGCACTGGCATAGTCCTCCAAGGCTGGTTACGTTTGCCATTGCTAAAATCTAAATAAGTGAGTTTTAATGAAAAGGAATACTTGCTGATGGCTGATTGAGGTACTTAGTAATTCATGGTATTTAGCTGTGTTGGAATCCCAAAGCTTAAATGGTTTGATGATTAATAGAGATACCTGAGTACGTATTGAAGCCTACCCACTCTGTTAATGGCTCTGGCTATGTCGAGGACAGAGTACCCTCTCAGGTGGAGTTCCAAGAGGAGAGATGTGTCAGGATGACATTTCTGAAAGAAGAAACAACATAAAAAGGCTTTCAGAAATACCGAAAGGACAACAGCAGCATTTAACACCAGCCTTCCTTAAGTACTCCAGGCAGGGGCCAGGTTGATATTTTGCAGTGTTGATTAGAAAAAACCTTTGATAGTTTTATTTCTAAGACACTTGAGCTCTAGAGCCCACTTTTATAAGAGGAAGGCTAAAATAACATGAGTAAAGCTTAAACCAAATAAAAATCTCCTAAAGGGCAAGCAGTTGAATTCCACCAAGGACAATGAGAATCACTGGTAAGTAGGTGGAAGCTGTGGATGGAGCACTTGGGCCTAGAGTCAGGAAGACTTAAGCTCAAATCTAGCCTCAGATCTTGGTTCTGTCATTTAACCTCTGTCTGCCTCAGTTTCCTCAACTGTAAAAGGAGGGTAATAGTAGCACCTACCTCCCAAGTTGTTGTGAAAATTATATGAGATAATGTTTGCAAAAGCCTTTAGCCCAGTACCTGGCACAAAGTAGCCACTTATTAGGTCTTTATTCCCTTCCTCTCCTCCTCCTTAAGAAGTGGGTCTGTGATGGCAATTGTGAAGGTCCAGGGCTTTGCTAATGGTAGAGGGTCATTTGCGTATGGATTTGTGACTTCTTTAGTGAAGGATACTCCCTGGTCAGGAATCTCTACAAGTAAACAAGGACTATTGTTCTGCAATCTGTAGGCCTGGAGAATTAAAGATCTACAATACTGTGAGCTTTTAAGGTACTGTCCAGGCTCCCACGGTTCATCTATGTCAGAGGTAGAGCTTAAACCCAGACAGCCCTTCTTCAAAGTCAGCTGTCTATCCATGACTCCACGCTGATTTTTGAGGGGTTGCTTGAGGTAAGAGCAAGTCTATTCATGCCTGAATTTAAGCTGTGAGACCCCAATCTTGAGCTTGTGAAGGGCTGGCTCTGACAACAAGACTTATTTTTTGAGGTTCTCTTTATCATATTTGGATTCACCTCTGCAAGATGTGAAGTCTCCCTTGCCTAAGACTGCTTACTTCATTCATTCATTCAACAAATATTAATTAAATGCTTATTAGGTCTAGAGTACTCTTCTCCCCCTTCTCCATAGCTACAACAGCATCCCTGCTTTCATGAAGCTTACTATCTACTAGAGGGTATGTGACATATACAAATAATTTAATTTAGTGCTTGAAGGATCTAGTATTTCAATCATCAATCAACAAGCATTTATTAAGCACCTGTGATATATTAGGTTCTGTGCTAGGGGGGGTGGTGATACAAATATGGAGTGAAAGAATCCTTGCCCCTGAGAAGACTACATTCCACTAGCTTAGCAATTTTCCCTGCCCTTATGGACAGATACTCCTTTGAAAACCGTTCTCTGTTAGGTGTAATTTCCAGCTGCTACCTCACAAGCCAGGGAAGTTGGGGGCTAGGACATCAGTGGGGCCAGAAGGATGGCAGGGGAAGCATTAACTTCAGGAACCCCAAAACACCAGTATTCCACATTCCATTTAACATTTGGAAATGTAACTTCTCCAAGTTCCTTTGTTGTATGAGTTCTGTGGGATGGGAAGAAGAATTTCTGTGTTTAATGAGAGAGCGAGCCAATTCTCTCTATACTCTCTCCCTTGGTGCCTTCATGGCTCCCATAGGTTCAGTTATCCTCACTACACAGATAGCTCCTAGATGTATATATCCAGCTGTAGACTCTCTCCTGAGCTCCATTCCCATATTACAAGCTGCCTATTAGACATATCCAACTGGATGTCCCAGTTGTTGTTGTTCAGTCGTTTTAATCATGCCCAGCTCTTCATGACCCCTTTTGGAATTTTCTTGGCAAAGATTCTGGAGTGGTTTGCCATTTCCTTCTCCAGCTCATTTTACAGATAAGGAAACTGAGGAAAATAGGGCTAAGTGACTTGCCCAGGGTCACATAGCTAGTGTCTGAGGCTAGATTTGAACTCAGGAAGATGAGTCTTTCTAACTCCAGGTCTAGTACTCTATGCACTGTACCACCTAGCTTCCCCAGGGCCATCTCAAATTCAACATGTCCAAAAGAGAACAAATCATCTTTCCCCCAAAATCTATCCTTCTTCTAAACTTCACTATTAGGATTGAAGATGCTACCATCCATCTAGTCTCCCACGTTCACAAGTTTGCCATTATCAATTCTCTGTTCTCACTCATCTCACATATTTTATCATGTCATCTAATACTGTCATTTCTATCCCCCAAAACCACCTCTCACAAATGTATCCTTCCCTCCAGTCACCTGACAACCACCCTAACTTGGGACTTCATCACCTCTTACCAGTACCATTGCAAAAACCTCGTTTTTAGTCTCTCTGCCTTGTCTCTCCCCACTCCAACCCATCCTCTATAGTGATTTTCCTAAAGTGTAAGTCTGACCAGGTCACTCACTCCCTTCCCCAAGTCAGTCTAGTCCAGTGACTCTCTACCATCACTAGGACTAAATACAAAATACTCTTATCATTTAAACTTTTTCCCGACTTAGCCACTTCTTACCTTTCAAGTCTGTCCACATAGTATTCCCCTCTACTATCTCTGTCTAGCCATACTGGCCTACATTTTCCTCACACAGCATGTTCCATTTCTCTACTCTATCACTTTGCTTTGAATAGACCCTCCTTGCCTGAAATGTTCTCATTTATCACCCTCATATTTTGGGATCCTGATTTTCTTTAAGACTCAGCTCATGCAGTGCCTTTCCTGATACTGCCTTCCCCTCCAGGGTTACCTTGTACAGTATTTTATTTGTGTATCTTTTATATACCTATATTGTATATTTGTATAGACACTTATGTACAAATTTCCTACTCCATTTGAATTTTGAGGACAGGGACTTTATGACTTTTCTCTTTTTACTCCCATAATGCACTTAGCACAATGCTTGGCACATAGTAGGCACTCAACAAGCATTTATTGATTGGTTGATTGAACTATAGTATGAATTCCACTGAGATGACGCATTATAAATATACATGGGTCAAACTCAAATAATGTTCCTTTCTCAGCATTCCAGGAATAAGACTAGAGAAATCAATTGGTGGGGATACTTGGGGTTGAGGATTATGAGACCATGAAACAACAGAACATCAGCAGAGCAAGGACTCAGTGTCATTGCTGATGAATTTTTAAAGTACCAGAAGGTAGGATCTAGAATGAGTATAAGGACAAATAGGGAAAATTAAGTCAAAGGATAGGAAGAGGAGAAAGGACTAGATGTGACGGGACTAGAAAGTCAAGACATGGTTAAAGACCATGTTAGTTGATTAAAGGGAGTGGGAGAGGTCCCTGATTAGGAGTTTGTGAGTCAAGAGCAATCTGAGAGTTCCAGACAGGGTAGAGGGTATCTAGCTCTGGGAGAGGACAAAATCTAGCGTGATGGTTTCCAAGCTGGCATGAAGCAAGGTAGAAAGGAAGGTCAGTATAGTCAAGAGGGTTGAGAACTTATGATGCCAGAGTAACAGAAGAGGAATCTGCCTTAATGTTGACGTCTGCAAGAGTTCTGGCAATCTTATGGTGGAGAAGAAGACCATGAACATATATTAAAATAACTGAGGGAACTCAAAGGTTGAACAGGAGGTCCATAGAGGCAGCAATAAGGATGAAGAAAGGGTGGTTACAGTTTTCTAGGAGAGCTGGTGAAGTTGATTTGTAGGCTGACTACTCAGTATAATCATCAGTTCTAAATTCATCTCTCACCTTTTTCCTTAATTTACATTTCCAATCCATCCACATTTGTTTCAGCTCTCATCTTTTATTTTGAAGACTATTATAATAACTTTATAATTGATCTTCCTGATTCCAGTCTATCCTTTCTCCAACCTTTCCTTTACTTCTAATACCTGTGTGATTCATGTGTTCCAATGCATCCCCTTGATGAACTCTACATTCAAACCAAGTCCCACTGTTCTCATCATGCCCTTTCTCAGTTTTAGAGACTGTCTATTGTGGTGGACAGTGTCTTAGATCTAGGTTCAAATCCTGACTCTTTTACTTGATAGCTTTCTGACCCTAGAACAAATCATTTAACTCTTTTTGGCCTCGATATCCTTATCTACAAAATGAAGGGGTTGTACTATTTAGCCTTTACACGTCCCTTCCAGCTCTAACGCCATGATCTATCCCTGTACTCTTGTTCAAAAACTGCCCTCTACATGGCATGGACTCCCATCCCTTCCTATTGAAGTTCCTCTCTTTCTTCAAAGTATAACTCAAATACTGCCACCTCTTTGAAGTCTTTCCAGACTCTCCAGCTCCTTGACTGAAAATGATTTCTCCTTTTTCAACTTTTTTATGATATTTTGCCTCAAACTTTACATTTGCATTTATCATATTATCCCTTGTGTTGTAGTCTTTTGTGTTCATTCCCTTCCCCCTATTTCTCTTATTAGATTGGAGCACGTTGAGAACAGGTTCTGTATTGGATATAAATCGTGTATGCATTTCCAGCACCTAGCATGGTGCCTTACGTGAAGTACATACTTATTAAATGTTAAATTGAAGTATTGTGTATTTGTTGACATGAAAAACAATCCAGTCAAGTCAGCTAGCTTTTATTGAACACCTACTATGTGCCAGGTATGGTACCAAGCTCTAGAGAGACAACGAAAGACTAAAACAGTCCTTGTTACCAAGGACCTCATAATCTAATGGAAGACATTACATACAAGCAACTGTAGATAGATACATAGATATAGATGTTTATAAAGATATAGATAGCGCTCTCTATACACAAATGTGTGCATTTCTATATGTATATATGTGTGTATATATATTGTGAACAACTATATATGTGTTATACAACTATATATCATGCAAAATACTATATATAACTGTGCCTATATAGCTATCTATACAACTATATATAAATATAATACATAAACACAATTATGTATATACAACTACACACATGCATGTGTATTTATATGTGTGCATACACATACATACATACAATAGTCTCAGTGGCAAGACACTACCTTTAAGGGGGACCAGAAAAGGCTCTTGAAGAAGGTGGGATTTTCAGCTAAGACTTGTATGAAGACAGGAAACAGGCAAAGATAAGGAAGGAGAGAATTCTGGGTTTGAGGAGGAGCCAGTGGAAGTGGAGTGAGAAATAGGGTGTCTTGTATGAGAAACAGCAAAGAGAACTGTCGCTAGATCGTGGAGTACCTGGGAGGGGAGATGAAGGGGGAATATCTAGTGTAAGAAGAAGCCAGAATAAGAGTACTAGTCACAAGGGTCAGAGCGGGGGCAGGTTATGAAAGGTTTTAAAAGCCAAACAGAGGATTTTATAAGTGATCCTGGAGGTAACAGGGAACCGTTGGAGCTGATTGAATGGGGAGACTGATCTGGCCAGACCTGTACTTTAGTAAGATCCCTTTGATACCTGACTAGAGTAGAGAAAAACTTGAGGCAGGGAGGCCAGTATGCAGGCTACAAGAGATGGTGCCATAGGAGAGGAAGGGACATATAAGAGAAATATTGTGAAGGTAGGATAGATAGGACTTGGCAAGGTATATACATGCATATGTGTGTGCATATATGTATGTGTGCACGTGCATGCATGTGAGTACATGAATATGTGTATTGTATGTGTGTGTGCGTGTGCATGTGCATTTATGCATGAGAGTGAGGAGTTGAGAATGACACCAGCTTGTGAGCCTGGGTTATTGGGAGGTTTCTGGTGTCCTTGACAGTAACATGGAAGTTAGGAAGGGGGGAATGTTTGGAAGGAAAATGATCAAATGTATTTATGTATATTTGGGGCAGGGAGGAGGGGTCCAAACCTGTCATTTCATTAATAGAGAAAACTGCTAGTATGGAAACTCCCTCCACTGATTCAAATCACCAGTCTGAATTTTTTGAGAGTATTTCCTCATCTGGAAGTTCCCTATTGTAATAAAATGACAGATCCGGTTCCAGTACTTACATTCCCTATCCCAGGGGTGAGGAACCTATGGCCTCGAGGTCACATGTGGCCCTCTCGGTCCTCAAGTGCTGCCCTTTGACTGAATCCAAACTTCACAGAACAAATCCACTTAATAAAAAGATGTGTTCTGTAAAACTTGAAGTCAGTTAAAAGGTTGCACCCAAGGACCTAGAAAGCCACATGTGACTTCAGGGCCACAAGTTCCCTACCCCTGCCCTATCCTCTAAGTATGTATCAGAAGCAGTATTTGAACACAGGCCTTTCTAGCTCCAAGCATAGTCCTCTCTCCAGTATTCCAGTCTACTGGTATTAGTAGATGTCAAAGATTTATAAATTCAAATTTTTAACATATGTGCATATTTTTTGGTAATAAAACTATATAGATGGGAAAAGTGAAGATATAATTTAATATGAAAAAGAAAAAAAATTAGTAAGGGCTGGAATAAAGTCAGTGAAGGATGGTGAAGGATTAAGTAGGGGAAAAAAAAACAGGGTTGTAAGGGAGCAATGATGCCCCAGGCTCACCTTTCTAGAGAACTGTTTTTTATCAAAGTGTTTTAAACTCCAAAAAAGCTAAAGTTCACTGTATAAGAAAAATATAACTATCCTGAAGTAGCATATTGATTAGTAACAATACATTTTATCATCTTCTCTGTATAGTATTATAGATTTATTAGAAATAGGTTCAGCTCTGAGGCCTACCATTTGCCAGTGTTGGACAAAAGGAAAATCATTAAATTAAAACAAATTCTGCCTGACTAGTGTTTTCACCCTGAATTAAAAACATGGAACAACTTATTCTTTCACAGTGTATCATATCACTCAAAGGGCAGGTAATGAAGATGAAAAGCATTTTAACGCTTCTTTTGAGTCTTTGCACTTTCATAAAAATCCAGAGGTATATACTTAGGCAAACTCTGTAGGTCTTAAAAAATATTTATCACAATGACACACGATTAGCATGTCAGCTCATGTCCTGTTTTATCATTGTCAGCTAAATTTGGAGCGTGGCAAGCTGCACCGAAATAGATTATGTGCACTTGCTTCAACACTTCCTAAAAAAAGAAGTGTTTGCATAGCTCAGGAGTTGTGAGGAAGAGCAGACAGAGGGGAAGGGTTTTATTTCAGACACACGATAAAAGCCGCTTATCCCTTTTGTGCATTAGTCTGTTTCCCATACATTTTGAATTAAAGGTATTGTTTGATTAAAGGATCCCTAAAAATTTTATGGAGAATCTATGTAAATACATATATGGAGGTCTATTTCCAAAATATACTTTTTTTTCTTCTTTAATTAAAATTTCTAGAACATTTAACATTTTTCAAGAGCTTCACTACAGAGAGCAGCAAAACATTATCTCACCTGATCCTCATAACTACTCCCTCTGCAAGTTACATGCTGCAAGTGTTATTATTATCTCTATTTTATAAGATAAGGAAATTGACACCCAGAGATATTAAGTAACTTTCCCAAAGAAACACAGCCAGTAAAAGTACATGGTAGGTTTTTGTCTGACTCAAGGCCACTTTTTGCTATACATAGTATAGCTACCTCCCTTATGACATCCTTGAGTCAAAATGTAACTTTATAACACTTTGGGAGACTGAGGTCCCAAGAGAAAAAAAAAAAGCTACTCAAGGTCAATGAGCAAATTCATGGCACAATGATAATGATGACTCCACATTTCCTAATATTTTAAATTTTTTCTTGGTTACTGAACTACTTTTCCTCTTTTAGAATTTTTTAAAATGCATTCATCCTTTCAGTTGCTAATGAATTAGGCGACCTGGGTACTGACTGATAGTTAAGCAGAGAAAGGAAAAAGAAAAAAAAAAAGCATCTTTGCACCTAGAATATGACCATGTCTCCAACCATTAAAAATAAATTGAATTGAATTGAATTAACCTTGTAGGACATAGAAAATATATAACAACTGTTAGTTGACAAAGTAACTCTCCCAATGCCTGGAACATGCTTGCTGAATTGAATTGAATAGGAAGTGATTCTCACTGTGAAGTCCAACACAGGGTCATCTTTGAGAAAGAAGGGAAGGGGGACAGATTGGTCATGTCTGGCAAACACAAGCAGTTATTTTGCTTCATCAAATTGCACATTTTAAGGGCCTTGATAATCCCAAAGTGGGATTTATTCATTAATGCTTGCAAATAATTTGTGTTCCCTTTAAAGAGTCAGACCTTACCTGGAGAGATCTACTTGTCTTTTCTTTCTTTTCCTATCTTTAACAAATAAACCCATTAGATTTCAGATCTTCAGACCATAGGATCAAAGGTCTAGAGCTAGACAGGACTTTAGCTCAAAAAAATGGAGGGAATTGAGACCCAAGGAGTTACATGACATGCCTAAAGTGACAGGTCATTAGCAACAGAGGTAGACTTTTGAACCGACTGGCCCCAGAGCCAGTATAACTTATTTCCTTCCTCATAAACACCATCTTCTTCATAGAAAACACATTTTATAACCAAAGGATTTTTTTAAACATGTAAAATGACCAGGAGAAATCAAATTCTAATTTAGAACTAACCCCAATGCATTCACATATTCATTCATTTAATGACTATCCTTTGGATACCTAATTCCTATTCATCTTCAAACCTTTATGCTCTAATCTCTGCCTCTGACCCTTAGCTTATGTTCCCACTCTGAGACTCTGGGCATCTGATTGGTAAATATTCACTTTATCATACATGCACCCAGACTCACCCCTACCATGCTATTTCCCAGTCATCTCTGTGCTTTGAAGATTACTCCATACATAGCCTCCTCTCTCCTGTCTCCTGCTTTCCAGCTCTTTCTCTGGCAATAATAATCAAATCAGCCCTACTGTTACTAGAAAGGACATGCCAAGCAATTATCCTGTGATTCTAATCACCATCTCCCTTCTCTTTCTAAAACTGTTTTCTGGGCATCATCCCCCTCTCCAACTATCACTCCACTTTATGTATTGTCTTCCCCTTTTAGAATAAAAGCTTCTTGAGGGCAAGGACTGTTTGGCTTACTCATATTTATATACAGCACTTAACATACTGTTTAATATATAGCATGCCCTTAATAAACACTCTTTCATTTATTCATTCATAGCACTGTACTAGGCACTGTGAAGACATAGGTGTAGAACTATAAGGGATCTGAGTGACCATCTAGTCCAATACCATAACTTTACAGATAAACTGAGGTCCAGAAAAGTTAAGTGATTTTGTTGGGAGTCACATAGTTTGTAAGTGTCTGAGCTAGGATTTGAACCCTATTGTTCTATTGTTGTTCAGTCATATCTAACCTTTCATGACCCCATTTGGGGTCTTCTTGTCAAAGATGCTGAAGTGGTTTGCCATTTCCTTCTCCAGCTCATTTGACAGATGAGGAAACTGAGACAAACAGGGTTGAGTGACTTGCCCAGGGTCACACAGCTAATAGGTTGAGGCTGCATTTAGACTCTTGAAGATGAATTTTCCTTACTCCAGGCCTGGCGCAATATCTACTGTGCCACCTAGCTGCCTAGGTTCTTCCTGACTCCAAGCCTAACACCCTTTACCCTGCTGCCTCTTAAAGGGCAATTTGGAAGTCACCATAGTCAATCTTTATTTTACAGACAAGGAAATTGTGACACAGAGAAACTTAACTAACTTGTCCAAAGTCACAGAGATAGTTGTGAAAGAACCAGGGACATGAACCCAGATTTCTCATTCCAAATCTCTTACCTTCAAAGACAATATCATAGTCTAGCCAGGAGCACAAGAAACACATGAAAAGTTAAATAACAGCATGACAGCAATAACAAAGATGTTATGAAGCAGTATATATGGAATGAATAGCCTAGATGGTAAGTGCTTTAGGAGTTAAAAGGAAGTTGAGATCTCTGAGGACAAGTCCGTCAAGTAAGGTTTCTTGAAGAACTCAAGCTTGCTCTTGAACTGATCCTTGAAGGATAAGCTTCTCTTCTGACTCTTCATTTCTAATTTGATCTCATTTAGAACTGGCAAGACAAGCGAAGGGATGCTAATCTAAAGAGTTTTTCGTCATTCCCCAGAAAGGCTTTGTTTAGCCTGCCTGCCTACCTTGCCTTAGAATCTGTGTTTAACCTTTCCTCCTCCTGGGCTTCCCTGTTCCCAGCCTCATCATGAAGACCCCATCTCTACAGGTGGCAAAATACTCCAGATTAGCACAAAACCTTCTCAGGTCATTTCCAAAATCTTACCCTGGTTATTTCTTACTAATGTGATATTGAACCATTTATTGCTTAATGTCCTTCATTGTCATTTGAATCATCAGAAAGTGATTTCTGTAATTACTGGTATTAGGAAGTTATTGCAATGAAATGGGCAACCAGTAACACTACAAAAAAGGGATTTAGATTTTGTGTTTAAAGCTATAACCATAAATTTCAGGTGAGAGTAGCTATAAACATGAAGAAATCCTCCCTGATGAGCAAGATCTTTGAATGTTTCTTTGAAAGAATATGTGTGGTTTTGTTAGATATTTTTAAAATGTCCGAAATGTACTGGCTTTTAAATTTTTTCTCTATAGTAAAAATCCACCGTGGACATTCTTGAAACCTAGTTTTATGCCAAAAAAGTGAGACAAGAGACCCCCAAGAGTAAAATTTGGAAGCGGATTTTATTTTTTCTCCTTGGGACTGCTCAGGGTCAGGCCCAAATCGAACAGCGAATCAGCACAGGCAATGTGCCAGCTTTTAAAGGCTAGCCACAAGGCCAACAGTCAGGGGATGTGTAAGCAGAGACTAAAATCAGTGATTGGACAGTACACATTTTGAAATTTCCATGCCTGCAAGTTTTCCCTAGGCTGGGCTTCTGTGAAGGAGATTTGGTTGGGGAGGGGACAGGGAACCCAGAATGGGGTCATGTACAACACTAGCAGAGTCCTAAAACCAAGAAATGGCATATTTTTAAAAAATAATATTTGCTTAAAGAGTAGCATTTTTTATGTTTATGGAAATCAATTAGCAATTTACATATACATGTGCATTTAAATTCACATACAACTGTATCCAATGTATAGTTTGCACAAGTGATGATATCCTTTTATTTTTCCACTTACCTATGATTCCATAAGTGTAAGGATCCCCTGGCTCCCTCTCTGGAATTTACAATATCAAGAGAGTTGTCTCTGGCACTGAGAAACTAATGACTGGCTCAGGCCAGTATGTCTCTGAGACTGAAGCCAGGACCTGAACCCAGATCTTCCTGATTACAAGGTCAGCTCTCTATCTAGCATGCCTTGAGGCCATACTTTTAAGTCTATTAAATAGTTGTTTTCTTCTCTATCTTTTATTTTCTTAAATAAAATGTATTTTGTTTTCCCACAAGGGGCAATTCCCAACAGACACTCAAAAGAACCTCCCACAAAATTTCACTTCCCCTTGGGGGAAAAAATCTATTCTACTTTTGTGGTTCATAGAATGCTAACAGAAAGGGAGGATATGTGCTTCTTCTCTACATTTTTCTTTAAAATTTTTAATTTTTTTCTATGAGCAAATATGTATTTTTTCTCCCTCTTTCCTTTTTCCCTCCCCATTGAAACCAAGAAGAAAAACAAAAATCCTTATACTCAAGGAAAAAATTCCTGCATTGACTCTGTCCAAAAATGTATGTTTCATTCTAGTATAAATAGGATCCATTGAATTTAGCTCAAGTTCTGCCTTTTATTATCTTTATTTACATAATTATAATAATTGTGTGCATTGTTCTTTTCACTCTGAGCAATTCCATACATTTCTTTCCATGTTTCCCCGGACTCTTCATATTTGTTGCATTCCATAGTTTGTTCAGCTAAACTGATTAAACTGTGTCACATGGGAACATATTTAGAGCATATATTTTGTTTCTAGCTTTTTGTTATCATAAATGGTGATGTTATAGATCTTTATATGCCTATGAGTTTTTTTTCTTACTGTCAAGCTTATATGTCAATAGCTATCATATACATATACACCCATGCATCGTACATATATCATACATATGTAACTTTCATATATACATATGCATATAAATTATTTGTGTACAGTTACACATAATATATATGTATATAAAATTTTTCCTTTGATCTAGACCTGTGATTTCATTAGTCATAGAAATTACAAAGATAATGCCCCTACCAGCATAAATCAATCCCTGCTATGTATCTTTCAAGTCTAATAGTGATGGTTCTCAAAATTTATGCTAGGGAGTACTTCTGAATTTCACTAGTTGTGTCTCAGATTGTATGGAGTTATAAGCATGTGATCATGCACAAATCACCTGTGTGCTGAGATTTGTCACATCAAAGAATAACACTCTGCTATGAACAAAACAAAACAAAAACCTTAAGAGCCCATCTTAGACTGGATAGGTTATATGGCCAGTATGCTCATGGGACAGCACTTGAGCCCAGGCCATCATGGCTCTTGGCCAGCTCTTTTTGCCATAAGCCATACTGCCTGTACAGCAGTGCCTATGTCTCTTTGTCTATATCTCTATCTACATATATTTTTCTGGAGTTATAATTGTACTTATATAATACTCACATCAAAGTATATGAGAATTTTGGACAATCTAGTGATTCCTCTTACATTATTATTTTCTTGTTTTACTTAAGGGTGTGTGTGTGTGTGTGTGTGTGTGTGTGTGTGTGTGTGTGTGTGTATTTTCTCTTCCCTGTGACTTAGTTGGTATATAAAGCTCCTGCTGAGGAAATCCATTGTATAGAAGTAGTTTTTCTACAATATCATTAATCAACAAACATTTATTAAGCACCTACTAGATTCCAGGCACTATGCTAGGTACTGGAGATAAAAAAATAAAGATGAAAATGTTCCCACTCTCAGGGATGCGATCAGAGGAGAAAACATGGCCATAAACAAGATAATTCAAATAAATAAAACAAATTGTTGAGGAGGCACTAGCGCCTGGGAGGAGAAGTTGGTTGGAAGTTGGTTGGGAGCAGCCAACACAAAGGCATGGAGACTCTTAATTGGGCATTTTAAGTAATGGTAAGAAGGCCTGTTTGATCAAACTGTAGCACAGGGAAAGAAAGAAGTGGATAATAATATGGTCAAGCAGGTGGCAAAAGACTAGAGCCCTGGACCTAAAGTCAGGGAGATCTGAGTCCAAATCTGGCCTTAGACACTTACTAGCTGTGTGATTCTGGGCAGGTCACTTAACTTCTATCCACCTCTGTTTCCTCAACTATAAAATGAGGATGTAATAGAACAGTGTTGTTTTGAGGATCAAATGAGTTAATAATTGTAAAGCCCTTAGCACAGTGCCTGGCACATAACAGGCATTTAACAAATGGTTATTTCCTTCAATCTTTCCTTTCATTCCCTTGCCTTCCTTAATGAAGTTGGAAAGGTAGGTTACACCAAGGTTGTAGAAGGCTTTAAAAGCTAAGTAGAGAAGATTATATTTGATCACAGAGATAGCAGAGCACCATTAGGATTTATTGGAGTTACATACACGGACTTATACTTCAGGAAAATCACTTCTGCAGTTCTATGGAGGATGGATTGAAAAATGGAGAGATTTGAGGTAGGGAAACCAATTAGGAGGCTACTGCAGTAGTTCAGGCAAAAGTGATAAAGATCTGAACCACAGTGAATGAAGAGAAGGGGACAGATCCAAGAGTGGTGGTAGACATGACCATATTAGACAATTGAATTCAGTGTGTGAGGTATGGAATCAAAAATAATGCTGAGGCTGAGAATCTGGGAGATTGGTAGGATTGTGGAGTCCCTGAGAGAAATAGGAATTTTAGAAGAAGAGTAGATTTTGTTAAAAAAAGATAATGAGTTCAATTTGGGACATGTTGAATTTGAGATGCCTATGCGACATTCAGTTTTAAATATCTAATAGGCAGTTTGAGATGCTCAGCTATAACTCAGAGGAGAGACTAGGGCTAAATATATACACTTAAATTTTGTCTGCATAGAAATGATAATTAAATCCATGGGAACTGATGATGTCACCAAGTGAGAGATGATAGAGAGAGAATGGAAGAGGGCAGAGGGCAGTCTCAGAGTCAGGATTATAGTGACAGAAGGGATCTCAAAGACCAATTATTCCAACCCTTCATTTTACAGTTGAGGAAACTGAGCCCCAGGGAGGTTAAAAGACTTGCCTAAGATCACAGACATAATATCAGAGGCAAGATCTGAATCCACATCCTCTTGACTCTAGAATTCTTAGAGAGTTGCCTTGAGTACTGAGAAATAGAATGCCTGGTCATATAGTCAGCATGTATGAGAGGCCAGACTAAAACCCAGGTCTTCCTGACTCCTAGACTGGTTCTCTATATACTCCCACATGCTGCCTTCCTTTACTGAAGAACTTAAAATTATTTTCCAGGACAACAGTTTGTAACTCCACTCTTAGTTAATTAATAGTCTTGTTTGCTCATAACCCTTCTAATAAAGAGTTTTTCCATCTTTGTTAATTTGACTTCTGTGAAGTCATAATTCAGGGTTGTTTTCATTTTAATTTCTCTGATTGATAGTGATCTTCACAGTGTTTCTGGTAGTTGGTGATCCTTTGTATTTCTACCTCTGAAAATTATGTGCTTGCATCCTTTAACCGCTAGTTTTTTCCCTGTCTTTTACAGAGCGACTGCTACCAAGTTATCTGGAACATTATCAAAGTAAGTTAATTGGGTTTGGGGGGGGGTGGGCATTGCTTAAAAGTATGTTTGAATTTTGATATACACTAAAAGGGAATGAACTCTTGGTAGGAGGAGAAATGAATAATGTAAAGATATTTACAATTTAATTTTATGTGAAAAATACATATATAATGTACAATATGTATGTACATATATATGTGTATTATACAAATATTTCAAACACAAAATAACAGCTCATTCAAGTCACTGTGTTCAAACTTACTCCTTTTTCTCTGTGATACATTGATCCATTGATCAAGTCATAATCTTTCTGATTATTTCAGCTTGCTCGGAGGTAAAATGAGAGAAATTAACTAGATTATTTTAAGGTCTCTTTTTAGCTTTAAATCTTTATTCCTATGAACCTAAGTGTGGTTTATAATACTAGTCACCTTATTTTTATGGTAATGCCATATAGTTGTTAATGAATATACATGAATTTTCTTTTTCACAAAAATCAAGGAATTATTTATTATATTATAGTATACTATATTTTATTATATTACATTATTCTAAAATCAATAATCTACAAACCAGTCAGCCCTTATTTCTTGTACATTGTTGCTACCATGCTCAAGTATTTATAGATTTAGGAAAGAATGCTGGCAATCCCCCAAGGAATTTGTAATATAGTTCCAGTGTTAAGCTGACTGTGTTATTGAATTTTTGCTATAGGTGAAATCAATACCTAATAGCAATGTGTCATCAGAAAAAAATATAAATTGTTAATATGTATTAAATAAGATATGATCAAGAGACTCTAGACTGTAATTTGACATCCATTAAAAAGAATTTAGAGACATCTGGTTTAAATGGCAGTGTAAAAAGTCATAGGGGAACCCAGAGCTCCCACTAATACTACAGCAATGACTTTTTGAAAGGCACCTGATTGATGAACAATCAGGCAATGCAAAGAAAAATATCCATAAGCTTATTCATCCAACCCAGGATTACATAAAAAGATATCTATAACTTGTAGACTTAAAGAGTCATCCCACCAGAGACGCCAGTATAAACCCAGGGTGAACTAAGGCTGTAGCAGTGCCTGAACTGGGCAGGTCCTAGATGGGGACAGGACCCTGAATCTCATACGGGGAGTACTGGGAGATGAGAGCATAGCAGATATGCTATAGCAACATCCAGACTAGGGACATCTGACCACAGAGCATTGAATCTTGCCAGCACTCTGAACACAGACACACCAATGGAGTTGGAAGCTGGTGTCAGAAACCCAGTAAAATGAGGTCAGGCCCAAACAGGGCCTGACTGCTCCATCCAAGAGAGCAGAAGATGGCAGAACCTGGCACTAGCACAAAAACTCAAATTAGTAATTGAAGTTGGAGACATGAGTAAACAGAAGAATAAATCAAGTAATATTATAGGTCAAGATGTCCAAGGGAAACCCTGAAGAAAATAACTACTTGGAAACAAAAAGCAGAGCCTCAAAGGAAAAAAAAAATTGTTTGATCAAAGGGTTATAAAATACCTGGAAGAAATGAAGCAAAAGTCCACCTCCAAATAGAGATGTGATGGACTCAGAATTCAGTGTGAGGCATTTTGGGGGAAGGACATGGCCAATGTGGGGATTTGTTTTATTTGATTATTCATGTTTGTGATAAATTTTATTTTTCTTGCTTTATCAATTGTGGGGGGGGTGGAAATGGAGGATGAGGGGAAGGAGAGAATGCAGACCTGAAAATAAAATTAAATTGAATTTTAATTTAAAAAAAAGATATGAAACAATAATATTTTTAAAATCAGATTTCATGTGAAGTAGAAGTTCTAGAGGAAAGAAGTTGAGGAGAATAAATAACTAAGAATAGGAGGTGGCAATTCTTACCCAATGAAAATTGGGTAAGACTCTATGAAAATTAGAGGGGACTAAGTAGAACTCAAAGACTCCCAATAATAAACATAAGAACAAAATCAAAAGTTTATAACTACACATGTCTTTTGACCTAGTGATACCACTAATGATTTTATATCCCAAATAAATAAAATAGGAAAAAGAATCATACATATAAAAATATTCATAGCAGCACTTTGTATGGTGGCAAAGAAATAAAGACTAAGGGGGTGCCCATCCATTGAGAAATTGTTAAATGAATTATGGTACATACGTGAATAAAATGGAATATTATAGAGCTATTAAGAAATGCCAGAAGGGACAAATTCAGAAAAATCTGAGAAGACTTGTATGGAGGTGAGCAGAGTCAGGAACATAATTTATACAATGACCACAATGTAAAGAAAAACAACTCTGAAAGGCTTACAAACTATGATAAAAAATGTTTAACAACTATGATCAATAAAATAACCAACCACAACTTCAATAGAACCTTTGATGGTGTTCCTTTCTCATCTCTGGAAAGAGATGGTAGGCTAGAAGACAATGCGATATACATTTTAGACATAGCAAATGTATGGATTTGCTTTGTTCGACTGTGCTAACTTGTTACAAATGCTGGTTCTTTTGAGGGGGGAGAGAAGGGAGAGAGTAGAGGCAGGAACTTGGTTAATGATTAGTACAATGAAGGATTTTTTTAAATAGACAGAAGAGATCCGAAGGAAGTTCAGAGGGGCAATACGAACAAGAAGGACAAGTTTAGAACTAAAGTGCTGCATTGAGTATATACTTTAAAATAACCAGTTGTACATAATGAGATTCAAGTTTTCATATACAATCATCTTTTTTCTATTTTTATTTGCTTGTGGAAATATTCGTGTTTATTGTGTTTTTAAGTTTGGTATAAAATTTTTAATAAAAATGAAGGTAATATAAAAATAAAATTATAACAATTCAAAAAATTAAAACAGAATTTAGAATTTTTTCATTCAATCAGTCATTCAGCAGACATTTAAATGAGTGTGCAAAACACTGCACTAGGTATTAAGAAGTACATCAAGATCATTAAGATATTCTCTGACCTCAGGAAACTTCCAGTTTGATCATAAAAAATGAAATAGTTTGAAGTATATGTACAGTTCTGTATCTCTCAGGATACTTAATACAGCCCCTTGAACATAACAATCATATAACAGTTATCTTTCCAATGAATAAAAGAAACAAAAGCTAGTAATAAGTAGAAATCAAGATATCCTCTGGAAATGTCAGAATTAAGGGTGAAGAGAAACTGCAAATCTCATTCTATTAAGGAACATAAGCACATTTGATTGTGTTGATTTTTCAAAAGGTAAAGATAAGCTTAATTATGACATAAAAATTAAAATTGCCAAATAATATTCACTGCAATCCAACTATGTAAAGTACTATCAGACTTGGCTTCTTGGATAGCTTCCCCCCAAAACTATACATTTGTTCTGGTTTATATACTCTCACTGAGTTTGTACATTGTCTTCTAACTTGGGAAAAAGTTCACCATGAAGATCCAAACAGCCCTTCATTCACAATGAAAGAGAAAATTGGGTATCTGCCCATGTTTGTGGTGGATAAGTTAATCTTGAAATAATGAAATGGGAAATGACTTCCAAACTTTTATGGACCAGCTAAGGATCAGACCACCTACATGCTGCCAGATAGGATACACATCGTGCTGTAATCATGCAAATGAAAATTACTCAGATATTTGATAAATCTGGTGTGGTACCCTGAAGTGACATTATGTGATGAATATCAGAGCAGCAGCTCAGATTTATTATAGTCCATTTAATACTCAAGGGACTGTGAGCTATTTTGTTGGCTCTAGTGGAAGGTATTTTGGTAATGATGTACTTATTTTTGTGAGAATTATTTGGTGTTTCAAGGTTGAGTCATCATGAAAATATATAATGTTCCCACAGAACTATCTTTATTGTAACTGCTATCTTTTCAATTCATAGCTTAAAAGATGTGAAGAATAATATGACAGCTATTCCTCATTTATGCTTAAAAGCAACCCAAGCCATTCAGCTGCCCTCCTCAGGGGATGGTTTGGGACATCTTCATTTACTAGTATTTCCTTGCTTCACACTAATACAAAAGCAATTGGTTTATTTGATGATGAATATCTCTCTTGGCATCCAACAATATTTCTTTTGATAATGGTTTCATTTGTACCATCTTGTAGAATTCAAATCAGTTTTTTTCTCTTCTTTGTCTCATTCACATTTCTCCAACCTGTCTTTTGGTATCTATAAATGAGCCCTGGAATGCCTTGGTGCTATTTAGAACCAAGCACCTGAAGTTAATTGGTTTGTTGTTGGCTAATGATTAGTGATACATGACACTTAGATCTTTTTATCCTTTTAGTCATAAAAAGAGTACTTACCTCTGGCATCTAAGAAATGGAAAAATCACAGTTCAGGCAACTGCTTCCTAATGACATGTAGCTAGAAAGATAGTGGCATTTTATAGCAGCTTTATGGGTTAGTTTTCATTGACTATGACTGTTTTGAAATTTTGTGAAAGGCCATTCATAAATATTGAACAGGAATAGAGTATTTCAACTTTAATTGCCTTTCATGGCATTAATTTAACCTAGCTGGCCACCAGTTGATAATATACTGTAAAATTGTACAAATCATGGCACAGCTTAGTTTGTCTTGGTAGTTAAAAAAAATCTTTAAAGCTTAAATGAGATATGCACATGAAGTGATTGAGCAAGCTCCAGGTTTGTTTTTCATTGCTAATGATAACCTAAATATGTTTTTTTGAATTCTTGCCATCGCCGAAATTAAAGCCTAGTGATAATAAGACACCAGAAAAAAATTAGATTATATGAGCATCATGCACTAAGCATTGTAATTGTATTATAAATATTAAAGCCAATGATCTTGTCTAGATTAAAACAAATGTTTAAACTGGCATCATGGAGTACTGGTGCTATTCTCTTACTCTGAAAGTCATCGTAAAATGGGAGTTATCACTCTAGCTATCTGTGGAAAGTGATTATTTCCTATTGTCTTCCTATTATTTCCTATTTCACTCCTTGTGCTCACTCTGCTTGAGGCCACTTCATCTTTTTCTATGTGTTTACATTAAAGCATGCATTGTAAGTTTGCTCTCTATACCTGATAATATTTTCTTCTGTTTAAGAGAAGGTATTTTAATTCAATTGAAATGAAACTCCAAATATCCAGGAGAATGGAAATGATGGGTAATTGTGTTAATTGGGGGGAGGTTTTAGTATAAATGATGGCTAGCCAGAATCAAAGCTGTATTTCTAATAGCAGGGTAAAGGAGGGCCTACAGTTAAGATCAACCTAAGTTTTGATTATTTTAACAGGTACAGAGTCTCAAAAGGCAGGATCATATTCATTCTATTTTAATATCACTCAATATAACTTATCGAAGAATAGATAGTCCTAAAGTTTAATGCTTTAAGAAAGTCCAGAATTATTATAAATACTAAAGTTCCTATCAAAAAATCAATAAATTAAGCCTTTACTACAAGTGTACTATGTGTCAGGCTAGGTATTGGGGTTATAATACCAAGAATAAAACAATCTCAACTTACAGTGAGCTTCCATTCTAATAGGAGAGAAAAGTACAAACAGAAATATATACATCATACACATAAAACTAATAAATTCATACAGCATCTATATACACATGCACAAAACAGTTAATTATGAGGTAGTTTGGGAGGGAGGGGGGATCAGGTGGGGCTTCATTCAGAAGATTGTCTGAGCTGCATCTTAAAGGAAGGGAAGTGCTCTTTGAAGGTAAGGAGGAGAGCATTCCAGCCAAAGAGAATGCTCTGAGAGATGTATTTGTGCAATGGCCAGAAGGCCAGTGCCACTACATTGAAGAGTATGTAATGGGGAGTAAGGTGTGAGAAGACTCAAAAAGTAGGAGGGGACTAGCTTATGAAGGACTTTGAATATCAAACTGAGCATTTTTTATTTGCTCCTGAAGGCAATAAGAAGCCATTGAATTTTATTGAGTGGGAGGTGGGTAGAGGGTTGACATGGATTGGATCTACATTTTGGGAAAATCACTTTAGTGAACTGAGGTAATAGCTGTGTGAATGAAGAGAAGGGATTGGATGTGAGAGATGTATGTTGTGAAGGTAGAAATAGCAGTATTTGCCAGCTGACTGGATATGTGGGATGAGAGAGAGGGTGAAGTCCAGGATTATGGCAAGATTTTGTTGTTCATTTGTTTCAGTCATGTCCAACTCTTCATGACCCCACTTAGGGTTTTCTTGGCTACAGTGGTTTGCCATTTCCTTCTTAAGTTCATTTTATAGATGAGGAACTGAGGCAAAAAGGGTTAAATAACTTGCCCAGGGTGACAGAGCTAGTAAGTGTCTGAGGGTAGATTTGAGCTCACAAAGATGAGTCTGCCTAACTCCAGGCCCAATGCTCTAACCACTGTGCAGTCCAGTGCTCTAACCACTGTGCAACTGTATCAGCAATGCCATATTCACAATGCCTATGGAAATTACAGATATGCTGATATAATTATCCATCACAAAATAAATCAGGCTTGCTATATGGGGGAATAAGCTAGAAATTTTGTTAAAATACCAAAAGACTAAGTCCCAAAACCAGAAAGTGAAAGCCATCAGAGTAGTTATGAAATTGGCACAGGTAGATAAAGTAGAAAGCACCCACATTCTCAAGCCTTTAAAACAGAACAGGCTACCTCAGGCAAAGGTCCTCCTCTCCCCACTCACAGCAACCACCCAGCGTCCAGGAAGTGTGCTCCCAGCAGCTCCGGCCCCTGGTCAGCAGGAGTCCTTAGCAGAAATTCTGGCTGACTCAAAAAGGGCTTCGCGCTGCTGCCGCAGCTGCCTCTGCTGCTGCTGCCGCCATTGCAGCCACTGCTAGCCACCGTAGGAACTCTAGCTTGGCTTCTGCTTCCTCTTGCTCTGCCCCTTCCTGCTACGTCAGCAAGTCCAATGGGGCATGGAAGATCTTTAAATCCCATAACCCTTACAGCAACCCAGTTGTCATATATCAAGATTACAAAGCAAAAATGCTAGAAAGATGGTGGTGCTTTCTACAGAAATAAGGAAGTTTAAAAGAGGAGGACATTTCAGGGAAATGAAACAGATCAATTTGACATATTGAGTGTAAGATATCTCCCTGATATCTAGTTTGAAATGTCCAGTAGGCAACTGATGATGGGCTGAAGTTCATGGAAAAGACGGGTGCTGGAAATGTAGTGAGAGTCTTCTGTCTTAAACACATGGGAGCTAATGAAGTTATCAAGAGAGAGTGTAGTGGGAGAATCAGAGAGGACCTAGGACAAAATCTTGGGGAATGGCCCCTGTTAGGAGGAGTGACTTGGATGATGAGCTATCAGAGGAGATTGAAAATGAGCAGTCAGGGGCATCCAGGTAGCACAACGAGTAAGAGCACTGGCTCCAGTGTCAGGATGACCTGGTGATCGAGTCCCAGGCTCAGACACTTAGCACCCACCCAGAAACACCTGGCTGTGTAACCTTGAGCAAGTTACTTAACCCCAATTGCTTAGGGGCGGCCAGGTGGCTCAGTGAGTAAGAGCTCCGGCTCCAGTGTCAGGATGACCTGGATCAAATCCAGGCTCAGATACTCAGCACCACACCCAGAAATAATAACTGGCCGTGTAACCTTGAGCAAGTTACTTAACCTGGATTGCTTTAAAAAAAAAAAAAGGAAGAAAATGAGCAGTCAGACAGATGGGAGAAAGTAATAGAAAACCAGGAGAGAGTAATGGCACCAAAACCCAGAGAGGAGAGAGTATCCAGGGGCAGAAGGTGGTCAATAGGTTTCAAATGCAGTAAATAGGTCAAGAAGGGGAAGACCATCAGATTTGACAATGAAGAGATCTTTTGTTACCTTGGAGAGGGTAGTTTTGGTAGAGTGATATTGTTGAAGACCAGAATCAAACAGGTAGAGGAATGAGAGGAAAGAGAATAGAAGCAATGAATATAAACAACTTTTTCAAGGAGTCTGACTGAGAAAGAGAGTAAGAGTAAAATGATAGTTTGCAGAGATGGAAGGATCTGGTGAAGTGTTTTTTGTGTGTTCGTATGCGGATTTTTGTTTTGTTTTCAGGACAGAGATCTGAACTGCTTAGTTTGTGTGACTAACTCATTTTATGACATTTTATGTGCATATTTCATTATATGATAATCTCATCTGGAATTCAGGTATTAAGAATTTAATTTACTTGGTTTTAATTATTAGGAAAGAGCAGCTAGGTGGCACAGTGAATAGAGTGCTGGGCCTGGAGTCAGGAAGATTCATCTTCCTGAATTTAAATCTGGCTCCAAAATACTAGCTGTGTGACCCTGGACAAGTCATTTAACCCTGTTTGCCTCAGTTTCCTCAACTGCAAAATGAGCTGGAGAAGGAAATGGCAAACTACTTTAGTATCTGTGCCAAGAAAACCCCAAATGGGGTCACAAAGACTCAGACAAGACTGAAAAACAACTGAACAACAAATTATTAGGAAATTTTAAATCAACAAAAGGCAATTACTGGCAGGGACAAAAGACTCCATCCGGCTGGGTACCTGCCTTGGTTAAAGACTTCGCTAAGCCAAATGACAAGAAGCCCATTACTGTTTATGCCTCTTCTGCTACAGTTTAACAACAAAAGCAGGTGGTAAAGAGAGAAGAAATAGAGGCAAGGGAATCAGGATTAACTTTAAAAACAAAACTCATATTACTACTGCATTTATTCCTTCCTTTGTTTTCTCATCTTTCTTCTGTCAATGCTTCTCTTACCCAACCCTCCAGTGCCCAATAACATTGATGATTTTTTTTCTGGAGAACACATTTTTCATTTTATAATGGGTGTCAGCAGCAAAATATAATTCAATATAAGTTATTCTGTTTTCTAGCCACCTCTTTAGGGACACCATCTATCTGTATATCAATACCTAAATAAATGAAAATTGTTGTTTTTAAAGAAAATTATATAAAGACAGACACACATGTGTGTATATGCACACAAACACTCTTATGTATATAAAATGTATGTGTGTGCTGAGTTCACTGTTTCCGGAAATGAAGTTCATAGTTTTCTGAACATATATTTCCTTTCTTCATGATAAGAACAATTTCATTAGAAATTTTTAAAGAAAATTCTTCTATATCCAGATCAAATTGTTAGGAAAGTGAAATGAAGGGATTAATCAACTATTTATATAGCATTATAAATGCCACATTTACTATGTGGCAGCACTATACTAAGCATTTACAAATATTATTTCATTTGGTCCTCACAACAGCTCTGTGAGGATAGGGGCTATGATTGCCCCCATTTTACAGTTGAGGAAATTGAGGTATCAGGATTAAGTGACTTGTCCATGACAGCATAGCTAGTAAGTGTCTGGGGCTAGATTTGAACTCAGATCTTCCTGATTCCAGGCCCAGTCTCTATTCTCTGCACCACCTAGTTTGCCTATTAAAAGTCACTCTAATAAAGATGGGCATCTAATTTTCTTCCTAATGATAGCCAATAAAGGAGATTCTATTCCTAATGATTTATAATTTTATAGTGCATTGAGGTTTGCAAATCACTGTTATGATAATTCTACAAGGTAGGAATTTACAAGGAATTATTATTAGAATTTTACAGAAGAGAACACTGAGGTTCTGAGATGTTACATGATACCCCACCCACCACCCCTGGTCACATTCCTACTAAGCAGCAGATTTTGAAATCAATCTCAGTGCTCTCCTCTCTCCAACTTCAGCATACTCTTGGTACCACAACACCCTTCCAAGTCTCTTCAAAATCCATGCTGAAATTGTATAGTCGTTAATAATTAAAGCTCTTCTTCCCATCTAATGCCATTTGTCTTAATGCAGTTTGGGTAAATTTTCTGCTGCTCTTTCATTTTTTTTTATAATAACGTTCCATAAAAGAGGAAAAAAATGGTCAACTCCTAATCTTCTCCTTTCTGCCAAAGTAAACTTTACATTAATGACAAAGTTTGATTGACATCTTTTTGTTTTTTATACCACAACCATTTCTCAATATTCTCCCTTCATTAGAACCCTCCCTCATAATGAAGTAAAACAATTTGGTTAAACCAATGCAGACATGAATATATCTTACCACTCACCCAACATTCAGCTGCCTTAATCTTCTCTCTCCCTCTACCAAGGGAGGTTAAAGAGATTTCTTCTTTTTTCCTCCCACATCAAAATTGTTCCTTTCATTTAATCTAAGTCTAGCTTCCATTTTTAGTCCCATTTTTGTTCACATTATTGAAGCTATTGTATGTATTGTTCCCTTGGTTCTGCTTTCTTTGCTCAGAAACAGTTCATAAATTTTTTGTGTGTAATAACTTCTTACAGGTTCTTTTTTTTCTTCTAAATTTAATGTCATTTGTAGTCCTTTTCTCTGGATGATCCCAAACTCCCTACATTTCTCTGAGATGTAGAAGCAAGAGCTAGACAAATTACAATTATTCATATTTTATATGGAATTTTCAGGATGGTGTTGAAATTATATTATCCAAGAATTTCATTTAAGCCCAAACTAGTATGTATGTATGTATATATGTATGTATGTATGTATATATTATAGGTTGGCATCTAAAGGATATCTTTCCATTCTTTTTCTTTACTGTGACTCCGACTTTTATCTTTTCCATTCATTTTCTTCTTAGAAACAATTATGAATTAAAATAAAGCCTTCATCAACTCTGAAATTGTTTTAATTTGTATAAGAATCAATTTGGGTTCTTAGTCTTGCCTATAAATCTCTTTTTGACCACATAGGATACCATATACATTCTTCTACCTTCTGCCATCATTGTCTCAAAGGGTCATTGGATGGAGATGGCACAATAAATTGGAACAATACTAACTCATGAGGGAAAAAAAAACCTAATTTTTCTAATATATGTAGCCTCCAAGGCAAAAGCTACAAATATTTTAGCAAAAAGAGACTTCATATATATAGATATAGATATATGTATATATGTATTATGTGTATGTGTGTACACACACACAGAAAGACAGACAGAAACAAAAGAGAAAGGCCATATTTACCTCCCTAGTCCTTTGTACTAGGCACCTCAGTGCAGCCTAAGATTGTGTTAGCTTTCTTAGTTGCTGTATAAGAGCAATGATTCATATTGCATTTGATGTCCACCAAAACCTACACACAATGTATATGTATATGTGTGTATGTAATTATGTATAAAACTTCAGGTGGACTATTCTCTAGGCATACTTCCTAGTATCATACTTGTGAAACAGATTTTTTTTTATCCCAAGACTTTACATTTGTTCCTATTAAATTTCATCTTTCTGGATTTGGTCTAATGTTCTAGTTTAATGAACTTTTTGATGCTGTGTTTATCATTTAGTAGGTTAGCACTCCTTTCCAATTTTCTGTCACCTGCAAATTTTCTAAGCATGCTATGCATGTCTTTATTCAAGTCTTTAAAAAAAAAATTAACTGCACAGGGCTAGGCACAGATCCCTAAGGGCACACCACTGGAGACCTCCTTCAAAGTTGGCCTCAAGTCATTAATGATTATTCTTTGGGTGCAGCTGGTTCAATCAGTTCTGAATGTTCTTAATTGTACTATCAGCTAGCCCTCATCTCTCCATTTCCAACCCTCCCCAAGAATAATATGGAAGACAAAGACTTTACTAAAATCTAAGCAAACTGTATGAGTTGTTTTCCATTGATTTAGTAACCCTGTTTAAAAGGGAAATAAGATAAGTCTGGCATGATCTGTATCGATAAAGCCATATTGGCCCTTCATGATCATACTTCCTTTTCTAGCTATTCACCAATCATCCTTTTAATAATATGTTCTAAAGTTTTTCCAAGAACCAAAGGCAAGCTTATTGGTCTACAGTTTGTAGACTCCATACCCTCCTTTTTTTTCTTTTTCAGAAAATCAGAGCAATAGCCCTTCTCCATTCTTGTGATGCTTCTCCATTGCCATTTCATCTTTTAAAGATCCTGATACTGTCTCAATCAATCACATCTACCATTTTTTTTATTCCTGGGGTAGCTCATCTGAACTATGATATGAGATGAATTAATTAAGATCAGTTCTTGTTGTTCAGTCTTGTATAAATCTTCATGACTCCATGGACTATATTGTGTATAGAGTTTCCTTCACAAATATCCTGGAGTGATTTGTTATTTCCTTCTCCAGTGGATTAAGGCAAATAGAAGTTAAGTGACTTGCCCAGGATCACACAACTGGTAAATGTCTGAGACTGAATTTTAAACTCAGGTCCTCTTGACTCCAACCTTGTGTAATATAATGCCAAAAGAAAGGCAACTTCCCAAGGTTCAGAATACCAGCATAGGTGCTCTCCATTTTATTCAGTAACAAACCCAGAACAGAGAAGATCAAAACATGACATCATTCAAAATACAGCATTTACTAAGTGTGATTAAATAATCTCCAAGGACTACCCCACCCCAGGATCTTCCAATCATTCAATCAATTACAAAGTCCCTGTTCTAAATACTACTCCACCCCTCGGCTATACCTTAATTAAGTCCACCACAAAACCCCTCTTCTCAAATGGAGATTAGTTTCCAAACATAGGTAAAGTACCTTCATTTGTCAATCACAGAGCACAATAAGGTCAAAAGTTCCCCACCCCTGGATCACAATTGAATCTACCCCAGAGTTACATCAAGTTTAAACACAGCACTTAATACCCAAATGGAGCTCTTTTCTTCATCTTGACAAGAGGCAAGTTCTCAGCAATCTTAGTTCCTGGAGAGACAAGGCTTAGCAAGGCCATAAGATACATTGCCAGTCCCTTCATGAATTTATCCTCTGTCTGTAGAACAGTCCTAGAACCCCTGAACACATTAGCAAAGCCCTCTCCCAGGATTTCTGTAAACATACAACAAGAAAATCCTTCTTCAGGGCTTCTGAACCAACAGAAAGGCTCCCAGACCCCTGCAACAACAGCACTGTCCTTCACCAGTGGACAGTATTCATTCTGTCTGCCGGACAGTCTCCAGACCCCTGCAACAACAGTACTGTCCCTCACCAGTGGACAGTATTCACTCTCTGTCTGCAGGACAGTCTCAGGGCTTCTTAGCCAACAGCCAGGTTCCAGGACTTCTTCAACAAAAGGACTGTCTTTCACCAGTGGACAAATCTGGCAAAACAACATCAAAACAGACAGACAAAGTACCAGCAAAACAGCCATGTCTCCTCAGTCCTTGGCAGCTCAGGGGGCAGGTCTCAAAAGTCCAGGGCAATTCAAAGCGGCCACCAGCAATTCTCTTAGTCTCTCTCTCTCCACGAGGTGCTGCTTCCAAAAAGATCTTCCGCCTCTCTCTAGTGTCTCTCCAAATCTACATCACCAGCTCCTCCCAGTTCAGGACTTTCTTTTCACATCAACAAGCCCATCCCACAGGTGGGATTAACAAACTCTGGGCTTTAACACAATCAATTTGAAAACCAAGCCAATACAGGGGAATCTTTAATTGCCATTACTATCACACCTTGGAAGGCTATCCACTGCACCACTTTGCCAACTCTTAAGATCATTTAGGTACTCATTTATACACTCTGCCTTTTTCCACTTCTTGCTGTTCTGCCTTCACAATACAACTTATCATAAAGTCTGACATTGTATCCGTAGGTTTCAAACCCATAATCCCTCACCTCTGCAAAGAAGCAGGGGAACTTGGGGTATATTGGGCTCTTTCTTTTTATCATTGACCTTCTTAGGACTATATATGTATATGTACATGTATATGTGTGTAGGTGTATACATATGTGCATATGTATATACATGTATATACATGTGTATGTCCATATCTGTATATATGCAAATATATGTATATACATATTGTATATGTGTGTATATGTGTATATGTATATACATGCTTAGCAGTGGAATTTCTGGGTCAAGGAGGTATGGAAATTTTAGTCACTTTCTTCAGATAATTCCAAATAGTTTTACTGAATTTTCTTTCTCTTTTTATTATTTATTACAAGAGGTAGATCTATGGGAAAGGGAGAAATACATTAGGAAATATAGATTTTATAAAGAAAAAAGTTAATACTGTGGGCCAGGCACTAAACTAAGATCTTTACAAAGGTCTCACTTGATATAGATAGACATGGTTTATGTGGTAAAGAATGTAATTCTACCCTCTCATGTCTTTTTTGGGGGAGGCAGGGGGCATGATTGCTCACTATAATTTTGCAACAGTTTTGATTTTTGCTGTTGTTATTATTATTATTGTTGTTGTTACCATTTCCATTAATTTAGCCATTGCATATTTCACTTTCCCAATTCTACTTTCCTATGCTTGTCTGTATTCATCATTTCCTATAGCAAGAGAACATGCCACTTTGGTATTTACACCACAATTTGTTTCATCATTCCCCATTTACTTTGTTTCCAGTTTTTTACTATCAAAAAGAAAGCTGTTGTAAATATTTTGGGGTATAATGGCTTTTTTAATCATTGATTTCCATAGGGTTATATTCCAAGCAGTGGAATTCCTGGATTTAAGGGTATGGGAATTTTAGTAATTTTCTTCAGATAATTCCAGATTGCTTTCCAGAATGGTTGAGCCTATTTAAAGCTCCACCAATAGTGCATTAGAATGCTCATCTTTCCATAACCCTTCCATCATTGACTGTTCTCATCTTACTTCCCAAATTAATGAAATCTAGCTTCCGACTTCACCACCTAACTTAAACCATTCTCACCAAGTTACAAATGATCTCTTTAATTGTCAAAGCTTTTCCTAGTTTTCATCCTCCTTGATCTCTCTGAAGCATACCGATGATGCTACTGTTTACCTTCCTCTGTTCTTGGATACTTTCTTCCCTGTTTGTTTGTTTGTTTGTTTTTAATATTGTACTCTCTTGGTTCTTCTCCTACTTGTCTTACTGCTCCTGTTCAGTTTCCTTGACTGAATCATCATCATCAATCAATTATTAATCTCCTAAGTGTGGGAAAGTGATATTTCTAAAGCACAAGTCTGATCTTAGCCACTAAATGCTCCAAAAGCTCCCGTGGCTCCCTTTTGTTTTTAAGATAAAATATAAACTCCTATGGGTGGCTTTCATAGTCCTTTATGATCTGGCTCCATGCAACCTACCTTTCCAGGTTTAAAGTATTCTAATCAAACAGGCTTATTTGCTGTTCCTATATAGCATTTCGTCTCTGGTCTTCATGACTTTGAACAAGATGCCTCTTCATTCTATAATGCACTCCCTCTTGATCTCTGCCTCTTCTAATCCCTAACTTCCTTCAAAGATTAGTTTAAGAAGCCACTTTCTTTCTTTATCCTGTTGATCTCTAATGCCTCCCCTTACAAAATTGCTTTACATTTACTCTGCATGTATGCATTTGTGTGTATGTATGTATATATGTATGTATGTGTGTGTGTGTGTATGCATGGATTTACTTATTTTGCTGTTGCTTCCCCAAAGAGAATCTAAGCTTCCTTCAGGCAGGAACCATCTCACTTTTGTTTTGGTACCAAGAAGCATAATGAACTGCACACAGTAAGTTCTTACTAAATGCTTTTTGCTTGATTGATGAAGATGATAGTTTGTCTTTTTATTTCCATGACAGCATTGATCCAGTGGGACAAATATCCATTTTGGTAAATCATATCTATGTAGTCAACAAAACTCTGCATATATTATTAATTTAGTGGAAGCATGTTTGGTTTATAGGTGAAAATTAAGTCTCCTTTAAATCTAAGTGAGTGATTGTGCATTGGGGGAAAGGAGGTATTTTCCTCTTTTTAAAGAAGAATGTTTTTCTGTTAAAACATTAACCTCAAATTAAATACACTATTCATATATGTACAACCTGCCTGGGTATGCCTTTTATCCTTACATGAGAAAAAAAAGATGTTCTTCCCTTTCATGTTATGCAAGAATATTTCTAAAATTATAGGTTATGTGATATTTACCTTGCAAATTATTTTTCTTTGGAGTGGAATGATAAATGATCAAAAGGGAGTGGTTGTTGGAAAAAATTGAAATCTCCTTTGCCAATTTTAAGAGCTTTGGGGTGATTAGTTGGGGGTATTTTTTTTTAGTAATTTTGTCTTAACATACTTGATAATCAAGTTTATCTTATTAAACAGTTCTTAGATATGAGTTTTATCTCTGCAGAACCAGGAAAGTCATTTTGTTTATACTGATTTTTCAAATCCTGATTCTATCACTAGCTATGTGAGAAAAACAGGGTATAGTTCCTTTTTTAGATGTTTGCCCTATATTTTGACTCCTTCAAGGATACTTTTTTATTTTTTAGTCTGTGATTAGGGTTTGTTGCTCAACTAAAGTTAAATTTTATATTTAAAGATAATTTTCTCCTGGGTTCTTGTTCCAAAATAATCTTTTACAGATACCAAATATATTACAAAAAATTGCATCATAAGGAAAATAAATAAGTTACATGTTGATAGAAATTGAAGGACAATAATATTATGTCTAGTATTCATATAGTACTTTAAGGTTTGCAAAGAGCTTTTTCTTTATCATCAGGTGAGGGAGAGTTAGAGTTTAGTTGTTTTTTTTTAATTTGGTAAGTAAACATCAGATGCTGCTGTTGATTTTTCTAAAAAGAACAAGAGCCCTTATATATGAAAGCTTTTTCTATATTACTTTAATGCACCCACATGAGAAATAGCCAAGGGAATTTTCATAAATGTTCACCTATTTATCATTTCCAGAACATGACTTTCACTTATCTCTAATCATCCGATCTGAAATGTTTTTTTTTTTTTCCTCTCATAGACACACATGCCTATAGTGTCTGGGTTAAATGCTTTTGTTTATATAGTAAAGTTTTCTGGCATGTGTAGCAAGCAGCACAGTGAAGAAAAGATCTTCACAAGGAAAACTTTAGAATACTGTTAGGTTTCTCATGGTGTGACCTATTTAGAGTACTCAGATTCTTCCCATTGTAGACTGCATAATTAAAATTTAAATGGAACATGATAAAGAAATTATACTGGTGATCTCCAGAGATTTGAATACCCTATTTGGCTCTTTACAAGAGTATAGCAAAGGCATACTTTAAAATTTAATAAAGGCCTGGCCTAATTTTTTCCTTTTAGATTTTCCATAGCTGCTATGTAATTCAAAGCTCTGTTATATTATCTACAAGTGTTACCTGAAATAACTGATCAAAATAAAATTCTTAAAAGCATATTTAGCCCAATTTGAGAACACCATTATTTAAGCATGATAGCTTTTGTGTAGCTGTTGAACTCCTTCTAGATAAAGCCTGCCAGTGCCTGTATTTGTCACCATAGAGAATTGGAGTTTTATTCCTTCTGTTTGTAGAAGCATTCATCTCTTCAGAGTTTATATAGCAAAAGGGCAGAAAATGGTTTCTGAGTAAGATATAATTTTGCAATTAGAATTCTTTATTTGCAGTGCAAAAGTTACTCTTCATGGAAAGATTTAGAGGGGAAAAATCCCACAAAAATAAGAATCATAAAGCAGAACAGTCAGTGACAGCATAAAGAAGAATACTTGGCTTGTGTATGCTAGGAGTCATTACGGTTTCTTTGGTAAATAACTTTATCTTATAACCTTCCATTATGCTTTTTTTTCTTTTGTGTTTAAAAGGATATTGGAGAGATAAAATTGTATTTTAGGTTAACTTCATTATATTTACTTACTCTATTTAATATATTAAAAAGTATTGTTAAAAATATGTTTTGTTACCTTGAAGCAGTATCTCAGCTTTTGCTGTTCATTGGGCTTTGACAGAATACCCACATGCACAGAGACAGGAGAATTTCCCTTCCTGCTCAAGGTTATTCATTTTTATACTTTCATGAGCATTTGTCTCCATTGATTGTGGTTTGGAATTTTCAAGCTACCAAGAATGTGTAAATGAATAAAATCTACTCTCACTGAATTTCTTAAAAGCATGTAAACCTTTCCTTTCCAATTAGGTTTTGTAAGTGTTTCTATATGGTTTGTTTTTGCTCTCCTCTTGATAAATGTATATGTTTCCTTTGGGTCAAAACTACTTAAGCATCCTAAGTCATTGTTTTCATTTCTCAAAGAGGCAACTTTAAACACACAAAGCACTCCATTAAAAATCAAATCGCAGCAGTGACACAAGCCAAAAGAGAAAAAAACAAATTTACCATTAAGTCTGACTGTTCATCCTTAACCCTCTGCTTGTCATGCTCTAGAGGTTATGTAGCAACAGTAAAGTATTCTTAAAAGAAACTCAGTTTGGACACGTGGGTAACTTGTGAATAAATGGAGAAGCCTGCATTACCACAATCATATAGCTTTTATGACACCTTATCAAATCAGATTGAGATCTATAAAACAGAAATATCCAGTTTTCATCCACTTTGGTTTTTTGTTGCACGTGATTTGGCTAATCTCATTTGAACGACTAGATTGTATTGAGGATACTTAGCAGGGTTCAAGGGCTAGATGTTATTAGCATGATATCATCTGTGAAGGGGAACATTTAGAGAGCTTCACAAATGATAGGGAATCCCTCTATGAAGTCTATGTCATTCTCTTTTCTTTTCCTCAAACATGTGGAACCCCCAGCATAAGGCAATATGGCCACTAAGGACTCAAGAAATGCCCCTTTAAATATAAAAGCAAAAAAAGAATAATAGGTTATATTATAGGCATTATTACCCTTTTTTGTGTGTTATGGACACCTTTTGGTAGTCTGGTGAAACATATGGGTCCCTTATCAAAATAATGGTTTAACATGTATTAAATAAATTACATAGCATTACAAGGGAAACAAACTATATTGAAATAGCTTTCTTTTAAATGTTCGCACATCTCAGGTTAAGAACCTTTCTTAAAAGAAAATGTTATTTACCAAAGAAACTGGAATGACCCCCATCATGTTCAAGCCAAGACTTGTATGGTATTATACTACCGACACCAACTTTGAGGAAAAAACTGCCCTCTGCAGAAGAAAATCAATCAAAACTTAGGATGAAAAAGTCACCCAAGTGTATACTACAAGTCCATGAAACAAGGGAGCTCTCATTTGGCCATTGTGTTTCAGTTCAATGGTCCTGTGGAAGATCAATATTTACTCAGCACCACTGGGATGAAAGCAATATGGTTTTAAGTAGCAGGTTCCATTAGCCATGCAGTGTTGTAGAAAGAGCTTTAGATTTCAGATCAGAAGACCTAAGTTGGAAGACTTGTTCTTCTGCTGTCACCTGTGTGACCTTGAGCAAGCCAATGTTTATAGATTTAACTACTATAATCAAACATAGTATCTTCTCAGCTGTCATTTTTCTTCCAATCTGGCATTAATTTTACCTTTTGCCCTCACCATGAGATGATATGACAACATAAATGACTGACTCTGAAATAATTATTATATCAGAACCACTGATTTTCTACCAGTTGACATAGTGACATATTTTGGTGATGTTCTTTAACACTTACCATTTCTAGGACCTAATGGATTTCTTTTTTTTTAAGTATTCATGGTATCAAGATGTTAGATTTTTCATTAGCTTCCAAGCCTGTATCCTCTTTTTTTATCTAAAATTGTGTTTTTTCCACACTATCTCTACTGACCTTCCTTCCTGCCATCATACTATTGAAACAATTCACTATCAAAGTATACGTTTTCCTGGTTTGAAGAATCTTGTTTTGTGCTTCATAAACATTCTCTACTTATTTATCACCTACAATAGATATTACTACATAAACTAAGTAATTTTCATAATGATCTGTTTCCTTATGCATATCATGAACAAATGACCAGGTTTCCTATAAAACTATGTTTTTAATTGCCTTGCAACATACAACAAAACCAGCTTTGCCAATTCCTTTTTTTTCTGCCTTTCTGAGAATGACCTGTGAGTTTGTCTTCTATTTGGCTACAGCTCCTTTCTGGCTTCATTTATAATGAGGATTATCCAATCGAGATGGCAGAATGTGAAGTTTAGAAGAATCTGGGTTCCTCATATACCCCAAAGCAGAAGAATAAAAACACTCAAGAAAACAAGTAAATAAAAATAAGCCAAAATGAAATATGATTGAAGTGGATTAATTAGGAATTAATACTAGTAAGAAAACCACATGGCCAACTTAAAAACCTACACATGGAAATAAATCAAGCTAGAATTAAAATATACTCAAGAAGATAAGGTAGAAATAATGAAGTAGATGAGGTATGAAGAATATAATATGAGAGAATCAATAGAATCAACCACTAATAAAATTATGATTGCAGAAAATGGAATCCTAGCTAATGTAGATCAAGTAGAATAAATACTATTAGAAAAATCACCAAATTGGACAAATAATTGGTAAAATCACATTATCAGGTGACAGACCTAGTGAATGGATCACAACAAAATCTCAGGATTGCTAACATCCCAGAAATTTTTAGAGAAACAAAAGAATTTGTGCAGTGATCAAGGAAATCACCAAAGAAAATCTTCCATAACTAGTAGGAAATGGAGGTGGGGAGAACTGTGAGATACAAATAGACTTTACAGAAACCCAGTTAGTAAATATTCACTTAGTGCCTGACATAAAGAGGCAGCACATTACAAAGTACTATATTTGGATTCAGAAGTAGTAGATAGGGCACTGGATTTAAGACCTGAGTTCAAATCCTACCTAGCCACAGTCTCTACTTACCTCGGTTTTCTCATCTACAAAACAAGGGGACTCAATTTAGTGGCCTCCAAGGCCTTTTCCAACTTGAAATCTATAATCTTATGATATTTACTCCCTTTGTAACCTTGGATAAGCTATTTAACATCTCTGGGCCTCGCTTTTTTCATCTATAAAATGAGGGGTTCAGACCAGACTTATTAAGTTCCTTCTAGCCCTAAATAAATGATTCTAAACTTTGATGCTATTTGACACATTATAGTTAAACCTCAACATCAAAACCATACGGAGACCATGCTGCAAACTAGCAGAATGAAGAAAGAAAGTACCAACCAAGGAACATGAATCAGTATCACAAGAGACTTCCCAATGAGAAAATTGGACCATCAGAAACATTGAAATATGCTATACATAAAAATTAAGAAACATGGGTTACAAATCTAGACTTATTTATAGAGCCAAAGGAATAATGAAACTTTAAGATGAGAAATAGAAGTTTGGAAAATATTCAGACTTTGAAAAGCTTAAAGATGAATTCACTTCAAAGAAGTCTTCCACCTTCCCAAACTAAACCAGTTACCAATTATGTGAGTATCCTAAAAGAATTATATTGGCCAGTTTCCTCAGAGTCAGTATGATACTTCAGAGAAGCAAAGAAAAAAAAGTAGGGAAACTAAAATAAGGGGAAAGGTAGTTACAAAGTAATCCCCCCCCAAAAAAAATTTCTAACAGTATATATAAAATACCTATCATTATTCATACAAGATATAGTAACATTTTGTTTAGAGTGGGCTTACTAAATTTAAGATGGTTTCTTTTGAAGGGACAAGAGTTCCAACCTGTAATTTCTTCAACATAGAGAGCTCCAGATGTGAATACATCCTCTGCCAATGCAGAAGAACAACTCATATGTAATTTATAATCTCCAAGAATGACCTGCCACTTGGAGAGATTAAAGGACTTGCCTGTGGTCCTATAGCTATTATGGGTCACAGTCTTTCTGACACCAAAGCTTCCATCCTACCTGTGATCTAATAACAAAAATATTAAGAATAAAAATGTATTTCTTTCAAAAGAATGATTGGGGGAAGGCAAACTGAACAAATGCAAAATCAGATGAAAACAGATTAAATACTTTAATTCTTTTTAAATGAAAGAAAATGGAATAATGTGTTTGTTTCAGGATTGGAAAGAAGCAATAGTTCTATTGATCAAACAAATAGAAGACATTATTATTAGAGGCAAAATCTGTGGGTTTGATCATCTACAGATAAAAAAAGATTACATGAAACAATACAAAAAAGCAATACATTTAAAATGATATGAAAATAAAGAGATTGGTGAAAAATATTGACAGTATAACTTGTAGTGGAAGTGTTAATATAGATGTCATATACTTCCCCAGTTGTTTATCAACTTATTGTTCAGTGGGTAAAGATCACACATCAAAACTACCAGCAGTTAAATTAATATGTTTTACATTGTCTTAGAACTATGTGATTCTTAGCTACTGACCCACAAAACATAGGTTATAATTTGGAATAATAGATTTTAGAAAAAACAAGGCATTGTTTTGTCATTTAATGATCTTGAAGAAGTCACTGCTCTTCTCTGGGCCTCAGTTTCTTTAAGATGAGGAAAGTAGACTAGATGATCATCTATCAGGTCCCTGACCCTGTGCACTGCTTAGAGCATAATAAATGCCTAATACATGCTTATTGCCTTGTCTTTCAGCTTTACTGTCACACAATAAATAATTCTGTAGTAAATCACACTTTCTTTTCAAGAATTAGAGATTAACTTGGGATATCTGGAGACAAGTTTTCAGCATGATACTTAAGGAAAAATGGGTAAAATTTCAAATGCTTTGGTGGTCAATCTACTGACCAATGAGCCTTAGAAATAGGTTTAGTCTTTCTGAGGCTAACCCATTGTTTAGAAAAAAGCGATGGTTATATTCCATCTTCCATTTTTCTATCAATTGTGACTGCCTTGACTGTGTTATTCTACATATCTTTGTATATTATATGTCTTCATTGTCTTCCATCTTCTGTTTTGTCTTAATTGCTACATTGACTTAAGGCTACTATCCCAGGAGAAAATAGAAGTTATGCTATGAATCTCAACCACTCTAGAAAGCTGTTAGTTGAAAAGAACTATATAATGTAAGATTATGCTATTAAATCAGTCAGAAATTTAAGGTACTATATCAATCAAGGTTTGACTTTCAATTCTGAGTTTATGATGAGTAGCTCGAATTGAAAAGAGAACAGATTATTTTTCTGTTAGAAACTTTTTATTTAACAAAAATGAAGTATTATTCATGTCATAGGTAATTGTATTCCCAGATGTTCTCATTCTGTATCAATGAATATGGACAATATGAATCTAGATAAACTGTGACAGTATGAATTAGGGATTTTTTTTGGAATCAGAGAATTTACTGTGGCTTTATAGCTGATTACTGGGAAACTGACATGATAGGCTGTGTAGCTGTTAAAAGTGTCTTTTCATTTTCATGTAGCACAAATAAAAGAAAATATTTTAAAAGTAACACTTTTTTTTCTTTATCCTCTCCTTTAGTTCCAAACCTCTCCCCTCCCCCACCCCTATACTAAAGTAAACAAAAGTGTCTTGGATCTAAAAATCTAATTTGGAACGACTCTAGAGCAAGAGATACAGTTAACTCTGAATATTCAGAATCCAATAATAAAGAAATAATCACTTTAGTGAAAAGCCAGCTGTTGACTTTGTTTGGCTATGGCATGAGATGTTGATGAAAAATAACATTCAAGTAATGTTTTACAAGGAGAATTGGTTTCATTCAGTGCACTGAAGTTATTCAGAAGGGAATCTCTTATTTAGGTCTAATAGAAAGCAGAACAGTATAGATGAGCCAAAACCCAGACTGCAAAAGGATCATCTTTAAATTTAGAGAATGAAAATTGCTAATGCATTATATTTAAGGGACCAAATGATAGTTATCCAAGAAAATATGCCTGCATTGTCTGTGCCTTTCAAGTCTCATTTGAATGAGTGCTTTATGGATTTCTGCTTTGTTGAGAGATCTTTTTAAAAAATCCCATTACTAATATACTGGGCAGCTAAGGTTCAGAAGATTCTCAGTGTATTAATTCTAGTATTCTGAATTTTTAAATTAATTGGCATCATTAGCAGTAAATTGTGTGATGACTCTGAAATAGCCTTCCAAACCAAGTGGAACTGGCAGTGTGAACATAGGCCTGAGTAATAAATGGTCTTTCTGGAAGAAAGGGGATGGATTAGAAAAAGTTTTCTGAATTACCTCTCTCTAATTTCAGTCCTTTTGAAACTAACATCTCTTTTGGTGAACCCAGACTGAATCTTGACTCTTGTCATATTTTCTTTGCAACAAGGGGAAGGAAAAGGGAAAATGAGACAGTCAAGTGAATAGTTGGTATTAGGACAACCCAGTGATCAAAGATCAGCATGCTGATTACCATATGTTTATTTTCAAGGAGGATAAAATAAAGTTATTGACTCCAAAAGCCTAAATCTGTCATTCTTCGCAGATGAAAAGATTGGTTCACAGTAGTGGCCCCAATCTATCTTTTCTGCCTTAACTTATACCATTTCCCCTCACATTCTCTGTGGTTCAAGTTAGATTACTCTTCATTCTAATTTCTTACCCTGCTCCTATCTTGCCTCCATGCTCTATATATAGAATTGGATCTTTCCATCACTACCTATATTAAAACATCTCCCTTCAAGGCTCAAACAAAATGAATTAGTGAATGAATAAACCAATGAAAAGACATGTAGTATGTGTTGATTATGTTCTAAACATTGTGCTAAGCAATGCAGATACAGATTGCAAAGACAAGACAATCCCTGCCCTCAAGGAGGTTGCGTTCTAACAGGGGAAGACAACACAGGTAATCGGCTTCACCTACAGGGCGTATAGAAATTCTCAGTGATGGGTCGGCTAGGTGGCTCAGTGAGTAGAACACTGTCCTGGAGTCCGGAGGACCTGAGTTCAAATCTGTCCTCAGACACTTACCACTTACTAGCCATGTAAGTTACTTGGGCAAGTTACTTACCCCCAATTGCCCTCCAAAAAGCAAAAAAAAAAAAAAAAAAGAAATTCTCAATGATTCTTAGGGTACAACAACAGAGCAGATCAGATAGTAATGCATCCTCTTTAGTGTCTTTGAAATTGATAAAACTATATCCCATTTCTAACATCAAACCATTTGATAGTGTCAGGAATTTTGGTGGCAAGAACATTCTTTTCTTGATCTTTAAGTAGCTGTGACTACTGAGCAGAGGTCACATCATTTGCAGAAGCAGTTGCTAAATTGCATCTCTATAGGGATTGACCTCCTAGATGATTGCTTTAAGATATGGGTGGAAACAGAGCTGGTGATCTCTTGGTGGAAGAGGGAGGGTGACAAGGATGTTTTTCCCAAGGCTTATGGGATCAGAGTCTTGGGTTACCTACACCACAGCCTGACAGGAAGTGTTGGATGAAGCAATCCTGGTGGTTTAGGCCATTTGCTTATATGTGAAAACTTCCATGAAGGTTTCATTCATCTCCCCAGAAAGAAAGTTAATTATTATCCCCCAAATTTCTCATAGAGGCAGCTGGTAAGTGCACTGGATGGAATGCTCATTCTAAGTCACAAAGACCTGAGTTCAAAATTGGCCTCAAACACTTACCACCTGTATGACTCTGGGCAAGTCTATTTGACTCAGTTTCCCCAAATGCAAAATGAGGATAACAATAGCACTCACTTCACAAGGTTGTTGTGAGGATCAAATGAGATAATATTTGTAAAAAGTGTTTAGCATAATACCTGGCACTCTATAAATACTTATTCCTTCCCCCCTCCCTTCCTCCCTTCCTCATAGTATTTTGTAACCAAACATGTCTTCTAGAAGGATGTATGTGAATCTTATATTATTCCAAAGATAAAATTGTTCATTTGTTTGTTTCAAACGTATGGGGCTGATCAGAAGACCTAGTCAACTTCATAAGATTAAACAGTTATTGTTTAATAAAGGTCATTGTTGGCAACTTTTTTGTGTGTGCGAAATAAACCAATTGAATGTATTTATTAAATGCCTACCATGTGACAGTCAGTGGAGATATAAGGACAAAAATGAAACAATGCTTGTCCTCAGGAAGTTTATACTTTCTTATAGGAGACAACATCATGTAAACAAAATAAGCACAGATAATTTTCAGGTCTGGGAAGAGGACTTTGTTTCTTCTAGGTAGGTGCTAATATCCACATGGAGTGATTGAGTAGAGTGCTTCATGGGCATACTGGGGAGGACTAGGTAGATCCAAAGGATTTTGCTTATATCTCACAGTGGAAGACATAGACCTGCCATTCATAAATAATGAGATTTTGGTGAAGTGATTAAGAATATCTCCTTGAAGAGTCACCAGAGGCACACCAGCCTGGGTACTTGTCAATCCCTTCACACCTCACTGAGGATAAGTAATTAAATTCTCAGCATAGAGCTGGTTTGATTCTTAGACTATTTTGAATCAAGTTTACTTCTTTTACTGGGCCTGTGAAAGGTTAGTGAGTAGACCTGGCAGAAGTGAAATTAGAGAGATAGAGGCAGAGGAAAGCTAAGAACAGAGTCGGATCCTGGGTTGGGGGCTGTAACCACATGACCTCCCCACTGACAGCAACTAATGAAAGCTATGAAGAACTGTCAGAGCCTCTCAATCACATGGAGAATCAGAGGCACATTGCAGTTCCCCTAAACATGTGGTAGAATGTTAGGAGAACTGGATCCAAGCCTCATGGAGAAAAGGTTAAACACATGGATGTGGAGATGGAAAAACAGAACAGTAACAATGAAGAATAAATAACAATGTAGACTTCTGTTACTCTGACTTATTCAGGAAGTTTAGGTCCAGTGGAAATGAGGTTACCTGCTAGTCCCAAATTTGTTATCCTGGGAAGATTATAAGGCATTTTGGTAGTAATATAATAAGGCTAGTGATATGTACAGATCACTGCATTGGAAGATGGAGCTCAGCAAAATGAGAAGACATTGACTATTCTGGGGCTAATGTGAGTTGTTTACATTGTTTTGATTTTCTCTGAGAAATAAAGACTGACCTGTACCTAATATGCATTGTTACCCTGAGTGCATGTCAGGAGTTCTTTTATCCACATCTATGGAGACCTAGAAATGAAGTATATTTGGAAATTCTGAGTGAGGAAAAAATTAGGCAAAGAACTGTATGGGGGAGAGAGTAGCTCCAAGACTGAAACTAGTATGAGTAAACCTGTAGTCTGATTGCTTATATACCAGCTCAGAATCATAGAAATTCAGAGTTAGAAGAGACCTCAGAGATGATCTAATCTAATCTTTGTCTTAATGGGGATTCCCCTCTACAGCATCCCTGACAATTTCCCTGTGCTAGAATGTACTGAGAAAAAAACTGTTACCTCTTGAGGCAGCCCATTTCACTTTTGCAAAGCTCTAATTGTTACAAAATTTTTCTTTACATTAAAGATCTAAATCTGTCTCTCTTAATTTCCCAAACATTGTTCTTAATTCTGCCTCCTGAGGCCAACTATACCAAGTCTAAATCCTTTTCCCCATGATGGCCCTTCAGATACATGAAAACAACTGTCGTGTCCCTTCAAGCCTTTCTCTTCTCAAAGCTAAATAACTTCAGATTCTGTAACTGAACTTCCAGTGACATTATTTTCTGTCTCCCCACCATCTTTGTCATTTTCCTTTTGGCCCACTCCAATCTGTCAATGTCCTTCCTAAAATATGGTGTCTAGAACTGAACACAATAATCCTCCTATTGTCTGACCAGGACAGAGTACAACCAGACTATCACTTTTCTGGTCATAGATCTTATGCCTCTTTTAATGAATTCTAAAATTAAGTTAGCTCTTTTGGCTGTCTTATTGCATTGGTGACTTATATTCAGCCTGCAGTTTTCATCTCTTTCCATGTTTTGGCTTCTTTCCATTTGTAGAAAATATTAAGTCATTGTGCTAATAAAATCCCCATGTTCCATTTCCCTTTTTAATTCAACAAACATATTAAGCACCTATGATGTGAAGAGCTTTTTGGTAGGTTCTTGGGGTTGAAAATAAAAGAGGAAACAAAATATAACTTCATGCATATGGAACTTGAAATCTAAAATAGGGAAAAGTCAAAGAAAACTGAGGTTTTGATTCTGAGTGTCTAGAATAGTTTGGGAAGATGGTGGTACCATCAACAGCCCCGCTAGTGACTACAGAATTAAGGGAAAATCCCCTTTTGGGGTATCCTTTTGTCACTTCCTTTGATCTGAAATATGTTGGACTATAATAGTTATACTAAAAGAAAAAGAGACACAAGAGAGAGGATAATTTAGCATGTAAAATGAAAGAATGTTAGCAAAAGTCAAGGTCACAGAGCAGGCATTTATAAGTATTTTTTTGTTTCCTAAAGATGGTGAAAGTGGCTTGGACTCTTTTAACACAGTTGTGCAAAGCAGAGCCCAAATTCTATGTGGACCAATACTTCCTAAGTCTTTCTATACCCCCTCTGAACCTTATGAGGAAAAGTGTCATCACTGTCCTCCCTGAACTCCATTTACACTGAGCATGCGTGCCACCAGAGCTGCACAGCAAAGTGAGTCGTAGATCTGGGAATTCAGTCCACGAGCCCTGGCTTCCTTCTAGCATTACTACAAGCGCCTGACAATTCCCTCTTACAGATTTATTGATTTAATTTTTGTTTGGCTGTGCTGGCTATTAGAAAGTAAATTTCCTGAGAAAAACAAGATACTTTGGGAATTCATAAATGCTTACAACACACTTGGATGCTACTCCAACTACCCATTTGTCCAGAACGGCTACAGAAAACAAGAACATGACAACTGATTATCTCTTCTATTTGCTTTGTTTTGATCAAAATTATAAAAAATAATTTTGAGGGGTTTATTTTTTATATAATTTTATCATTGGAAATTGAGAAGGCAATTGTAATTCCTTATCATAATTTTGGGGACGTGAGCAACATATTTTCAATTTTTGTGAATTATTATAGGATCAGGCTTCAGACTTGAAATCCAAAGTCTGGGCTCAATACTCCAGTACTTAAGATGATAAGACAATAGATTTAAAGTCGGAAGGGACCCTAAAAGTCATCCATTCTAATCTTTTCCATTTGTGGATGAGAAACTGAGTCCCAGAAAAGTTAAATGACTTACCTAACATCACATAATTCATAAGGCAGATATAAGATTTACTCCAGGTCCCCTGACTCCAAATGTAACTCTCACCACCATTTGTTGAGTCTTCTGTGACTGGGGAATGTCACAACTTCTCCACACCTCATTCTCCTCTTCTCTAAAAGAGAGGAAGGAAGTGATTTTCTTTCTAAAAGAAAATAATGTCATCTGAAGTTCAGTTACAAGATCTAAGGATGTTTAGCATAGATAATAAAACATTATTTACTTTACTGGGTCATTTTAAGCAAAGTGTTTTTTTTTCAAATTATAAAGGGCTATATAAATGTAAGCTATTGCTATTATTTAAGAATCTTATGTGGTTTATTTTTTTTCCTTACTACTACATACAAATAGCATATTACAATTATAATTTCATGATTAAAAATTTTCTGAGAGCAGCAGAAAATTTACTTTTTTGGTTAAATATTGCATTGTATAATCAATCTTTGCTATCTTTACTAATGAAATGATAAGGCTTCCATGGCTAATTTAAATTTTGAGATAACCCTTGATTTCTTTTAGCCAGCAGTGTTGATCTTCCCTTGCACTAGATTTTATGGCAGAGCTCTAGTCAAGCTGGGTGTTTTTTTTTTTTTTTGTCCAAACCTGTGATTTCATTTGTATAAGAAATTGCCTATGAGGAAACCCCCTCCTCTGATACAGATCATCAACTGCCTTGCAACTTATAGTCTTATAGAAATGCCTGAAGACACTGAAAGGTTAAGTGCTGCCCTTATGTGTAGAAGATGGAACCTGAACTCACGCCTTCCTTCAAGGCCTGTACACTATCCACTATACCACAGTTATCCCCTATCAGAGACTTAAATTGCATGGCATAAGTAAAATTCTTTTATCTATTCCCAGTTCATCTTTTGGGAAAGATACTAATCCACAGTGAAGTGAACAAAACGATTGGCTTCTTAAGTGGGGGGTAAAGTGGAGGAGTAAGAGAATTAATTATGGAATAAAATGTTCTTCGATAACTAAAATGTAAATGTAATTTCATTTCTCCTACAAAATAGATTTGACCAAATAATCAAATGCTTTTCACTGTTTCTTCCTCCATAAAAAGAGGATCATAGTTTCTGTCTCTTAGGACAGCTGTGTATTTTAATTTCTGTAAAGCATACTTCGTATTTTGTGAAACTGTCGTTCTATTCCTGTGAGCATGATGTCATTTGTTTCCTTTGAGAGAGGCATCTTTTAAGAATATCATCACCATACTCAATTAAAAGGACAAAACTATGTAAAAACCCCTGATAATAACTGTGTGGCTTCTCAGATTTAGTGTCCTCAACATAAGTAGTTAAGGTGGTCCCCAGCAGGAAGTTTTGCTTGGTGAGTCTCCTGGGAGGAAGAATCCAGAAAAGGTGGGGAGCAAGATGGTGGCCAGCATCATGGAGTTCTTCTGCAAGGTCCTAGGATACATATCCCAGCGACTATACGGTCTATCCTGAGTCAGCAGGAATGAGGAAGATATATATGAATGGGAGAAAAATATTTCAATAGGAGTTATGTATATGAAATACAGAAATACAGAGAAGAAGATAGAGAGATGGAGAAAAAGAGAGATAAGACAGAAGACAGGGGCAGCTAGGTGACGCAGTGAATAGAGCACCGGCCCTGGAGTCAGGAGGACCTGAGTTCAATCCAGCCTCAGACACTTAATACGAAAACTAGCTGTGTGACCCTGAGTAAGTCACTTAACCCCAACTGCCCTCCAAAAAGCAAAAAGCAAAAAAAAAAAAAAAAGACAGAAGACAGAGAGAGACATTGCCAAGGAAAGTCAGCAGACAGAAAAGATCAAGTACCCACAGTTCACAGGTAGTCAACATTTAAGATACCAGACCGCATCACTTTTGTTATGTTATAGGAAATATATTTTGACCTCTTCATTTGAAAAGGGAATATACTTCCATTTTATGTGTTATCTGGCTTTGCCTCTTTTTCTTATAGGCATAAAAATATAGTTCTGAATAGCGCTAAACCTTCTCCTCTCCTAAAAATGTCCCCAGACAATAGGTAATGAAATATCCCAAATGGTGTTAGGATACAGAGGGCATGGACTGGTTGCCAAGCCTAGTCTTCCAGTCTGCATTCCTCCCAGTCAATATGTTGTTAGAAGGATCCTTGCCATCACTGGGGCAATGGGATTTCCTAGATGGCAAACTCTTCCTGATCTTCTGGACTCACCAGCAAAGCTTGGGACTGAGGTGTGAGGCCTTTTCTGATTCCCTGAGCTTCTGGTGCCTTACCTTATATTTATCTTGTAATTTTATATATACATAGCTGTGTACATGTTGCTTCCCTCTAAAGAAAGTAAGCTCTTTGAGGACAAGGACTGTTTAATTTATTTTGTATCTCTAGTGCCTGACATAGCACCAGGTACATAGTGGTCTATTAATAAATGCTTGAAAATTTCTGATTGAAAGGATGAAATGTGGTCTAGATTCATAGAAAAGGAGAAAGATAGAACTCTAATTACATAGTGATAAAAGGGTCAATAGTACAGTTTGATAACTTCCCAGAGAGGTCCCACTGGAAGTATTTTTTCCTGGTACATAGACAGACTCTGTTCTCTCCCTTCAGTGGTTCCCCTGGTGTAGCAGTGGCAGTCGGATGTCCAGTTGAGGGTTGGTCTGGCAGTTTCTATGGTGGTCTGGTGTCTAGTTTGGGTGTCTTCAAGGCTTGAAATAATTATCACTGCTAGAGCTATAGCATATGGGGTACAGGCTAAGAAAAAGCAGGAATGAAATCCATGGTTATAAATACAGGCATATTCTTAAAGTTCAACATAAATGTCAGTAGAAGCAGCAACAGCATTGAAAGGTGCTGTTAGTAGTCTTGGTAAAGGAGTAGATGGAGATACTGTAGTCAAACTCTTTAGTGGGGACTAGTCCAATCATCCTAACTGCATGACGAGGCATTAACAGTAGAGCTCCTGTTTCAGGGTGGGATTGATTTGTTCCATCTGTCTGTCGCATTGGGAGAAGTAGCTGGTAGACGAACAAACTTTGATTTAGATTTCAAGGAACATTGGTTGTCTGGAAAACATGATCTAAACTGGGGTCCTTAGAACAAAATTAAATGAGAGAAAGGTCCATGGAGCCAGAAAATCTCTTGTAGTAATCACCAAGACAATGGGTATGAGGAAGATGGGGTTCTGGTATAGAGAGGAAGGAAGTGAGCCATAATCCCCTGGCTGCCAACCCACCACTGGAATGGGATCCTGACTGCAAAGGCAGCAAGACTGTGTTGAAATCTATAGATAAAGTCCACCAGGGCAGCCCAGAAGTAGGGAGGAGCTGAATTATCCTCAGAAGACACCCTCATACCCCATTCTCCCAGGGGTACCCATACCAGGCAACATTCAACAGCCACCCAAAGTCTTGGATAGTGTCTGGAACACTCCCATAAACCTCCATGTCTACCAGTAGCGTTAAAGACAAAGGAAAGTCATCAGCCTGTTACCTGAAGGGATACACAAAAGGCTTGAATTTGCAAAAGCCTTTGTAAGATAGATCCCCTGCCCATGGGAGCTGAGGCAGAATGAGTACAGAGATAAGACCATGTAAAATGCTGCTGCTGCTGTTACTGCCTGATAATATCACTGAGGGGGGAGGGAAAGGAATAAGCATTTATATAGTGCCTATTATATGCCAGACACTGGGTTTTTTACATATCTTATTTCATTTGATCTTCACAACAATCCTTCAAGTTAAGTTCTGTTATTATCCCCATTTTACACTTGAGGAAACTGAGGCAAACAGGGTAAGTGACTTGCCCAGGGTCACTTGACTGTTAAGTGTCTAAGGTCAAATTTGAACTCGGGTCTTCCTGACTCTTAAACACTGAAACACCTAAGTGACTCAATGGGGTCAAGGCAAGGCTGGGTAACTGTAAAATTCTATATATAAAGGAGAGTCATGGGGGTTTTCCTCCCAGAACCCCCTTGCCTCCCCCCCCCCAAAAAAATAGAACACTTTGGCTTTCTGTTCAAACATCTGTACATCTGTTTTGGTTTCCTGAGAAGTTCTGTCTTAAAAGTCCCTCTGACTGAAAACCAAGGTGCACAAGCCTGATGCTGGTTTAAGTTGAAGGCAGAGTATAGACTTTCCATGGCTAGTGTATGCAGGGACTGGGTTTTTCTCTCCCTTCAAATGAGAGATCTACATCTTCCCACAGCATTTTTGTCTATCAGAGTGTCCTTTCCCCAAGTCATCGCCTGGTTTCTAGCCTCCGATATTTTCTGGGAGTAGATTGTATAGGGTTGTAATAGACCAGTTCATGATCAGCCTACGTAAGAGCCCCTCTTGCTACTTTGAGGGGACTAAAAGGGATTAAATACTAAAAAGGCATTGAGAATCAAGGCATGAAAAGAAGGAAAATCATAGCAAACGACTCTAGGAATATTTGTCCTTCTGTAGACAGCTCCTGGAAGTTATGGGAGGCAGACAGGTTTAAGTAGCTAGGTTGAGACAACTAGGTGGCACAATGGATAGAGTACCATGCCTGGAGTCAGGAAGACCTGAGTTCAAATTTGACCTTAGACACTTACTAGCTGTGTGACCCTGGGCAAGTCACTTCACCTCTGTCTGCCTCGGTGTCCCCATTGGTAAAATGGAGATAATAGAACCCCCTTTACATGGTTCCTGAATCAAATATTTGTAAAGTACTTTGCAAATCTTAAAGCACTATATGAATACTGGTTCTTATAATTATCATAGAGTCCATAGGGCAGAGATAAGGACTGAACCTATGATTTCATTAGCACAGTAAGCTCCGAGGTAAGGAAACTCTCTCAGGTTGGCATCTTCTCTGTGACTTGTAGTTTTAGAGAGTTGTTTGGCAACACTCTCCAAGGTAGCCTAAACCAGATTAAAATGTAATTGGAAAATATTTAACAAAAACAAATAGAAACACAATGGAATATAGACAATGTTAATATGTGGTTTTCTAATACAATATGAAGCCTGCAGGGATCCTTATGTATGGTCTAGGTTTCTGTTTGAATTTGACTTGTTATTCAGTCCACTCTTTGTGAGTCTATTTGAGGTTTTCTTGGCAGAGACACTGGAGTGGTTTGCCATTTCCTTCTCCAGTTCATTTTATAGATGAGGCAACTGAGGCAAACAAGGTTAAGTGACTTGCCCAGGGTCACACTGTTAAGGAGGCTGGATTTGAATGCAGGAAGATGGATCTTCTTGACTCCAGGCCCAGCACTGTACCCACTGCAACACCCAACTGCCCCTTGAGTTTCACAGTACTGGTCTGCAGCGATGCCAGATAGAGAGTATGATGTGTCAAAGACAAATAGGCCTTCCTGGTTTTGAGGACCATCCGTTTATGCCATATAGCTTCTTTTTTTTCTGGCCTTTTTGGAGGAGCAATTGGGGTTGAGTGACTTGCCCAAGGTCACACACCTAGTAAATGTTAAGTGTCTGAGGCCGGATTTGAACTCAGATCCTCCTGATTCCAGGGCGGGTGCTCCATTCACTACACCACCTAGCTGCCCCTGCCATCTTGTGCAGTGACCATGTCATAGCATAACCATAGCTAATTGATCTGCCTGTATTGTTAGCTTGTTAATTTTTAAAAATAGCACCAGGGCCTTGGTGAGAAAGGCAGGCATATATCATTTTTTTATGTAACTGATCATAAATACCCAAAGGACTTGGGTATCTGACCCTGAAAAGAAAAAAGATATGGTCTACAGGGTTGGAGAAGTCCCTAAGATAAGGTGGATTTTTCAGTCATGGGATCACAGATTTAGAGTTGGAAAGGAATGTAGAGGCCACCAAATCCACTCCTCTCATTTTAGAGCTGAGGAAACTGAGGCACAAAAAAGGTTAAGGACTTTTCTAATATGACACAGTTAGTAAATAGTCTGAGACTGGATTTGAACCCAGATCTTTCAGACCCCAAGTCCAGCGTCCTATTGACTATGCCAAGTTTCCTCTTATGGGTAAAGAGTTAGAGTTTGTGCTCTGATGTGGCTAAATACATCCTGATATTCCTAGTATTTATCTGGGAGGGAGGTTCAGGACTTGGCAGACCAGCCTGGCTGCCAGCTGTGGGCAATGGTGTGAAGATGGAAGCTGGAGACGGTGAGGGGAATTGGAACAAGGTACATTTTAACTGCCAGGAAATGTAAAAATTGTGCAAAGGCAGTCAGTGAATCCAGAGAACCACGGGGAAGCATGGGAAGCTGTTGACATAGAAGGTGACAGTATCTTGGTGATAATTAACATGGCTCTACAGGGGACAGATTTTGTGTGTGATAGGTTCCATTTGGAGGGGGCAGCAAGCAGTTGTTTCTATTTGCACTAGTTTGGCATGGGACTATATAAGGGGTCTGTTTCCACTGAGAGACTTTCCTGAGAAAATTGAGGCCATTTGCCTGTGGTCTCCCTCTGCTTTCATTTAAAAAACCCTTGATGTCATTTGCCACTCTCCTCCTATGCCCCAGTCTCTGACAAAGAGGTGGCCCTTCTTGCCAAACAACCCTTCCATATGTGCCCTTGATCCCTTCCTCCTTCTGTCTTCCTCAACAAATTTCAACCTCAATCATCCCCTTCCTTTCTCTTCTATAATCTTCAGTCTCTCTTTATTCACTGACTCCTTCCCTACTACCTTAAAATGTGCCAAAGTCTCCTTTATCCTAAAACACAAAAACAAAAAGCAAAAGACTTTCACCAGATTTTACCACCCTCTCATGTTAAGCCTCTTTGTCTATCAACCAAACTACTTTCATCACACTACTCTCTCCTGTTTCTCCTCTTACCTTTGTATCTATTCCTTCTCATTCTCCTTTGCTGGCTCATTATCTATGTTTGCTCCTCAAGGCTCTGTCCTTGGCCCTCACCCTTTCTCTATATATATTCTCTCAATAATCTTATTCACTCCCATGCCTTTATCTCTATGTAGTTGACTCCCATATTCATATATCTATCCCCAGCCTTTCCCCTAACCTTTAGTCTCATATCATCAATTACCTATTGCACATTTCAAACTAGATGTCCTGGAGATACCTGAAACTCAATATTTCTAAAACTGAGCTCAATCTTTTCCCCAAAACTTTCCCTATTTCTGTTGAAGGCAGCACTTTTCCTCCAGTCTCCCAGGTTCATAATCTCAGCATTATCCTTGACTCCAGAGTCTCACCTCATATATACATTCAGTTGCCAAAGCTCTCTGTTTCTACTTCCACAGCTTCTCCATATCTGACCTCTTCTCTCTATTCTGTACCCTTCACCTTAGCTTAGTTCTTCATCTCTCACCTCAATGATTGAAACTGCTTTCTAATTGCTCTCTGCCTGTAGTCTCTCCCCACTCTAGCCCATCCTCCATACTGCTGCCAACGGGATTTTCCCTAAGCACAAATCTGACCATGTCACTCCTTTACTCACTCATTCCCAGTGGTTTCCAAGATTTTATCCTTTAGGATAAAGAGCTTTTAAAGCTCTTCACAACCAGCTTCAATCTGTCTTTTCAGTCTCATTGTATATGACTCCTCCTCCTACACTCTGTGATCCAGACAAATAGGCCTTCTCTCTGTTCCTCACATGTGGCACTCCATCTCATCCTTCTTACCTTTTCACTGGTAACCTCTCTACACATGGACCTTCTTCCATCCTCTTCACCTCTGCCTCATCAAGTCCTTCTCTTCCTTCAAGATGTAGCCAACTAGCTCTCTTATACAGTAAGCCTTTCCTGATTCCCCTGTCTCTCTCTCTCTCTCTCTCTCTCTCTCTCTCTCTCTCTCTCTCTCTCTCTCTCTCTCTCTCTCTCTCTCTGTCTCCTTCCCTCCCTCTCACTCCTCCCTCCCTCCCTCTCCCTCTCCCTCTCTCTCTCTCTTCCTCCCTCATCCCCCTACACACACACACACACACACACACACACACACACACACACACACACACACACACTTAAAATGTCTCTCCCATTAGAATGTAAATAACTTGGAAGTAGGGATTGCTTTATTTCTTATATCTGTATCCCTAGCACCCAGCACATTGCCTGGTATCTTTATTAAGCCAAAACCCTTAATTAATGCTTGCTCATTGATCAGGTCAGAAAATCTATCATGAAATTGGCCTGTGCTTTACTTCAGTGTAAACCTCTATTTAAAGTGTAGAATGCCCTAGCATAGGCTCTCTGCTTTTATCTCTGAGTTGACTGCTTAGATCTGGAGGGCATTGTTAAAAGTTTTCCAGTCCTTCCCAGTGGAAGGTTTAGTCTATTCTATTTATTCTACAATATAATATACATGGGCATTTTTCAGCCACCAGAGTTGTGACAATGCAAACCACACCTTGGCCTAGTCAGTAGGGGTTGGGGTGGAGGGTGGGGGGAACAGAGAGAGAGGGGAATCCCAGGGCCCAGAGTTCCAGGAATAGGCAGACCTGAGCTAAGAGGGCTGGAAACTTGTCATATCATGCCCCATAAAAACTACTTGCCAGGAAGTTAAGGGGCAAGCTTGTGGGCCTTAGCACTTGCACCTGATGCCAAATAGTTTCATTCTGAGTCACTAAACAGTACTTCAAACTCTGTACCTTAACTCTCTAAGTTTACAGCACCCAGGCTCTTTCTTGGAGTCAGCTAGTTCAACCATAATGCTCAACAGTAAAACAATCAGCATCCTCCATTCCCCCTTCAGAAGTAGGGGCCCGATAAGATCCCTACCACAAGCAGGAAAATAGCCAGTCAACAAACTGCTGGTGTCTCATACTTTCACTACTCAACTTCTCAGGTGAAGACCCTATTTACTTATATAGTTCCCTTTATTATTATTCTTCCATTTGCAGAAGCAGATAATAGAAAGGAAGGAAAAAAAACAACCTTCTCTAACACGTCTCCCTAAATCAGTGTAAAATCCTGTGAGTCTTCTTACAATAAGATTTATGTCACCTGACTCTTCTGCCCAGCTCTCAGCCTTATGACAACAGTTAGTAAGAAATTTGTATTTTCATCAGATGCTAATCATTACCCATTAAAAATTATTCATTTGAAATAAATATCTACTGAGTGATAAACTACACTGAGGGTACTCAGGGTATGTAAAGTCTTCCAGAATCTCATAAATTGAATTATAATTTCTTTTTATCTTTTTTAAATTTTAGACTTAAATACTAAAACTTAAATACACAATAAGAAAAGAAAAAGAAACATAAACTGAAATATTAAATGTAAGTGAATTATAATTTCTTAAGGAAATTCTTTTTTTCTTTTTATTCACTTAAAAACACAAAAACAGAAGATGACTTTTTTAAAAGATGCAAATAATGTTTTCTCCACAGCATTTGTGTCAAACATTTAGTGAATTTTCTAAAGCTTTCCAGCAGAATTCAGTAGATGAAGATTGGACTTTTTGACAAACTCTTCCTCAGAAAATAGTAGTATCTGCATTTGAGGAAAGGTACTGGGGCTTCAGAAGTGGTAGTTAGATTAGTAAGATGAGGTGTCAGAGAGAAAAACAGGTGGGCTCATTTTAGGAGCACATGGCATATCTTCTTGCCAACAACTATGGTTTAACATTCTTGTCTTTTGACCAGGAAGCAGAATAGTTGTGGTCTTCAGGTTCCTTATCTTAATATTTATTTATGTATCTGGATGCCTCTTGTGACTTCTCACTTCTCACTTCTCTCTTAGGAGGGTTTGTAGGCCCAGAGATAATTAACATACAAAATTAGTTTATCACATCAAATGCAAAATGACTCTCCATACAGGGAAGCCCAACATTGATTAAAAATGCATTTGTTCTTAATGTAAAGAGTAATCTTATTTCCAGAAGTTATCTATGTAAGCTTGTCTTTCTGTAAGATTGGCTGGTATCTTTTACCTCAAAGTTGTCCGATCAAACCTCTTTATTTTGTTAATGAGGACTACAATTCTTGGAAGAATATGTGACCTGAGTGGTTGCCTGGGACTGTGTGACTCCATTAATTTAAGTTCTTACTTTAACTCTATTAGCCTTTATTTAGACAGCTAAACAGAGCCTCCAAGCTTCCTGGTCTGTCCATGGTTAGTGTGTTAATTGGTCAATCAATAAATACTTATTAATTATCTACTATGTGCCTGGCACGGTGCTAAGGCATAGAAGGAAAAATCAAAGACAGTCTCTGCTTTCAAAGAGCTCACACTCTAATTGAGAGTGAAAACATAAAAAAAAAAAAAATTCAACTGTAGGGTAGCTAGAAAGGTTCAGAAGTCCAGTGGGATCCAGTGGTAAAACAAATGGCAACACTCAGGCCTATGTAAGTAGATCAGATGACAGTGTGGGTGGTTGAGAGGGGAACTACAAAGCATCAACACAGAATATAATGACAAGGCCTGGACAGCTTTAGGAAGCAAGGACAGGGAAGATGGTAAGACCTAGTGGTCCTCCATCTTGTTTGAAGGAAAAAAAGTCTTTGACTCTCATCTCATCTAAGCCCTGTGAATAAACTAAGAGCCTTGGTGAAGAGAGAAGGCAAGAAGTAGAGGGTGCACCTAGTGATGGATTGATTATTTTTTATCATTCTACAAGCAAGACTCAACATAGGTTAGATTTTTCTTCTGAAACTTTCTTTACTTAAGATCCATGGGGTCCATGCATGAAGACCCACAGGAATGCCATCAGTATAATAGAGCATTTTTCAAAGGCTATCAGCAAAACTCATGCGGACTTGAGAAGGTCTGGATAGGTTGTGACCTTTATTAGTGAGCAGTGTACCCACACAGATGAGCTCATAAGTTTATTATTATTAAAGATGTGGAGGGTTTTTCGTCATGCCAATGATATATACATATTTTATGGGTTAGTCAGAATCGCTTTGATGTTTCTGAGCCAGCCATTTTTAAAAGCCTTCAGATTATGTTGGTTATTTTGGTAACACTACCAGGCTTAATCAGTGGAAATGAAAGGCATGTGAATACCATTTCGTGCACATGAGTGGAGAATGGCATTCATAGTAATCACTTGCATTAAGCAACATGATGCCATGGGTACCAGTTTACCCAGTATCCACGAGGAGATAAGAATGACCTATCAACAGTGTCAGCAGCTGTTACCAGATAATGCTGAGGGAAGGTGGCAGTTTAACTATGTTGACAAATTTCTGACTGGCATATTATAGTATGTGAATGTTCATTTTCAAACAATATGTTCTCTTCTTTCTTTCTTCCTGATATTTTTGTTCATTCCATCTTTATTCCCTCTCACTGTCCTGCCCCCACCCTGATTAATAAAACTGTAGGGTCCTAAAGAACCAGATTTACACAGATAATGCAGCTAGGGGTGGGGTTAAGAGCAGGGGAGCCCCCTTCGGGAGGAATTTACCTTTTAAGACTAGAGGGGAACAGGTGCTCAGAAAATGGCTCATAACTGCATGTAGATGGAGATGGCATTCCTGAAGGGAAAGGTTACCTAGATTAACAACACTTTGCTGTAAATTATGACATCCTGGCTCTGTCATTAAAACAGGTGGCTGTCATTATGGCAGATCTCTCATAATGGGAGGCTAATGTGGGCTGAGAGAGATTTATGTAGGCCCCAGAAAGATGAAATTGCACATAAAGAAGGAAACAAGGCATAAAGAGGGCCAATTTGAAGAATTCCTCCCCTCCACCTCCTACCCCAAGACACACGTGATACTTATTAATAGTATGGAATTTGTGTGAGTACATCCAGAAGGTTAAATTACCTACTGAGCTTTAGTTTCTTCAGAATCTTCCCATAAGGCTAATACTTTCCCTCCAGCACCACCACTGTTTAGACTTTTGTTTGGGATTTAGGGGAGCAACAAATACAAATTTTTGTAATTGTAATTGGGTACCCCATCTTCTGTTTCCTCTGTAAAAGAAGCCAATTTCTTAACTAGACTGCGGGGTACCCACAAAAGGATCTGGATCATAAAGTTGGGTATAAGGGGATGCCTTGCTGTGCAGAGAAGCTGATGAACCTTTGTGACCCACTTTTTCTCTTTCCTTACAAAACATGAATGTTGTGCTTGGTCTGATCTATTTCTAGTTTTATGGAATCCTTAAAATCTCTGACTCTTCTCATCCTTTTAACTTCTGTCCTGGTAAGAACCTCTAAAAACACACATAAGGATCAATGTTGGAACTTACTCCATTCATTGTAAATAAGTTCTAAGTATCATACATTTCAGGAAGTAATATTTTTTTATTATTTTTGTAATTAAATTTTTTAAATTAAAATTTTTAAAATTTGCAGAATGTGCCACAACCAGACCCCTTCAGAATCCTGCTTGGCTTGTCCTGTGTGCAGTAGGATTATCTTTTAAAGGCATTAGAGGAACACATGCTTCCTCTCAATCATGAAAGATTAATAATAGTAATAAGTAACATTTACGTATCACCTGCTATGTGCCTGTCATTATGCCAAGTGCTTTACAAATATTATCTCATTTGATTTTTACAACAATGCTGTGAGGTGGGTGCTTCTTATTATGCCCATTTTACAGATAAGGAAACTGAGCCAAACAGAGATTTTGACTTGGCCAGGGTCGCACAGCTAGCAAGTATCTGAGGTCAGATTTAAACTTGGGTCTTCCTGACCACAGGCCCAGTGGTCTACCTACTGTACCACCTGGTCGCCTCAATGCTAGCTGATTGACTTCAGTTCCAGAGAAAATTCTATAACTGGATTATTAGAAGCAATATAATGTAGTGGGAATAAAGCTGGTTTTTTATTCAGAGACTTGAATCTTAGTTTAGTCATTTCTTATGTGACTGTGGGCAAGTCACTTTACCTCTGTGGGTCCTAGAAAAGAAAGGAAAGAAGAAAGGAAGAAGGGAGGAGGAAGGAAGAAGAAAGAAGGAAGGAAGGGAGGGAAGGAGGGAAAAGAAAATGAGGTGGTAGAGGTTTTTTAAATTCTCAGACTCCCTCCTCTAAAGGGAAGGATATGATAAGTCAAGAGATGGCTGGTGAATGGAATAATGAACAATGATCACAGAGTGAACACAGCTTCTTCAACTTCAGGTCATGCCAGACTCACCTTAATTCTTTTATTTGTTTTTTTTTTCTTTTTATACTGGGTTACCAACCTAGCAAATAATAGGAAAGCTGTGTAGGTATGGCTTGTATAGATTTTAGGAAAAAATGAACATTTGATAAATTATCTCATGCTATTTTTGTGGGAAAGATGGAGAGGTATGGGCTAGATAAAAACAGGATCCTTTTGGGCCACATGTTGACTTAGAAAACCACAAATTCAGTTTTTTTTATATTGTACTGTATTTTTGTTCATTGTGTTAAACATTTCTCAATTACACTTTAATCTAGCTCTAACAACATTTTGCTGCTACTTGGGAGCCATCCCAAGAGTCTGACACTTCTGGACAATAGTACAATTATCTAGGTCCCCAGTGGCTTGAATAGTCTAAGTCCAAGAATAGTTATTAATACTTTAATGTCTTCTTTGAAGGAATGAGTCCTCTTGTAGGGTGCCTTGGGGATCTGAGGTTGACCCTGTACTACTTAACATTTTTATCAAATCTTTTGGTTAAGGAATAGATGACGTTCTTATCAAATGTGCAGATGACCCAAAGCTGGGAGGCAGACCTAAAATACTAAAGGACCAAGTCAAGGATCCAAATTATCTTGACAGGCTAGATCAGAAGTGTCAAACTCAAGTGCAGCCAGCAACCCTCTTGAGCAGTGCCTAGAACCAGATTAAAATGTAATTAGGAAATATTGAACAAAATAAAAATACAATGAAACATGGATAATAGTACATTTTAAAACTAAGTCAATTCACAACCTGCAGGGATCCTTATGTACAGTGTAGTAGCCCAATTTGTATTTGAGTTTGACACCACTGGCCTAGCATATTGCCTTGAATTTAGAAGATAAAATTCAATAGGTATAAACTGAAGCCTTAGACATCGGCCTCAAAAATCACCCTCAGAAGAACAAGATTGGGGGAGATATGATTAGGCAATAGTTTGCCTAAAAAAAAAGATTTGAAAGGTTCTTTGTCTAACACAATTTCCATAGAAGTCATCTGTGTGTTGTGATAGCCAGAAAAGTTAATTCAATCTGGGACAGTTGAGAATGGGACAGTTTCCAAGAATCAGGAAGCAATTGTTCCACTGTACTCTACCCTAGTCAGGGTATATCTGAAGCATTTTATTCAGTTTGACCATAATTTAAGAAGAATAGTAATAAATTGTCCAGGAAAGGGCAATAAAAGTGGTTAAATGGTTTGACTGAAAGATCTGGAGATGTTTAACTTAGAGAAGAGAAGACGGAAGGGAAGGGACCTGGTCTCTAAACAGGGAGAGATGTCTTATGGAAGTAGAATGTTTTGTTGTTGTTTGGACCCTGAAGACAGGACCAAGAGCAATGGAGGGAGCCACAAGGAAGCTTGAAATCAGGAAGAACTTGCTAGCAATGAGATCTAAAAACAAAAGATCTCCAAGTAGATCGCTGTCATTGTTCTGCCTAACAGTATCTTGGGAAGAACTGGATTCCACTTCACTGAAGGTCTTTAAGTAAGGACTGCTGACCACTTTGGGACTGGTGATTCCTCTAGCTGCTTAGGCCCTTGCCAACTCGCAAATTCTGTGATTATGATTATGTGGTCTTTTCTGCCAGCCTGTACTGACCTTTTAACCAATCACAGTTTCATACCTCAGACATCATCTGTCTAATCCCACTGTTACCTCAACAAGAATTGACTCTGCAACATTATGGACCAGTAGTCATGCTATCTCCAGTTGAAGATTTCCATTGATGGGAAATCCATTACCCTCAGAAATAGCCCATTTCGCTTTTCAACAGCTCATTATAAGAAAGAAGTTTTTCCTTTAATTCATCAAGCATCAGGCATTTATTAAGTGCCTACTATGTATATTCAACTTCTTTTCAACTTGATATTAGCAAAAACACAGAACATATGACCTAGCTACTGTTTTGTCTCCTAACTACATGAATTCTTAGTGTAGGATAAGAAAACGAGTCAGAAAAGAGGTGAATCAGTGGTTTTACTTATTTCCTGTCTATTTTTTCTATTTCATCCAAAGCACCAAATAAATAGTTACATGGAAAGAAAACAACACTCTGTGTGTGCGTATGTGTGTGTGTGTGTGTGTGTGTGTGTGACAGAGAGCGACAGAGAGGAAGAGACAGAGAAAGGAGGGGGAGAGCGAAGGGAGGGAGATGGAGAAAGCAACAGAGAGAGGAGGCAAGGAGGGGGCAAGGGGGAAAGAGAATATACATGTGACTAGGGATAGAAGTAGGAGGTGAGGGGGAAGAAGGGAAGTTGGCAGCTACAATACCTTGTAGGCTAGGCTGCTTCTGCTTGCTGTCCACAGCCCTGATTAGAACAAGCAGATGGGGAGAGGAACTTAAATCAGGCAGGGTTTCAGATCTGCTTCCAGAACAAAGGACAGAGATGCACTTTGCTAGAATGAAGAGGAGGACCTTATTATCCCTAATGCCTTGGCCATTATTGCTCTGAGTTTATATGTGTCTAATGTTCAATCATATCATGTTGTTGAAGGACAGGTCTCCTTACCCAGCAAAATAGAGGAGAGTTGGGGGCATGCAGAGCGCTATAACCCCACCTTCTGAAATTAGCTGCTATTTACTTATTTATAATTTGTTCTTTGATGTATAAAATTGCCCCCTTCACAATTAAATCACCTCAGGGCACATGCAGGGAGTATAAAAATTCACTTAAACACATAAAAGGGAATAGCAGCTGTTGCCCACCTACATGAAGGCATCTCCTGTTAAATGGCAGCTTTTGCAAAGTTAGGTGGTTCTGGATGCCTGGGAGATCAGGCAGGCAAACCATCAGCTAAAGAAGGAAGGGAGCTTTCATTGAAAGCGTTTTTTGGAGGCAATTGGAGAACTGTCAGCAGGCACAGCTGGTGGATTTTCATTGTCCGTGTCTGTGCAGCAGGAATAAGCCTTGGGATACACCCACATTGTGAGATATAGATGATATTGTAGCAAAGAGATGGAGGGGTGGTTGGACACTTCTGTCTCTTAAAAGCCCTGGCTTCCTGTAAAGCTCAGCCCAAGTATGACCTTCTTTGGCATCAGTCCTTTCCTGAGCCCCCAAGCTGCCAGGGCTCTGCCTACCAAAACTACCCTGTATTTATTTTTTATCTATTCTGCATGTACATAGTATTCTCTGACAGGATTTAATAAGCTCCCCTAGGATAGGGAGTGTTGCATCTTCACCTTTATATCCCCAGCACTTAGCACAATGCCTAGAATACAGTAGGTGCTTAATAAATATTTGCTGCCTCACAGAGAAGACACTATCAGACTGCTTGCCAAAGGGAGGAGTCAGCAATGCTCCAGTGACCCAAACACTGAATGTCAGAGGTCCAGGGTTTAAATCCCACCTTGGAGTACTTATTAGCTACCTTTGGGCTAATACCTTTAATACCTTTGGGCACTTAACTGCCTTCAGCCTCAGTTTCCTCATATGTAAAATAAGGAGGTTGTATTTGACAGACTCTCTAGGTAGCCAGACCGCACAATGTCTAGAGCCCTGGTCTTGAACTCAGGAAGACCTGATTTCAAATTTAGCCTCAGAAGCTGGCAAAGGCCCTTAACCTCTGCCTGCCTCAGTTTCTTCATCTGTAGAATTATGAAATAAAATATATTAAATAATAGCCACTACCTCCCAGGTTTATTGTGAGGATCAAATGAGATAATTTTTGCAAAAGTGTTTTGCAAACCTCAAAGTGCTGAATCAAGGCTAACCATTATTATCTGAGGTCCTTCCTTGTACCAGATCCATGATTCTTTAACCCGTCCAGCTCTACATCTGTGATCCCTCCCCAATGTTGTTGTCAGGATCATAGAGCAGGCACTTTATACATGCTAATTCCTTTTCCATTTTCTCTCTCCCTCCCTTCCCCTCCCCACCAAAGGCAAACTTTGTATTCTGTCTGTGATGCCACATTTCAGGGCCCAGATTTCTCATTTTATATAGTTATCAGACAGATACATCTGACAGTCTGACTACAGATGGCTCCTCTGATGCCAAAACTCCGCACACAGTCTGAGAAAAGGAGGAGGAGGAGTGTGGCAGGCAGACCGGCCCGGTGTAGCCAAAATGGCATCAAGCAATCGAGAGCAATTTTCATGCTAGCCTTAACCTTTGGATGGGTCGGATGGGGTCATGTGGTTATTGCCACGTATGGTGCTAAAGTGCTGGCGGCATCTCCGCAGGTGTCTGAGTGGAGTGACTTTGGACATTTCCAAATGTCAGAAAATAACAACAGGGAATTACTATGCCAGAATTACAGTCCTGGGTGGGTGTTAAGAATAAAGGGCCGTGTCATAACAAACTCTTAATCCCCGCTTGTTGAAACTCTGACACTATTGTGTTAGACACTTCACTTGTCACATCAGCCAGATCCCACCTCTCTGTGAAAAGAGCAAATTCCTGCCCCCCTTAAAAACAGAAATAATAATAATTAATAACAATATATGCATATTTATTTTAAGTGGAAGACGGGCTGAGAAATTTAAAGGCATTCTGATTGAGTTAGATTTCACTTTTAAGAACCGTTAGTGGAGAGGGTATATAAAACTGACATCTTGGGGGAGAAATGAACAAGATAAGTCACACAGGCCCTCATGTCAGGGGAGCAAATTATCCCTGTATTAGAAATTCAAAGGGTTTTTGTCATTGTAGGTTTGTTTTTGTTGTTGTGTGTTTGTGTTTTGTTTTGTTTTCATTGGTTGAAGGGAATATACTTAAGGAAACTGAGGATCCCTGTATTTTGACTTCTCTCTCCACAAAAAAACAGTTTTGGGGTTGTTGTTTTTTTTTTACTACATGCTTATTTGATTTAGGGATTAATGACAATGGGGAATGCATCAGGAGAAGGGTGTGAGATGCTTATATTGTTACTTCCAAATTTACCTTGCCCCTACCAAAAACAAAAAGTTCCAGTCATGTTTTGTGTAAATATGGTTTATTACTTTATGGGAAAAGGAGTGAAGAAGTTAAAGGAAACATCAGTGATAATGCACCAAAATCAAAGGTATAACAATAGCAGTATGCAGAAATTGGGCCCAGGCATTTGTTCCTAGTATAATCAGAGGATCAGCAGTATAGATCGGGGAGGGACTTCAGATGCCCATAGCTTATTAATTCTCACTAAGAGGGTGAAAACATTCTTTAATAATCACACATCTAGAATTCTCTCTCAATTTTTAAAAGCTTCCGTTTCCTTATTGGTGTAAGGAAATGTGAAGAAAAAAAAGTGCCAAAATGGTGAGGGAGCATCTCCCTATTAGACAAAAATTTCATCATAAAAATGTCACTATCTTCATATTATTCAGCAATATGGAAAGGATAAAATATATTGCTCATCGTGGGAGAACGGTTGGTTTCTCTCCCTCCTCAAGCCATAATCAATTACACATCGTTAACACAACACAAAATCTTTACTAATTAGTTTTTATGATTATATTGTTATCTCATTGTGTTTCAAAGCATTGGAAATTGAGGGGATGTGCTCTCAATGAGAAAGAATCATTTAAAAAAGAAAAAGAAGAAGCTTGTCACCTATGTCATCCTCAGAAATATCCACCCAGTGTTCTAGTCTGTGGTATTTTAATACTGTTCACTGCTAAAATTGATATTATTAGTAAAAGCCTGACAACCGTTGAAGAACAGGAGAGGACGCTGAGTGCTCTTTCACACCAGGGAAACTGAATGAAATGTAGCATTTGGAATTCCAGTTACAGGAAGACAGTAAATGTTCATTTCTCTCTTTGTGCTGTGTCCTCACCTTTCTTCTGCTGTATCTAACCTAACTTTTATGTTTTTCTTTATGAGAGGTAAGCGAAGTGCAGTTATTTCCACGCGCTTGTGTGCCAGAGCCAGCAGTTGGCTCTTTCCCTTTCCTCCCACCCCCCCCAAACTTTTTTCTTTCTCAAAAGCAGTCCCAGGATTATTTGCCTAACAGGTTCCATCTGTCCTAGTGGAAGAAGGAAAGGAGGAAGGGAGGAAAAGGAGATATGGGAGGGGGAAGTAGGAAGAGATGGTAGAGGAAGTCCTTCAAACCTACTACTTTTTTTTTTTTTTTGCTTTTTGGAGGGGAAAATGTAGGGCAATTGGGGTTAAGTGACTTGCCCAAGATCACATGGTTAGTAAGTGTCAAGTGTCCAAGACCAGGTTTAAACTCAGGTCCTCCTGACTCCAGGGCCAGTATTCTATTCACTGTGCCACCTAGTCGCTCCCCAAACCTACTTCTGAATAGGAAATCATGAACAAACAGAAGACACTCCATCCAGAAGCATGGGTTGTATTCACCCCTCTCATCCAGGATTAGGATGGTGGTGGTAATGATGATGGTAATGGTGGTATGGTGGTGGTGGTGGAGAAGGCCCTTTGTTTTCAAAGAGGATTAGTGACATCACTGGTGACTTCTTAAATTGGACTTAAGTGAGACAGACTTGAGCAAAGTTATCAGCCTCACTCTCTCTTCCAGAGTCATCAGAAGTCCAATAAAGAGGGCAAGTAGGAGGTGGGTTATAGCATAACATTTAAAGAAGCAATTGAGGAAGCATGGTTGGTGCTGTGAGACCAATGCAAAGAATAAAAGGGGGAAAGAATCCAGAATTGTTTCCGTGTCCTGGTCCTAGAAAAGTTCTAACATCATCTGCTGAGGCTGCAGTATAATTCTTACATTGTCTCACTGCTCGAGAACTTCCTTCTTCTCCTGGTTGAATGTGCAGAGGAAGAGTGTCTTCAGAAAGAGAGAAAAACAACTGTGAACAATGACAGAGAGACAGCTTCCAAAAGGAGGTAGGTGATGGAATCCTATCCAGCATTCCTGAGAGTCATATGGATAGCTCTAGGACTCCCCTAAAGATGGGGAGAGGCATGCTCAAAAGAAGGCAGAAACCCTCCCCCCAACTCTCCATGGTCTCAAAAACAAACTCAAGAATAGACATAGGAAGTCTTTCATGTTTTCAGTAAAATAATGTTGTTATTATTCAGTTGTTTTCAGTCATGTCCATTTTGTGGACTTTGTGACTCCATTTGGGGTTTTGTTGGCAAAGATACTGGAGTGCTTTGCCATTTCCTCCTCCAGCTCTTTTTACAGATGAGGAAACTAGGACAAACAGGGTTAAGTGACTAGCCAAGGTTCACACAGTCAGTAAATATCTAAGGCCAGATTTGAACTCATGAAAATGGCTCTTCTTAACTTCAGTCCTGGCACTCTATCCACTGTGCCACCTAGCTGCCCAAATAAATTAAATAGTGACAGTAATATAATTTTAGTTAATAATTACACAAGACTTGTTGCTTCTGAGTCATACAGAAAGCTACGAGCATCTTAACATATAACCATTTGGAAATCCTAGATGGAGATACCTGAGTAAGGATGAAGGTGATTATGCCCAACCTACCTTTAAAAATAAGATGAAATCCAAGAACCACAGTCCTAATTCAGACTCTCCTTCCAGTCTCTTCCCATTTCCTATTCCCAGATTCACAATGGGTAGAAGAGTGAATAATTGAAGTGTAAGACCCAACCTTATGTCTGAAAGCCCTTTACAAGCCTCCCTCCTCCGACCTTTCCAATCCTTGAACACCTTACTCCTCTCCACACATCCTGTGATTCAGGGACACTGGCCTCCTGGCTGTGTCCTCACCCTTGACAACTCTCCATTTTCAATTCCTAGCCTTTTCACTAGCTTTCCCCCATGCCTAGAATTTGCTTCCTCCTGATCTCCAGGTCCTTGAGTCTCTAACTTCTTTCAAGCCTTGGTTCACAATCTATCTTCCCAGCCCTCCTGAATGCTAATGTTTTTCTAGATAACTCCCAATATAGCCTATATAGAGCTTGTTTCAACATAGTTGTTTGCATGTTGTCTTCCCCCTTAGACCATGACATCTTTGAGATAAGGGATTTTTTTTTCCCTTTTTTGTATCTCCAGAGCTTAGCACAGAACCTGGAACATAGTAGGCCTTTAATAAATGCTAGTCGATGGACTAAATAGATGATGTAATGAATACCATGTTGGACCTGGAATTCAGCCTCAAACATTTATTAGCTGGTTGACCTTGAGCAAATCTTTTAACCTCTATCTTGGTTACCTCAACGGTAAAATAGAGATGTTACTAGCACCTACCTCCCAGGGTTGTTATGGTAATCAAATGAGATAATATTTGTAAAAATGTGTAGATAAACTGTTGCCCTGCACATAGTAGGTGCTATATAAATGCTAGCTATTATTATTGGAGGTAACTAGGCAGCTCGGTAGACAGAGTACTGAGCCTAGAGTCAGGAAGATTTGGTTTCATATTCAGCTGCAGACACTCACTAACTGTGTGACCCTGGGCAAGTGACTTAACTTCTGTTTGCCTTAATTCACTGAAGAAGAAAACAGCAAAACACTCCAGTATCTTTGCCAAGAAAACCACATGGAGGCTCACAAAGAGTCAGACTCAATTGAATTGAACAACAACAAAATAATTATTATTAATTCCCTCTCCTTTTCCCCGCTTTTTACCACTGTGGGTCTGTATCCTGTGCTATGTCTCCTATCTCCAATTCATCAACTGTAAATTGTACTATTGTATTATTGATGAATTGTAACTCATCAATTAATTATTTAAGAAATATTTATTAAATGTCTTCTATTAGTGAGGCACTATGAAAACTTTGCATGATTTTAGGGCTTTGTGACCCAGAACCAGACAGTTCCTAACTCAAGCTAAATTCATTTTTTAATCACCATATGGTCTCTCCTTCCTTCTACCCCTTCAAATTTACCTTATTGAAAGGAGTTAGAGTGAACTATTCACCTTCTCAGATTGTCAACCAGTATTTACTTTAGCTCTTTGATGCCTCCATCATGTGAATACTCCAATAACTGGTAAAGATTGTAGCCTTCCTATGCCTTCTTCTCTTTTGCTATTCAGTGAGATAATGCATATAAACAAATTCACATATTTATATACATAAATCAATAAATGGATAAATTTAAAAAATAAATAAAAATGCATAATATATTTTCAGCTCTATAGGATTACTATTATTATATTCTTTATAGAAGATTGGATGTTTTGCTATTTTGTTAATACACAAATATCACTCAGACTATCCCATCCCTTTACTTGTACTACATGATTGGACCCACCACCTTTTTCTGCTTACACCTATTCTTTTATATATTTTTTTTACTAATTCAAGCCCTCATTGATAAATATGCTGCAGCCTAAAAACACTAACCATGTGTCTTTCCATTGTCCTTTGGGTCACCTTCAAATATGAGTTTCCTGAGATTTTGCCATTCCGTGCTTTGCAGCTTTATAGATTGCATCAATGGAAAAGCATCATCCTTAAAAACATGGTCCTTTGTGTCAATGATCAGCTTGGGATTGGAAGCGCTGCTGACTTTCTAATAGGGATCCATCTAACCCAATGTCTTCTTTCTATTTTATGTGCTGGCCAGTTCTTTTGTCCATCAGTATATATACATATATATATATATATATATATATTCAATTCAATTCAACATAAAGGCTTTTACACTTTGGACCTGAATTCAAAGGGATATAGTTGCCAACCTATAAAAATATGTGTGTTATACTATAGAATCAGCTATTGAGTGGTACTGTGTCATGGACAAAGGAGATCATGAAATGATGTTTTAATTTTAGTAAGAAATAAGGATAGGAAAAGAGACTGAATCAGTGATCTCATTGGAATAGGGAACTCCTGGAAGAAGGAATCCCCACTCCCAGTACAGGTCAGCACTTTTAATACAAGTTATAGTCTTAGAGAGTTGCCCAGAACACTGAAGAATTAAGTGATTTTCCCAGGGGGAGGGGGAGGGGAAAGAAAAAGGAATAAGCACTTACATAGTGTCTACTATGTACCAGGCATTGTGCTAAATGCCCTTTGTAATTATTATCTCATTTGATACAACAGTTCTTCAAGGTAGGTGCTATTATTATCCCCATTTTCTCACTGAGGAAACTGAGGCAAACAAAGGTTAAGTGATTTGCCTCAAGGCACAGCTAAGTCTCAGAGGGTGAATTTGATCTCAGGTCTGACTGACTCCAGGCCCTGGGCTCTATCCACAATACCGCCTAAACACAGAAGCAAACACAGGCAGGATTTGAACCCAGGTCTTCTTAACCCCAAAACCATCTACTATGCCCTACTACCTCTTGTAATGAAAAAATAAATAGGAAATTATTTGTATCCAACATTTTATTTCCACGAACAAGTATTTTCCTTCTTAAATTATTTTTTTTAAACTGTACTTTTAATAGTATGCTAAGCAACTCTGGAAGGCAGCATAGTGTCATACAAAGAACATTGCCTTTGAAGTCAGAGGACTTGGAGTCAAATCCTACCTTTGTGATATCAGGCCTTAGTTTCCTCTACTGTAAAATGAGGAGATTGAATTAAATGGTTTCAAATGTCCCTTCTAAGTAAATCATTGATCTTCTGAACTCTCTTCCCAATCTGTCAATGTGTTTTAAGAACATTAATTCTCCTTTGTGACCACATGAAATCAAGGCCTCCTGAGTTTTACTAGTTTATAAAAACTAGTAAATCAAGTTTTTGTAGATGAAATTGTATTTTAAATGCAGTGGGAAGGTAACTATTTTAAGGAGCTCTGTTGTATCTGTTCATAAAATAGTGGCAGAACACCTCAGTAGGATAAAGAATCCATTAGGTAATACAAGGAAGCTCTACAAAAGGTAGCTGTGGGGTAAACTCTTAGATCATATAGTAAGTTTTCTTAAAGTGGGACCACACCCATCTTATTCCAGAGAAAATCAGTGTTATTGGCAGAGGAAGTCTCACTTTTGCCATTGCTATGGTTTCAGAAGTAGGTTGCAACACCTCCATTGAATACTGTGAGGGGGCGAGGAAGACGTAGATTCCAGGCATGGAATGGGATGTGGGATGTGGGATGTGGGATGGCCAGTGCAGAAGCACAGGGACAGCAGATGGAGCATTGTGTGTGATTTATAGCAAGAAGGCCAGTTTGGCTAAGTATGGGAAGAATAGTATACAATGAGACTGAAAATGTAGGTTGGGACCAAACTCTGTGGGGAGGAACTGGCATTAGCAGTGAGGGGTAGGGGATGGGGAGGGGAGGGCAGATCAAAGGTGTTGTAGTAATCCAGGATAGCTATGTGAATAGTGAGAAGAGGTCAGATGCAAGAGATGTGGAGATCCATAGATAGAAAATATTGGCACATAGATGGAAGAAGGTGAAAGATGGTGAAGGGTTGAAGATTTTCCTCATTTTATAAGTGGAGAAACTAAGGCACAGGTAAAGTGGTCTGCTGGATTACTGGATACTTTTCTGAATTACATCAGTCCCTCCCTACTAGGTCCATCTCTGCAAATCAGGTCATCATTTGGAGGTATTCAGGCCTAAGTAAGCAAAAACATCACTCATTAGAAACAAAAAGGACAAGGACAGCTTTTTGCCCTAGTTGTTTAAGTTGTCTTATGCAGCCATTAATTTAGATTTTTTGTTGTTGTTTTTATAACAACATCTTTTCTTCTTTTGTTTCTCCAAGTTTGATGGGGAGCTCATTGAATGTCAATAATTAGAGTTATCTTAATTTCTTGTTGTCACAAAGATGATCTTAATGGCAGCTGACAAAGAAATGAAATTTGTGTGTCTCTATTCTATCATGTTACCTGAAGGGAAACCTATAATTGTACTCCACCCCCCCTTTTTCAAAAGAGCATGGGGTTTATGTTTTAAGAGACTATGCTCACCTAACATGAACAGAAAATGTTATTCATTCCATATTTACAAGTTCTCTCTTTCTTTGTAAGTAGATATTTGGTCACTAAAATGGAAATGAAGAATTAAATGGCCAAGCTACTTTCACCGCTGCCCTTGTTCACAGGGTGAACACTGGGAACATGGAAACATCATCAATCAGAGGGTTAATTTTAGTCCTGGTGGACCCTCTGAAGGCTTGGGAAGAGCAGTTGAAAGGATGTGGGCAGTACATATAAGTACTCTTGCTTTTACTTTCAGCAATCAAAGTTGTTTCTACGCCTTCAATTTCTTTTCAAGCCTGCAGGGAGCTCCTGCTGCTGCTGCTGCCAGTCAGGAAGATGAAATATAGGAGGAAAAAAAAAATGACATTTCCGCCTCATAATTGACAGGAAATGGGAGGGTGAAAATATTCAAGTATACATAGGAGGGAGGTGGTTAGGATTTATTTGGATTCATATTCATTATTTAAACCTACAGTAGAAGTAATTTTATGGGTTTCTAATATAGTAGTTTTCAAATATATATATTAGCAAAACAAACTGGAAAAATGCTAAAACACTGAAAATAGAAATGTGCAGTAATACTCTTAATTAATCAACAAATACCAGGTCCTGTGCTAGTCATCGAAGCTGGGAATTCTAGAAGGAAACTGTTCCTGCCCTCAGGATCTTCCATTGCATCTTCCTGAGAGATAACTACCCGTGACTACTTCACCTGGCCCATTATTTAAGGAAGCCAGTCCCCACCTATGCTTAATTTGACTACCTGATCCCTGCCGTTAAGGGGCAGTCTGGTGGCCCAGTGGATATAGTGTAGGGCCTGGAGTCAGGAAGATTTATCTCACTGACTTCAAATCTGGCCTTAGACACTTACCAGCTATTTAACCCTGGGCAAGTTATTTAACCATGTTTGCTTCAGTTACCTCATCAGCCAGAAAAAGAAATGGCAAACCACTCCAGTATCTTTGCCAAGAAAACCTCAAAGGGTCAAGACAAAGGGTCACATACAACTGAACAACATCAACAGCAACCACCCTGTCTTCAAGACTTTTCACCAGATGAACATCCTTCCTTCCCCTCCCCTGCTTCAATTCAGGAACCACAATCAAATCAACTTTGCCATTGTTCCTGGGAAAGGGTGTATCAGTCTACTGGCTGTATATTGTTGTTCAGTCCCGTCTGCCTCTTCATTTGGGGTTTTCTTGGCAAAGATACTGGAGTGGTTTGACATTTCCTTCTCCATCCCATTTTATGGATGTGGAAACTGAGGCAAACAGGGTTAAGTGACTTGCCCAGGGTCACACAGCTAGTAAGCATCTGAGGCCACATTTGAACTCAGGTCTTCTTGATTTCAAGCCCATTGAGCTTTCTATCCATTGAGCCATAGTGAACTATAGATAGCATCAGTGATCATCCCTTTAACTTTCTGAACCAGAGTGCCCCTTACTGGCCAGCCACTCCCATAGGTACACTGTCTCCCATTCCATTAGAATGTTAGCTCTGTGGACAGGGGTTATCTTTGCTTTTCTGTTTCTATCTGCTTAGCCCATTGCTTGATGGGGTTTACATTTTTAACAAATGCTTTTTCATTAATTAATCATGATATATACAGTATATGGATATTGTTTCTATGAAATAAATTTGCTGGGAAAGACCATAATGACCTGGAAGTTTAGGAAAGCCATCATGTAGAAGGTAGCACTGTTGAGCAGATTTGTAAAGGAATAAGGGATTTTAAGTCAGCGGTTTGGAGCCTACACATTGCAGGTACAAGCAAAGTCGGGATAATTGGATAGCCATTATATCAGCACTGTGCCTGGCACAGGATCAGTGGGTAATAAAGACTTGATGCCTGCCTGTTGTCTACATTTAGGCAACAACTATTACATGGTTTTGGATGAACAAAAATTTCAAAAATTTGAAACAAAAATTACTCTTTTTTTTCTGTCACATCTGTTACATCCCTGCATGGTGGCCCTTATAAAGCTTTCCCATTCTTTTAAAAGCTTTCTGACTTCTTTGTTTTCAGTAAATGATTTTTTCCTCGACCTTTACTAAGAAGATTGAGGCCATCTACTTGTGTGCTCCCTCAACTTTCTTCTTGCCACCACAAAATTTCTCTGTTTTCATCTCCTCTCTGCTTTTCCTTCCTATCTCAGAGTCCACTTTGTAAAAACGAAATTTACTGCCGTTGTTTCCCCCTGTTGCACTCCCTGGGAACTTGCCTCCATAGGTTAACTTCTTTCTTCTACCTTCACTCTGATGACTTACAGGCATATTTAACTCTCCCTCAGCCTAAAAAATCCTTTATTTGTCCTTGCTATCCCCTTGAGCTATTGTGAGATTCCCTTCTTTTTTTCTACTATCAATCCTCTCAAAATATTCATCTACCATTGTCACCTTCACTTTTTACAACTCATCCAGCCTCAAATCTTGGACCACCAACTCCAATGCTCTACTGAAACTCTTCTCTTGAAAGGGACCAGTAAATTCAAAATTTCTGAATCCAATATTATTTTTTTATTCATAGGATGATATATTTAGAGCCAGTAGGGACCGTAAAGGTTATATTATCCAACTCCTCCTTTTTACAGATGAGGAAACTGAGGTTCAGAATGTGAAATGACTTTCCCAAGGTCACCTGTTTAACAAACTAACAAAATTAATAAACCCATCAACCAAGTCCAACAGTATATGCAGTGTTCTGAAAATATTGCACAAAATGGAGAGGTACACTCTGAAATGATACCTCTTCTTTAGGGGAAGCTCTAAGTTTTTCAAAGCAGCCCATTAGCTCTAATTAGCTTTTTTTACATTATGCTAATATCCAGCTGCCCATAATTTCTATCCTTTATTCTTATGTCTGCCTCATTGGACAATATAGAATAGTGTATAGAACATGGGGCCTAGAATCAGGAAGCCTTGTCTTCCTGGATTAAAATATGGCCTCAAACTTACTAACTGTGTAACCCTAGGCAAGTCACTTAACCCTGTTTGCCTCAGTTTCCTCATTTGTCAAATGACCTGGAGCAGGAAATGGTAAACCACTCCTGCATCTTTGCCAAGAAAACCCCAAATCAGATCACAAAGAGTCAGACATGACTGTAAACGACTGAAAAAATTCCCTCTTCTACCTCTTGACTATTTTGAACACAGTAGAGACAAGGATCCTGTACCTCCTGTCTTCTCTACTCCAGGTTAAACACTAGAACTTTGAACCATTCATCACAGAATATGATTTTTCAGTCCCTTCACCATTCAGTTACTTGCCAAATTTAGTCAAGTTGGTTTGATTGTGTAGAAGCTATATCCTTGATATATCATTCAATTCATTGAAAGGATTCTCTTTCCCATTATGGCCCTGTAGGGCACTGGCAGAGTTAACAGGCCTTCTAAGAGTGAGATATTTGCCCTCAGAGTGCAGTTTATACACTGAAGGATTACAGTTGCAGGCTTTTGTTTGAATGTAAAATCAAAACCATCACCACCACCAACAAAGGAATGTATTCAGTTGTTAGGCAACTACATATAAGGGTCTACAAAAGCTATATGGGTCAGCTATGTATTGCAATCAGTCAGCCAGTCAAACATTTATTGAGCATCTTTTCTGTGCCAGGTACTGTGCCGAGCCCTGTGGATGCAAAAAGGGATAAAAGGTCCATGCTCTCAAGGAGCTCATAGCAACCAACACTTTTCGTATTTTTCCAATGAGAAGGGAGTTAAGTACCTACATTTCCTAGTGACCTGCCATTGTACAAATGGCTAAGACAACTTTTCAAAGACACCAGACCCTAGAGTTGGCATTCTTTTTTATTTGTGTTCCCTCCTGACATTCTATAAATCAAGAGGCAGCTTGTGACAGGGGGAAAGAGTTCTAAATTTGGACTCAGAGGCCCTGAGTTCAATTCTTGGCCCTGCTGTATGCTATTTGTATGACCTTAAATAAATCACTTAAGGGGCAGCTAGGCAGCACAGTGAATAGAGCACTGAGCCTGGAGTCAGGAGGACCTGAGTTCAAATCCAGCCTCAGACATTTGATACTTAACTAGCTGTGTGACCTTGAGCAAGTCACTTAACCCCAATTGCCTTGCCTTCCCCCCTCCAAAAAACAAAACAAACAATTCACTTAAATTGTATGGGCTTCATCTTCTTTGTCTGTCCAATGAGGGAATTTAACATCTAAAAAAAACCTATAAAATTCTATAACAGTCAATTTGTTTAGCTATTTGTTATAGTATTCTCTCAAATGGGAGTCATAGTCAGATAACTAAAAGATAATAGCTAAAGGATAGTGGGAGGAAGTGTGATTTAGAAATCATTCTAGGTAAAAAAAAATGGATTATCCTTGCTTCTGGGATCTTCAAAACTGGTGCCTGCTCTCTGTTTCATGTTCCGCCTTTCAGTGTTGTGATGACAATAATTAGGATTATATATGTGAAACACTTCAAACACTTTATGGAGTATTAACATTGCTATTACTCATTACCTCAATTAGAGGAGTGCCTTGACTAAAGTTATAACTAAGAAAGTCTCTTTAGCCCATGAACACAGTAAATAAATTAAATACTAATAATTTTGATCAGTGAGAAATCAAAAAAGAGACAAGCCCACTTCTCCAAAGTGCTGCTTAACCTGAAAGTTGTTGGGGGGGGGGGTGGATCTGTTGGTCTGTGTGTGTCTAGAGTGTAAGGTATCATTGTAGGAATTTAATAGCTTGCTGTAAGAAGGAACAATTTAATCCAGAGGGAGATGTTTCACAGAGATCTGTAGCTGGCTCCTTTCAGGGAAATCAGATTCTCACTGCTTTTGAGGTTCGATTTTCAGGGACTCCACTATGGAAATAGACACTGATTCACTTTTTTCAAGACTTAGGGATCTTTTGACAGGAGAAAATTGAACATTTTTAAAATATAACTAGGGAATCTCCTTGGAGAAGCAACACAAGGAACACTGCCATTGTGTGTCTTATCTGAAGCTAGATATCCCTAGAGAGAGGATTCTTAAACTTGTGTCTGTCATGGACCTCTTTGGCTATCAGGTGAAGCCCATGGACACTTTCTCAGAATATCTTTAAATACGTACAATAAACATATGGCATATAAGATTTCAAAGGAAACAAATTCTATTGTTATATATTTTAATTATATATTTGTATATAGTATATAGTTATACATTTGTATATCTATATAATGTATATTATATGCCTATATAACATATATTATATATCTATTTAACATGTGATTGTATGATACATCTATATAATACATAATTATATATTATATGATATAAATACATTTATGTATACTATTATATATTTGTATTATATATAATTATAAAATATAGTTCTATATAACCTATTTATATGTAAATATATTTCTACATAAATAGTATTTTTAGATAATATACATTTATATAGAATTACATATAATTGTATTGTTATATATGCACATATATTTACACACACATACAAATGTAATGTTCTCAGTGGAGGAAGCACCTGGCAATACTTATCTATCTATCTCTCTACCTACATACACATACATATTTTTAGATCAAAGCTCATGAACTCATGGTTAAGAACCTCTGCCTTAAAGTGTGGAACATGACCCTTGCTGAATCAGCATAATCTGTGGAAGATATTCGTTTCACTGGATCATTTCTCTCTTTACCTATCTATTTGTAAACTTCGTCATTTTCTCCTACCTCAACACTCCTTTAAAGTTTAATTTCTTTGAATCTAATTGTTCTAACTTTAAAATTGCTTTTTTCTTCTTCTTCTAGAGCATGTAGAAATTTGTGGAAAATTATATTCAAATCTGTGAACCAAAAAAGTAAGAAAATTAAATCATTATCAAGACAAAAAAAAATTTAAGTGATTGTATATGCCCCTATCAACTTCTGTTATCCTAGTGAGTGATAACTCCCCTCCAAAAATATATGCATCTTCCTTTTAACACAGAAGAAATCAAAATATATTCCTGCTTAGTTTTTGAGACTTTTGGACTGCCTTTCTATATACTTAACTCAGATTTTTACTGTTATTGTTATCTTTTACTAGATAGTTTTAGACAGTGTACACATTATTCTTTTAGTTTTCCTTTCTTCACTCTGCATCATTTCATATGTCTTTGCATGTTTCCTTGAATTCTTCATATTAAAATTTTCTTTGGTTCAAAAATTGTAGCATTATGTTCATGTGTCATAATTTGTCCAGTCCTTAAGAGCCTCATTTGTTTGCAGTCCTTTGGTATTATAAATAATGCTGCCTAGATGTGTTTTCTATATGTTATAGGTCTTCCTTTTTTATCCAGCCCATTTATGTTTTTCAAGGGAACTGGATCTATTTTTGTTCAAAGTTATGGTTGTTCAATTTGATTTTCTTCTACCATTCACTGCTATTTTTTATTTTTATTAGCAATTTTTATTTTATTATTTATTTATGTTTTATTAGCAATTATCACTACTTCCTTTAGTTCACTTGAATTAGACTAACCCAAATACCCTCCCTCACATAACCCAACACAAAACAATTTCTACTACTATATCTAAATTTTTCTTTTTTCCTGTATCCCTTTTGAAATACCTATTCTTTCCTTTCCTTCAGTCAAATCCATTCATTATTTGGTTTTCTTCAGGACTATGTTTTGTCACAACAACCCTGCAAGGTAGGTGCTATTATTACCCTCATTTTACAAGGGAGGATACTGAGGCAAACAGAGGTTAAGTGACTTGTCCAGGGTCACCCAGCAAGTCTGAGGCCAGATTTGGAATCTGATCTTCCTAATTCCAGGCAGTACTTCCATATCAAAGGCCCTATCCCTGCTTTGTCTCCTTTACCTGTTGAAATTCTGAATCTGAGTTTATATGTATGTCAAAGGTCTAATAGGCCTTCCTTTTTCTTCTAGAGACTGAAAATTCTAGAAGATTGTGTTTAATTTTTTCCCTCCTTATGGTATGGATAATATAGCTAGGTAGTTAACAAAATGAAGCAATTTTGTTTGTTTTGTTTTTAGTGCATTGTATTCTAAGTTTTCCTGTTTTTTTCATCTTTGATGAATAAAATTTTATGTTCCTTGATAATCACAAAATTTCAGAGTAGGAAGGGACCTCAGCAGCCATCTAGTTCAAGCAAAGGATGCCTTCTCCAGCACACTTGAACATCAATAATCACTAAGCAAGCTTTAATTAAGCAACTGTAGTGTACCAGGCTTTGTACTAGGCATTGGAGATACATTGAGTATACAAATACAAAAGTGAAACAGTTCCTGAAAAGTGGTAATCAACCCTTCCCTTGAATACCTCCAGTGAGGGGAACTTACTACCAGACAATCAATTCCTCTTTTAGATAAGTCTCACTGTTAGGATAGGTGTGTATGTGTGTGTATGTGTATATATATATAGATAGATAGATATATCTTTTTTTTTTTTTACATCAAGCATACTCTTGGCTCTTTGCAAATTCCACCACTGCTCCTACTTTGTCCTCTGAGGCCAAATAGAACAATAAAATCTCTGTTCCACATGACAGGCTTTCAAGTACTTGAAGAAGACAGCTATCATGTCTCCCCTGAGTGGGGGGCATAAGTAATTCTTTTCTTCTTAGCTGCTTATAAGATCATTTCTTTGTCAAAGTAGCTCTGAAGTTTGATGAAGTTTGTTGGTGGTGAGTAGAATTTGACATTCATTACTGTTGGTGTCTGGTACATTCTGTTGATCTATAATCTGTCTCTTGATCTCAATAATTCTGGGAAATTTTCTTATATGATTTCTTGAAATGTGATGGTCAGATTCTTTCTACATATTTATTTTTTTCTCAGAGAGTCTGACGACTACTAAATGATTTCAGCAAATTATGTCAGAGTAGATTAGCAATAGTTCTAGGATCCCTTTGGAAGAGAGATTTTTTTAAATAATTTTACAGAATGAAAACTACAGTACATGTATACCCAATCAGTGTCTATAATCTTTGCATATAAATTTACCAAGCCTCTTGTTACATTGTCCTTTAATACTAATTTTTTTTTCTTTTGCTACTATTTTTTTTCTTCTGGTAGAACAAATCAATTTTTCACTGATGCCATAAATTTATTTAAAATTTCCAAAGTTATGTCCATGCTGTTTCCTTGTATTATCATTTTGTCTCATTCCTTGCCTTTTTTAAAGCTCTTTACCAGTGCCAAATCTTTTTCTAAACTAACATTAGAGTAGAGCAAGGGTGGGGAACCAACAGCCTTGAGGCTACATATGGCCCTCTAGGTCAAGTGCAGCCCTTTGGATTCAGTCAGGAATCCTAGAGGGTCACATGTGGCCTTGAGGCCAAAGTTTCCCCACCCCTGTAATAGAAGTCCTTAACCTTTGTTGTGTCTTGGACCCCATTGTTAGTCTGGTGAAGCATATGGACAACTCCTAAGAATAAGGTTTCACAAAAAATAAATAACTGGAAGAAATGCTGAATTTCAATTAGAGGTTAGAGAAAATAACTTGTGTATATTTTCACATCAAGTTCACGGACCCCTGAAATCTGTCCACAGGTTAAAGCACCCCTCCATTAGAGTATTTATTATCCAATTAGAAGGGTCTTCTGAATATTCCAACTTGGTTTTCATGGCTGTTAATGTTAATCTGCTCTGGTTTTTCTTCCCTATCTTTTCTTTCAATTGTCTTACTTTCACAATATTTGTTCATTTACTTTTTCATCATATTGTAATTGTTTTCCTCGCTGTCCCCTTGCTCATTCCCTGAACTCACCCTTTTGATTTTTTTTGAGCTACTTCTTTACCTCCCCTTCCTTCTTTTTAAACACTCAAGTATTTTTGTTTCTATTCTTATAGAGGTTATTTGGAATGATTGAATGCTAGATTTAAAGCTTAAAGATACTTGAGAGTTCATCAGATCTAATCCCTTCATTTTACAGATGAGGAAACTAAGGCCTAGAATGTTGGGCCTAATTCATCCAATGTCTTACAAGAAATATGCGGAGCCAGATTCAGCACTGTCTCTTATTTCTGTTTCTTTGTATGTTTTTATGTTTCTCTGTCTCTTTCTTCTACTCTTCCAAGCATACAAATTGAAAATACTGGTTGAGTAAATATGCATTGTATTTTTCACTCTGCAAAATTAATCAAAACCACCAAATCCCTCTTCCAGAGTGATCCCAGATTCAATCATAATCTACTCTGAGACAATTAGCTTCTGTTTCCCTTAACTGAGGGATCACTTTAGAATAATTCTATCTTTTCTTTCTTCATGACATTTTGTGTTTTCCAAAAGATGCTCATCAACATAGTGCGTGAATATTTTCTGAGTGCTTCAGCAGGTCTAGGCTCTATACAGGCTCCACACAGAATTAGCTTCTATTTCCCTTAACTGAGGGATCACTTTCGAATATCTTTTCTTGCTTCATGACATTTTGTGTTTTCCAAAAGATTTTCATCAACATAGCACTTGAATATTTTTTGAGTGCTTCAGCAGATCTAGGTTCCATACAAGGGAAAAAGAAATGCAATCAAGAAAATTCGACAAAGTCACAATTGTTATCTAGGTTTTATAGTTTAGAGAACAGACAGAAAGTAATACTTCAATAATTTTTCCAGTATGAATGGCTACACTGGAAATTCTACCTTCTGACTTATTCTACATAGCTCTGCTTGATTCCTAAAACTATTACTTCATTTCTCCTTGGTATTTCTTGACCCAGCCCGACATGCTATCATCAAATAGATTACATGCATCTTGATCAGCAATAGGAGAAGACCTTTCCTCCTGTAGCAGGGATTCTGAACATTTCTTTGTGTCATGAACCCATACGGATCCCTTCTCAGAATACTATTTTTAAACATATAAAATAAAATACATAAGAGGAACTAATTATGTTGGAATACAGTTATTAAAATATAGATTTTAAAAAAAACCAAGCTGATAGACCCTAGATTAAGAATCCCAATAGCATGCAGATTACCGGAATTTGATTTTCTCAATTTTTTAGGTCTTGAGGATGAAAAGGGCAATGTCAGTGCCAACTGTTATTATAGTGAAGTATCTTATTTCTTTTAGATTAATACCAGTAGTAGTTGCATAAAACAGGCTTGTGTCAGTTTGTGTGTAACCTGGCTGAAAGAAAGATTACTATCAACACCCTTTTATCCCAGCACAGCAGTTATCAGCACAAGCATAGGGCTGTCAGGATCCCTGTTGCAATCTCCAAACCTCTTGAGCTATTCAGAATGACTCTAAACTGCAGTTTGATTTTTAACACCTAGACAGTAAACTTTGAGGAGCCTTTTTAGCTGGTAGAATACTCTTCCCTGGGGGAACTGGAACTCAGTAAGGTTGAGACGTTTACAATGGTAAAGCTTTCCAGGAAGTATGCTACTAGGAACCACTACTAAAGAAATGCAGTGGGGAGGTCAGAGTAATGCATGCATGCTCTTCTCACCATTCATACACACATTTTTTCTCTTCAGAGATAATGAATGTCCTTTGCCACAAAAGTCATTCAGACACCCCAAACCTAAACTCTCTAGATACCAATCCTCCAGGCAATGGATGTATTTGTTCTCTACCACTGGGAACTCTAAACACAGTACCATTTAGAGTGTAGTGGAAACAATCCTTAGGGTCAAACCCAGTTTTTCAAAATTTCATTTATTTATCTATTTATATAGTCTATGTAGCTGTAACTTATGGGCACTTCCCCAACTCCTTGAAAACTATTATGCCTAATGATGTCCTATAATCACTGTGAGATCTAAAATGAATATTAGACTATAAGCTCCATGGGGGAAAGAATAATGTTTTATTTCTCTGTAGTATATTTAGTGCCTAGGTCAGTGCCTTATAATTTTAGTCACTGAACATTTATTAAATACCTACCACATTGCTAGGTCCTGGGAATACAAAGATAAAATGACACTATCCCTGCCCTCAAGGAGCTTGGGCTCAGGGAGAGAGAGCATTTATTTGTCAATAAATGCTTGACAGATAAATGGTGAACACTCATTATGAATACTCAGAGAAAGATTAAATTATATTGGGCATAGTCTGAGTGGTTGGTCTGTTACTGGTATGAAATGTATTGTAGTCTTCCCTTATGATCCAAAAAAAGACCAGTTTGACTGGATGGAAGAGTCTAGAAAGGAGAAGTGATGATGTATAATGAGACTGAAATAAGTTGGTCCTAGGTTGTAGAGAGCTTTAAATTCCCAACAGAGGAATCTAGATTTGATTTTAGGGGCAATAGGGAACCACTAGATTTTACTGAGAAAGGAAGTAACATGGTCAGAACTGTGCTTTGGGAAAAATCACTTTGGTGTCTGGGTAGAGGATAGGTTTGAGAAAGGAGAGGCAAAAAGACCAATTAGGAGGTGATTGCAATAGTCCAAGTGAAAAGTGATGAGGGGATTGAACTAGAACTTGCAAAGTGCTTTACAAACATACCTCATTTTATCTTGACAATACCTCTGGGAGACAGTTGCTATTATTATCCGCACTTTATAGATGAGAAAAGTGAAAAACAGAAGTATTACATGATTTATCCAGGGTTACACAGCTAATAAGTGTCTGAGACAGGATTTGAACGCAGATCTACCTGACTGACTCCAAGTCCTGCTCTCTAGCTGCCAGGACATCCAGCTCAAAGTGTTAAGCAGACAGTTGGTGATACAGAACTGGGACTCAGGGAGAGAGAGCATTTATTTGCCAATAAATGCTTGACAGATAAATGGTGAACACTCATGATGAATACTCAGAGAAAGATTAAATTATATTGGCCATAGTCTGAATGGTTGGTCTGTGACTGGTATGAAATGTATTGTAGTCTTCCCTTATGATTCATTTCATTCATTTATTTATTAATTCAATAATTTGCTTTCAACAATTGACTTAAAGCACAATAAAACCTGAAAAAAAGATATGGATGACCTCTGTAGCAGTGATGAGACAGCAACTGGACCAAGAACCACCCTGGGACTTCTAAGATATCAGAAGAACCTGAGGAAAATCTCCATCTGTTACATTTTATATGTTGCTGTGGATAAGGGCTGTATAGGATGAGAAGACATGGTGGAGGGTTTATAATCTATAATGCTGCCAAGTCTTAGTGATTTAATAGCAGCAACATCTCTCTGTACCCTGTTCTCTCCACTCATATGGACACCATCCTATTTCAGATAAAATAATATATAGTTATAAAGCACTTTGCAAACCTTAAAGGTACTATATAAAAACTATTATTATTGGTCTTGGTTGTGGAGTTATTATTATCTAAAATTCAATGTGTCCAAAGTTGAATTCATTATTTCCTCCCCCCCTCCAAAATCAACTCATTTACAGTCTTGCCCATTTGGACCTTCTCAATCTCTTTCCTTCCACATATTCAATCAGTTACCAAATCTTGTCATTTTTATCCCTATGATATTTTATCTTAGGTATTGGGTCCTTATCTCTACTAGTCTGGATGACTGAACCAGTCTCCTGATTGCTCTACCTGCCACCAGTCTCCATGTTCCAGAAGCCCAACAGAATTTAGGTCTGACCATGTTACTCCTTCACTTGGGAATCTCTAGCGGCTTACCAAATAATTGCCTCAAATATTAAATAACAGACTCCTCCTCGGCTTAGCACTTCCAAACCTTCCCAATCTGTTGTAGCTGCAAGCCCCCCAAGCACGTCCTCAGGGTTTGTTGCCACCACAGGTTCTTGGATCTGCTTTGATAAAGGAAAGCAACTCAAAATGGGTTAACAAGCTTACTTTAATCAGTCAGACATATATCGTTTACCTTGTTCAGGAGAAAAGGTCAGCACCCCGAACTTCAAAGTATACAGGCAGAATTATCAAGACAGAAACAGATCAAGTAGACAGATTTCCAAACTGTCCAACCATTACATCCATACCCAGTCAACATCTGGGTTTCCACATCTGGGTTTTTCAAAGCCTGGGGGGCCCTGGACAACGGCTTCCCAGAATACAGATCAAATCACAGAACACTTCTCAAAGTGAGCCCCAAAACAAAGCTACACATCAGGGCTTATATAGCCTTCTCCTGGCTCAGAGAATGTAACAACCTTATTGACTCACTGGCCAATCAAGAAGTATCTACTGAAAAACAAGCCTCCCACCCCAGGCTTCGGGTGCACTTTAGCCTAGGGGCAGGGAAGATCTTCCAAATCTGCATTCCCATTACATCTGTCCACTGCCTTCCTATAAAGATTTATTTCATCTTACTACACTTCTCACATTCTACATTTCAAACAAAATATCCTACTCACCATTCCTTTGTAAGATCTGCCATCTTCCAATCTCTCCATCTTTCCTCAGGTTGTCCCCATGCCTCGGATGCTTTCTTCTTCCACTCCTCAGAAGCCCTAGATTCCTTCAAGGTCCATTTCATCTTCTATGTGAG
>NW_027186523.1:13508486-13566438 GCF_028583685.1 Petaurus breviceps papuanus
TTCTCAGGAAACCAAAACAGATGTACAGATGTTTGAACAGAAAGCCAGAGGGGGGGGGGGGAAAGGGGGGAGGGAGGTAAGGTGGAGCAAGGTTTGAACCTATGATTTCATCACTATAGGGAATTGTTGATGTAGAAACTCCCTGCACCGATTCAGATGGCCAAAACATGTGTAACTTATTATCTTAGAGATGTCTAGGTGGTTTGAGAAGTTAAGTAATTTCTCCGTGGTCACATAACTAGTATGTATCAAAGGCAGGTCTTAAGCACAGCAGTCATTCTTCCTGGCTCCAAGGTTGAAGCTTTTCCCGCTTTACCACAAAAATCTTCCCTATGATAGATAAATTCAGGGAAAAAAAATCAAACAACCTTTGAAAAGCTTGGCTACATATTATTAAAGAGGGAACATCTTGGTATCATTTGTTCATTTCTTGCCATCACACTTGGGGAAAGCTATAGGCCATTTGGAGCATGTTCAAAATCAGGTGAACAATATATAACTGAACTAGAAAAAATAGCATTTGAGGAGTTTCTGAAGAAACTGGGGATATTCAGCCTGAAGAAGAGGAATCTTAAAGGGAACATGATAGCAGTGGGTGGAAAGTAAGAGTGGCAGATTTTGCCTTGAGGTAAGGGAAAACTTCCTAACAATTAAAGCTGTGAAAAAGTAAAATGAACAGCTTTGGGAGGTAGTGGATTGGCCCTCACTGGAAATCTTTAAACAGACTTAGATGGTCACTTGTTGGAAATGTGGTAGAACGGTTATTTGGTCAAGTATGGGTTGGACTAGATCTGTGGTGTCAAATAGAAACAAATTCCTGCAGGTCTCGTACTGACTTAGAGAAACCACAAATTAACATTGTGTATATTGAATTGTCTTTTTATTTATTTGTTAAACATTTCTCAATTACATGTAAGTTTGATTCTGAGCAGTACTCCAGAGTTATTGACACCTCTGGTCACTAGATGATCTGATATCTCTTCTAGATGTTAGATTCTGTCTTACTGTGAATTGACATTGCCAAGATTCAAACACAGGTCTTTTGACTGAAAATACAGTGACCTTTCCACTATACTAGGATTGTCCTCCTTTGTTAGTAATGTTGTCTGCTTTAGTGATTAGTTTAACAACCTAAGATGATCATCTTTAATCTCATTTAATGGAATCCTTTGCATCTGGTTCTCCATAGAACATATAAAAAAATTATAATGCAGATTTGTTTTAAAAATGCAGATATGGTCCATTCAGATGGAGACTGTGGAGTAAGCTATCAATTGACTTAGGGAAGAGCCAACAGCATGTAATCTTTTAAGATGTTCTATTCATTTGGAGCCATGAACTCAAAAACCACTGTTTAAGGAGGGGTCCCACCATAGTCTTCTCCCCATTTCCCACCAGCTTATTTTGGGACTTCTTTAGATTTCTTCAGCATGCCCTCTTTTTTAGCTTTCTTTTATGTGTTTTCTTCCCACCACCCCCCATTAGATTGTAAGCATCTTGAGGATAAGGACTATCTTTTTAGTTGTATTTATATCCCCAGGGCTTAGCACAGTGGTTGGCATATAATAGATCTTTAATAAATGTTTATTGACTGACTAACCCAGTTATAAGAGATGGAAAAAAAGATTATCCCTTGCACCTTATTGATCAAAGTCTCCTTAGGGCCTTCACTTGGAACTGCCCTCCCACCTCCATGGGGCTCAGGTACACACACACAACATTACAAATGAAATTAAATTTCTCTGACTGTAATCATTCGTAAGTCCATAAATATTTACTGACTTTCCTTTAAATGCTCTCCTAGAGTTCTTCTGGAGACCTGACCACCAAAAAAAGGGTAGTGATTCTAAACAGTTCTATTTCAAATATCTGTTATTATTGAATCTTACTCATCTAGGGAAGAGTGAATCCAAGTCAAGGAAGAGACGTGTGTGTATAAATGGTTTTAAAAAACATTAACAAGACATTGCTATAAAATGACTAACAGATGGATAATGTGAGTCAGCATTTTCCGGGAAAATCTGCAATTAAAATGAATGTGAAGCCAAAGTTTTCTGGTAGACAAGGAAGAATTGTCCCAAACCACATCATTCTGGACCTGAGAACAGTGTGAAGGATGGACTTAATCAGAGTCAAGTGCTAAAGTGTTTATCAGAGTCAAGTGCTAAAGACTTAGAAACCATTTGGACTGATATTATCACTGATTAAGAAAGACACCAACCACCTTTTGAGGGTGTGTTAATACTTTGCAGCCACTAAGGTAACATTTAATGTGTTGAAAGAGATAATTCATTAAATGGTGCTTTTGTACCTAGGAAAAACTAATGCCTCCCCTTGCCAAAGTAAGCAATTTATTCCCCTTATTACTTAGGAACAGACCTATACAAGAGATACCCTCCACCTTCCAAAATGATTTGGTTTAATATCATTTCAGCAACTTAAAAAAAATCAAAATTGTCTCAAGAGCTAAAGAAAGCCTGAGGCTTTTGGCTTTTCTGAGTAGGAATATTGCCTGCTCACATTCTCACTTTAGAAAACCAAGTAGCAATTAAACAGATCTCATTCCTGCATTAGCAATATACCTCCTTAAATTTAGCCAATAAAGCACAATTTGAATTATGAATACTTGATTGTGCCTACCAAGAAAAAATTCATTTGGCTGCAGAAAACATCTTTTGACTATTGTAGTAGATAAAAATCCTGGAATAGACTATGAGGTCACAATATGTGATCTAGCTAGGGAAGCAGCTATTGTGGACTGGCAGTCTGTCACATGTTATCTGTATGACCTTGGGCAATCAGTAAACCTTTCTGGGCCTCAGTTTCCTCATTTTTTTAAATGAGAAGATTGGACTAGATGACCTTTGAGGTTCCTTCCAGAGCGGAAGTGAAGAGGAAGGGAGGGGAGTGGAGGGGAGAGGAGGGAAAAGGAAGGAGGGGAGGAAGGAGGGACAAGAGAGACAGAGACAGAGAGACAGAGAATAGAATAATCGATCATCTCTCTGTAAGGTCCTAACCTAGAGCATTTATAGACTAAGCCACATTATACGTATATACATACATGTGTATGTATGTAAGTATACACACATACATACATGTGTATGTAAGTATATACACATATATATGCATTTTAATATATAGATATTTATTACCACGAATGGTTTTGTAATTATTTCATGTGTCTGAGTTTCTCCAATTAGACTATAGCTTGCTTATGAAAAGCAAGTATTGTATTTTCTCTCTCTCTTTTTTAATTTCTTTGGTATCTTCTGTAATACCTAGCACATGGAAGGCACTTAAAAATATACTGTATTGATTGTTGGTTTATCCACTGGCTTCCTAAAAGAGGAGACCTGATCAGATGACCTTTCCAGGTTTGTTTCAAGTTTCACTCTCTGATAACCAGCTTTTAAGTGGGGATTAAAGGCAGCAACCAACAGGACATTCATTTGTGCCTGTAGGAAGTCCTGAAAATTAGCACTAGCCCACTAGTAGAAGAACAAAGAGAAATCATAGTGAACCCTAAGGAAATGAAGCTGTGGATAAGTACTGTTCAAATGATTAACCATAGCATTAATAATTTTTCAAATGAGACTTAAAGGATTTAGACCTGGAGCTGTAATGGTCAGAGCTGACATGACACTGGAGTGGGCAAGTCCCAATTGTGAATAGGTTCAAATTCCAATGGCTTCCTTTTAAGTCAGTAGTGGGGATCTCAGAATGAATCTCACCCTGGAAACAATGTAAAACTGACTTGCTAGGTCCTCAGAACAGCAAACAAAAAGCCACAATATACCTCACATATTGATCATTTCATAGGCCCTAACCACCACAGACTGCAGCATTTCTATGGAAAAATGTATTTAGGTTCCCGGCTTGCAGTTCCAGGGAAACCCCATCTCCGCTTCCCCTTTTCCCAGAGGGATTTGCAACTTCCTACTTTGGGGGTCATTCTCATTGTTAAGAATGAATTTTTAAAGTTTGTTTTTGTTGCATAAACCCACTTCTCTGAGACGTCTACCTGCCGTCCTTAGTTCTGTCCTTTGCCAAACGGAAGCTTTCTACAGCCCTTCCAACACTTCAGGGCAGCTGGTAGCCATCCTTCCCATCCTCCAGGCTTCTCTTTTCCTGGCTTCCATTTCCTTTTCCTTCAGCTGATCCTCACACTGTTTGTGCTCCTCTAGATGCATTCGTTTACCAATATTCTTCCTAAAATATATCAAATATAGAGCGGATCCCCCTGATTCAGATGGGTTCTGATCGGTGCAGAGTACAACAGATAGCGTAACTAGTGACATAGAGGATAGAGAGCTGGACCTGGTCACAGATCTGAATTTAAATCCAGCCTCAGATAACTCAGTAGCTCTGGAACACCAGGCAAGTCACTTACCTTCTGCCTCACTTTCCTCAGCAGTAAAATGGGTACAATAAAAGTACTACCTCCTAAAACTATTGTAAGGATTAAATGAGAGCACTTATCACAGGGCCTGCCATGTAGCAGGGGCTTTATAAATGTTTACTCACTTCCTTTCTGGTTTTGAATAGTGTCTCTCTTAAAACAAATCATGATCTCATTAGCCTTCATGCTACTGTTATATATTGAGTGGTAGTGCATTAAAACTGAGATTTGTCTAGATATCTTTCTAGTCATGTCTCCCCCACCCTCTATTTATGAAGGTGATTCTTTGGACTGAGAAATGACATTTTTTTTTGTCTACACCGGTGATTTCATTTGTTTTGGAAACCTTGCCTAGATACTCTCTCCTTTTAGGCAGGTCAGCATCTTGTCTGCAACTAGGGAGTTAGCAGGGAAAATGAAGTACCTACAAAGGACCTATGAATGAAGTATGTATAGAATGATTTTACCTACACACACACATTTGTGTCCAATAGTAACCATCTCTAGGAATGGGGGAGGAAAGAAAAAAGGAAAAAAAAGTTACATGATAACTTTATAATATATTTAAAAGGAATAGCAAGTTATACAATAGAGATTTGCAGTGTCATTTGCAATCATCTTTCTTCTACTCTACAGTGTTACGGAAATTCTTGTTTTATTTCTGAAGTTCAGAATAAAATGAATAAAATTTTAAATAATCAAAAAGAGATTAAGCATCTTCACTATAGTCACACAGTCAGAATATGCCAGAAACAAGACTTGAACCCAGTTCTTTCTGTCTCCAAGGTTGGTTCCCCATTTATTAACTGTGATGCATACTTATTGCTAGTCAAGTTAATCTTATAAAATGTGACCCAACATTTTGACCTATTAAGATCTTTTTAGATACCATAATCTAATATGTTAATTATCTCTCTTGGTTTTGTGTCATCAATAATTAAAATCACATTTTACACATGAGGAAACTTGGGCCAAGAAAGGTGCAGTGTTTCATAGTGTCATACTCTACCTTAGGCGTGAAGCCTTTCCCAATTCTGTCCCCCGCCCATCCCCCAGCTCCAGAGACAGAAGTAACTCCTGGAGCCATAGACTAGAGAAAATCCCCAGGGATGTTACTCTTGCACTAGATCCATAGGGAAGACATCAAGCAAGTTGATGCAGTCAGTTCTGGCAGTGCATGGGCTGCTGCCTTGCTAGGGTTTGGGGTTGGTTGGTTTGTTCTTAGCAATGACAGAGGAAATATAACTAGTGTGTCATTGATCAGACTAGCCTGTTGCTTCACCTCCTGTCAAAAAGAGGGACACTTCTGACCATGGAACATCTTGAGGAGTGATGCTTGGCCTGGGGCAGGCTTCCTGACAATGTTTGTCTTTTCCGGGACCCCAGGGAGGGGTCCATTTTTTTTCTTCTTTCAGAGCCATTACCCATTGATCCCAAGCAAAGTGTGTCTCTTCCCTTTTGTTCACTACAGAATAGAATGCAATCATATAGCTTCTCTGCTTTCTAGTAATTGAAGTCAGCACATAGCTCTTCTGAGTTTTTCTAAAGCAGGGGTGGGGTACCCATAGCCTCGAGGCCACATGTGGCCTTCTAAGTCAGCCTTTTAGACTGAGTCCAAGTTTTACAGAACAAATCATTTTATTAAGGGGATTTGTTCTGTGAAGTTCAGGTTCAGTCAAAGGGGCTGCACTTGAGGACCTAGAGGCCAAATGTGGCCTCTAGGCCACAGGCTCCCCACCCTTGTTCTAAAGGATTTCATGTAGAGTCAAGGAGAAAGAGACTGACCCTCCTCCTTTATTTCGTTCATTTAAACTTTATAGGGAAGAACTAAGTAAGAGACAGGCATGGTATACTAGTGAGAGGGGGTGTATTTTGGCAGAAAGAACCCTGAACTGGGGAGTCAAGTCCTAGCTCTGATATATCAACTATGTGACCATATGCTCTGTAGCATTTTACTGCACATGCAGCCTTTCCTAATATCTCCAACTGCTTTGGGATGGAATGCCTCTCCATCCCAAAACAAAATAAAACATGCCTTTAATTATAGCGCATATATTTACATATGTACATGCTGCCTCACATAATATCTTAAAACTCAGTTTCTTCATCTATAAAAATAGCAATAACAATACTTGCAATGCCTACCTCATAGACTTATCAGAAAAATTCAGATTTACACGTAATCATTAGAGCTCTGGATGAGAAGGTCAGGGTCTCTGAGGATTGAGGAAGGTTCCTTGGAGATCAGCCCAGTGGCTGAAGAAGTGAACCCCAGTAGCTGCTTTCACCTTTAATTGACACTAGACCTCTAAGATGATGAACAGAGACTGTCTGGGAAAGGGAGAAAGAGGAAGGGACAATAACAGAAATACTCCTGATATGCTGAGGAAGAAAGAAAGAGAAGAAGGGAAGGAAAGGGAATTTTTTATTGTTACTATACTACTAAGTTGAGATGTCTATTTTCATTGTGAGTGTCGAGTAAATACCATTCTCATTTTATATGTGCATAAGTATACTTTGCTTCTTTAGGCCCTGGATTCTCATTTGCCCCAGACAGAGCAGCCCTACTACTATGAAAATTTGAAACAAGCTGTGAACAATTTTGAAGGCCAAATTGTTGTGTACAAAGATGCTATAAACTCGAGACCTTAGATGTGATAGCTTACATCTCTTGCAATGTAAATTGTTTAATGTGGTGGAATCATATAATCATCATAGATTTAGAACTCAGAGATCTCAGAGGTCATCTAGTCCATTCTATTAATTTTACATATAAGTTAAATAAGGTCAAGAAAGGTGAAGTGTAGGGTGGCTAGGTGGCAGAGTAAATAAAGCGCCGGCCCTTGAGTCTGGAGGACCTGAGTTCAAATCCAGCCTCAGACACTTAACACAAAAACTAGCCACGTGACCTTGGGCAAGTCACTTAACCCCAATTGCCCTACCTTCCCCCCCCTCCAAAAAGAAAAAAAAAAGAAAGACAAAGTGGTCCAAATTTTAGTGTTAGATCTGGAATATGAGCCAAAGTCTCTAAGCCCAAAGCCAATGACTTTTCTATTATAGAATTGATTACTAATATAAAAAAATAAATAAACAAGCAAAAGCTTGAACTAAAACCCTTGATAGTTCATAATGGAGATTCACAGATAACCTAACACCTTCATTCTATCTGTACTTTCAACTGCATTTCTCTTCAAATCTGAAATCAACAATGATATATCTCACTTATGTGGACAATTACTCCAGAAAAGCAGATCACAACCCAACCATGCCCTCTCATCCTGGCATCCTGACAGCCTTTCCTTCCATCAGTCCTTGGCAGACCATTGACCCAACACACTAAAAACATTGCATGGTTGCTAATGGAGTCCACTGGTCACCCCCTCCCTCTTTCCACGTGGTTGACCTACCATTTTTCCCCCAGTTATACATTTCTCCAGTGTCTTCCTTCTTTTGCACAAGTACTTATTGGAAAAAAGTATGGCACCCTACTCATAATAACTGTGTGCTTCTTAGTTGCCCTTTGAGTGACTCTCAATTGTAATTCTTTGGAAACTATAGTATCCCATAACTGAAGCCATGATAACATCATCAGAAGAATATTACTGTTAAAGATGTGGGCATTTTTTTTTTAACAATTAACTGGTCATTGTAAGTAACTGTATTCATTTGTGTGCCTTTAAAATTTTTTTCCATCAAGACTTGGTGAAAAGGTGATAGTATGCTCCAAGGAAAACCACTGGAGTCTCAGAAAAGCATGGAGCCTAGAAAATTCACTGACTTGATGATTATGACTCCTGAATAAACAAGAATTGACAGAACAGATTCTTTTAGGTCGCCAAGATTTTTATTCATCTGGTATAAAGGAAAAAAACAACCCATGGACTTGGGAGTTGAGTCATCTGATTTTTCATTACACAAATAACTTTCCTGTGTTCTCTCCTTTGGTAGAATTCATCATAATGTTTAAAATACCAGCTGCCAGTTAGTGCCTTTCCTAAATTTAAATATACATATATTATACTGTATTTTAAATTACTTGAATAATTTGTTCACTGTTTCTCCTGATGTGGAAATTGAGAAAACATTTTAATGAGAAGTTAATCTTTTCAAAAGCTAATGGGGATTGCATGTTTCATATTTATTTGTAAGAAATGGGGGAAGGCTGGGAAAGATGATTTTTGGATACTTTAAAAAAGCTTAAGGGATCTAAAAGCTCCAAATGGCAAGGCATGGTCATTACATTGTAATTTAAGGTATCTATCCAGTGTCCTTTTATCATTAAAATAATGTACCACAACATGACAGTATATTAATGACCCTTGTTTAACAAGAGTTAACTAGAGTATTGCTTGCCCAGGCAAGGAGGGAAGCCAGCTTGCGTGCTGAACATTTCGGCTCTCTTTGTAAAGACTGCCCTAAACTGAAGGTCAAAGCTTTATTGCTGGTGATGTTGTTACTGTTAGTCATGGTTAATGATGTCGACTCCTGATGTCTGGAGCTTGGATAAAAAATGAGATATTGATGACTCTCAGAATCAAAAACCCCATTTGCTTGTCCCAGAATACAATTATACTGGGCAACTCTAGTGATCCCCACTTGAGATTAACACAAGGCTGCTTGCTCCTAAATGGGGAAGGGGAGGGAGGAGGGGGGAAAGCTAAGAATATAATGCTGCCTATGGTTGGTAGGAGTAGGAGAAAGGTGTAGGTGAGGTGTGAATCAAGTAGAGGTGACTGAAAACTGCTGAATTTAGAGTCATCTGACCTGTATTCAAATTCCAACTCTGCCACTTACTAGACAAGTGACTTTGGACAACTCAAATAACCTCTGTGGGCTTCAGTTTGCTCATATTAAAAATAGGCTGTTGGACTCTATGAACTCCAAGGGTCCATCCAGCTTTAAATTTATGATCCTGTGTATTGTATCAACTTTGCTTTAATTTTTTTCATTTAAAATTTGTGGCACATGAATGTATTGGAATATTGCTAGTACACTATAAGAAACAAATGAATATGAAGAATTTGGAGAAGCATGGCAAGACAGTACATCAGAAAGTGCATCATTATCTATGGAGCCAGAAGACCTAGGTTCAAATCCTGCTGCGGCCATTTCCTACCTGTGTGACCTTAGGCAATCACTTAAATTCCCTGGACCTCAGTTTCTTTATTCATATAATGAGGGAGTTTGACTAGGTGGCCTCTGGAGTCCCTTCCAGCTCTAGAGTTATGATGATTATAATGAACTGACACAGATTGATATAAGCAGAAGTAGGAAAACAATATCTACCCAGTGATTATGACAGTGTAAAAAGAAAGAAACCCCCCCCAACCAAACAAATATGTAATTATAGTGACCAAACTTAGCCTTAAAGAAGAGCTGAGAAAATATAGCTTCCTTCCATCTTTGCAGAGCTGGGAGGCTATGTGTGGTGAATACTGCATTCTATCAAATGTGACTGATATGTTAGATGGTTTTCTCGAAGTGGGTATTTTTTTTTCATTTTTTAATAAGAGTTATCTTACTGGGTAGGAGAAGAAAAATACCTATATTCTGAAATGAAAGTAATACAAAAGATAATAAAATAAAAATAGTAGATAGAAATTTGTTGCAGTCTTGAGAGAATGAACATTCATTCATTTACTGATTATAGAGAGTTATTCCCACTTGGTATGTTGTTTTAAATCCTTAATTATTTTTCATTGTAAAGACCTGGAAGATAAGTTAGTATCAATTGCTGTTTAAACTCTGAAACTGTTGATCTGCCTAATTTGACAAAATTAAAAATGAAGCTAGTATGATTGAAATGGACTTTAATATACAAAGTAATAATAATAATATGCAGAGAAGGGTTCATCTTTAATATTGAGGAATCGATTTTATCTCAACCAAACTTGGAATTTATGAGTAGCTCAGGGTCGGATTCTAATAATGATGAATTGAATTGTTTTATGATTTCTCGTAGATTTCATAGTCAGTGTCCTTTTTATAATCTCTACTGATTTTTGAGAGTGTAATAAGGAGTCAGTTGAACATGAAATGTGGATATTTGATGTAGTTCTAGTTCTGCAGTTAAAACATGGGAAAATATGTCAGGGGCACTGATATAGAGAAGGATTGCAGCAACCTAAAATTATATAATACCTAAATATGAAATAAATCACTATGCCTTCTCTAAGGAGTTATCAGAATAGATGGGAAAGAAGTAGATCATTAGTTTATTACACTTCCTTGGGAACTATTAAGAGACTACAATTAATATTTTTTTTATTTCTTTTAATGACTTTTAAATGCATGTTTCATTTGGTTTGGGCTTTTTTCTAATGACTGAGACATAACTTATTTTTAAAGAAAAGTACTATCCAGTTGGATTTATTTGATTATTCAGTAGATGTTTGTATCTGGTATACTCTACTGGGAAATGTTGGTGGCTAAAAATTAAATAATAATAATAATGAGACAGGATCCTTGCCTTCAAAGCTTATACTCTATTAGTACTGTTAAGGTGATCAGATAGAGCTAAAAGTCACACATTTAGAGGGAATAGATAAAAAGCCAAAAAACCAAGATAATATGCCTAAAAATTAAAAAAAATAAATAAATGCATATCATAAAGCTAAGTCTGCAACATGTCCAGAGGCTGAATTGCTGTAAAGAACCCATCATTGATAGAGTTTTCTTTCTTTTGACTAGAAAGGAACAGAGGAAAAAAGAGCACAAAATAGATTTTTACTTCCAAGAGTAAGCAATCTACTTTTGGCCTTTCTTAAATGTTGTTCAGATAAACAAGAATAAAATTGTAATTAAATTACCTCTATCCTTCCCTGAAAGCATGTGTCAATCAATTTCACTTACTATATCCCCTTGTGACTTCTAAATTCCAAAATACCTCTCTCTCTCTCTCTCTCTCTCTCTCTCTCTCTCTCTCTCTCTCTCTCTCTCTCTCTTTCTCTCTCTGTGTGTCTCTTTCTCTCTTTAAGAATGGAAGATCCTTGATGGCATGGACTGCCTTTCTTTTTGTATTTGTCTCCCTAGGACAATGCCTGGCACATAATAGGCCCAATATGCTTGTTCCCTTCCCCTTTCACTTCCTCTACTTTCAGCAGCTAATCTAGACATCCCTCAGGCCTAGCCCCATGACCCTATTTCCTAGCTTGTTGTTACCTAGATCATCCATTCTAATTAATACGTGACTAAGTCTAAAAAGAAAAAAAAATCATGAAACAAAATCAGCTCCATACATAGGAGTTTATTACATCTTCTGTATAATATGCTTTAATATTTTATTCTATCAGTATATAATGCTTATATAAGCATATGTAACATTTTATAGACAGATAATTGTGAATACATATCTTTGCATCTACATGCATAAATTTATATGTATATGTACATATGTGTATGAATATATACACATACTCCATTATTGGAATATTGCATGTATACACACATATAAATATATACCTCAATATTGGAGCATATAATCTTGGGCTATATCATATTTTTGTCTTAAGCAACTAATCCATCACCTAATTATTACTACTTAAACATGTTTTGGTTTGGGCTACAAGTTTCCCTAGTTGCTAGTACAGAGCAGAAATGTCATTTTATCATTCTCTGGAGTGGGGCAGCATTTTTATTTTTAAAAAAGTGACTTCTTTGGAGCTGGAAAATTCTTATTTTGATGGATTTTATTTTTAAATAAGATTTTAAAGATGAAAATGTGAGGTAGTATAGGAAAATAGCTGAAAAGTTTTTGTTTATGTATTCTACTTAGAACAAAAATGCAAGGATGTCTTCCTGACATGTCCTTTGGCAATATTCACATTTTCGCACAAACTAAAAAAAAAAAAAAAAGGAGCTAAGTTATTGCTTTAAGCTGTGTAAAACTGACCCCTTAAAGAAAAATAAGAATTATTTTTTAAAATGTTATCATTTCTGGGAAATACTGATTTTTAAAGTACTGTCTTTAAACGCAAATAGCCATCACAAATAATAGCCCCCATTTTCTTGTTCATTCTAAGCAGGTGGTAAGGACAGTATCATTCAGAAATTTTACACTTTTCAGAGGAGCATAGAATCACAGAATTGGAGAGTTGGAGAGGAATCCCAGAAAGTTCCTTCCCCTAGGGTCCAGATTTCAGGGAGTCTTTGAACTTGGATGGGAAAAAAATTACATGATTATTTTCACCAACCTTTGGTTTCCTTTGTAATTCTATTTGTTTTATTTTTTGCATTTAAAACTATTTTTCTAAGAAGGGATCCATAAGTTTTACCAGAGTACTAAGGAAGAATCCCTGATTGGGCCCAAAGAAATCCCTAGGTTATCTCTACTTCCATAGTACATTAAAATTAGCCCTTGATTCCCAGATTATTTAAATGAACTACCCAAATATCCTTGGTCTACTTTGCTCTTTTTTGTTGTGTCTTTATTCCTCATAATAGCAGTATTTGAATTTGGTCTTTTTTATAGAAAAATCTTCCGTGTCTCATTTAGATCTGAGAATCCCAATGTTAAAATGGCACAGCAATATTACAAAATGGATGAAAAAGTCCATGAATCAATCGTGGAATCCAACCCCTTAGAACCAGTGAAACCCAGTAAGGAAAGCAATAGAAAAAAATGTCAAAGGGGCTGCATTCTAATTCTTGTGCTGTCTCCCTTAATAAAAATGTTAAGGAAATTCAGTTTTCCATCACGTGGTTTTATCATAATAAAAGGGAAAAATGGGGATTTACTCTTCAAAAGGTTTTGCTGATGTCATTAAACTATTGTAACATATTATAACCTGGACACAGCATACTATAATATACTATCCAGTGCTATACCACACTATACCATACCATAACTATACTAAAATATAATGGGAATGTAAAGTACTTTGTAAAGTATCCACAACTTTGAAAAGAGAATGTGCCTATGGATACTGAATACTTTTAAAGAATTGTCTTGATATATGGGCATTACATATATGTACATATGTATGCACATATACATATATTCATACACACATAAATATATTCACATATGCATATATTATATAATATTATTCATATTCATATTATTCACTATGGCAGGTATAGATACAAAACTTAGACCCACACCTATGACTCTGTAAACTCAGAAAAAATATATTAGCATATTAATCTCTGATTTAATTATGAAATATATATTTAAAGTGGTGGATATCATATGATACCACTACTGCCATCATCAGTGTTGTAATTTTAAAAGGTGGATAGCTCTTTTCCTTTAAAAATCAGGATAGTGTTGAATGTGCTTACATTCAAAAGCAGAGGGTCTTAGCCTTTTTTTTTTTTTTGGTCACAGATGCCTTTGACAGGCTGATGAAACCCATGGATTCTTTCTCAGAATGTTTTTTTTTTAATGCCTAGGATTACAAAGGAAATCAATTATGCTGAAATTTTTTAAGTATATTTTTTCCTTCCCAACTTCATGGGCGCCCCCTTAAATCTATCTGTGGACCCCAGGTTAGAAACCCATATTCTAAAGCATTAAGCCTTTGTGAAATACAGTACTTAAGTAAGGATTAAAGTACTAGGGGTTTTCAGTTCATAAAGTTTTATTTGAGAGACTTTTTCTGTACATATGTGAGTTATCAATCTCAAGGAGAGGAAAGGTCATATGGACCCTGGTGGGATCTGAAACTGAAACTTCAGAAAGTTTGGGCATTGTAAACTGAAGCTCAAACCCACTTAGATATCTCCTCTGACAAAATAGGTTTATACAATAATTTACTGTTAGTGAAAAAAAAAGAAAAGTGTCTTAATTTATTGAACTTTATTCTTACCCAGACCATTTAACTATTAAAGATGCTTGCTTAAAGAAACAGATTGCTTACCTGGTTAAATTCACATGTATAAACAAATTCCAGTCCCATATAAGGGTGAGCTGTGGTTTTAACATTAGAAGCCAAATAGATCGTGATATAAACATTTTCTGACACAAATTGTCCACATCGATTTAATACAGAGTCCATTTGGCATTACAGGTCGGTAATTTTTGTTTTTTAATGAAATTGAATGAATGAATAAGAAAGGTAAATGTAGCCCTCTTTCCTTCATGTTTCTAATAGAAACAACTGTGAATTAGGTTTCCAAAAACCTGATTTTTATTTCTAGCTTACCTTGCCAGACCTCAGTTTACTCACTTGTGAAGTACAACTAATGCTACCTTTCCTCTCTTGCTCCAGGGAAACTTTAGATACATACACATACTTTGAATAGACTACATGTGATTTAGGGGAATTTGATTTTGAGGAGTAATGTGAAGCAGCATTCCTCCTATATGAATTTATGAAATTGATCTCTGCAACATTCTATTTGTTACATGTGATACCTCAACTATTTCTGTTTAAGCCATTTGTGTCATTCCCCTGAAGCTTTGAGCTTTCTTTTCGAGAATTAAGCGTTGCAGTCACCTTTTTATTTAGTTATTTAACTCTCTTCCCTTCTTCACCTTAGATGTCTGCTACCCAAATTCAAACGCATTCTCTATTCCTACTTCTGGGATTCTTTTCCTTCTGATCTACATCCAAACTGTAAACTAAACATCCAGTACCCCTGACATTCATATTTGCTTCTTCCCTACTCCCTGTACCTTAAATAGGCTTTCGAGATTACACTTGTTTCATCTTGGGATCATTCAAAGTGCCACATATTACACACCTTCTGCTTCTGTTGAAATGTCCACAATGCTCCAGGTTCTAATTTCTAGAGCTCGTTTTCTAGGTGACTCGCCTATCCTGTTCAACCCAAATCCAGGGCTGGTATCCTAAACATTGAACTTCCTTTGTGCACCAACTTTCTAAAATGCTATGGCCCTAATATATTCCAGGACCTAAAAAGTCCCTGCTGATTGCTTTTATTCTGCCAGGAACACTGCCCTGATTTGCACCAATTCTTGACAGCTTCCTACAGGCAAACACCTGCAGAACCCTGCCTGAAGTCACAGGTATGTTTTAGAACTGCAGCCCAGTACCCACAGTCTTATGCCTATTTAGGAAGGCAATCCAAGGATGTGAAATCATCCCTGCTCCTTTCTAAAACGGTGGTGGAAAAATGAGGGAACATCAGCTCTCCACAAGTCATTTTGTAATTATTGAAAGGGAACAGCTAAAGTTCTGAACATCTGTTCTTTCAGACGTGTTTACACAGACACTTAGTAATTTAGCAGAACCAATGCTGTGTGAGTGCTATTTCCAAATACTATATAAGTAAGAAACATTTTTAGTCTTGGGGGTAAAAATCTGAATATTGTACATGAAGACACATTGTTGACATCTGGCAGGTTCATATGTAACTACTGAGATCTTTCAAAACAAAACTGTTGCAAAGGATATTTAAACTCAGAATGTCACTTGGGAATAAAATGTTCCTTCTGAGTGTCTTTCCTGGTGTGAAATGTACAAGTTTTAAAGATTAGGAGTGAGTCAATTTAGATAATACTGAGACACAGAGATGGAAAGAAAAAATTCTTTCCTACCAATTACTCCTCTCCCCCTTAAAAATTTCTAAGTATTATAGAAACAAAGTCTGTGTTTATCTACCTCTCTACATTGGTTTTATGCAGTCATGTTTTATTATTCACAGACAGATTATCTAGTTTACAAATTATCCAAGCTAATTTTCCTCCCATCTCATACTCATGTTCTAAACATTTCATCGCTTCATGCATTTACTAATGTCTTGTAAAAGAGGCAAAGCTTAAAATAAGTAATGTTTGCTTGCAGTTAAAACTCATATTCAAAAGTAGTGTTTGATGACAGATTAACAATCCAAACAGGTAAGATCACTAGGCCAAATCTAATAAGATAAACATTTAATAAGGATAAATGCAAGTCTTACAATTGGCTTAAAAAAAAAGAACCTCCCAAGTAGAGAATATGGTGAAGGCAGAGTTAGATAACATTTTCTATTTAAAAAAAAAGTTCTAGAGGTTTTGTCAAATTACAAGGTCAAAAAAATAAGACTGATAAATTGAAGGATCTTTGGTCTCATCATTATAGCTAATTTCTTATGTCCTAGATAAAATAGAAATGGATCCCCACAGGCTTCACATTGAATTAGAAAGCCACAATTTAACATTATCTCTGTTGTATTGTATTTTTAAAATTTATTTTTGTTAAACATTTCCCAATTATGTTTTAATATGGTTCCTGCAGGCACTTGTGGAGTTTTGTAGGCCATAGGTGGGCTTTTGTTTTAGAAAGAAACTTGAGATAATTAAAAACACTACACATATCCAATCCACCCTTCTTTCTTCTAATTCTTTTATTTTGGGCCCAGTTCATTGTTCATCTGCACTATGTTTTCAAGCTATATGTACAGATGGATAAACTCTATGGGCAGCCAATCATGGTCTAGACAATAGACATTTTTTTTTGCCTTTTTTTTTAGATTGGGGTTAAGTGACCTGCCCAAAGTCACACAGCTAGTAAGTAGGTTCAGTGCCTGAGGCTGGATTTGAACTCAGGTCCTCCTGACTCCAGGGCCAGTGCTCTATTTACTGTGCCACCTAGACACCCCAACAATAGACATTTTTTATGTATTATTTATCCTATGCAGATTGTTAGGACAAACTCTGATTACAGGTCATATTTAAGAGGTTCTGCAGTATTCCAAGGTTCAAAGTAAATAGCCACACTGTCATCTACACAATAGTACCTGGATAATATAAATGGCCTCCAAAGTTCCATCTGAAATTCAGTGATTCAGTGCTATTTGGACACAATGTGCATTATTTTATTTTTAATTTTCTTTTTTTTTAATTATGAGCTTAACAAATGTCAACAAATATGAACACATGACATACAAAGAATGAAAAAGAGGATTAAATATGAAGGAGCAAATTTCTGTTAAGTACAGCTTTTTAAGTGTATATTAATATGATAGTTGCCCTACTAATTGTGTCCCTTTTTGAAATTTGTTCTGCTCTCATGTTTATTTTTTGTTTTATTAACTCTTTTTCTTTCTTCTTTTGTTTCACCTCTCTCACTACCCACCAATTCCTCTTCCCCATCCCAATAGAAGCACTTTCCTATAATAAATACATTTGAGGAAAATAGATCAACACATTGGCCATGTCTGTCTCCTTTTGCTCCTCTGATCCATCACCTCTGCCAAGAGATGGGAAGCACACTTAATCATGAGTTTTCTAAAGACATGATTGGTAACTGTAATGTTTATAGTTCAAAGAGCTTTCAGTTAATTTCTTTACATAATTGTAGTTATTGTTTACTGTTGAAGGAATCACCATTCCCTTAGTTAACTGGTCTGACAAACTTGGTGTCACCCTCTACTCATTTCACCCTTTCTCCAGATATATTCAATTCATGGCCAAATGTTGTCCTTTCTACCTTCCAAACATCTTGAGTATGGCCCTTTCTCCCTACTCACACACCCACCACCTCTTCCAACACTATGGCAATAGCCTTCCAATTCTAGTCCATCTTGCACACTCCTGCCAAAGTGATTTTCCCTAAGGGCAGATCTGACCATGTCACTCCCCTTTTCAGTAAACTCCAGGTGCCTTTGTATTAATTTATGATAAAATAAAATACAAGCCTCTCTGTTTAGCTGTTCTAAAGATCTTCATAACCCAGCCAAAATCTATCTTTCTAGCCTCTCATAAACCTTGCTATTCCTCACTCAGCACACTCCTATCTCCTTTTCCATTCTGTCATCCAACATGACTAGAATGCTCTCCCTATACACTTCTATTTACCTCTTAGTTTTCTTGGCCTTCTTTGAGACTAAACTCAAATCCCACCTTCTACTAGAAGTTCTTTCAGGGCCTTCCCCTCTGCAATTACCTTGCAATTATTCTATATATGTCTTTAATATACCTAATTATTTACATGTTTTTCTTTGCCTTGAGACTGTGAGTTCCTTGAGGGCAGGGACTTCTTTTGTCCTTCTTTATTTGCCCAGTGCTTAGTGCAACGACTGTCACTTAACACATGCTCCATAAATGCTTACTGACTGAATGAATGTATTGGTTTTTAAATTGAATTCTTACTGTAGTGAAAATCAGGAGTCTGAGAACTACTGGCACAGCTGTTATCATATCAGACTAAAGGAATTTATCCCGTGCCATTTTCACTAATGAGAGTATGTTTAAACAACTGTTCAGAAGAGGACAGGTTTGTTCCTGCTTTAAGAAATTCCTGTCTATGAAAATTCAGAGAAAAACAACTGTTAATGGATGATGATTTGTATTTTTTTAAAAAAGAATTCACTTTTCCAAAGAATTTACACATATCATTCCTTTAAGTAATACAATTTGCATTTAAAAGATGATTGAACATACACAATTGAGTTATACAGAGCTTTTCAGAAATTCATTTTGGGGGAGTTAAGGGAGGTACACTGGGATTGTAAGGAAATGAGGTGCTTCTCACAAATAACACATATCACTCTTAATCTTTCTTGTCTTGCAAATATACCAAAAAGCAAGAGGAGAACAAGAGAATATAAAAAATGAAAACGGTGGAAACTGTGAGAATGTCACCTCCCCATTTCTTTGTTCATTGCCCAGTACTTTCATTCTTCTGAAACTTTATGTGGTATTATTTTTTTCCCTCGCTTCCTAAAAACTGTATTGTACTAGAGAGTTATGTAAAATCTATACGATATATGTATAAAGATATTTAAAATGTAATTGCATGCAATTTGAAAGAAATGTTCTTTCAATGGAATGTAGATTGACCTATTTGAGAACATAAAAGTGCGTATAGGTTCCCATTTTCTGTGGTAATATTTTAACATTTTGAAAATTTATCCCTAATAGACCTCCACATTACATTTTGGTAAAGTGGTTTCATTTTCTTTAACAACCATTAATAGCTATTAGAGGTGAAAATAAGGCTTGATATAGATCATTAAAGTACACTTAAGTAATTTGTAATTGACAATTAAATCAGCATGGTAATACATTAGTATAAGTTTGATCAAGCTTCCTTTTTAAAAGCACTAAGACAGAGCCCCTTCATAAGAACTCCATGGCAAACTATTGTTGTATTTTAATTGATCACAAAGCACATATTGTTCTAATGAATATACCTGGTAATAATTTTAAAAGATCTCTTTTGTAAGATTTTTGGTGCGGTAAAGAAGATTCTGATTTATCCCAAGAGTCCTCCCTAAAATTTGGCATTAGTCAAGCTCAGTTTTAAATCTCTTTGTCAATTTGATGAAATGTAAGATAAAGAGTTAAAGCTTCCTAGTTCTCACACCAGTGTTCCTCATTCTTTCACTCCTTTTTTCTCTGTCTCTCCACCCACCCCCACCCCCAGTGACCAATGAATGTACTCACAAAGCTGAGTTTAAACGTTACCATGACAATAGCAACACTGATGACATTCCCCATTCTTGTGCAACCAATGGGCATTGACCTTATCCTGTCAAACCATGTAAGAAGCAATGAGGACTATGTTGGCTTTGTAAAAATTGGACATTTTTATCTAGGACATTTTATTGAATTACCATATATTGAGCTTTAGGACTATATTTAACATAGCTACTGTATATTTCATGGTGGAGATCAAAAAACAGAAGTGCTAGCTGCATTTGAGAGGAAGCACTAATGTTTTATACTCAAAAATTCACATGTTGGACTTTAAAAAATCTCAGTGATCATTGCTATTTACTTTATGGGGTTTTGTCCATTTACTTTACTCAAATATTATTTGGACAGTTGGGCAAAAAAATATATTGTGAAATTTTTATTGTTATATTCAAAGTATATTGCCTTTATTTCCCATCCCAGAGCCCAAAGAAATCTAAAAGGTTAATTTCCATAAAATCTGCTAGAATCAGCAGTCACTCAGAATACAAGTCCGTTTTCTCTCTTTTTATTGTAAGGTTACTTTATGACAGCCGTATTCAAGCTTTACATGACTGTGGCTAGGTCTAACGAAGGGTCATCTTATCCTCACTCCATTTTTATATAATTAATAACAAGTTTCTTTCCAGATTCCTTCATTTGGAGATTTTGATTGATTTTCATGTGAAATAAATTTACATACATAAAGAGACTTAAAAATATGATGATGGGTGATCTGCAAAGATTAGCTAGAAAAATTTAACTGGATAGAAATTGTTTGGTTTCTTTCCCACAAGCAATGTGATAAAAATTAATTTATAGGTATAATATAGAGAATTAATAGAATAGAATAGAATTAGGATGTGTCATCATCATAACTTGATAAAAGTTTACTCATCCTTTCCCAACATCGTTTGAGGGATTCAAGTTACTTTATAAAAGCAAATATGATGTCACATGTGATAGAATCTGTGGGAAGGTTATCTTTGTACAGAAGTGACCTTTCCCTGACTCAGTTCTCCTGTTTATGAAAAGAATTCTATTTGTCCAAAGACTATCTCAGTCTTCAGAGGGAGTGTTCAGGAAATTATTGGGATAAAGGTGCAAGTAAATGTTATGTTATAATTTTAATGATTCTATTCTTTCAGTACCAGTGCTATCTGCTGCATGTATAACAGAAATTTAAGACTATACAAAAAAAAATCTAGCAAATGTGATTTGTGCACTCAACATCACAGAAGACACATAATCTCTCAGGCAGAATGAATGTCAGAAGTCCCACCTGTAAACAAGAAGCTTCTCTACGAAAAGCAGTGAACTGACCTTTCCTTTAAGACTCCTAGTAAGGGAACTGATCGTTCCTCAGAAAGATCATTCTACTTTAGAAGAGCTGTAGTTATTTTTTCAAATGTATTCTTCATTTTGTTTTTCAATTAAGAAACATTTATTCACTCTCCCTCCTGCTTCCACCAATTAAAAGAAAGTAAAAGCAAAGCCCCAATGACAAATATGCTTAGTCAAGCAAAACAAATACATTGTCCGTGTCTCATTCTCCAGCTTGAATCCAAAAAAAGAGGAAAATGACCTACACACACACACACACACACACACACACACACACACAAGCACACACAGAGTTATAGCAGCCCTTTTTGTAGGAGCAGTGACAATGAAGTGGAAGTGGAAACTGAGGTGGTACCCACCAGTTGGAGAATGAACAAATTGTGGTATATGAAAGTAATAGAATACTCTTGTGCCATAAAAATCGATAAAAGAGAAAGATTCAGAGAAACCTTGGAAGACTTGTATGAAATTAGGCAAAGTGAAGTGAGCAGAACCAGGGGAGATAGTTATACAATAAAAACTAACACTGCATAGTTTTAATTTTAAGGAAGATTGTTTTTATATAAAACTTAAATATCTCTCTTCTCCTCTTCTCTCTCTCTCTCTCTCTCTCTCTCTCTCTCTCTCTCTCTCTCTCTCTCTCTCTCTCTCTCTCTCTCTCTCTCTCTCTCTCTCTCTCTCTCTCTCTCTGTCTCTCTGTGTCTCTCTGTCTCTCTGTGTCTCTCTGTCTCTCTGTCTCTCTCTCTGTCTCTCTCTGTCTCTCTCTGTCTCTCTCTCTGTCTCTCTCTCTCTCTCTCTGTCTCTCTCTCTCTCTCTCTCTGTCTCTCTCTCTCTCTCTCTCCAACAATCTTATGGTTCCTAGTAGAACAAATCTAATTCCTCTTTCATGTTACAGCCTTTCAAATATTTGAAAACATCAATTATCTCCCCTCCTCCTACCTCACAAGTCCTCTCCAGGATAAATAGTGTAAAATGTGTTGTACAACCTCCTCATAGAATTCATTATTCACATTAATCAGGAATCAGTACAGTCACTTGAGGAAATATATTCATTCAGTAACTGATGAAAAATTTTAAGAGCAATATATAAATGGCAAGTGTAGAGGAGCTAATATATAGAGCAGATTAAGTTATAAAGAGATATTTTAGAGTTAGTCTCAGAAAGCTTCTTAAAGGTGATCAATTTAAATAATTAAATGAGTCCCACCATACCAGTTTTATATTTGATGTATGTTTTTAAAATGTAACATTAAAGTTTACAGGGACTAAAAAAATCTCCTAATATTTGAAAACTTTAAATAAAATGGAACTTCTTTTTTGTTTTGCCCATGGAGTGTAGGCCCCTTGAGGGCAAGGAGTTCCTTTTTGCTAACAGCTAAAATTATGCCTAGTACCTTCTGAATGTTTAATAATTGCTTATTGAATGACTCAATATGAACATCTAAAGTTGTTTAATTTATTTTAAAATATTTATTCAATAAGAATCCCATATATTGTGCCTAAATTAATACAGATTCTAAATTGAGTCAAAATTAAGAAAGTTATTTTTATAGTACACTATTATGCAATTATTGCAAACTGCTCCCTCTTTTTTTGCCACTACATTATGGCAAATCCATGAATATTTTCTGAGCAAATGAAATGCTTTCTACATGTAATATTTTTAAATGAATTTATTGCTATCTTTTGTTTATATTTAAATTACATTTACTATTTTTAAAATTTGGGGGGGTTTAATTTGCTTATTTTTCATTTTCAACATTCATTTCCACAAGACTTTGAGTTACAAATTTTCTCCCCATCTTTCCCCTACCCCTCACCCCCAAATAGCTATCCTACTAAATATCCCTTCCCCCAATCTGCTCTCTCTTATATCCTACCCCATTACCCCTCTGACTTTCTAGTACGAAAATATGGATTTCTATACCCCAGTGCCTGTATCTTATTTCCCAGTGGCATATAAAAAATAATTATACACACACACACACACACACACACACACACACACATATATATATATATATATATATATACATATATATATATATATTAACATTTGATTTTAAAACTTTGATTTCCAGATTCTTTCCCTTCTTCCCTTGCCACCCACCCCTACTGGGAAGATAAGTGATTCAATATAGATTGTACATGTGAGGTTACGCAAAATATTTCCACAGTAGATATATTGTGAAAGAATGACTATATTTCCCCCCATCCTATCCCACCCCCCCACTTGTTCTATTTTCTACATTGACCCTGTCCCTTTTCAGAAGTGTGTGCTTCTAACTACCTTCCCCCTCAATCTGCCCTCCCTTCTATCATCCCCCCTTTTATCTCCTTCCCCCCTACTTTCCTGTAGGGTAAGATAACCAATTTAGCATGGGTTATTCCCTCCTTAAGCCATATTCAATGAGAGTAAGGTTGACCCATTCCTTTTTGCCTTCCTATTCTTCCCCTCCATTGTAAGTTTTCTCTTGCCTCTTTTATATGAGGTAATTTACCCTATTCTATCTCTCCCTATCTCCTCTCATTATATTCCTCTCTCACCTCTTAATTTTATTTTTTAGATATCATCCCTTCCTATTCAACTGATCCTGTGCCCTCTCTCTATGTATATCTGTACACATATATACACACACATATGTATGTATATGCACATATACTCTCCTATATAAACATATATGTGTATGTATACATATATATATACATATATTCCCTTCAACTATCCTCATACTGAGAAAAGTCTCATGAGTTACAATTATTGTTTTACCATATAGGAATGTAAATAGTTCAATTTTAATAAGTTCCTTATGATTTTCTTTTCCCCATTTACCTTGTCATGCTTCTCTTGCTTCTTGTATGTAAAAGTAAAATTTTTCTATTAAATTCTGTTTTTTTCATCAAGAATGCTTGAAAGTGGGCGGCCAGGTAGCACAGCGAGTAAGAGCACCAGCTCCAGTGTCAGGATGACCTGGAGATCAAATCCTGGGCTCAGACACTTAGCACCCACCCAGAAACACCTGGCCGTGTAACCTTGAGCAAGTTACTCAACCCCAATTGCTTAAAAATAAATAAATAAATAATTTTAAAAAAAGAATGCTTGAAAGTCCTCTATTTCATTGAATTACCACATTTTCCCCTGAAACATTATACTCAATTTTGCTGGGTAGGTGATTCTTGGTTTTAATCCTAGCTCCTTTGACCTCCAGAATATCTTATTCCAAGCCCTTCAATCCCTTACTGTAAAAGCTAATAGATCTTGTATTATCCTGATTGTGTTTCCACAATACTCAAATTGTTTCTTCCTGGCTGCTTGCAGTATTTTCTCCTTGACCTGGGAACTCTAGAATTTGGCTATAATATTCCTAGGAGTTTTCTTTTGGGGATATTTTTCAAGAGGTGATTGATGAATTCTTTCAATTTCTATTTTGCCATCTGTTTCTAAAATATCAGGCAATTTTCCTTGAGAATTTCTTGAAGGATGATTTCTAGGTTCTTTTTTTGATCATGGCTTTCAGGGAGTCCAATAATTTTTAAATTATTTCTCCTGGATCTATTTTTCAGGTTAGTGGTTTTTCCAATGAGATATTTCACATTGCCTTCTATTTTTTTTCATTTGTTTGGATCTATTTAATAGATCTTGATTTCTCATAAAGTCATTAGCTTCCATTTGCTCCAATCTAATTTTGAAGGAATTATTCTCTTCAGTGAGTTTTTGAAATACCTTTACCATCTGTCAAATTCAGCTTTTTAAGGCATTCTTCTCCTCATTGGCTTTTTGGGCCTCTTTTGCCATTTGAGTTAATATATTTTTAAGGTGTTATTTTCTTCAGTCAGGTTGTTGACTCTCTTTTCATGATTTTCTTGCATCATACCCATTTCTCTTCCCCGTTTTTCCTCTACTTCTCTTACTTGATTTTCAGAATCCTTCTTGAGCTTCTCCATGGCCTGTAACCAATTCATATTTTTCTTGGAAGCTTTTGATGCAATGAGTTCTGACTTTGTTGTCTTCCTCCTGTTCCATGCTTTGACCCTTTTTGTCCCCCAAAAAGGATTCTATGGTCTGTTTGTACTTCCTCTGCTTGCTCATGTTGCCACTCAATTGCTTAACTTTTGAGCTGTTTGCCACAGTAGAACTCCGCTTCCAGAGAGGAGAATTTTGTCCCAAATCACTGGGGTTTTCATAAATGTTGTCAGTGGTCTGAGGAGGGTACCCTCTCTATGCACACCACACTGGCAAACTGGAATCTCTCACCCCAGCACCATTGCCCAAGAAAGCGACCCAGATCCAAGCAGGTTAAAGCAAGAGCTATTACCCTTGAATGGTCACTTGGTCCCACTATCTGTAGGCCAGGAGCTCCTGAGGCAGCCACGCCCAGAAGCTGCAGCCACCATGCCTCTGGCACCTATCACCTTGGGGGCTCTTCCTTTCCAACAGAGTTCCAGACTGACCTTTTACTTTCTTCTTGGTGTTTATGGGTTGAAAATCTGGAAACCACCCCAGCTGCTGATGATTCACTCTCCTGATGTCTGCTCCAGCCACTGCTGCTTCCCTGGGGCCAAAACTGTGTGGCTTACGTGGGACTGTGCTTGGCTCCCAGCACGCTGCAATAGACCTTTCCTGCCAGCCTGCCAGGCTTCCTTCAGTGGGAGACTTGTTTCTCTCTGTCACTTTGTGGATTCCGTAGCTCTAAAGTTTGTTTAGAGTCATATTTTATAGGTATTTGAAGTGGTTGTGGGGAGAGGTCACAGAACTTCCTGCTTCTACTCTGCCATCTTGGCTCCACCCTTTCCTATATTTACTATTACATCTCTCACTGCAGACAGCCAACTCTTCCAACAAAGAATATTTTTTTTAAAAAGAGAAACAAAAGATTTAATAGAACTAATCGCTATAAAGAAAAAAACATGCCATTATTGGTAGTGCCCTACATCTTAAAAAAAAATACAGATGAAGCTGTCTTCTTGTATCTTTTCCTTGAGTTCATGTTTAGGTCATTATAATCACAAAGCATTCAGTTTCAATTACTGTGTTGTCATTCTTTCCATTGACATCTTTTAGTCACTGTGTATATTGTTTTCCCTGCTCTGCTTGTTTTACTTTGTACCAATTCATTCAAGTTTTCCCAGAATTTTTTTGTATGCCTTATATTGTTTCTAATAGCACAGTAACAGAACAATAACAGTAATAATAATAGCATGTATGTATGTCTAAATCTATGACTCTTTGATAACATGATTCTCTCTTTAGGATTTCCTCAAGTCTATTAATTCATACAAATTACTACTACAACACCTCATTTTATCTAATATGTTTATTTTAAATAACATTTAGCCTTCCATGACTATATTTCAGTCAAAACTCAGTCATATATTTGGGGCCAAATGTACCTCATTGCTTTGAGATCCCTCGTTCACTATGTTTATTATTCAGATCCTACAAATTGGCACATGAGTATTATTATTTCCCCTTTTCCTGGATAGTTTCCTATGCATTACAAGGTCTCCCTAATGTTATTATTCCTATTTTATGTCTTCTATTACATTTTCTTAGCAGATCTATGTGAATAATTTCCACATGCACCTCTACCCCTTATTTTTCAGTTTACAACTTTCTCGTCCAAATCCACAAATCTCTAGGCAAATTTATTCTCCCCTTGTCTTATTAGATATTTTGTGTTTCTGGAAGAGAGCCATCATTCCTTAATCCTAAATCATAATCCAGAATTCTAGTTCCTATTCTCTCATCAAAAAGGTTATCAGACCAAAAAATTATTTTATTAAGAGCAAGACTAAAACACTTGCTATATTCTAAACAAAATGAGAAGCAGGTATGATCTTTATCTATCTATCTATCTATCCACATATGTGTATGTGTATATGTACATATGTATGTGTGCATATGTATATGTGTGTACATGCACATGCACACACATACATACATAGGGATTCCAAAAAATTAAATGCCCCCAAATTAATCACTGAACAAACTTTTCTGGCTTGTAAATTTATGCTGCACTTTGGGTACCAGGTTGAATGGTTTAATATTTTCCTGGTGGGTTCATATATCTCTTATAAAGTGGTTTTGCAGGTGTTGTAGCATCCAGCAGGAATGGTGGTTACATTTATATAAATGAGAGTGAAATACATTCTAAGAGCATCTCTTTTGAGGTTCAATCTTTGTTTTTTAGTTTGTTTGTTTCTTCTTTTTCCCCCTATGCAGTATTTCTTTTGAAGTTCAGAGCCAAGGCAGAGAGTATGATTTTGGTGGGTGTAACTTTTGAATACATAAAACAGCAGCTTTAATCTCAGGTTATGATTGACACTGAACAAAAGTACAGAATATTTCTTTGTTCTCTGACGCACACAGGGATATGTATTTGTGCATATAGGAGTGTGCTATGTGTATGTTGTATTTTTGTTCATTGTGAAGCAAAAGATCTGGGAAGTCCAGGGGTAGACCTTTAATGAACCTGGCAGTCTTTGAGCTGTCTCTCCTAAAGAACAATTCTAATGACAGGCATGACACGTAATCTAAGAGAAGGTGACACCAAAGTCTCTGTTTGGGGAGGACTGCCAAGGGAGACTCGGTTACAGCTCTGCTGAGTGGTTCCCTTAAGGTGAGCTGGCTTTTGAGAGCTTGGGAAGAGTTAGAATATTTAGAGTCCTTGTCATAACCTTCAGGACAACACCCTGATTTTCAACAAAGAGGCAGCAGTGGGTTAAGAGTAAGATACCTTCCCTATATCACTTCAGGTTACTAAAGTAGACAGACTACTCAAAGGAAGCAAAGGAAATTGTACTCATAGACAATTTTCAGGTTTTTAACTTCTCAAAGATATAGGATGAATAGTCTAGGTTTTTATTGGGGTGGGGTGGGGTGGGGGTGAGGGAAGTTTCCCCTCTACAGCAAACACTATTACAGAAATGCATTAGCACTTTAAATGTCAGAGGCCCTGGAGACTCTAGAGGTGTTAAGCAGGAGAGGAAATGGCATTCAGAGATCTTCTGTGTTGTCAGGTGTCACCCAGAACTTCTGTCAGTCTTAAAAAATTCCCCATCATCCAAAAAATTTTAAAAGGACATGGGGGTGGGGGGAAGGTGTTGAAATAAGCAGCTTCTATGGTTCCTTCTTGCTTGAAATCTATGATCTTATGATAATTCCTTAGCCAAGAATTCCACACAGAGCATGCTATACTTACCAACTTGCCCCTAGCCCCTCTTTTGTTGCTCTGGGCCATCATGCGTGTCAAGGTCAGACTAATTTTGTGCACAGGTAGAAAAGCCCAAGATGGGATAAGTAGATACGCTGAGGCTCAGGTATGGAGTTCTGGATATTAGGTCTCTGATACTGTCTTTCACCTAATTTTTACATGGCTCTCAGTTAGTGTGGGTCAACTGGTGTTCATGTGTATATTTCACAATGGTAATTAGGGATTATCCAAGAAAAGAAAAAAAAAACAGATGTAGGAAGGTTGGTTGTTTGTTTGTTTTTTCCCCGTGATCCAGCATTTCCTTCCAGGAGCCTGTGAAGCCCTTTGGGGCTTATATCAGGCAAAACCCACAGTCACCTTCAACAGCTACTTTTGCTGTTGCTTTTATGAAATGTGAGCTATGACCAGCCTACTGAGGCAAGAAACAGTTTTGCACATGTGGGTTTGTGCTTTATCAGTACTTTTCTACTCGGAAAGTTCTGTCGATGGCTCCCCGAAGCCCGCTGCAGTTTAAGCCCATTTCTTCTTGTTCTGCCATTAGTGGAGATGGGGGACAGCTGGTCACCTATCTCTTGTAAAGGGGAGTGAATGGTGTAGTTATTCATGTAGCACCCAAATACTAGCATTTCTATAACTGCTTGACCATATTTTAATTTAATTCAACACACATTTATTAACTGCCTACTATGTGCAAGACACTGCTCTAACATCCAGTCAGAAAAATCAAGCATTGTTTTAAACTAGTGTTTGCTTGTTGATTGATTGAGTACCCTGTATGATAACACTGCAGTTTTGGTACTTTTCCAGAAATGTAAAAAATAGGACCAAGCTATCTCAGGAAACTCACATGGTGTGGGGGCCATTTGCAGTAGCTTCAGACCAAACACTTTCCTTTTCCCAATTTTCCATTTACTGTTTAAAACATCATCTTCCCAACCAAGAGGATTCACAACGTTCATGTCCTCTCTGACTCCTCATACTCACTAATCCCACATATCCAATCTGCTGTCAAATCTTGTCATTTTCACGTTCAGAGCATCTCTCTTCCTCTTCTATTCATTTCCTCTCCACTCATAGAGCCACCACTCTAATGCCCTAATCAGCTTTCATGTGGACTATTTCAATAGCCTTTTGTTTTATTTTAGTTTATTTAAGACTGATTCTCCTTATCTCACCCAGGCTGGAAGTATATCCAACCCTACTTTTGATCTTCATGGAAGCTTTGACGCACTCTGTTTCTGACCTGAACCAGTTCTCCTTTCCTTAGGAAGCCTGATGGCACCCTCCTCTAGTGGGCTAAACATATTTATCCCAGGCTTAATTCAGACAGTTCTGAATTCCCAGAATTCTGCAGTTCTGAACTCCCAAACACAAGTGATCTACCAACCTCAGCCTCCCTAGTAGCAAGTACTGCAGCCATGTAGCACCATAGTAGGCTACAACAGCCTTCTAATTGGTCTTCTCTGTCTTAGATCTCTCTCCACTCCAATCTGTCCCCCATTAAACTGCCAAAAGATTTTCCTAAAGTGCAGGTCTGACCATGTCATCACCACCTTCCACTCCCCAATCCTCACATGTTCTCAGTAAATCCCAGTGGCTTCCTATTAACCTCTAGGATCAAATATAAAATTCTCTGTTTGGAATTTAAAGCCCTTCCCCACCTAAACCCTCTGTATCTTTCTAATCTTTTTGTTCTTTACTCCCCTCTATGGCTGTATCCTATGATCCAGCCATAATGAGCTACTGGCTTTTCCTCAAGCACAATACTGATCTGTCCTGGTTACTTTTGCACTGTCTGTTCCCCATGACTGGAATGCTTTCCCTTCTCCCTTCCACATCTCTTTCGCTTCTTTTAAGACTCAATTCAAATTCACTCTTCTGTAAGAGGTCTTTCTTGGTTCTCCATCTACTGGCACCTTCCCATCTGAGATTACATTACATTTATTCTCTCTGTAATTTGTAGATACTGTATATCATGATTTTATTATTGTCTCCCAAATTAGAATATGAGCTCCTTGAGGGCAGGGATTTTGTATTATTCTTTCTTTTTATCTTCAATGCTTAGCACAATACCTGAAACATTATAAATGCTTAATCAATGCTCGATGACTGATTCATTTAGAGGAATACCTACAACTTTCTATAGCTCACCTAGGACTTTATTACATACTCTCCTCTATCCTGCTTCATTCTACTGGTCAAATTAGCCCTCAGCTGTATTAAGAAAAACTTTCTTGTTGAATAACCATTTATTTAGCAAATATTTACAAATATTTAGAATATTTACATTGCTACATGTAATGCACAATGTGCAAGACCCTGTATATGACCCAGAGAAGAGTGACTTGTGTCTATCCCCATGAAATTTATGGTCTACTAGGAAGGATGGAATTGTTGCTTTTCATATGTGTATGCCTTAGTAGAAGTTTCCTGTTGGCAAGGATAGTACTAAGCCTCATACTACTTTCAATCCCATGGTACCCTGCCCAGTGTGAAATATGTGGTAATACTAATCTTGTACTTAATGGTTAATTGATTTTATTTAAAGTCACACTAAACCAAAAAAGTATCCCACCAAGAGAGATCTTTCCTTCCTGTTCTCTACTTCCAGACTGAGGTCATCAGGTTTCAACTTTAGTTCCACAACTATTTTATAATAATCCTTTGCTTCCTTGGAGCATTACCTCTTTTCTTTAGATAAGGTGCAGCCTTCCACCAGTTGACATGCAAAAAACAAAGGGGGCGCTGGGGATTCTCAAGACAGCTTGTAGTCTAAGGCAAGTTACAGCCTGCCAGAGGCTAGACCTTCTCTACTTAATCTCTTGGGTGCCATTCTCTCTATTGGCCCTTAAAAAGAGAAAAGAGAAAATGTCTAAGTAGACTCTTCAATCTAGCCATGTTAGTAGACCCTTTGCTATTGTTCAGTTGTGTCCCCATGGACCTTTGTGATCCCATGGACCATATCATGTCAATACTATCCATAGAGTTTTCTTGGCAAAGATAACTACAATGGTTTACCATTTTCTTCTCTGGTGGATGAAGGCAAACAGAGTTTAAGTGACTTGCCATACAACTTGTAAGAGTCTGGGGTCACATTTGAACTCAGGTCTTCCTGACTTCAGGCCCAGTACTCTATTCACTAAACCACCTACTCGCCATACACAATAAAAAAGCAATCTGCATCAAAATAAGAATGGAAATGTTAAGAAAAAAAAGAATTTGTTGCTCAGTAAGTTTAATTGAAGATTCCTTTTCTGGTGCATCAAAATAAAAATCAATGTTAATTCACTTTTGAAAAATCCTGAGGATCCAACACATTAGGAACTGACTTTAAAGAACATATATGGAGGCAAATAGTGTTTTTGTTTGTGATAGCAGGCAGGGGGTGGGATTAATGGGCAGTGTCACTTTCAGTCAATAGCAGGCGATCTCGATCAGGGTGAAACCAAGCAATTAGTGCCTAAAAGTGCAGAGCAAGGGAAGCAGTGAATGGAAAGGAAGTGGAGGGACTGCCCTAAACAGGGGATTAGGCCTAATGAGCAGTAAAAATCTATGAGGCAAAAAAGGGCCTGTCCCCAAGAATGAATGAAGCAAAAGCATGTTCCTCTTCTAGACTCATGTCTGCCCTGAAACACAGGATGACACTTGGATACTCCCCAAGTTGTTCCTCAAGAGACAGATGGCCCAGTAACTCTGATCTTCCTGCCCGCCTGGCTCAGGTCATCACAACGGCTCCCACCCATCCTGTAGCCTACTTTCCTCAATCCCCACACCTAAGAATTCCTAGGAATAAGTAGGCAAGAAAATATCCAGGATGTTGTTATTGTTTGCATGTGTGTTGTCCTGAGTGAGAGAGTGAGGCCTTCAAAGATACAACAACCAAATTGTTGATGCTAATGATGGAAATGATTGGCTTTGCATGGTGCATTTAAAAACAGTGGTGTTTGCAGGAAAAAGGCTTCAGATCAGTCCTTCGTTTTTTGCTTTGTTGGTTTTCTTGACTTAAGAAAGTAATAAGGGGCGGCTAGGTAGTACAGTGAATAGAGCCCTGGAGTTAGGAGGACCTGAGTTCAAATTCGGCCTCAGACACTTAACACAAAAACTAGCTGTGTGACGTTGGGCAAGTCACTTAACCCCAAGTGCCCTCCAAAAAAAAGGAAAAAAAAAGAAAGTAATGGGGGAAAATGAAATAATACATATTAAATTTGAGTGTTTCTTACATATATGTGCCTATGTGTACAATGTGTCTATATACATGCATGTCTATGTATGTTTAGATAGACATGGAGAAAGATTAGGTAGATAGATAAATAGAAGAAAGATAGATGGCTAATAAACAGAAGATAAATGATTGAAAAAATAGGAGAGGGGGGGAGATCCCCTCCCTCCCCAAGTCTGATTGTAAAACATTCACCAGCATACCCCTACCTGGAAAGAACGTGTTCTGAGAGAAAAAGAGTATTTCATGTGCTTGATCCTCTAGAGATCTCTTTGCAGTGATTTTAGCACAAGCTTGTGCCCCCTAAACATCGATGGTGTCTGAGTCATATGAATCCTAGTTTAGTCAATTTAAGTCAAATCAACACGCACTTACTGAGTGTTTACTATAGGCAAGGCACTATGCTACCAGGCCTACTGATATTTAAAACAATAAGATCAGTCCCTCCCCTTGGGAATCTTACATTATTTGGGGAAGGGAGAGAGCAGAGATGCACAAGAATATGTCTACAGATAAATGTCTATAAATTAAATAAAATGTATTTGTGAGGGGCGAGGGGGAAAGCACAAACAATTATGGAGGATCAGGAAAAGCTGGTCACATGGGAGCTAGCATTTAAAGTGACCCTTTGAGGGACCTAGGGATTCTAAGCTGCGGTAGGAGGGAGAGCATCTCAGGCACAGAGGACAGCCTGTGCAAACACAGGGAAAAGGGAGATAGAATGTCATGTATGGAGAACAGCAAAGTAGGCCGGATTGCCCTGGAACACAGAACACATGAGAGTAAGGAATATGAAATCTGTCTGGAAGCTAAATGACAGATTGTGGGAAGACTTAAATAGGGAGAGGGAGAATGATGAGTCTGAGATTGCAAACCTAAGGGACTAGAAAGATGGGTGTTGTGAATAACTAAGGAAATTGGGATGAAGGGTCATTTTAGGGAGAAAGACAGTGAATTCTGGTTTGGGTATGCTGAGTTGGAGATGTCTATGGCATATCCAGTTGAGTGGGCAGTTGGTAATGTGAGACTGGAACTGAGAACAAAGAGGAGAGCTGGATAGGTAGGTCTGAGAGTCATTCTCAAAAAGATGATAATCGGACCCATAGGAGCTAATAAGGTTAGCAAGAAAAAATGCATAGAGAAAGAAAAGCCCAGCATGGAACTTTGGGAACATATGTACATATCTCATAAGAAGGTATAGAATGAACTTTTAATTAAAAAAAAAAAAAAGAAAAAATTTCCCCAAAATGGATATTCCCTCTCTGCTTGTTAAGTAGTGCAGTGGGTAGAGCACTGAACTGAGAAGAATTGAGGTCAAATCTGGTTTCAGACACTTAGTAGCAGTGAAACCTTGGGCAAGTCACTTAGCCTCTACCTGGGATCCCTCACCTGTAAAATGGGCATAATAAGGGGTCGGCTAGGTGGCACAGTGAATAGAGCACCAGCCCTGGAGTCAGGAGGACCTGAGTTCAAGTCTGGCCTCAGACACTTTAACACAAAAAAACTAGCCATGTGACCTTGGGCAAGTCACTTAACCCCAATTGCCCTCCAAAAGGCAAAAAAAAAAAAAATGGGCATAATAATAGCACCACCCTCCCTTGGTTTTTGCAAGGATCAAATGAGATAATAATGGTCTCATAAGTGATTAGCGCTCTGCCTGGCACACTGCAGGACTTAATAAATGCTGGTCCGTTTCTTGTCCCCTTGCACAAGGCCTCTGTGGAAAGGAGAGTGTGCTCAGACTTGAAGTACAATTCCACTGAGGTACAGATGTAATCAAAGAGTATCTTCTGACTCCTGGCCTTGGAAATCCTTTTCTTTTCCTTTTGTAGCATCCTCAGGAAGTTCATTGCAGGGTGTGGCAATGGGGATGGATGAGTCAGCCATATTCCAAAGGGAGCATCTCTGCTGGAGCTGTTGCTAGGCTGAGTTGCTTTTCTACAAATCTAGGACACTCTTCCATAGCTGTCAGTCCCACCCTTATGGTGGATTCTGGTACCAGCCCTAGCTTCCGGTAGTAGAACCTCTGCTGGGTCCTCTGGATCTCCCAAACTCACCAGGTCATCTGGTCACCATCTTGGAACTTTTGTTTTCCTAATACATATCAGGAAAGAATAAACACTTAGAAACTTCGGCCCCGTATGCTTATAGAAACATGTACCTTCTGGGTGAGAAAATGCAGTCTGCCACTCTACCTTACTCAGTTACTCAACTTACATCTACCTTTCTTGCAGCCAGGAAGGCAAGAGACTGAGGCAACCTTTGTATGCATACTCAGTACAACTTGCTAATCAGTTCTATTGTCCCCCCAGCCAATTTGAAGGTTTTATTACAGGCATGCACAACATGTGGCCCTGCTTGTAGCCTGCCAACAGATTTCCTGCAGCCCAAGAAAAATGCAGGGTTTCCACTGCATACTCTCCTGTTTGTCACATGACCCACAGCAACCAACCATCAACAGTCTGTCTCTAGTCTAACCTTTCTACTGCCCTAAGAAATTTAACTTATTTTAATTTTGTCTCCTACCTATTGCCAAGTCCTGACCCCTGAGTCACTTGTAGCTAGAAACTGGCCTCACAAAGTTTCTACACTGTTGGATTAGAAACATGGAAAGCAGGGGCAGCCAGGTGGCTCAGCGAGTAAGAGCACTGGCTCCAGTGTCGGGATGACCTGGATCAAATCCGGGCTCAGATACTCAGCACCACACCCAGAAATAACTGGCCATGTAACCTTGAGCAAGTTACTTAACCCCGATTGCTTTAAAAAAAAAAAAAAAACAGAAGCATGGAAAGAAAAACTATGGGTGCTTTAAAAACGCGCCCCCCAATGGCCAGATCCCCCCCCCCCATTACATACACTTGGCCCTCCCAAACCTCTTCATTTTCATCATTGTGGCTCTTGGCAACATTTTAGAACCAGATCAGCAATTTGGGGTAATTGAGATTTTGGTGTGGACAAACATAGTTTGTAAATTTTTAAGAACTCCCGAGCTAAAATTTGTTTCTTTTACCAACTAGCCACATGATACACATTTTGTACTGGAACTCTTTTCATTCTCTTAAGTTTTAACTGATCTTTCTCAACTCACATGGAAATAATAGTGAGATATTAACCCATCACTTTGGTGCCACAAACCTTTATTACTCTTACTCTTTTTAATAATGCCTCTCCATTTTATCCAGTGCCCATCTTCAACTCTTTTCAGAGAATTCCCAGTGCTTTGTGGCTTAATATTTATATCTATCTCAGTACTAATATAGAACTTGATCATTGTAGAGTGTCTCACAGTTATTCTCCTTAATTATTCATCTAAGGACACCCTACTTATCCTAGTCAGTGGTCCTATTTTGTAGGCAAGGAAGCTTGAGCATTGACAACTTATGTTGTTGAGATCAGTGATTTCCTTAGGGTAATTAATTCCCTTAGGAGGGAATTCCCTCTACCTGTCCCGATCAGCAACCATTGTACAGTTGAGTGACTGCATTTCCAGAGGTCACATACAAGCAGTATGTACTGGCCAGAGAACTGTTTAAACCTAGATTTTTAAATTCTGAGGCCATCTCTGTATCCACTTGACACCCTGCCTTTTTTACTCACTGAGCTCTTCAATGAGTTAAATTATCTTACCCCAGCTTTCAGGCAGCAATGAGTTTGTGCTCACTTACTAGGCTAGCTGCCCCCATGCTGCCTCCTGTTTCTTACCTGTGACTTGGAGGCGATTATTGACTATCCACATAAAAACAGCTTGTGTTACACAGCATCTCAGATTGCCATCAGGCCCATTCTTTACTATCACAGCTGAGTTTTTGCTTTTTTTAAAAACCAGCTGTAAGTTTTATGTTTCAGTTAGTGATTTGCAATAGCTCCAGCCTCCTCCCCTTCCCCACCCTCACCCCAAAGCATAAGGTAGCCTTTAAAAAGTACCAAAGAACATGATTTAATGGAACTCAGTTTAGTTTCCTACTACTGTTCCTGGTTTCCCTATGACACCAACCATCTTTCTAGACTTTTCTTGTTGAGATACAGTGATCTGACTGTGGATGAAGGTCTCATTTCTCAGGCAGACAATTTAGGGGGCAGGACAACTAATTGCCTCATATTAATATCAAATTCTAGAAGGAAATGTTTGTTTTGAACTTTGGGCATCAGCTAAATTCTTCTGTCAGGAATCCTCTGTGGGTTCATTCTCCTCTTTTTCAGTAATGTAGCAGTTTTTTTAGTTGTTTCTTAATTAAAGAGGGCAATGTTAGTTATCTGAAGTCTAGAGCTTAACAGGTTTCATGTTCACATTCCAAGATTGTCCTTTTAGGCTAGAAGGTCTATGCTGACTAAAGAGAAGTGTCTGAAGTCCCTCTCCTTCACCATGAAAGATATTTTATAGAATCACATTATACTTCCCAGAAGACTTGGTATTATTTTGTTGTATTGAGCTGTTGTGTTACACACCTTCATTTTGCAGTATAAACCTTAAAACATAAACACTTGAGCCACTGAATAAAGTCAGTGAGATTAATTTTTCATCCTGCATTTTAGGAACCTGTTACAGAACTCTGTTAAACTCTAAATACATATGAACCACAAAGAAAAAATGCAAATAGCAAATTAAATAGATAATAGATATTGGCATAATCACACATTCTCCCTATGGTTCATTTGGTATTGGTGTTTTATTTTCTTCAAAAGTCAGTCTACTTTCTTTAGTTTGATTTTAAGGACTTTCACTTAGAAGGAACGTTAACTGCCACTCCAGGCCTAAATGATTTATTTCTTTTTTAGTTACACTTAGGACAGTGATGGTACATAATGGGCTCTAATGAGTGTTTATTGAATTTCCTGTTGATTTTTTCTGAAAACTTATTTTTTAAAAATTATCAGGCATTTATTTTTTCCCTCCTTTCTACCTCCCTCCCACTGAGAAAATAAAAAAAAAACATAAAACCCTTTCAACAAATTAGCCAGCAAAGCAAAATAAATTCCCTCATAGGAAAGGTCTAAAAATGTATGTCAATCTACATATTATTCCAGTATTTCTCTGTCATGAGGTCAGAAGCATTTCTTTTTAAAAATCCTGAGTCCTGTAGAATCATGGCTAAGCATTATGTTGATCAGAGTTTTAAAGTCTCTGAGAATTGTGCTTTTTTAGAATGTTGATGTTATAGGATAAATTGCTCTTTATATTGTATCAGTTCACACAAGTCTTTTCAGATTTCTCTGAAACTGTCTCTTCATTTCTTTTAGAAAAAAATAGCATTCTATTATAGCTAGGTAGCTCAGTGATGGCATACAGTCAAGAAGACCTGAGTTCAAATCCAGCCTCAGATACTTGATGCCTGTGACCCTGGGCAAGTCACTTAACGTCTGTTTACCTTAATCCACTGGAAAAGAAAATGGCAAACCATTCCAGTATCTTTGCCAAGAAAACCCTCTGAACAGTATGTCCACAAGGTCACAGAGAATCACGACATGACTGAATGACTGAACAACAACAAAAGTATATTATAAAAAGGGCTCCCATAATAAGATGAGTGACCCAGTAGCAACCATTACAATGCTGATGGACTTAGAGAAAGCTAAGTGAAGTCATGAAGTGAATATTGCAAGACTTGGGAGTCAGGAAGACCCGAATTTAAATTCTTCCTTCAACACTAGTGTGTGACTCTGGGCAAGTCACAGAACTTCTCTCTTTTTCTCTGAACCCCCTTCTTACTCTAAATCTATAACTATGATGTGATCTTGATTCATACTTGTGAATCACACCACCATCTTCAAATATTAAATGCCTAAAATACATACCCTATTTCGATCATCTCTCTATGTAGATATAGCATTTCCATACATCATCACTTAATCTATAATTTAGTTTCTACTACTGTTACAAGGTAACATAAGAATATAATATCATACAAGAAATTTCACTGCCTATTTTATACAGAATAGCTTGTTAAGGGCTGGAAGAGAATCAAAGTTTACATACAATGTGATCTCTGCCTTCAAGAGGTTTACAATTAAATAATTATGATAACTGTCACTTATTTTATTTTCCCATGTGCCAGGCACTGTGTTAAGTTCTTTACAATTATTATCTCATTTGATCCTCACAATAACCTGCTAGGTAGGTGCTGTTATTATCCTTGTTTTACAAATGAGGAAACTGAGGCCAAGGTGAAGTGACTTGGCCAGGATCACCATGCTAAGTGTCTGAGGCTGGATTTGAACTTGGATCTTTCTGACTCCGGGCCTGGTGCTCTATCTACCATACCACCTAGCTTTCCAAATTAGGACATAGTTCACCAATGCAACATTATGTGACAAGTGCTTTTTGTTCCCCCTTTTTGGTCCAAACCAGTGATTTTAGTGGTATAGAGAAATATGTGCATTATACATAGTGTATGTGTGCATGAGTGTGCATGTGCATGTGTGTACACACATGTGTGCGTGTGTCCGCAAACATCTTCATTTTGAACTCCTGAGATATTAAAACACAGGTGGCATTACTGGCCCCATTTAACTACTGGGGAAAACAGGCACCAAGTGAATGAGTGATTTCTGCTTAGGTGTTCACTACCAGTCATTAATGGAATAAAGATAAGACCTCTTGTCTCCCTAAGGTTCCTCTGTTTCAGCTGCTCATTTATACAGTGTTTTATAGTTAGAAACCCGCATCTTATATTTTTACACAATCCCTTTACTTTGAAAAGATAAACCACTTTTGTCCGTTCTCTAAAATATCTTTCAGATCCCAGAAAATGAAAAATAATTGTCTTAGGGGCAAGGAACCCAGTCTTTATTGTTTGACCTTGGCTAATATAGTTACAGTTTCTACAGCATATAAATTGAAATCTCCATCTTCAAAAAAGAGAAAATAGAAATTACTCTTTGCATATTCAACTGGCCATTTTGGTGTGTTGAGACTGTCATGAACTTTGAGATCTAGAAGGCTCACAGAGATTGTGGAATCCATTACCCTCATTTCATAAATGTGGAAATTTAGGCCCAGTGCAATGAAGCAACTTACTCAAAGTCACATAGTAAGTTGTCGGCAGAGCATAACAAGGGTCTCTTGTTTCCTTTTCAGTCTTAGCAAAGTAACTAATTCCATTTGTAGTGATACTCATGTGATAACCCCATACAGGAGTTAGAAGTACCTACATCCTCTAGAAGCTCCATTTTTGCCTCCTTTGTCAGGTTGCCTTGAACTTGACTCACATTTAGAGGATTTGGGGAGTTTGTGGTATTAAAGAACTTCGAAAGTTCCAAAGTTTTTCTCCTCTGGTTCCTTTCCTGAGATGAGTGATGGACCCTGACCTTGTCACCTTCCCTGCTATGACAAGACCACAAGAAAAGATGACTCCAACTGTGTATTCATTGTAACTGAAAGGGAATGAGGCAAAAATCTTTCTAAGTGGGCAAATCAGGTCTTGCATCAATAACCTGTTACGTTTGCTATTGAATTATAGAATAAATAAAATGTAACCCATGCTAATCTCATCAGATGGGATAGAAAAGAGATAATTGATTTTTTTTAAACTTTTTTTGGTTTCTTATCTCCCTCTCACTCCCCCATTTTTAGGTGGTAATTAGAAATACTAATGCCAACCAGGCAAGAGTGAATGCAAACAAGACCCCTATAGGCAGTACAGTGCATTAATGTAAAAATATGCCCAGACAACATAACTTGTCAGAGAGGATTATTTCTACTTAGTGAATCTGCAGGGGCCCCTTTGCTCCACCATTCAGCATTTGACTAAGATTGGGGGTGGGAAAAAGAGAAGTGGGGGAGGGAAGGAGGGAGCGAGGGGAGAGAGAGAGAGAGAGAGACAGAGAGAGAGAGAGAGACAGAGAGAGAGAGAGAGAGAGAGAGAGAGAGAGAGAGAGAGAGAGAGAGAGAGAGAGAGAGAGAGAGAGAGAGAGAGAGAGAGAGAGAGCGAGCGCATTAGTGAACAGCTACTGTGGCATTGATGTTTGAGCGCACTTCTGAACTGGCTTTTGTTGAGAGTATCGGTGTAGAAAGCATGCGCTGTCCCAAATCCGCTGTTACTATGAGAAATGAGGATCTGCTTTTAAGGTATGTTGTCATCTCCTTTGTTTTTAATGTATGCTTTTCAGTTGCCAGGGCTGACTGTGACAATAACTATACTCTGAATCAAATTGCTTCTCTGCTGAGAGAGAGAGAGAGAGAGAGAGAGACAGAGAGAGAGAGAGAGAGAGAGAGAGAGAGAGAGAGATTGAAAGAGAGGGAGAAAAGGGATTGCATATTTGTACTAGTTACCTTTTGAAAGCTTACCATGTATTGACTCACTGCTATATGTGAAGGCTAGGCAACTAATTTAAAGAGCAGAATTGGGCTCTTCATTTGTCTTTCATTTTGTAGTATTTCTTTTTCATTATTATGCACTGTGCTGGGAATAATCATGGTAAAAAGGAACTAAGATGACTCCATATTAGACTTGTGCTCTAAATATCACTAATTAGAATTTAACCGACTTAAGGTAGTCCTTTGTGCTACCAGTTGAGTGCTTTTCTTCTGTTTGCCAAAATATGTACCTGTGTTTGAGGACCAGTGTACATGCATGATGCCCTGAGTCCCCAGATATTGAAAGCAAATATACATCCTTGCATGTCACTATGGTTCCATCATATACTACGAATGAGTTACCACTAACCTTTTTTGGGGGGTAGAGGGAATTATGTGAAAATTGGCATCCTGCTTTGAAAAATGTAGTCTTTTCTTTATTTGCTAGCAGACATTGTAGCACTGAATACATCTTTGGGTCTGACAATGGGACGGGCTGAACAATGGAGCTGTCAAACTAGCTTAATGCATGTCTGGAGCTGTTGTGTTTTTTTTTTCTCAACACTCTTTTTATCTTCTATAATCTTGTTTGTATAGACTATGCAGAATGAAGAGCTTTTAGTATTTCTTGTTTATGGTTGTGGGTTTAAAAAATTTAATAACCACTGTTCATAGAGCTTTTTGCATTTTGTAGCTATGTCGGTTGGATTAAGTTAGAGATTTATTGCTATCCTCTCTGTTAACTAGAGAAAGAAAACTTATTGATTGAGAAGCTTGTAATACCATTATCAATCTGGCAAATACCTTGTTGTCAGGCATGTCTTTACAATATTTAATGCCTGGTAATTTCGAGTTTTCCTGTTTTGTAGACTAAAGGCACTTACAATGTAGACAAAGTTAAGAGATTGTTTTTTTTTAATTAAATGAATTATTATTTCTAATCCTTGATTCATTTTTTTTGTAATCCAGGAAGGAGTATGGTTAGAAATCCAAGGACAAATAGTAGAACTTTTGTCCACATAATTTTGATCATAAATTATAAAATAACTATGATAATAATTATTGAGTTATAGGTCTCTCTGGGGAAATACTGACGCTTTTGTTTCTGATTCTTAATTTATTCTTATGCCTTCATTAAGTGTAGCATTATGGAAGGAAAACTGTTTTTTTTTTCAAGCTTTCCAAAATAGTATTTTGAAAGACAAGTGCTTGTCTCTAATGTGGGGATAGTGAGATTTCAGGAAGAGAAAATTAAAAAATCTGTTTCTAACTTTTAAAATAAAAAAAAAAACTTTGTTTCTTTCCTGAGCATATCATTGATGGTATTAAGGTATTAAATAACAATGAATTTGCTTAATAATGGACATAATCATCCCAGAGAGTTATTTTCTCTAGCATGTATGTTGTTATGAAATATATGCACAAAAAGCAACAAAAAGGTCAATGGATTTTAGAGTTGTTTTCCACCAGATTTTTTTTAAACAAGAGAGATATCAATAAACAAAATCAAAATCTTTTAGTTGGAAGTAATGTTTCCTGGTTATATACCTTGTTAGTTTATTTTATCAGTAGTCAAGATGGAATTAGGGACAGAATTCAATGTGTATGAAAATATGTGTATTTGTGAAACAATAGATATCTTTCAAGAGTTTGGATATAAATTGTTATAGTTTAGATTTTGGAGGATATGAAATATGTTTTAATGGTATTATAAAACCATTAGTGCAAATGTGACTGGTTTTTAGCATGAGCAATTCAGATCTAGAGTGCTTTTCTTAAAACAAGAAGCTTCTGACGATATTTTTGGAAGCATTTACTGGCCCTCAGAGAACAGATAAGATGGTATCTCTTTCTCTAAAGCCGAGATGTGATACATTTTTGAAGTTACTCATCTTGTACAGAGTGGATTCTAGAATTTGCAATTATCTTGGTCTTTTACTTCCAATCTAACGTGAACTGTTCGCTCCACTGGGTGCACTAGCAATTGCTTTCAGGATGAGCTCAAAACAGGAAACTGGTGAAACCTTTCTCAGTGCCTCCAACTCACCCAGCTTATAATTTGGGAGAATCCAGATCCAGAAACCAAGCTGAAAGTAATGAATTCATGATATCTCTGTGACTTGAGGGGATGTTAAACAGTATTTTGAGAAAGCAGTCTTAACCACAATAGTTTCCTCCATTCCCCAGGTGCTCGTTAATATTGTATTTGTGTTAAGAAATAACTTTGAAACACACATGCTAGTTTCTTAGTCATGTTAAATTGCAGCTGTTTCCCTTATAACCAGTTTTATTTCTTCAAGTCTTGGGTGACTTTTGTTAGGTCAAAGTCTCTTCTGCTGTTTTTACATGTAGAAATTGAAATCCACCTTCCTAGATTCAGGAAGTTATCCTTTGCTTTAATTGAAAGAGCAGCTTACTTCTAGGAATTTGGTGAACTTTTCTATATCCATTTCCCTAAGTGTACCAAGATAGCTAGTCTGTTTCCTGCAATAATTCTCAATCATGTAATTCGCCCCTCCCCAACCTTGCCAAGTGACCAGAAGATGCCAAAATAAAGCATAGTTTCAAATACAAAACTATGCAAAGTTCAGATTTGCAGAGGAGGAACCATTGAAAATTCAAATGGGTAAACTGTCATTTTGAAACACTGCAGAGATCATACACAGAATATCCTCCCAAACAAGCTTTGAACCACGTCCCCATGTTTTTAATTGACTACGAAGTACAATCTCTAACCCCAAGGTATTAATATTCTCTAAAGTAGAATAAGAACTGAAGGGTTCCCATTACCTAGTTTAAGTATATAAGATTGCAAACTATACCTTTGGGGATGAAAAAACAAAAGAGAGCATTCAATTAATATTCATATCTAGAACTTTTATAGCAAGTGCAGATTGTGCTTGAATACTTAGGAAGTCATTCAAGGAGTGAATCAATACTAATTATTGTAATCAGTAGGGTTAATTAGCAGAAGATGTGGCTGATGGAAAGTTCATTGCTTACAGCCCTGGAAACACCTATGTTGATGAAATCTAAAGGGAAGATGCCAAGGAGAGAGCTTTGTATGAAAAGAAACGGCTTTCATTTGGCATTAAAGGGGCCATACTTCCTAGAAGAGAAACATGCCTTGATTTTCGCATGGGATGGATGTCGAGGAAATGAGAAATAGCCAACTGAGTTGCTTGTAAAGCGATTTCTGTGGAAGTCATTAATGAAGTTCAGGGGCCTTCTTTGCCTACTCTGCCGCTCTGCAGCATCTATCCTCCCTCTCTTTCTCTCATATGTTAATCTGTGCAAATCTTTTCAGTTTCAGTCTTATTTATGAATCATCCTTATTAGCCTCCATTCACTTTTATAATCCGGGTACTTTCTGAGGGTTGAAGGGATTTTTTTTGGGGGGGGGGGTTTTTCCCCTCTCTCTCTCTCTCTCTCTAGTCTCTGTGAGCTTCCTCCTCCTTCTCCTTCTCTCTTTCTCTCTCTCTCTCTCTCTCTCTCTCTCTCTCTCTCCCAAACTCCCTCCCTCTCTCTCCTTCTCTCCCTCTCTCCCTCTCTTTACCTCTATCTCCCTCCCTCTCCCTCTGCCTTTCTCCCCCTCTCCCCTTAATCCTTATGCTGCTGTATTTGAGAGCTTCTTTTAGCTAGTAGAGACTCTTATTTTTTAGGAGAGATGCAGCCATACTTCATTCAAAGGGCAGGGTTTGGAGAGGATTAACAATTTGTGGAATTTCAGTTAGCTGACATTGGGAAGAGGGTGTCTGGGGAAGGAAAACATTCGTGAGGTTCAAATGATGTGGTCAATTAAGAATTAAAATGAAGTGTTCTAGAGCTTAAACACCTCTACATTTTACATGGCAGCAATCTCGAGAGAGTAATCCCAGGAAAACTGTAAACCTAAATTTAACTGAAGGTCTGTGCATGTGCGTGTGTGTGTGTGTGTGTGTGTGTGTGTGTGATAGAGAGAGTGTTCCTCCTCCACCATTCGTGCCCATTTCCATTCTTCCGAACATTATCATTCAAATTATTCCCTAGATTATGATTCAGGTAGAGTGTCACAAATACTACTGGTTAAGTGTTGTTTTTAGATGAGGTAAATTCTGTTTCTAAACATATCATTCCCACTTCCTGTAATGTCATTAGGGATTATCAGGTACAGGTGTTATTTATCTTTGCCACAGCTTTCCCATGACTCTTTTAGTGCTTTCTCACATGGTTACTTGTGTGTCAGCCCTATCAGAGGTAACTGAAAATGTCAGCTATTGGGAAAGGATGACACCAAGCCCAGGATGACATAAGTTACTACAGCAGTATGAGCTTCAGCCACCATAGCCCATTCCAACTTGACCTGTTCTATGATTGGCTGCCTGAGAAAATGATGTATCACTGGAGTTTATGAAACAGGACTTGCCAGCATACCCACAGAGGAAATAAAAACTTGAATTTTCTTGTCATGGGAAGAAGGGCTTATTTAAAACAAAACAAAATATGATAGAACTTATAACTCTGCTACATTCACAAGTTTGTAAGAATCTTCTCTCTCTCTCTCTCTCTCTCTCTCTCTCTCTCTCTCTCTCTCTCTCCCTCCCTCCCTCCCTCCCTCCCATCCTCCCATCCTCTCTCCCTCCATTGTTGGTCTCTAGCTGTCCTCTGAACTGACTAGTTACAGTATACTTGAGCCTTTATATAGGAACTGATCAAATGTTTCCCTTCCCCATTGTAGACCTGTCTCAGGAATACCAGTATTAAAATGTTCTAGGATATAACTGTCTTTCCATTTGGCTCTTGGGTTTCTAGATCTTATTGTCTCTCTATTTACCAGTTTCTCTCCACAAACAAGATGGTTCAGAGACCATCAGTGGGTATGGTTACTCATCTTGCTGCTGGGCAGCATGTATTCATAAGGAGGTGTATTATTCTATTTTATTACAGTTCTGAAGTACTGTGATTCTCTTTTAGGTAGGAGAGGTGCCAATAATTAGGGTACTTTTATTTTTTTAACTATCAGGACAGGACCATCTTCCATGCCCCTCTTCTAAAACATTGCTAAAAAGAATATGTCCAGAAGATAATTGTCAGTTGTTCACCCCACCCTGAGATTCCTTGATGGCTATATAAGTGGAATTAGGGGGTGGTTAGAGGGGAAGAGGAAACCCTGGTGCCAGAAAAAAAAAAGCATCATTTTATTTCTTACTGTAACTTTTAGCTTTTAAAATAATGGGAGGGGTGGTAAGAAAAAATAGACAGATAAAAACTTTTGGGTTTTTTTTGTTTGTTTTGCTCATCATGAACCTTTGGCCCTTAAATATTTGACATATTGTTAAATTGTCTACATATTTCCTTGCCTGAGGTTCCTGTGTTATACATAATATATTGATAGCAGAAACAAAAAATGCTGGCCTTAGAATTTCTGAGTTTAAATCTTGCCTCTACCCTTGACAAGTGTCTTATCCTCCCTAAGTCTCAATTTCCTCATCTGTTGCAAAAAAAAAAAAAAAGGATAGTAGTGATCTCACAAGGATAGATCTCACAAGTGATTATCAAGTAAGATTATGTATATAAAGTGTTTTGCAAACCTAAAAGCTCTATTGAAATGTTATCTATTAATAATAGTATTGCTACTTGCCTGTATTTCCCAATCCATTATCATTTTACCCATCCACATGAGTCAGTAAAAGAACCATCCCTTTGTAAGGAATATTGTGGAGTTTGACCTATACTTGGTCCCTGGTTATTTTCTGTGGGTTTAACATACTTCCCCTCCTGAAGTAAATTCAGCTCCCCAAGGTGCAGCCCTCTGTTCATTCCAGCTCATCTCCTTGCCAAATTTGTGATCAGAGTAGAAGAATAAAAGATAAGAGAAAAAATGGAATATGAAAGGAGAAATAACAGCCCTTTCACTTTTAATAATTTCCCCTCTTTTCTCCATTTCAACTATTAAGGGTCCTAAGAACATAGAAGAGATGAATTTTAAGCATACCCTTAGGATTTTCTTTTCTTGAATTGTTTTTAACCTCTGGAATAGGGAGAAGAACTGGAAAAATAGTAAATGTAGATGAATCTGAAGCATTCTTTGAATATAAATACAGAATGGAGTTTTCTTCCGTAACTCTGTGCTTCATCTCTGTGGAGGAGAGCAGATAGACCACCAGTAGTTCATGCTGTGATGATCAGCCAAGCATATATGGAATATTATGTGCCCAGAATAAATACTGTAAGAGATACAAGAAAAATATCTGAGACGTAATTTCTTACCTTCATGGGGTTTATAGTCCTGTGGGAGAAAAGGGTCAGGGGTGTGGGGCAAACATGATTAATACACTTAAAACATAGAGAAAGCATGAGATGGGCTATAACGTGCTCAGTCATGTGGTATAGGCAATAAATGAATTGTAATTCAGACAAAATTAAGTTCTGTGGAGACCAAATTAGCATAGGGAAGGCTGCATGTAGGGAATGAGAACTGAGATAGGCCATGTTGGGTGATGTGGAAAAGAAGAGAGGAAGGCACGATGGTCATGTATGTAGCTAAATTAATAATATAGAAACAATAACTAGCATTTACATAGCTCTTTAAGGTGTGGAAAGCACTTCACAAATGCTATCTCACTGGATCCTCACAATAATAATCCTGTTGTTATTATTATCCTCACTTTAGAGATGAGGAAACTGAGTCACAGAGACATGAGCACAGAGAAAAATCTAGGTGGCACACTGGGTAAGAGTGCTGAACTTGGAGTCAGAAAGACGAATTCAAATCCTGGCACGTACATTTAATGACTGTGTGACCCTGTGCAAGTCTTAACCTCTCTCAGGCTTAGTTTCCTTAGCTGCAAAATTGGAATAAAAATAGGAAGTACCTCACAGGGTTGTTGTGATCAAATAAGATGTCATATTTTATATATATATATATATATATATATATACATATATATATACACATATATATACATATATATGTGTATGTATATATGGCACAAGTGCCATGTAAATTTCTTTATTATTGTATTTGCCCATGATCACACAGCTAGTAAATATCCCGAGGTAGGATTTGAACCCAGGTCTTCCTGATTCCAAGTCCTGTGCTCTAGCCACTGTGCTATCTAGCTCCCCCAAATAAAATAATACTGCCTTAGGTCTAAATCTAGGAGGCATATAGATGACATAGTGAATATAGCTCTGAGAGATATCCTGACACTGTATAACCTGAGCATCAGTTGGTTTTTCATTTGTAAAATGATGAGATAACCTACAAGTTCTCTTCTGTATTTAAATCTATGAGCTTACAATGTAATGCCTTTCTTTACACAAATCCAAAGCCAATTTACATTTATGACTCCTTCTAATAATAGCACTTTCATATAATGTAAGGAGGGGAAAATATTGCTTTATATGTAGAAGAACTGAGGCACATAATGGTTCAGTTTGCCAAGATCACGTCCTTTGTATCGGAGGTTACCCGGGAACCCAAATCCTTAGGTATTTTACCAGGAAAACATGATTCAGTTATCTACACTAGAATTTTCGTGTGGACATCCAACCTTCTGATAGATAATTTCCTATAGCCTCCATTGGAACATTTGAGAGAAAGAGGAACAGGAAAACCAATTGTTCTTTCTTATGGACTCTGGAGATTTATAATCAAAAATAAGAAACCAAGTGAAATTTTCAAATATCATTAAGTAATCTTAAAAATAATTTTTGAAAAAAATCTTATAAAAATCTCAAGTGGGTCATATTTGAACCATGATCATGGGGAGGAAATAGATATCTCATGCTCCAAAACTTAAGTCACTTTCAAACCATATTGCCATTTTAATGGATGAGTTATAGAACTGGTAGAGTAATAAGGTTAAAACATAGTAGTTATTATCTAAAGATAATGCTAGCCATTCATTCATTCATTTAGATTTCTCTGCTCAGAAGTGATAGTCACCCATTTAGTAAAGGGACTGGCTGATTCATCAGAAAGTTAAATCATTAACTTCTAGTGCCATCCAGCATAATCTCTGACAGAATGAAATGGAGAACCCAACAGGCTTGCTTCTCAGGTGTCATGATGTTTTCATTCTATTTTAAAGTAACAGTCTTATCCAACTCCTGTCTCCAGCCTCCATATTAGGTGTACTCTCCACATAATGGACAAAAGCTCTTCTATGGAGATTAGTTATCGTTGTGGGTAAAGTAGATTCATGTGTTTTAATTTACTGAAACCCAAAGCTTGTGCTGTGGCTAATCCTCACTCGTCATCAAGATACATTTGTTTGAAAAGGAGAGAGCCAGACAAATGGAGCTGAAGTACCTTCTGAGACGGGCTCATAAGATGGGATAGTGATTCATGCCAAGACCACAGTCACAGACACCCCACCAGAAGGCTCAGAACGCTTTCATTTCTTTCTCTTTCACCCCCCACCTGTTGCTGCTTTCATTGAGACCCAGAGTAATGCCTATTGCTATCTCCCTTCCAGTTGCAGCTGTTGAGCTAGCTGTTGGTTCTATTTCTTAAGGCAGTAATTCATTCTCTTCTTTTATCACATGTTCCAGTAACTTAAATGTAAAACTAGGAAGAAAACTTTTCTTTGAGACAGGAGAAGGGGGAGGGAGATTGCACAGAAGCAGAGGTTGGGATAGGAACTGGGAAAAACTGCAAACCTTTCTCTGATGAGGATAGAGTAAGGCAGAGTTCTATTTTCTCAATTACAAGTCTGTATAAACCAGTGGAGTTTATATTCCTGTCGACAAGGCTAGCACCAGAGTATGTAATCTGGGAGAATTTTTCAAATGCAGGCATCTTCAAGGGTGTCATCAAAGACATTCTTTCATCATTCTGCAAATATTTATTGATGCCTCCAATCTACCATCAAATCACTGTTTTGTCTGCCTACTTTTCCTACTCTTTCCCTTCCTAATTTTCACATGCTATTACTCACTTTCATTTCACACAGTACTTGATCCTGCTTCCCTTAGCATATCCCCTGGCAGTGTCTGAAAAGGGACTGCAGTGCCCAGTGAATAGAGCAGCTGTTCTTGGTTCAGAAATCAGTCTCAGCCAAAGCAAAGCCGAACTTGATTTCTCTTCCAGATAAGCAATGACTACTCCATTCACTCTGCCCTTACTTACCTCTTTATCACACACACACATACACACACACATACACACACACCCTTTTGGCATTGTTTAATACTTGGAGCTCCCTGTTGAGAAACAAAGAAGAGAAAAGGGGGGATGGGAAAGGAAAAAGGAAGGCAGAGAAGAAATATGTAAAGAAAAGAATGGACAAAGGCAAAGGGAGAAAAAAAGAAAGTAAAGAGAAGATGAGTGCTCGTTGGATAGGGAAGGTTTTTCAATGTTCCCATTTTCTCTGTTGGGAGAAATCATTATGAAAATCTCAGTTACATCTGAATTTCAGAGTGCAAAAGTGTGTGGATACTTTGTATATGTTAGTGGATGTTCTTTGTATATGCGTATGTATCTGTATATATGTGCATGTTATTTATGTATGTGAGTATTTGAATATGTGTACAAACAAAGCAACACCTTCAGTTTGAGAGTCTTCTAAATGTAGATAATTTCACAGCTGGATATCTGCTGTGAAGAAAAAATGATTCAGGATAACTTTATAAATAAGCAAAGTCTGCAGTAGTTGTTTTAAGGAAGATATACCTATTTTAAATGTACTTTAAAATGCAAAGTGAGAATTTAATAGCGTGTTCATGTTCCCACAAAATCTTAATTTTAAGACTGATTTTCTTTTTATGAAACAGGTGGTATAACCTGAATAGAACTTAATAAGGACAGCATTTCATGAGTTTTCAAAATAAGAAAAGAATGCATGGAAAGTTTTCTCTTACTGCTGTCAATTAAAAAAAAAAGTCAGCCTATACCTTTATAAAACCAAGAAAAGATACATTCACACTGTATCACTTATGGATCTGTTTTATTTTTTTAAAGCACATGAAAAACACCACAGTTTATTTTTGCAAGTCGCTAATGAAGCTGGAATGGGCTAAGAACAAACACATGGCCACAAAGTCAGATAGTCTCCCAGGTACTTAAAATTCATGTGGATTTCAAATTTATTGGCTGGAAATGATAGGAAATTCCCATTTAGGTCCCATTTTTCTGGCTCCAAATTGCTCTAAGCACATTGGTGGGTTGTTGTTGTTTTTAACCACAACAGTTATGTTAATAAAATTTGAGTCTGAAAATGTGATAGGGGAAAGCTGTTTTGGATTCTGGCTTGACATGAAGAGCCAGAAGTGCAGGTAAAACCTTTGAAAGAAGGATACAATCATTGTAGAGAATTCTCCATGACTTTATGTGGCTATGTTGCCAATCTGGTAATGCCTTTTAAAGAGTTTCTAATTAATGTTTCTAATTAATGTTTAGTAGTAACAGAATGAATATTTGTCACAGAACACACTGTGTTATTGGCAGGAGGAGGGAATCAGGTGCCCCATCACTTTCTTTACTGTTTCAAATCTTGTGTGTAAAAGACACATTAGACTCTAGTATAAAATAAAATAATGTACCTTCCTTTAATAGGATTGTTCCATTGGAATTCTGTGCCTGACTACTAACTCATTGATAAAGTGGGAGGGAGACCTTTAATAGAAACAGTACTTCATTTAACATACTATACAGAATTTCTTAAAAAAAAAAAAAAAGGTTTTGTTTTTTTTTAATTGCATGCCCTTGCTTTGAGGCCAGAGATAATCTGGGTCTCAGACCATGCTCATTGGCCTGAGTTCAGTATAGGATGGAGGATAGGGAAGGTGGGCAGTTAAAATGGATCACTGTGCATTTACTTGCCTGGGAAGGGTTGCTATGAAATGAGGTCATTCAGAAACTTCCCCCCTTGAAGTGCTTCCAATTCTTACATAGCCTTTTGTTTGGGAAATGAATAGCAAGTTGATTAAAAAAGGGGGGTGGGGGAGTGTGAAACAATTAAGGAAGGTAGGGGGATGGGATGAGAGAAGAGCTTCAGGGTTTTAGCTCCTCGGACTAAAACTGAAAGGTCCCAGGAAAAAAAAAAAAAAGTGAAAGCTCTTTCTGGACTCTGGGCCATCCAATTCCACACAGTTATATCTGCCATGATGTCAGCATGTAGGTCGTGCAGATGGGAGAGGCCGGTTGAGAGGCTCACTCCTGTGGGTGCTGTTTTAACTTCACCAGAATGCTAAATAGCTCCATGGAATCTGAAAGCTTCGGCAGCAAGCCCAGTGGGGCTAACCATCACTAAACCCAACTACCAAAACATGATACTGGAAGACTCAGGCCAGCACGTCAAAGGAGTTACATTTCTTTGCACCTTCTGTCATTTTAAGCTTTCCTTGAGGAAGAGAGGGATATCTGGAGGGTGGTATTTTCTTTAAGCTTAAGATCTTTTAAAAGTTCAGTTTTTAAAACTGCTGCTGTGTATGGGCTAAGATCATGAAAATATAACAGATATTTAAAATAAAAACTTAGATCAGAAGACTGCTGTTAGCCCTAAAATGTGCTGCTTGTCTCCTCCCCCCCAACATACACACACACACACACACACACACACACACACATACCCCTACATGTAGATGCCTCTGTTCCATCATTTATGTATTTGTAAGCTTCACTATTCAAACTCTGCTGTGCCCCATAAGGTTCCCTTGGTTCATATCTCTGTATCCTTTATAGAGTGAGTTTTCTTTTGTATCTGACCCTGGTCCTTCTTCTAACTTTAAATGGGAAAAGCAAATGTGCTTTGAAAAGTATGTTACACTGTAGTTGTTAAATAAAGCAGTAACCTATGCACTCATAATGCTTTCTCTATGACCTACTTACATACAACTTCACCCTCCTTATAGTATGATTAAAAGCTGCTTTGAATCCACTATTCCCTCAAGGGATTTGAGGCTAGAATTTAACAAACTGCTGAGAAGGCTTAAGTCAGTAAGAGGGCTTCCCTACAGCTTCTCCCAGCTAATTCACATGCAATTAAAAGGAAAATAAATATTTCAAAAGACTGTACATGTTAATGAATAATGTTCCACCTTATAGAATGAGGGGCTTAACCATATACAGTATTGAGCTTTGTTTTAGAAGTAGATTTTTCTGCATGGTTTTAAAAAAGAGCTTTCCTTTGGGGGATATTTTGGAGGGTCAATTTTGTTTGGTCATATGGAGAGAGACTTACTATTTATGATATATATTATTCATTTATGCCTTATTTTAAGTCTCTTGCATTCCTAAATAATACATGCATAACTGAAGGTCAAGGATCCTCTCCATCAAACCAACTAACTTCTTCTGTAGAATTATTAAAAAAAAAAAACACCAAAAATGACAACAAAACCCTCATATGTTCCTGGGCAGCAGGAGTAAGTGGGTTTGTGGATAGTGTATAGCAACAGAGGGGAATATAGATATAAGATACAGATATAAGAATCAGTTTCATTCAGTGCTTTTCTCAATTCTCTATGAATTTAAAACTGATACCTCAGCAATGAAAAAATATTAAAACTAAGGTAAATCCAGTTCTTGCTAGGATTCACTATTGTGGAGACAGAAAGTCAAAAGTCATATATTAGTTCAGCTGAAGGAAATCAGGCCAGCTTCTTGAAAGGATGAACTGAACTAAATTTTCCAAGGCCCATTACCTTATAGTACTCAGGGTACCATATCTGGATAAAACTGATATGTAAATGTCTGCTTTGCCACTTAACTGGTGAAAATGGTAGGTACTCTTCTTGTAGGCTTGTGGAATCCAAATATGAATAAAAATGTTTTCTTCAGTAGCAGCCTGCTCTTAATATAGCATTAGAAAGGACTTTGGTAGAAAAGAATTATCTTTTCCCCCCACATTGTGACTTCTAATATCTTTACATGTTACTTAATTGGTTAACCCTCTAGTTCCTGTGACTATGCTTTCATTTATTTGACAGAATAAAATAGCCCATCTCATAGAGCCCAACATTGTGTGCAGGGTTTTGTTTGACACCTAGTAGCTCTGTGGCCACAAACAGGTGACTTAATTTCCTATAACCTCAGTTCCCTCGTCTGCAAGAGAAGGATCATAACAACCTATGGCTGTTGTAAAGAAAATGCTTTGTTAACCTGAAAGCACCATATAAGTGAGAGAAATTATTGTAATTATCACAATTATGTCAATTTAATATCTGGTTCTATGAAGAATAAGAAGATTGAAAGAAAATTGGATGAATTTGCAAATGCCATTCTGTATACTAACAGCAATGAAGTGAAAAAAAAGGTACCAGAACATGGGAAGTATGGGAACTGTAAACTTCTAGACTTCTTTGATGGTGCAGGTTTTAAAGTTTGAAATAGATCGAAGCAGAAAGCATATCATTTTGAGAAATGTTCAATTGTTTCAAGAATTCATTTGTTTGAATTAAACTATATTAGAAACCAACCTTAGCACAGCATAGTATACGCTACTTATTTTTCCAACACACCCTCAAACCACCTACTAAAGACTCTCTCACCTTCTTTTTTAATACTGTTGGAGATTTTTGCCACTTTCCCCATTTCCATTAAATGTAATCATTCCACATATTTAAATAGACATTTTAGCTGAAAAGCTGCTGCATTTGGGAACTTAGCATAAATCATCCTGTTGGATTGTTGTGTATCTAATACTAGGAATTTATAAATTAATTGTCACCCATACGAAAAGATAAAGTGTGTTATTTCTGTCACCTCCTACTTAAAACTACTTACTTTTTTCAGAATTTCAACATAATGCAAAAAGAATTTTCTGTACAAGATTAGATTTTTTTTTCTCCTTTCCCCTTTACATATTGAACCAAATTCCTACATGTAATCTTTGATTATTTAGGCAAAGTATAATTTACCAGATATATTTTCCTAATTAAATCACTAAGTCTAGGTAAGTTATTCCTAGAAAGGTCACTCGATAGCAATTCTGCCATACAAAGCAACCTACTTAAAGCTCTTCATCTTTCTTTTTATTGTTAAGGCTTGCCGGGTTGTTGTTGTTAACTTTGTAATGAAATGGGCCTTGGCAACATTGGTCACACCACTCCATTCTATCAGGTCTGGTTATAAAGCCTTTATTGTCGGTTGAATGGCAACTGGGAAGATTTTTTAGAGAACTCATTTGCATTTCGAGATATTGTTGGAACTGCAAAAGTATTTGTTGCAGTATTGCTTCTCCCCAGCAAGCCCTTTCTTGCCCTGCTCTTCTTCCTGGTAGGATCTTTGCTCCTTCGCCCCCCCCCCGCTTCTATTTTAGGGGGTCTTTGGGGGGACGGGGAGGGGGGCAGAGCACCACCTTAGGCGGAGTTGCAGGGGTTAAGCCGTAGCTGCAGTGGGAGCGTAGCCCCGCCCCTTCTTTCAGCACCTGGTGCTCTATAGACAGTTGCCTCAGCAGTAGATTTCAGAGGGGATTGGAGGAAAAACCAGAGAGGGGGAGAGAATGTGACAACTGCCGCTTTGGGTTGCTGCCTTGGGGGGTGGGGGGAGGCCTCCCGCACCTGTCCCTGCCTGTCTCTCAGCCAGCCCAGTCGCTGAATCAGACCCAGCCCGGAGCAGGCATCCCTCATCTGCCAGAGCCGGGAGCGAGCGGTTGCCCCGTAAAGAACATGACTTCTTCCTTCAAGCTGGATTTCCTCCCGGAGATGATGGTTGATAGCCGCTTGCTAGTTTCCGAGAGAATGTAAGTGGAGCCCTGGCCGCCCCTGCCCGATGCAGCAGCATCTTCGGAGCGAGCTCTGGTGCCCGTGAGGGGGCAGAGCGTGGGGGGCTGGAGGGAGGGCGGCGGCAATGGGGAGCGTTCCGAGGACACCTTGGGCCATTTAAACAAAGCTCGCTGCTGCTGCCTCCGCCGCCGCCGCCACCGCCGCTGCTGCTGCCGCCGCCGCCACCGCCGCCACCGCTGCTGCTGCTGCCTCTGCTGCTGCTGCTGCCTCTGCTGTTGCAAAGTCTCGTTTATCTGGAACCTCTCTGGAGGGGAGTGAGGAATTTGCAAGCGGTTGGCATTCTTCTCTGCCCAGAACCAAACGGTAGTTGGTTGGGGGGAGGGGGGAAAGGAGGGGGTCTCCTCCACCCCCAGTCCCCCCAAATATCCGTAGATTAGCTGCTTCTCTGTTTGGTTTTCTGGCAGGAGGCTGGCTCATTGAACGCGGTGAGGAGGCAGAATGCTTTTTCCTCCCCTGTTCTATCGCGGTGCCATGTGAAAATGCGGGCGAGCCCAGAGCAGATGAGCACACTTTCCCTCAGGTCCAGTGACATTCCAATGTAGATAGAGGCGCACGCGCGCCGGCGTGCATGCAGGCATGCATGCCTGCATGCGTGTGTATATGTGTGTGTGCGTGTGTGAGTAATAATTCGGTGTGGCTAGCTCCTTCCAAGAACATAATTAAAGATTCCGCAAATGACCCCCCCCCCCATCTGACTTGAAATTTGTAAAGGTTCCTTGCTTTCTAATGGGGGAAGGAGGTTGTGGAGATGGGGAGGGGGAAGGGGGAAGAGAAGTGGAAGAAGGGATAATTATAAAGTATTAAAATAGCCAGGTGTATTCCAGCGCGGAAATTAGAGGTAATTTTTTTTTTTTACGTAATCACGATGGTTTGCCTGATAATGCACTGTGTAATTTAATAATTAATGTGGTTCGGGTTGTCTTAAAATGTAGTCAAACCGAGGTAGATAACACTTATTGGAAGAGTGTTGGAATTTGTGAAGAAAGGGAAGCATGTCTAATTTTATAGCTGCCTTCATTGATCTGGATATGAAAGTTTCTGCATCAACTCAGGCACTCTTGGGTCAGGAGAATTTTACAAGTATTCCCAAGTATCTTGAAGGAAGGAAGGAGGGAGAAAAGGAAGGGAGGAAGGAAGCAAAGAAGGAAAGAAATGTTTGATTTCTGAAAGGAATGATATGGAAGGTGAGTGGAGTTTTTGGACAGAGAATATAGATTTCATCCAAGACCGGATAAGAAATTATGATTACTTATTTAAATTACTCCTTAGCAAGAGGTATGATAATGACTATAAATCATAATAATGACATTGGGGGGGAAGTACTATATGTTAAGAGTGCATATGTAAATAATATTATTCATGACCTACTTGCTGGAAGCTTTGTCATCCATAATTCTTTCTGAAGCTTTTCACATACTCTTGCATGTGTCGAGACCATGCAGGGCTTTATGATTCATTTCCCTGGCAACTAACTTTCCCCCAAGGTGCTAGATTCTTTTTCTAGTATGTTAAGTGTTATGAGTTGAGAGCTTTAGTGGTAGCCAATTGTTCCAGCAGCTGAGATTAAAAGGGGGGTTGGGGAGTAGAGGAGGAGAGAGATTGATAGTAGAAAAGTGAATGACCAAGCACAATTTCTATAATACTTGCCCTCCTCATTAAGAATGTCACACTGTTTGTAAACATGATCAGGTCCATTGTTTCAACTGAGATAATTAGATAAATTAAAATATTGAATTTCCTTTTGGTAGTTTTCTTTGAAAAATTAAGCTCGCTTAGTCCAAATCCCTAGGTTGCTTTCTTTTAAAGGTCTTTATCCAGTTTTATATGTGTGTGTATATGTATATGTATGTATGTATGTATGTATGTATACACAGATACATTCTCCCTTTTCATTCTCTTATCTACGTGTCTATAGATAGTTATAACCTCTATTAGTTGTTTGTGAAGTGCTATTATGGTTTCTCTTCAGGACTCCAGAGATTGAGCTCAATCAAATCGGTATCTTATCCACACCATCATGGTTTGATTATACTTGCTACCTAGGTGATCATAATATACCTAGTTAATGAAACCTCTCTCAACTTAAGCCAGGGAGCATTAATAGCATCTGAAAGATGTTCCCTTTTATGGGTCAGATTATGAAAATTCAACTTGTACTTTTTCTCTGGTACATGAATGGTAGTGTTGGTGCTCAAACTGTTCCCTCTGAATAGAGTCTTTGTATTCAAATTCTAGAACGATTCCCTTTCCACTGTACACCCAACTATTACTTATGTTCAGATGATCTCTTTTGGAACCAGGACCAAATTGTTTTCCCTGTCAGTGATCTAATATTGGGGGGGGGCGAGGGGGGGGAGAGAGAGAGAGAGAGAGAGAGAGAGAGAGAGAGAGAGAGAGAGAGAGAGAGAGAGAGAGAGAGAGAGAGAGA
>NW_027186523.1:13566448-13663490 GCF_028583685.1 Petaurus breviceps papuanus
AGAGAGAGAGAGAGAGAGAGAGAGAGAGAGAGAGAGAGAGAGAGAGAATGAATTGATGAATAAAAGAAAAAGAAAGTTATGTAAAGAATAGTTTGGACATTTGTTGTCAGAACAGTGGCTTCATTTTTTCCTGTTTCTGAAAATACTTATAATCTGCCTAACTAAAAATAATGGTAAATTATATAAATGCTCTATATGGTCCAGAGAAGTCATGTTTTCCAGTAGAGTTTGTAATATAGCTCATATTAGCTACCAAGTTGGGAGAAAAGGAGGGGTCAGAAGGGGGAAATGTTTGGAATCTGTCTATCAGTAAATTTTACTGCCATGTTCAACAATAGCTGGGAAGATTTATTATTTCAGAGAATGGTCTGTTTGTCATGTACAGTATATTGCCTTTCAGACTAAATTGCAGTCTGCTAGAAAGAGGCCTGTTCCTAAAAGCAACTTGAGGAGGCTTTTCTGGTGTTGAATTTCGAAAGTAGTAGAATGTATTTTCAATGGCATTTTCCCATAAAAATGTTATTAGATACTTTGCAGAATAAAATATGTTTGAATCCTCCAGGCAGATGAACAAATAGCTTTTAAGATGAATGATCACTCATGATGGCCCATTGACTGTCCAATGTTTAAAGGGTCCAGGTCATGTGAGACTCTGTAGTGGTAAAAAATTGCTGTTCCATAAGCTTAAATGTTTGAGTTACACACTCTCAATAGTAAAGCTTTAATATTTTTATACAATATTTCTGAAAATTGTAGGTTTGCCACAATACTTTTTTTGAAAATGAATAATATAGATACTGAATTTTATTTCATGTTAAATTTAAATTGATATTCCATTTTAAGTCCCTCGGTCCTGGAATTACTTTTGTTTCAGGGTGTTAAAGGTGTTTGGTAAGCTTTCTTTTGTGTTTTGTGTGCAGGGTTGTTTTGGGTTTTGCTTTGTTTTGTTTTTTGCTATGTGCACGTGTGTTAATGGATACAAATTAGCTTCACTTTCTTTGTGACTGCAATGTCTAGGTAATCAGGAGATTGTCTTAAATTGTAGAAGGTTTCAGGGGGAAACTGATCTCTTTAGAAGTATTGAAGACCTAAAATGACTAGTTGTTGAGATTTGGGATTACAAAATGCTAAAAGACCCAGATAAAGCTGCCAAATCAATTAAAACCAACATTTAATTTTCTACTTCTTATATAAGTAACAGCACTAAAATGTGAAACTTGTGATTATCATAAATATACTGACTAGCATTCCGTATTTTTTTTAAAAAGGAACTTTTTTCTTTGAATTTCCTTAGTGTAAATAAGAAAAAGTTTTATATTGGGGCACAATTAAATTAGTATATCCTGATGACATCTTTGTTTGCTCCTTTTCAGAATACTGTAGCACTAAGAGCTAGGCTTACTTTTGCTTTCATCTGCCCCCCACCAGCCAAGTCCATTAACAAAAGAAACAGAAATTGATTAAAAACAGTAAAAACCTGGGATTGGGGGGGGGGGGGTTCGTGCAGGTTGTTTTGGCACCAGAACCAAGGACTAAAGACATATTTTCCTGAAAATCAAACCACTGATTGTAGCCTGAATCCTTATCTCGATTAAGCTTTATTGGGACAGTAATGTAGGTTCTCTTAAATAGGATCAGTGAAATTAGTCATTTAGTTTTTGGCAGCCATAAACTTCAGGCAGCTTGATGTTTTTAGTGCCTGTGAATAAAGTTGTTATCTTCAAGCACAAGACACTGATGTTGTCAGAAAACTAAAATGTTACCTCATAAGAATGATTGGGTACTACAGAAAATCAGCATATATCATCCATACAAGATTGCAGTCCTTGAATTGTGCAGCTTTTATCTCTAGATTGAGTCAAATTCACATTTATGTTCCATATGCTAATTAACCAATGAGGAGATATTTTAGTTCAAGCCATATTTTGGTTTACAAGGCAACAGCAAGACTGAGTGTCATAAGTAATGGGCTCCATTATTCATGTGGCATTTAAAATATATTTGAAAAAATGTAATTGCAAATAATAAAATACAGAGAGTGATCAGTTTACAGGCTTGGTTTCTGATGAGCACTATGAAACAGAATTAGCATGAGATGACTCAAAAGTGGGGATTGTGCTTATCGTGAGAATATTTTTTTTATCTGTTGGGAGAATTAAAAAACACATTTTCAGGTGGGATTTCTTAGTTAACAGTGTATATCTCAGAATCAGCTGTTTTCTGAGACAAGAGCTTCATCCCATGGTGACATTTTGGAATACTAATGTTATCTTTGATCTGGTTAGTGGTATTATTTTAATTGTTAAATCTTCCTATTTAATTGTAGTTTGCTCGATTTGAGATTACTTGGACATCCGTTGATGAGATGCAGAGAGAGGGAGAAAAAGGAATCTTGAAAGACAAGATAAAAAGGAGAAAGGATCTTTAGATTTAAACCCAGTAATTAAGATTTCATGGTGCCATTGAGCATTCCCCCTCCCCTCCTCAAATGACTTTCCTGGCAGCCATGATAACAATATGTGTATGTATATTTGGCCTCTGATGAAAGATTTTGCAAAACCCCTTGCATTTTTAGATAAATCTTGAAACTTTGCATTTGCATTCACTCAGGGCTTTTCTTACAAACCACACACACTAACTTCTCATTTTAAAATATTGTATTCCATTATCCAGAATATTCTGATTCACTTTCAAGGTAATTAATTGTCCTTGTTGAAAAGTTCATTTAGGCTCAGGAGACTGAATTTCATAATGAATCTCTAAAGTTACATTAGAATACCCACATACAAACATGAGTCTTAAAGAATTATGTTAAAGCAGTTCTTCACTGAAAAATTTATACAGTGTAAGAAATACATTTCAACAGCAAGTGACCCCTAAGAAGCTAAACTAATAAGCAAAAGAGCTGCTGTTACTTATGCTGAAGCTCTGTACTCTTTAAATCCAATGAATAATTCTAAGTCTTTTCCTTCTTCGCAGGAAGGCTGCATTTTTATATTTCATTTGCAGGTCATGTTATCACAGAAAGGTATCACCCGATGTGATGTTCTGTTCTGTTTGCTTGATGATGCCATTGATAGGCATTGTGATCCTGCTAAGATTTCCCAATTCATTAACAGGCATAGGTCCTCATGTAGCAATTGAGTTTGCTTTCCCTCTCAAGGAGGTACTGGGGTGACAGGATGGAGCTTGCATCAGTGGTGTGTGCTACTTGTGTAGTAGTGCAGAAAATGTATTTTTATTTTCTGTTAAGAAAAGGCCCTTGCTAAAGCTAAGAGAAATAGAGCTGCAAGCTCCTGGACAAACCTGTGTGGGAAACAAAAACTAATTAGAGCAATAAATGTGATGCTCTCAGGTAACTGTGAAATAATTATTCCCCTTTAGCACCATCACTATTTAATTGTTCCATCCAATATTTCTATGCTCTGAATCCAAATGTGAAGGGATGGAACTTGTGGCTTCCCCACATAAATTTATTTTTCTTTCACTATTTGCTTCAGACTTTTTCTCTTAAAGGATTTTGTAAAGAAAGGAAAGACATTTCCTTCCATCTGTTTTTAAAAGCAAAATAAGTTAATTGTAGGAAGTGATTACTAAGAAGTGTTTCTGTAAAAGTGTTAATTCAGTTATGTGCTATAAACATCTTTTTATAAGCTCTTAAACATCTTTAAGATTTACACCCACCATTTTAAAAACAAGCCTTTCAAATTCAGAATCACATATTATATTGAGGCTAGTTGGTTCTACATGACAATCTTCACATGCACACAATGTGATGTTTAAAAAGCATATGATAATTAAAACACTGTTAATGAAAACGATCATATATATGTATGATCTTAAATAATCTATGAAGATACTTGTTTTCTTGTTAAATATTAATTTTTTAAAATGAATGCCTCAAAGATTCTTGCAAATCATATCAGATTGAGTGATTTAAAAAGATTTATATTGACAACAATTTAAAGGAAATTATATTTAAGCTATATTTTTATCAAGAACAGGTTTTAGTCATAATGGTATATGTCTATGTCAGAATGGTGTGGCCTTGTATCCTAGGTAGAAAGAAGAGAAACAGTGCAAGTGTGTGTGTGTGTGAGAGAGAGAGAACTATATATATATATACCTTTAAGAAGTGACAATCTGTAGGCTCTATCTTCCTCTTAATGGTACAGAAATAAGAATTACCCAGGTTGGTGGTCGATTTACAAATAGTTATTAACTACAGTGCTGCTTTTAAAATGGGAGATACTCTACAATGTTTGTATTTCATATCTGAGTAATCCAAGAAATCAAAGAGATTCATCTCTTTGATGAAACTCTCTAGTTGTGTATGTCATGAGTGTATACCTTGCTTAGAATAGCTACATTGCTTGACATTTTCAGTTCCTCTCATAGGCCTGAAGAGTTCCCAATCTCATAAATGATAGTGATAATAACACAACTGGACTAGAATTAATTTCAGTTCACTTATTAGATAAGACTGACATATTTAGTCAACTTAATTTTTTTGTGTGTTTCAAGAGTAACTAGTTATAGTTATACACATATATTCAATATACATTTATATATTATTATGCTTTTTCAAGAAAATCTCATATCCTTCAGGTTCTGTATAATGGCTTTACTGAGGGTTCTCAGGTTCTTTCCCATAAAATGTGTCATCATTTCTGCTGTTCCTTTTCTTATGGAACCTGGACCCTAATCTATATGGTGGATTAGCTCAGTTTTCGAATTCATATTAGAAATCACACAAAAATATTTGCACTATTTTTCCACTGCCTATGATTATTACTATTACTTAATAATTGTACCCACTTATCCCACAATATCCATATATTGGGGCATAAATACTTGATAAATAGATAACATGGCATCATTGTACTTTTGTACAGACAGACTTAGGGCAACAAAAACTAAAGAGTTATGTAATCTAAAAGACAAAACTTAATTTGAAAAACAAAAGTGAACCCTGCTATGGTCAAGTATGTCCATGAGGTCAAGGATATGTTTATATTGAGGACTTTTCATGAATTCTGATATTCCTTTAAACATTATTACCATTTGGTATCTGAGAAACAGCATTTTTACTTAGTCCAGACTTATGATTTCATTGGTATAAAGAACTTCCAATGAGGAAACTCTACCAATCAGTAAATATTTTGCAACTGATGAGAGTTGGGGGGGAGAGGGGACTAGGACATTGAGTGACTTGCTCAGAGTGACAAAGCCAGTATTTGTCACAAGTGCAGCTTAAACCCAGGTCTTCCTATCTACAAAGCTTTTTCTATCTACAATAACATGCTCTAGCATAGCTCAAAGAACACAGACCTTAAAGTTAGAAGACATAAGTGACGTGAGTTTGAGCCCTGACTCTGCCACTTAGGGTCACATTATCAGAGATCAAGGTTTAGAAGGGACCTCAGAGACCATCCAATCGAGAGGCATCAAACTCCAATAGAAATGGATCCCAATCCTTGTGTTGGGGCCACATATTTTTCCCAATTACATTTTAATCAAGGTAGCACTGCACTCAGAAATTTTCTAAACCTCAAGTTTGATTATTATTTAATAGAATATGTCTGTGGTTATAATGCTGGACTTCTGTGTCAGATTGGTGTGGCCTTGCATCCTATCTCCCACATTTTTACAGATGAAGAAACTGAGGCCCAAGAAGGGTTTGGTTTTTTTTTTGACTGGATCATATTCCACTGATAATGTGTTTAGTGGAATTTGAACCCAATTCCTCTGTCTCCTGAGCCAATATTCTTTCCACTTTTCCACACTGTGACCCCTAGCAAGATACTTAATGTTGGTTTTAGAATTGGAGAACCAGGTTCAAATTCTGACTGTACTATTTGTTGCTTGTGTGAGTTTAGGCCAATTGTTTAGCTTCTCTGCATCCAACTTTTGTCATCTGTTAAAATGAAAAGGTTAGATTAAACCAGAGGTGGGAACCTGTGATCTGCAGGCCACATGTGGCCCTCTGGGTCCTCAAGTGTGGCCCTTTGACTGAATCCAAACCTCACAGAAGGAATCCCCTTAATAAAAGGATTTGTATTGTACAAATTGGACTCAGTCAAAAGGCCACACCCAAGGACCTAGAAGGCTGCATGTGGCCTCAAGGCTGCAGTTCCCCTAGACTAAAATAAAGGATGTCTAAGTTTCCTTTCAGCTTTTGATTTTTCCTTTCATTTAATGATGCTTTCTGAGTCTCCGTACAATAATTACCCTCACTGGATCATTTTGAAGAAAAAAATATGTCAGCCACTTAGAGCTCTGTAAATGTGAATAGTAGTAGTTGAAAAGAGAAGAAACCTAAGGTCCAGCATCTTGACCAAAGATATATAACAAAATAATGGTGGACTTAGGAGTAAATACCAATTCAATAGTCTGCTCATTTGCACTCTCCAAAATACTAACTTTTACTAAAAATTTTTTTTAATGAAAAACAAAAACCCCAGGATATTCCAATGAAAGGACCAAGACTTTGTGTGATTACCACTTCAACACTGCCTTAGTGCTTTTTCCAGCTCTGACTTACTTATTTAAACACCTGATACCTTAAGCTTTCTGTGTAGAGAGTTCTTTTTATCCCTTCAATTTTTTTTTATCCATCAGTGAAGCTTCTTTAAGACCTTTTAGGCTTGAATTAACTGTAAACATAGAGACAAAAACTGGCCATAAATAATGAATGACATTTTTTAATAAAAATCCCTCAAGGCAGCATAAGTGTCCTCAAGAAAATGTCCTTTTAACTTATGGACATACTTCAACAGGATTCATGCTTACTTTTCCACTCCAGTTCTACCCCTCACTCTTATTTTGGGTTGCCCCAATGTTGTAGATGTAGCATCATCAGCCATGAAGTCATAGCTTCCCTTTTCTGCTTTAGAAAAGGGAAAATAAAGAATTCTTAGAAATTTTGGATACATGCACAAAGGAAATCCAACTCAAGTTATGCACATGAAAGTGATTGAAGTTTCAGACTGTGTTAACATAAGCCAACACCCAACACAGGTTCATCAACTCAACTATTTCCTTCCTGCTCAGACTTTTCTGAGAGAACCCTTGAGTTGTAAGGCCAATGAAACAAAAGGAAGCTCAAAATTGATATTTCATCTCCCTATGAGATCTTGAAGCAAGACAAAGACAGAAGCAGAAAACTAATAAGAAAGCAGAGCATTTGTTGGAGGACTAATATGAATGTATGTAGCTTTGCTCACCAGCTCACTTTTTGACCACTGAAACCATGCACCAAATTCTTTTTCCTCCCAAAATAAGGATGCCAAGTCTTGCATCATCTACCTCGCGGGTACTTCTAGAACATATGTCCAAGCACTCCAAAACCATGGTGAACTATATAAATAGAAATTCCTTCTTATAAGCCCCAGCTCAAATTTGATTCAAATCTAAATAGTTGTACTATTTTTAAACTATTTCTGTTGTGTCTTTTTCAGATCTATTGGATTCATAACTTCTTTAAAAATTTTCTGTTTAAGATTTCCCAGACAGATTCCTAGATTTAAAAAGAGGGGTCACTTTGTTTTCATAGTGCAGTTCTTACAATGGGGGGTACCAAAACAAAATGGCATCTAAATATCAGAATCATTTCTTTGCTGTTGCGTCTGTCTCTAACCACTGCATGTTTCTAAGTATGCAACTGTATTTTGACTTCCTATTTTATAGAAGGGGTGTTGAGTTTTCTGGTTGAGCATAAGGGTAGCATATTTCAGAGTGATTAACTTCATGGATGTCATTGTCTTGGCCAGCTATATTTGGCTAGGCTGCAGCTGTGTTTGCTTTCTCTAAATTGTCACTGAGAGGCCTCCAACTCCAATTATTCACTTCAACCCATGCTGTTAAAAATCTTTCCTCATGACACCCATTGTCCACCCAATCATCTTTTCCTGTTGTCCATGTCTACAAGTCTACACAAACCCTTTTGACAGTCAGGGTGCTGGCTAACACCATTACCAGTTCCTCAACTGCATCTTTTATTAATAAAATCACTACCCTGATTTCATCATAGTACTGGCTGCCTGAATTTATCTCCTTTTTGGAAAAAAAAATCCCTTGAATTTTTACTCTCTTGTCTATCATTTTGGTCAAAAATTTACTTAGTTCTGTTCAAAATGTGTTTTCTCTCTTCTCTCTGATACATTCTTCTCTCCCTCCCTCCATTCTGAGAATTTGGGTGCTTTTTGTTTGTGACCATGCATGACAGTGGATACAGAGCTGCCATAAAAGCCAGGAAGAACTGGTTTCAGTCCAATCTCTGACACATACTGACTGTGTAACCCTGGACTATTCACTTACACACTCAGGGCTCTAGAGAGCTCACTAAGATTCTTAATAGGAGGAGGGTTCCAGCCTGCAAGAGCTGAAGGAATTTCCTTACCTGGGAGTTTGCTAAATCAGTAAAATTGCAGGTCTAGTCTTTATCTGCTGTCCACACCAAACCCATTGTAGTTGATATACATAGGCAAATCATATTCTGTTTTGTGCAAGTTAGTTTTAAAGTGAAAAAAAAAACCTTCCTCTTGAATTCTTGGGATTTTTCAAGTTACACCTGGCCTTTAAGAAATGAATTTGCATAGTTTTCGGGACTCACCATTGACAGACAATACAGTAAAGCTTTTATGTCAACCAGTTGAAATGTTGCACATCAAAGACAAGAAGGCTTACTGGTCTGTATGTGAATCCTAAATGAGGTCTGTTCTTGGGTCATCTTACCATGTGTTGGATGCTAATCATCTGCTTCTCAAAATCCAGTTCCTTATCCTATAAAATAAAGATAATATATAACAGTAACTTACATTTACATAATGCTTACTATGTGACAGGCACTGTGCTAAGTGATTTACAGTTATCTCATTTGATCCTTCTAACAACCCTTGGAGTTAAGGGCAATTTGCCCCAAACTTCTCCCAGTTCTCCACTCCTTGTACTGTTCCCCAAATGGTATCTAGATATCAGAATCATTTCTTTGCCATTGGGTCTGCTTGCAGCTTCATAGTACTTAAAATTGACCCCACAGCAGTTTCACCATCACATTCTAAGAATCAAATATAGTGGAACTTCATTACAGCATCTCTAGTTAATGTTTTCTGTCTCAGAACATTCATGCTTTAAAGTCTCAGCCAAAGACCCATAAAGCTGTATTACTCCCATATAAACTTTCAGAAAATGCTTGGTCCCCGGGAAAATGTTATGAAGACTTTTTTTTTGTCTGCACAATGATTGAGAAATAAAATGCAGTTCATGTTCCAGCTGTGAACTTGTGATCAGGCCTTCCATTCTGGGAAGGGGTGAGACGAAAGCAATATCCCCATCCAATATCCCCATATGCGCATTCTGAAAAACCCATCTCTATGCCAGCTGAAATAGATTTTGATTTTCTTATGGGAAGAGAATCAGCTGCACAATATGAAGGCTGGTTTTCACATAATAGGAATCCTAACCCTATTGAAAAAGGAGGGGGAAGAAATAATAGTCTAATCTTTAAACAAACAAACAAAAGTTGATAGAAATACAGTAGACCCTCACTTAGTAGGGCTGTTGTATGCACTGGTGCCTAATGTTGAGTTTCTGGAGTCCCAGCACACATGGAAAGCATGCTAAGAAGAATTTAAAGTAAGCAACCTAATTCTTTACTGAATTCTACAAACATTTATATATTTATTACATATTTTAAAAGTCACCTTCTTTGCATTAAGACAGACCAAGGTTAAAAAATAGAGTTTTGTGTAGTTTCCTTGATAATTTTTTTTATTATTAAAAGCAATCGGGGTTAAGTAACCTGCTCAAGGTTACATGGCCAGTTATTTTTGTGTGGGTGCCGAGTATCTGAGGCCAGAACCAATCCCAGGTCTCCCGATGCTGGGGCCGGCACTCTTACTCCCTGCGCCATCTGGCCGCCCCCCTTGATAATTTTTTGAATGAAGTAATTTAGGGTTTGAATAAATTGGGATTTTTCAGTGCTGAATCAATCATTCATGGTATACCTGATAGTATGCTTGAATTCTAGTTGAGTGTCCTTTACCTGTCTCTTGGCTTTGATAATATAGCCTTTGGGGCAGTTAGGTGGTATAGTGGTTAGAGTGCCAGGTCTGGAATCAGAAAGACCTGAATTCAAATCTGACCTCAGACACTTATTATCTTGATGACCCTGGGAAAGTCTCTTAACCCCGTTTGCACCAGTTTCCACATCTTTTAAAATGATCTGGAGAAGGAAATGGCAAGCCACTACAGTATTTATGCCAAGAAAACCACAAATGGGATCATGAAGAGTCAGACACAATTGAAATGACCAAACAACAACAACAATATAGCCTTTATGGCAGGAAGAAATCTTAGCTGCCATGTAGCTTATGAAAAACTTACCACATGAAAATTTCTTTCGGATTGCTTTGCCCTCTAAGCTTAAAAATTGGAGGGCTCAGTGCAGATGCCTGATGCCTGTGAAAGTTTATAAAATGCCTACCACATACCATGAGAGGGATAAGAGAGCAAGTTAAGCTTACTGGGAAATGAGACAGCATCTCTTGAGTTCCAAAAGAGTTAGTGGATTGGTATCCTTCCCAACAAAGAGTCTCACAGTCCTCTGAGCCTTCATGTTAACTGAGGGTCCATCATGAAAGAGCTAGTAGCTTTGGAAGCATGGAGAAAACTGTTACTGAGTGATTGGAGGGGTAACTGGATTGGAAGCATAATTGTAAACTACCATTTGGCAAAGGCTAACATCAACAAAACCTCTAGAGAGTAGGATGTCTTCCAAATAAATGTAGTAGGGTTGATGTTGGTTTTTTTTCCCATCACAATGAACAGTTTTACAAATATTCAAAGGGTTTTTTTTTTCTGTGACTATATAAACCTATAAGTTAAATGGGCATTGTTTCACTGGGACCAAGCCTTCATGGCAAGATATTGCAAAAGGTAACAGGTACTTGAATGGTACCATTTCTTTAGTGTCAGCCACCTGACTTCCTTCTTCTCTATTCATGTATCTTTTTTTTTTCTCTTGCCTATTCATGTTGTGATTTTTATGGGTAGATTTTATCCTTATATCTATGTTCAAGGCAGGAGTTAGTGCAAAGCTGGCAATACCAATACATTGACCTAATGTGATACCATGCATAGTTGTGGCATGAGTTATTCGTGATTTATTTTCTCTCATTCTCCCAGTGTTCCATAAATATATACTTCTCATGGATGCTAGTTCTGTGTGAATCCTTTAACTGGTTCTGTGAAAAGTGCTTAAAGGACTTGGAGTCCTAAGGTTTGAAGTAGGGAAAAATCTCTTTGGCCCCCAGAACACCATAAATCTATTGAATTCCTAGTTTAGCGGAACAATTGACATATGAATGTCTGTTTTGCGGGCATAAAATGTAAGTTCTCTGCTGTGCTCCAACAGCATTCTCATTTTCATTTTTCTTGCAGGTGAAATGCATTTGCTTATACCTTATTCCCCAGCCAGGTTAATTCCAGAGTCTAGAAGGCAAGAATATCATGAGAGATGTCAGTTGAAAGAGTCACCAAAGCAGTGTCAAGTTCTCCTAAAGCCTCAGGCTAATTCCGGCTCACTGCTGAGATAGTGTAGCAATTAACTTTGAATGTAAGGTAGATATTCAGTCTTTGCCCAGGATAACAGTATTTTTTTATGAGCTGTATTTCTCTTGAAGAGCATATTGGACATCTAGTACCACCCCTCCTCTGCCTCCAAAAGACAGATGCCCTCTCAATGTTGTGGTTAAACCATACATCTGATTTTCTATGTGGTATCCACACAAATATCTGGCTTTCCTACGTTTTCACTGTTTTACACACCTATATACCTATCTGCCACTCTCCTCAAAAAAAACAGACAAACTGATTTTTCTTTTGACCAGTCAACGAGCTTTCTAGCATCAAGACAAACCAAGATCTGCAATTTTTGCCAAGTGATTTTGTTCCCAAGTTGCAGTTATGGGCCAGTGAGGCATGGGAATCAGTCCATTTAGAAATCAAGATCCTTTTGACTTCTGCCTAGCTCTTTGGTCAAGTACTTGAGTATTTGATTAAACTGGACTTTCAAAGAATCTTAAATTCTTTTTTGTTTTGTTCTGCCTCATGGAGGAACCCAATGCAAGAGAAGGGATAATAGAAAAGTTAGAGGAGAATTCATGCATGGGTTGGTATAACTCACAAACCATTTCATACTGAATATTAGCTTGTCGAAATGCCTTTACTCTTGGCAGGAGACAAGCTTCGTAACCTAAGAGGATGTGATTTGAGTAGAGTTTTCATGCCCCGTGTGCTTATTGTATTCTTGCTACTGATGCAAACATTATCTATAATTACATTTTCAAGTGACTGAAAATTGCAGGCTTTGTTGAACAAAAATACAGCTGAAGAATGGAATGTATATCCACTCCACCCTCATTATAAGGCTTTCAAAAATCAAACTATAAGGCCCAATACCATGGCTCTCAACTACATGATACCAGCTCCATTCTCTGATGTTTGAACACTTTGTTAAAATGCTGGGTTTCCAAAGATGATCATATAATTGAAGGAAAACATTATTACTCCTTCAGTGGTCATTTGTGCCATTTCCAATCTAGTTACAATGACACCTATTGTAAATCCTCTATTTTCAAGATATAAAACAAGAAACACTAGTCTTATTTTGATAAGAGTGTGGGAAAGCCTAGATAGCAGGTTGGTCAAGGTTCAGCTCCCAAACTATTGTAGCTTCTATGGATGCATTTGAATGTGATTCTCTTTTCCTGGTTTCCCCAACCTGGATGGGACTGATTCAATGAAGACTTGGTCCTATGGGGTCAACATCGGCAGCTAACAGGAGATGGAACATGGCCCAGGAAAAAAAAAACCCACATTTTAGCTAGCTATAGTCTAAACCTGAAATAAAATCTTTTATTTCTTCATTTCAATAAGAGAGCCCTGTTTGGTTTTATTATTGTTATTTTCTGTCATTGTTATTTTTAGGAAGAAACTATACATTGAAATTTAGCATTCAAGCTACTGTTATCCTTGTACAGTACATTATCTCAAAAACTTTCGAAACAGCTTTTGATGAAATAGATGAGATCCTTCGTTTTGGGTATCACAGTGGGAGGTGACATTTACATTCCTGATATATATATATATATATATTTTTATAAAATTGTATTCTGTCAATCAATAAGCATTATTAAAATTTCATTACATTCTAGGTGTACAAAGGGAAAAAAAATGGTCCCTGCCCTCAAGGAGTTTATAATCTTATGGGGAAGACAACATGTGTCCTTATAAATAGAGTATGCAAAATCTATACAAAATAAATATGAGTTAGTTTGGGGAAGGAGTGCAGTAGCAACTTGGGTGATCAGGAAAAACTTCATATGGAAAGTGGTGGTTGAACTGATTTCAGTGGAACTAGGATTGTAAGAGGTAGAGGTGAGCTTTGCAAAGGTCATCTTTCAGGTCAATAGAACTAATTTACTAAGTAAATCAAAACTCTTTTCGAAGACTTAATATATTATTGTATTATATCAAGGAAATGTAGATCAGTCTAAATGACTTGATCAAAATACCCAGAAGATCCATAACATTCCCAATTCTATATTTTGTCCTCCCCAGATTGAATGAACATCTTTGGAAATGAGAATGCTTTTATGGTTTAATTATTTTTAACCATTCATGATTCTAAAAATCTGGGGAGTATTTATAGGCAATGTAATTTTCCCCTCCATAAATAGTTTACCACCCTTTTCAGTCATGCTTATAACTAACAAACTCAGCTGTGTGTTGGGTGGGGATAGGCCATTTATAGCAGTGGTATATGGGTCATCAACTGTATTTATTGGTTAAACACAATCAGGGTACAGTAATTGAAATAAGATACATTTAGGGTCAGAGTAGGAAATGAGTGTGCTCAAATATGTGATGCAGGACACTAACAAGTCTCTGTGTTGTATTTTGTGTGAAGGGGTTGTCAAGGATTTCAAAGTGATTTAGTCTGTACAGTGAATACTTTGAGCAGTAGCCAAACTTCAGTAATATAATATTATGTGCAATTGTAAGGTGTAAATGAGGGCAACTCAATTTGTATATTTCACACATTACCTGTGGATTACAAATGCTCTCTCCCATACTCCATGGTGCTCTCACAACAGATTATTTGTTTTTGCCTCTGACTAAAGTGTCTGTGCTTTGGGGTAGCTTGCATTCTTAGGCAGTCAGCAAAACTCACTTTAAAAAAAAAGTATATTAGTATAAAATGAAGCCAAAATAAATTAGCTTCTTCCAGAGGTGCCTGGGTAGAAACATCAAATGACAGTGTAGTATTGGTGCTGTAGTGGAATAAAATGGGATCTGTTATACAGTTTGCTATTTGAAAAGGACAGAAATTATACCATATTGGTACAACTGGTTGAAAAGTGAAACAATGAAATGACTGAAGAATTTTTTACTTAGGTACTACCAAATAACTGGTTCATTCGATTCCATTCTCTTAATTTGACTGGATGGAAGAGTTGCTTTGTCTTCATTTGGGCTATATATTGCAAACTAAATATTTCTTGTACTGTGCAGAAAATGGGTACTTATTCATATTCCTTTGATCTAGAGTCTAGATCAGTGATATCAAACTAAAATAGAAACTGTGCCACTAATCTGTACATAATAATCCCTGAGGACTGCATATTCACTTAGTTTTTTAAATGTAATATTATTTATATTTTATTGTGTTTTTAAAATTTTGTTAAATTCCCAATTACATTTTAATCTGGTGCAGGCTGTACTTAAGACTTGCAGGCTACAAGACACTTAAGGGGCCACATTGTTCAGTGCCACCCCATTTTGTTTGCTTTTTGGAGGACAATTGGGGTTAAGTGACTTTCTCAAGGTCATAAGACACCCCCCATTTTACAGATGAGGAAACTGATTCATTCTCTCTGTCTCTGTTTCTCTCTTTCTCTCTCTATTTTTCTCTCTTTTCTCTCTCTCCTTCCCCCTCTTTCTCTCTCCCTTCCATTCCTGGAATTTCTGAATAACCTCATCTGAATGGCATCTCAAAATCCATTTGTCTAAAAAGAGAAGAATTCAGGGGTGGCCAGGTGGCTCAACGAGTAAGACCACCAGCTCCAGTGTCGGGATGACCCTGGGGATCAAATCCAGGCTCAGATACTTAGCACCACACCCAGAAATAACTGGCCGTGTAACCTTGAGCAAGTTACTTAACCCCAATTGCTTTAAAAAAAAAAATAAAAAGAGAGAGAGAGAGAATTCTTTACATTTTCCCTCCTCCAACCTATCCCTCTCCATAACTTCCCTATTTCTCTCATAGATACCACTTTTCTTCCAATTAGCAAGTATCACAACTCCGCAATCATCCTTAGCTCTTCATTTCCCCTTAGATCACATATCCAGTCATTTGTCAAGGCTTGTTGATTCAAACTCTACCACACCTTCTAGATCCTTCCCCTTTTCTCTGTTCACAAGGTCACCTTCCTATTCTGGGCCTTCGTCACTTCTTAATTGTAGTATTATAATAACTTCCTAATTGTTCTCCTTTCCTCCAGTCTCTGGGCTTTCTAGCCTGCACTCCACATAGCTGACAAATTGATATTCCCAAAGACCAGGGCTTTCCATATCGCTCTCCTAATGACTCCCTTGGCCTCTTGGATAAACTGTAAACTCCTCAGTTTGGAATTTAAAAACCTTCACAATCTGGGTCCAACCTACCTTCCAGGCTTATTACATATTATACCCTTTTATGTACTCTGTGTCCCTGACAGACTAAACAAGTTACTATTCCTTGTACAGAAATTATATATACCTCAGTGTGTCCATATTTTAATCATATAGGTTTAAAAGGCATTACAATGCTGCACTACCTTAAATTTTCCTGTTCCCCAGTCTGGTTTTTTACTTTATTTTATTTGCGCACATTCATCTTAACCTAGTTTACCATGTAAAAAAGTAGAATATTTGGCATGGTGAAAATATATGGATATTAGTTTTTTCCTCTTGACTTTCTTTACCTTTCTCAGTGTAGGGTAATAATAATAATAGCTAACATTTGCATAACACTCACTATTTGACAGGCATTGTTGACTTTCTTGTGAAATGAAAAAATAATTAGTTTTGATTAAAGTTGTAGTGGTATATTCAATTGTATCATACAAAAGCTTGTTTATAAGAGTTGGGGGTATCCTGTGATGGTGGTTCCACTTCCTAGGTTAGGTTCTTCTAGAGCTGGTGAGATTATTTCTGATTTGGATTAATAAATTAGAATTATAGACCTGAAGGGATCTCCTCAGTTTATCCAAGTCCATTCCCCCTACTTTTTGAGCTTCAGTTAAAGCAGCCAGTTAACTTATTGTAGAGAAATTAGGCAAATCCCAAAGGGAAAGAAAATGGCCATGAATAATTAACAATTAAAATTATTGATACTCTACTTCAGACATGCCTATCAGACAGAAGATGGTTTATTAGTATTGCATTGCTGAGTGTGGGCAGGACTGGGGATAAATTTTAAGTGGTTAAATGTATTTTGCGTATCATTTTGTGGGGTTTTTTCTTGCCTAGATATAAAATTGACAGCCATTTCAGGAAAATGGCTGTTTATCTGCCTCTTTAAACTTCATGAAAGAATATCCCATAGCCTCTCAGTGATACCATCTTCTCATCTGTGAACCTAATAGATGGATGAATCTTCCTACTTTTAACTTAAATCCCCTCTGCTGCAGGCCCCTTTTTGACAGCCTCTCTTTCTAAAATCTTAAGTGTTTTGCATCTGGAATCATGAGATTAAATTATACTAGTAGGGAAGTTTTCACTCAAGTTCTATGCATCTCTACTCCTGAAACTTCTTTGTTTTCTTTTGTTAACACCAGATATGGAAGCTCAGATAGTTCTGATAACTTTCTACTGTTATTACAATAGAAAAGAATCTGCTTGTGTGTGTTAAAGATTGCAAAGGCTTTTTGTCAAACAATAATAAAAGCAAGCTTTAGACAGAAATAAAGGAAGATTGCTTTCCTGAGTTTCTGAGCTTTAATCTTAGGTGTACACTACTCTGTAATATCTGTTTGTCTCCCTCCCGTTCTCCTCCCCATCACATAATACTAGGATTCCAGAGCCTTCATGAGATACATACATTTTCTTGTGATCTCCTGATTTTTACATTTTTGCCCAGCTGTTTGTTATTCAGTTCAGCCATCAGCATCTGAGTCTCAATGGACCATGTAATATGCAGCTGTAGCCAGATGTAATGCTGCCTAGTCCTAAATGTTTGTGTTAGGAACTAAGAGTGGCGGGATAAGGACTACTGATAACAGTGTTACTGGCATTAATTTAGACTCTAGAGCTATACAAATTCAGTTTGGCAATTTTATTTCATAAACTACAAGCCTAGTGATTTTTGCCATCTCCATCCTTGTTGGGTGATGTTTACATTGTATTTATCAAGTATATCAACATTGGTAGGAAATGTACTTATGCAGTTAATTCAAATAGCAGGAAGCTGTCCAATCTTTCTGTGAAATTCTTTGGAGGCAGGGTTATACTCAAGTTAAGAAAAAGTCAACCTGGATCTAAATAAATAAATCTGCTTAGATTACACCAATTTTGTGAAAGTCTTCTTAGAGAATAACTTTGTAGTAAAAAGAGAATTTTAAGATCATGTCGCTTCAGTCTTGCAGGCAAGCTTTCTTGTTTTCATTGATCTTTCGATTTTTTTCCCCTTTATATTTACATGATGCATCTTTATTTAGTGTCTATAGCTTCTACTAAATTTAATTACTTCCCTTCCAGGCTTCAAATGCCAGGTGACTTCTGTTCATTGTTAAATACTTTCCTATGCCATTTACGCAGTAAAAGTGAGGTTACTAATTGAAAGTTGCTCTGTTATATGGCGAGTGACACCATCAAACTCGATGTTTGACTTAGATGCTAATTTTTCTTTCTTAAAATGTTTTTCCTGTAAAACAAAGAAAATGACACTTTAAATTTTGCATATTAACTAAAAAGATATGATTGGGTTGGGGGTGAGGGTGCTTTTTAGGTCCTCTGGTTTTATAATTCGTTCCATCCTTGAATTGACGGCACAGCTGGAGACCTCTTTGAGTATGCTTGAAATAGCATGATGTGGCCACTAGAGGGCATCTAACTCTCCTGACGCCTTTGATAGACTCTCGAAATGGCAGCTGATGATGACTAGCTGCTTTGGAGGTCATGTCATCACACTGATTTCACCCATTACAAATTCTTGTTGTATAAACTCAACTGACTCTTTATTATTTCTTGGCACTCCTACTTTTTTTTCACTTACTGATTCCCTATCTTCTTCCCCACAATGACTTATAAGCTCCTTGAGGGCAGTTATGATTTCGCTTTTGTCTTTATAATTCCAGCATCTGGTACAGTACATGGTGTATAGTAGATGATTCATAAATACTTGTCTAATTGAATTGTTAAAAATTCAAAAAATTCTAAAACTTTTCTTCAATCCCTTAATGCCTTCCACTTCATTGGACAACCATACCATCTCGCTTTCACCCTCCAACTCTACCTTTTACTTCTGAGCCCCTTCTGTTTTTCCTTTCTCTACTGAAACTGTTCACTTAAAGGTCACCAGTGACCACCTGCTTGACATATATAATGACTTTTTTGAAATCCTAATCTTCCTTGATCTCTATGCAACATTTAACAGTGTTGCAGGTCAATTTGAGATTTTCTTCTTCTTTGCTTCTTAATGTTTCCCTCACCTTCCTTCCACCTAGAGAGACAACATGGCATGAAGGACAAAGTGCTGGATTCAGACAAGACAGCCTGGGTTTAAAACTTGATTTAGAGACACTAACTAGTTGTGTGGTCCAAAGCAAGTCACTTGTTGCATATACAACACAAATGTATAAACAACATCTCTATTTGGATGCCCTTCCAATATTCAAAATTGAACTATCTAGAACTGGTTTTATGTCCCCCTCTCTAACCTGTTCCTTCTTCTAATTTTTCTGTTTCTGACATTACTGCCTTGTCCACCTTGGCATCACCTTCAACACTTCCCTCTTCCTCAAGTCATACATTCAGTTGGTTGTCAAGATATATCAATGCTACACTTAACCATCATTCCCATCTCCCCCCTCTGTTGCCACACTAGTTCAGGCTTTCCCTCCTGCTCCCTTGGACTATTTTCAATGACTTCCTAATTGGTCTTCTCTTTTTTATTCTCTTCCTACCTCAACAAGACCTTCCTATCATAATCATATGTTTCATATTTTTTCTCTGCACAAAACTCTTAACTGGCTTCTGTTATTTTCTGAATAAAGTTCAAATTCCTTAACCTGGCAATCAAAGTTCTCCACTATCTTATACCATCCTACTATTCCTGTCTTGAACTCTTCTCTTCCAAGTAATTTATGCCCCAACCAAACTGAAATGGTCACTAACCCTCCTGTGCACTTAATACTTTCCTGCACCTGGGGCTTTCTTCTATATTGTTCCAAAGAGACTGGAATGGCCTCTACAAGCTTTCTTTCTATTAAAAGCTTTCAAAACCAGTGCAGAAGCCATGTCTTCCATGATACCCATCTCTGTCCTTCTCATTCCTTTCCATTCAGTTGATAATGATGTTTGTCCTCTCAGACTTCACTTGACAACTGGTGCCTCACTGCATTTAACATTTAATGTGTATTAGAAGTATACAGAGTCCTTTGCTGAAGCCTCCTCATTATGCCGGTGTGATCCTGAGTTCTTGTTATGCTGGAAAGTCTTCAGCAACTGTCCCAGAAACAGACTATGTCAGCTTTCCAAAGACCAGCCTAGAAATTCATTCCTAGGCAAGAAGGGGATGAATTCTTTGGTCACAGTCACCTATGAAAACGGTTCTCAGATTTATATAAAATTCCCCCTTTCTTCAGTTGTCTCACAAAAGGGGGTAGGGAAGCTAAAGATTATAGAGGTTTAAGGCAGTCTATGTATGTAAACTTAGTTATTGGTACTCTTAATATGAGTTACTTGTTCAATGACCAGTGAGTAAACATTGTAGCTCATGATAAGTATTTGCAAAAAGTCCACCATGAAAATAATCACAATTCATGTACCAACATCTATTGCATTCAATGAAAAGGTAAGGGAATTCTTTGAAGAACTCAATAAGACCCTTTCTTCCCCATTCTCCATTAAATTAGCATACACTTTGATCTTTGGTGACTTTATTGCAAAGGTAGGACTAAACTTGAAGATGGCAAAGAATACATTGGAAAAATAGGGATCAGGAGAGAGAGACAAAGATCAAGAGAGAGAACATTTATAAACTTCTAAAATTTTTTCAATTAAAATCTATTTTATCTCTCTCTTACCTTCTCCCCTCTTCCCCCACAAATTGGGGAGGGATGAGAAGAAGCATTTTAACATGCACACAGTTAAGGAAAACAAATTCCTGCATTGTCCATGTCTAAAAATCAATGTCTCGTTCTGCACCCTAACATCTATCATCTGTCTGCTAAGAGATAGGGAACGTGCTTTGTCCTTTGGGATCGTGGTTGGTCATTGCATTGATTAAAGTTACTAAGGCTTTCAAAGTTGTTTATTTTTACAATATTGATCAAAACTAATATAAAGTTAGAAGACATAATAAAAATGAGAAAATTTTATAGCATAGCATTAAACAATGCCATCCTTGCCTATTTAAATGAATCATTGCTAAAGAAAAATGTTATGTGGATACAAGAAAGGACATAGATACATTACATTTGATACATAAAGTTTTTACCAGTATAAATTAATTGGCATAACAAGTACGGAGGCCAAAACACCACACACACACACACATACACACATACAACAAAAACAACACCTTAATTGGCAAATATTTGGTTTATACTTTATTAACTTAAAACATCAATTTATCTAATGTCAAGAATTTCCTCAAAAATAGCCAAGTGTTGGGCAATTCCTTCATCCAGAAGTAGCATGATCCTTCCTGAGACTAATTCCTTGCTTCTTGGTCCCTTTGATTAGAGGTCAATAAATCTAGAGGCCAGGCTAGAAGATAAAAAGTTTAGTCAGCATCGTCTAATGGGCAGTTGCCCCAGTGAATAACAACTAATACACATATGTAGGATTTTACACAGCCTCAGGCAGATATTACTGGAAGCAAAAGGAGCTGATTGGGTGAGGTTGTCCAGCTATTTCCTTTATTTATTTATTTATTTTTTGAGGTTGAGTAATAAGGAACAGGATGTCAGGTGATTTTGGAAAGAATGACATAACCTTGGTTTCCTAGGAGTTGCAATGATCACGTTTGTTCCAGTGAGGATTTTATTTCTATAGTTAATTCCATCAGAATATCTTGTTGAGTAAAGAGGTCTCTAAGATTGTGGAGGTTTCCTTGAGGATAGAATCAGTTGATGGACTCATGAATAAAATGGGATTGTTGTGTAAAATGTAATCTGTGGGCCTGTATCTATTTACACAATGGGTGACTCCATTTCTTTGATCTGTAAGGTTATTTTCTTCAACTGGAAAATTCCACTCTCCCCCCCCCCACCCCTCCACTCCAAAAAAAACAAAACAAAGCAAAAAAAAAACCCCACAAAAGAAAAAACTCACAGCACACAGGGTTTCCCTCTACAAATACTTCATTGTAGACAAATCTATAAGTGAAAGATAAAATTATTGTGGTTTAACTTGGAATCCCCACTTCCTTAATGCTAATTTTATTTTCTTTTCCACCTTAGCATGTTGAGTTTAGTTCTCTTTTCTGTAATGATGATGATGATGATGATGATGATAATGATGGGTCCTTGTTACATAGCTGTATTACTATTTATACTTTAGTATTTGTCTGTCTCTGTTATACCCTTAAAGAAAGAATTTGAAAGATCTCTAAGCAAGAGCCTTCAAGTTGTTCATTTCTGGAGTCAAAGGGTATGATAGCAGTTAAATGAAATATGTATGGAATGGAAGAAAGGTGATGGGGGCTTGCCAATAAAATGTTTGGATTTTAGAATCACTACTGTCATAGAACTCAGTTCAAGTATCATTCATTGTTATCCTCATACCTCCCCCACTTGAATCGATAGGTAGAACAACTAAGTTTGAACAGCAAGTGACATGTTCTTTTTATCAATCTGTTCACTAGATACATCCCTAAGATGCTCTGTCCCTAGAAGGACCAAGTCCCACTAGCAAGCAGGTGAACAGTTCAGTGATCCAGAAACATACCTTTCACATATGGGAATATTTGTTTCCCTTTATTCCCCAATATACTCTTTTATCTTTCACTTGGCTTAGTGGTGCTTTTTTAAATGGTCCTTACTCCCAAGAGAAAAATATATCCATCCTTAGAAGAAATTTGTCAAACATGGCTAGACTGTATTATTTCCTGAATCATATGAGACTACAGAATTGTGGTGGTGGTAGCTATATGTGGTCTATGGCATTGAATGAGATAGTTCAGTGATACTGCAGAATTTTAACTTTTATTGTTAGTTATTAATGCTTATTGTTATTATTGATACTTACTAAGTTATTGATGCAGGAAGATTATCACCTTGTAGAAGCCATAATGCTCCAATTGGTCTTCCCTTTACTAGTCACTCCGTTATCCATCCAAACAGTACTTCAAAGAGCTGCCATCATAATCTTAACTAAGACAAATGTCTGATATCTCTCCCCATTCAAAAACCTTCAGAGGCTCCCTATTGCCTCTAATATAAAATATATAAACTTTGCTTAACATTTAAGGACTCCCCACCCCCAGTTTCATTACAGCTTTACTTCCAGCTCATTTCTCATTGCATCTTTCATTCATTTTGTTTCAGCCGAACTAGCTCCTTCCTCTGTTCATTTGCACAAGGAACCCCCCATTCCAGGTATGCACTCCTACCTCATTTCTGTATTTAAATTTCCTTATTTTATTTCAAGTTTCAGGGGGAAGTTTTACTTTTTCTGTATGGGCTTTGCTTTTCCTTATACGTCCCAGCTGTTACCATTTTCTCCCACCTCAAATTTTCCTTGGGCATTTGTCTGATCTCTCTTTTTTTCTTGACTTTCATGCTTTCTATTATAGTATACTGATTTTCTTGCCAGTAGAATGTAAACTCTGGAAAGGCAAGGAGGGTCTGTTTTTGTCTTCAGATCATTTGTACCCAGAGCCATATCTTATATAGAGTAGATAATTTAAGTTTCTTTAAATTATTATGATAAATTCTATTAGAAAGTGATTATACTGCTACAAAATTATATTAAAAGAATATCCACTGCAGCATTCATATGATAAAGGGCTTATATGGATCATTTTTTACTCCATAAAATATATATATATATACATACTTTTTGCACTGAATCTAGAAAAGTCTCTCTTATGACTAGGAGAGTAATTCAGCATAAGAATTGTATGTAGTGTGACATAATTGGGATAGCATATAGCCTTTTAATTAAGAATCTTCCTTCATATAGTGCAAGCTAACATTTTTGGGATGTCCTTGGTATTTATATTATGGGATATATATGACACCCTTGGTATTTTCCCATGGCATATGTACTATGGCATTGAGAAATGGTCATTCTTTTAAAAGCATATTTCTATTGAGTTCAGTCTGGAATACAAATTTAAGTTTTGATATGGTTTAGTTATGAAAATGGAAGACTTTTTAAAGTAGAGCAAGATGGGGATGGGGAGGCATCAAAGACAAAGAGAGGATTCCCATTGATAAGATGGAAGATAGGGTTCTAGTTTTGCTTTTGCCATCATAACTCATGCTGGTACCTCCTCTCTGCCTCCTGATATGAGCTTAGGAACTTCAGTGCAGAGTTTGAGGACAGAGTTAGACCATCTCCATGACATAGATCAAAGGGGTCACAAAATGACAATTAACTGAATGCTGAATCTAGGACTCTGATTTTAAATAATATCTCATTACTGTCACTACATGTAGCAGTTTGTCTTTTTATGACTATAGGACTTCTACTCTCAGGGTATCTGATCACATGTACACATTTTATTTCAGCTTACAGTTCTAAACTTGTAGGAAGATGACATAGTAAAGACTTTTTTTTCAGTTGTTCAGTCTTTTTTTAGGCATGTCCTACTCTTCGTGACTCCATTTGGTATTTTTTTGACAAATATACTGGAGGGGTTTACCATTTCCTTCTCCAGCTCATTTTACAGGTGAAGAAACTGGGGCAAATAGGGTTAAAGTGACTTACCAAAGGGTTACACAGCTGATAAGTATCTGAGGCTGGATTTGAACTCAGTTCTTCTTTACTCCAGGCCCAGCACTCTATCCATTGTGTCATCTGGATGCACCACTACCCCTTTTTTTAGTTAGGGATACACTTCAAAAAAAAAAACAACTCCTCATTTAGAACCAATAATTGAACTATTTTAAATATATCCATATTTATTCTAAATTTGAAATATTGTACTTACTTTTAATATAGCAGCTGAAAAGAGTTGGACTTAGGGTCAGAAAGAACTGAATTCAAATTCTGCTTCAGATCCTTAATAGCTTTGTGACCCTAGGTAAGTCACTTAACTTTTCTCAGCCTCAGTTTTCCCAGTTATAAAATGGGAAAAGTAATAGTACCTATTTGACAGGCTTGTTGTATCAAATGAGATAATATATGTAAAGTGCTTTGCAAACCTTAAATTGCTATACAAATGCTAGCTATTGTTATAATAAGAGTGTAGGTATTAAAACTTTATGATCAGTCTGGTATAGACTAGAGTCATGTTCAAGTTTGGGTTGGACTATATGGTTTCTCAGGTTCCTTCCAACTCTGAGATTCTGTGAAAATACACCATAAAAGCTTAGGTGGCATACTGCAATAGGCTAGAAGTCTGGAGGTCTGTGACTCTAGTCCCAGCTCTGCAAGTAACTTGCTCTGTGACTTTAAGTAAGTCACTTACTTTGTTTCCTTCACCTTTAAAATGAGAGGGCTGGATTAAAGGATCTGTTATGGCCCCTTCTGGAGCTGTGATTCTAAGTTACAGGGCATGGTTTTTTCAAATAGTCTGGTATTTTTGTTTTCTTGAAAGCATAAAAACTATGACTTAAAAAAGTACCTTTACTCAGTTATAATCTTGATTATTCTTTTTTTTTTTTGGATGACAGTTGGGGTTAAGTGACTTGCCCAAGGTCACACGACTAGTAAGTGTGTCAAGTGTCTGAGGCCGGATTTGAACTCAAGTCCTCCTGACTCCAGGGCTGGTGCTCTATTCACTGCACCACCTAGCTGCCCCATTCTTGATTATTCTTGATAATAGAAAAGAGAGATATGGCATGGATAATTCAAAACAACAGATAAATTAAAATTCATTGAGTAATGCAATAGCATTATCCTCCAAATTGTGTTTTGCTTAGGCTAATGTTATTAGCCTAATTATTTTGAATGTACAATGGAGAGATGACCCACAAATATTCTAGGTATCCAGAAGAAGCTAATCAAAGATGAAAAATTAAAGCACAAAGTGGATAATCTACAAGTGGGTAGTTGAGAGTTGAATGCACTTGAAGATTAGCAGTTTCCAAGAAACATAGAATCTGTTAGGGAATAGTTAGAATTAATTCTCCTGTTTTCCATGCCTTTAATTAGGAAGAGGTATGAACTCCTTTAGATTCAAACCTATTTTTGCCTTCCTTTTTACTTTTAGTCTTTAGCACGGTGCATGGTACATAGTACTTGTGAAATAACTGCCTGTTGAATTGCCTATGTACCCTGTGTTTCTCATATATTCATACCTTCAGAAACTGAGGCATAGTGACTCCTATACCAGTCCTTCATCTATCATACCCTTTGAGTCAGTCAGAGGAAGAAGCAACAGCTTCATATTGAAATCTTGACTACCTTATGTATTTGAATTGTCTTCAACAAGGAACGAACCCATAATTCAAAGCAAGCATTAATAAAACTTACAGACTATGTTGGAGAACAAGAGCATATTACAGGTTCTCTATTGTATCATCATAATGTTTCATGTTTAGAGCTTGATAAGATCTTAATCCTCTGTAATGATACAACTCTAATGCTCTAACATTTCCATGCCAGGCAAATTGTGTCATGTAATAAAAGTAACAACAGTTTATGGAAACTCTAAACGCATAATTTGTATGGAATTTTAATTAGAGTGCAATGGAAATCCCAGCCATCAGAAAACTCAATTTATTCTGCATTTTCACCACGATAGTAACTGGGATATATTGCACTTTGTTTTTGCATTGCTTTGTTTGCTGTTTATAATTCAGCATTATTTTTTTTTTGCCTTATATGATTTCAGTTTTTATTACTACTACATAGACTTGAGTGTAGACTATAGAGAAATAGGCAATTTTCATTTCTGTTATACCTCCAAGGTACTTTCCTACCTTAGGCATTTTAGCTCCCCTGTGCCCCGCCCCCTTCAGGTTGTTCTCCCAGAACTATGTTAAATCACCTATTTACTTTCCTCCCTTCATGGTAAGTTATTCTAGTGCTTGGCTGTTGGTCCATTGGTACCATTACTAACCATTGCTACTATTACCAAGGATCAGGGGCTTTCCTTCATCAGGGGTAAAGTGCAGACTGCCAGAAAGTGGGGCAGAGCTAGGAAAATGCAGGACCAAGAACCATTAGCTATGAAGAAAATGTGCTGATGTCAAGTGCAGACTTTGTGTTTATTCCTAACCTTCTGAATATGACCAGTCATATCCTCAACTAGTCCTAGCAGTGGTTGCTAAGAAGGTAGTGTTAGTCTGTAATTCTAAGACTTTCCCCTCCCCTTCCCTCCCCCAGTATTGAAACAATAGTACTAAAAATTGCAACTATTATGTAGATAAATAGAATAATCAGGTAGATAGACATTCTTACTGGCAATGTGCTTTGCATTAATTTTTGTTATTAGTTATTACAGCATCCCCTTTAGGGTAAGTTAGTATTATTTCTAGGCCACCTTTTATATAAAATATACTCACTTGCCTTATCTGGATCCTTCTCCTGGTTAGATTAATTTATATGAAAGGACATCTCTGACTCTTCTTCCAAGTGGATTACAATAGAGCCCCTGCGACCCTTCCTTCAAGGCAAAAAAAGGAATTACTTTGAAATTCTGTGCCTCATGGATCAAGTATATAACCTGACATATTGCAGGGGAGATGGGGAAGAAAAAAAGGGAAAAATTATGTGATCATTGTGTATATTTGGAAGGAATAGCAAGTTGAACATGGTAAATTTGCAGTTTCATGTACAATCATCTTTTTTATTGTATTGTGTTATGGAAATACTTGTTTTGTTTTGTGAATTGAATATATATATATATATATATATATATATATATATATATTTTAAACCCTGATATATTAAGATAATTCCAACTCTTCTCTGATATTTGGGATGGCTACTATCTCAATGATGTGGATGTTCTTATATGCAGCTCATACCTGGTCTTGGTTGCCCATATCTCCTAACATACCTATGTTTCACCCACGAAGAAGCTCAAACAAATGAAATGCCTCACTTGAGTACCTAGTAAGGCACTGGTAAAAAAAAAAAAAAAAACAAAAACAGGATTAAAATTTCCAGCCCCTGGTCTGAGGGATGCTTTTAGCCCATTCTAGAGCCAGGAATTTAGGAAAATAGTAACAATAAAAGGCATTCCATAATTGTGTTGGTCAGTAGAAAAAAAAAATCAAACGGGCTTTGTCTCTGCATGCGCTGTGTATAAACCCTAAGAGATAAATATAGTTTTATCTCTGTGACTAGAAAAGCAACCTCTATCCCTCTTCCCACCCCTAAGACATGTCTGTTCCTATTTCAGAATATGCACTGTATTCAGTTCACAGCCAAATTTAGCTGGGCAAAATGGCTTTTAAGTTCTGTGATTTTTTTAAACTGGGCACTCTAAGGTTAGAACTCTTTTGAAGTGTGGGTCTCAGAGAAGGTGGAGTGGAGGACAGGGTTCCAGGAGGTTTGGGCTGTTCTCGAATACAAATGATTTAACAGTTCTTCTTTTGACTTTGAAAAGTGCCATTGATGTGTCTTCAAACAATAAACAAATTCATCTAGTTTCCTTCTCTCTCCATCAGAAAATGTATGTTATTCAGCTTTGTCTAGCAGTCATGTTCGCGCGCGCGCGCACACACACACACACACACACACACACACACAGAGTTTCCCAGGTACTTTTTTTTTAACATAAGGCCCCACAAAAGTGTTGGCATTTGTTCCCTACCGTCTCCCTTCCTTTGTAAAACCATGCCTTATACATTGTACCCAAAGTTTTTATATCCCATCTCCTCCCTCATCCTCAATCATGCCTGCTTATTCCTTTTTCTGCTCAGTGGACTATATGTATAATTATTCTGCTTGGTATATGCATAACCTGCCCCCCCCAATTCCTTCAGTTATCACAGAAACATGGAATTTATAGCAGAAGGAGAACTTAGAGGTCATTTAGTGAAACTTCTTTATTTTACATACAAGGAAACTGAGGCTCACAGAAATTCAGTGACTCCCCCAAAGCCACACACTGCTAGCTAGTGTCAGAGCCTGAAGAAGAATTCAAGTCTCCTAACTTCCTACTGGACCATACCTTGTGAGAAACATGACTTCTGAAACCGTCAAATGTTTTTTTCCCAAACATTCTCATTTATTGCTGTCACTGCATTCTTCTTCTTGCGTTCAGTCTTATAATAACGGTCCTTTAGAGATTGGACTTTAAAAATATATTTTAAAAAAATCTTAGGTAAGTCCTGTTATATCTATAAACCAGAGTTTCTTCATCAACAAAAAAGATCATTGAACTAGTCGCATGCTTTGAGACCTCCTCTTATAAAGGTTGTTTTTTCCTGAGTAGCAAAGATTACGATTATATTATCATTTTTATTGCTCAATCTGGTTTTCACACATTATAACAGTATGGACCCTATTAACCAAATGCATGATAATAGCCTATTATTATAATACACTAGGATATCATAAATTTTAATGTAACGATCTCTTCTTGCCATAGTTCTATTAATAGAGATCTCACTTGTGTGTGTATATAGGGTGTGAAGAATTAAGATGATGCATGCAGAAATAAAAGATCCTGCTCTAGGGGATCGTATCAAAAGCCCCCCACCATTCAAGGCAGTCTTTAAATTTTGGCTCTAAATTTCATTTAGACCTTTATAAAAAAATTTAAACCTCATAAGAGTTTCATGTGTATTTAACATTGTGATTGTTCACTTTAACCTGCTCTTTTAAGTAGGGGCAGTGGGTTTTTGATAGTTCCTAAAACTGGAGCTTGTTCAGATTCTTCCCAGATATCTTCTTATTCACTCATTCTGATATAAACAGTCATCAAGAATGACTAGAATTAATATTATATTTGCTGGAGAAAATACACTATTGCTTTCTAGGATGATGACCAGGTAGATTGTGGAAAGGACTGTAAGTATAGTGATAAAATGTCATCTTTATTGCTTTTCTACCTTTTCCAGCACTTTTTCCTCAGTTTTTCACATTTTAGTGTTTTATGATAATTTTATATGGAACCCTGAGGGCATTCTCTTGCTCTGTTGAAAGATGTGCCTTGTTCTTAGTCCCTGGAAGGAGTGAACTATTAAATTAGCCACATTGGGCGTCTCAGTCTGGAACTAAAACTATTCCTAAGCTACACTATTACAAATAGAGGCTCCTTTAAGACACCAGATACATTTATAACTTTCTTAAAGAATGAGAAGTGCTCTTCCTGTAGCAATCAAGGCCAGAGGATTCTTTTTGCAACAAGCCTGGACTGGTATACTCATTCATTTATAATTTGTGGTTCAACCCCTAAACTACCACCTTTTAAACTTAAAAAAAATTAGACACACAGATAGTAATAGGTTGGATAAATAGGATAGAAATATAGATAGAAGGATGGATGGATGGGTGGATGGGTGGATGGATTGTTGGATGGGTGGGTGGATGGGTGGATGGATGGGTGGGTGGATGGGTGGATGGGTGGATGGGTGGGTGGATGGATGGGTGGGTGGATGGGTGGGTGGATGGATGGGTGGGTGGATGGGTGGATGGATGGGTGGATGGGTGGATGGGTGGGTATATTCTTTTAAACAACCTCAACCGATTTTAATTAATATAGTGGAAAGAGTGTTGGATGCTGGTTGAGGTGTGTCATTCCTGAGGCTGATTAAATGCTTGAACTCAGGAGTTCTGAACTCCAGTAATGTTAAAATTGATTGAGTATCTGCTTGAAGTCTAGCAGCAATATGGTGAGCCCCTGACAGTCAGAGAGTGGGGGGAAAAGGGGACCAGGCTGCATAAGAAACAGGCAGACTGTGGCCCAGGTTAGAAACAGCAGGTCAAAGCTTCTGTGAGAGCAGCAATAGAATCAGACCTGTGAGTAACTACTATACTTCAGCCTGATTGAGACAAGGAGACTGAGTCTCAGGTTAAAAAAAAAAAGGAAGAGGAGGAAAAGAAAGGGAAGAAGAGTATTAGATTTTGGAACAGAAGACCTGAGTTCAAATGCAAGTTTACCACTTCCTGTCTTTGTCCTTGAATGAGTCTCTTCTAATCAATCACTTTTCTCATCTATAAAATGATGAAGTTGCACAACATGGATCTGTAACAGTCCTTCAAGCTCCAGCTCTGTGAGCCCATCTCATAGTGCCTTGGGAATAACACAGGTGACAGAAATTCTTGCTATAACAACTACAACAATAACAGCTAAGATTGAAACTAATTTAATATAATAATATGTTATACATATAATTATACAATATAGGCCTGTACAATATTATTATAATTAACATAATAAATATATTTATTCTATATTATATGGTTTATATGCTTCAGTTTTCAAAACACATATGCACATACATGCATGTATATATGTGTGTATATTATACATGTGTATATATACATATATACAAACATACATATACCTTTGATCCTCACAATAACCTTGTCTAGTAGGTGCTATTATTATGCCCATTTTATAGATGAGGAAACTGAAGTTGAGAGAGGTTAAGCTAGTAACAAGCTAGTAACATAAGTATCTTCTTCATTTCAAATCCAGTACTATCTCTACTACACCAAACTGCTTCAACTACTAATTACTGATTCCCAAGAATTTTACAATCCATGGGGATGTTTTGTTTGTTTTGCATGTCCCCTCCCCCCAGGTATTTGTAGTCCCTATTTGCATGTCCTAAAAGCTTCTTGATTCAATAAGCATTTTTGTTACACGCCTACTCCAAAAAATCTGTTAGGTTCAAGGGATCTTATTATCTAGTTATAAGGATATGACATACTACAAATAACTATATTATAGAACAGACATGCATAAGAGAGGTATTATCAAAGTGCTTTGGGAGTCTTGGTAGCAAATATTATTTCTGCCTGGAGGTGTCAAGACAGTCTTCATAGAGGAGGTTTGACCAAATTAGAAAGATAAGTAGGAGATCATCAAGAAATGGGGGAGGATGATGCAGAAATAGGGACAGCATGGGCAGGAAGGCAGGAATATATGGGATAGCAAACCTCCTAGTTGGTACGGAGGCTCAAAAGCCTTGTGAGCTAGGGTTGTAAAGGTAATTTGAAACAAGATTTTGGAGGCCCTTAAATGTTAGGCTCAAGAGGATTGATTTTATTCAGTGGCATGCTAGATCCAGCTTGGATTGGCTCTATGGGTTTTCAAACTTTTCACTATAAACATTTATACCTTGTAACTCAGCAAGTTGCAGATGATAACTTGATTTATTTGGTAGATCATCTTGATTTAAGAAAATGATGGAGGAAAAATAATGTTGATGAAATTTATAAGTGGGTTTTCAAGAGATCTGGTTGTTAAATATTTACCAGAATGCCCCTGACTATATTCATTAAGTAATAGGGAGTACTTGAAGGGTTTTGAGAAGAGGAATACATAGAAGGAAGATTAATTTAGCAGTAGTGTGAGGGGTAGCATGGTTCAGTTTGAAGAATTTCAATATGAAGGGTTTGGCCTAGAAGACCTGGGTTCAAGTTCTGACCTGTAGGATCTTGTATGTCACTTGATCTCCGTGGGCCTCAGTTTTCTTAGCTTGGAAGAGATCATTTCTAAGCTCCCTTCCAGCTGTAAATCATTGATCTTATAGCAATCCTATGAGGATATATTGAAGGGTGGGAAAACTGGAGATGAAGTGACCACTTAAAGGGAAATTGCAGTAGCCTAGGTGGGGTTAATAAGAAGAGTGGACAGACACAAAGATGTTTCAGAGAAAACATGTGGCAGTGGGTTAGAGATGAGAATTGGAGAAGATGGAAGAATCAGAAGAGTCAAGAACAGGTAACTTAAAAATGGTGGCATCGTTGAATAGACAGGGAAGTCAGAGCACCAAGTTTGGGTGGCAATGGTAAAGTAGGTTGTAGATGTGTTGAATTTGATGGTTCACTCAAGTAGATAAGCAGGTGGGAATTCATTTTTGAAATGTGGGGAAAGAGATTTCACTATAAAGTCTTAGGAGAGCAAATAGAAGTAAGAGCTGAAGCTATGAATAATAGAAAGCTGGACTCTGGAAGGAACCTGAGAAATCAGCTTGCCCAACTGTCTCAACTAACGAAGGAACTGAGAGCTGAAGAAATAGAGTTCCTAGGCTGCCCACCTCCTCAGTGGCAGATCAGGGATTAGAACCTAGGCCTCCTGGCTGCCAATCTGGAGCTCTGTACTATGGGTTTTCCTTTTCTCCTGCGTGTTCCTAGTAAAGACAGGTGTGGAAAGGACACGACTCCATCATAGAGACTTATTCATATGAAGATGGGGCTATAAGGCCTATGCCCACCATTATGTGAATGTTATTTGTATTCCCAAGCTTCATCCGTATGTCACTGGCTCTGGCTTGTGTTCTAATGTCCCAGCTTCTGATTTCTTTCTTCTGGCATGAAAGTTTCATTCTTTAATCCCCTAGCATGCTGACACTTGGAGAAACAGTGTTGTGCAGTAAAGAAAAAGGGGGGATGACATTGGATTTCAAGAGAAGTCCACTGGCATTCAGGAAAGACAAAGTGACCACAACACTTCCTGTCTTTAGACTTTGGGCAAATTGCTTAAGTAGTTCACGTGTTAAGTTTTCATGTGTGTAAAGTCTAGATTGGATGAGATGACCTCTGAAGTTTTACCCAGCTCTGCAATCTATGAGCTCTTGAGTCCATATCCACTTCTCGCCTTAGGTGGTACTCAGCTGCCTAGTTTTACAGCACACTGGTGACTAACTCTGCCAAGTTCTACATTGCTTATGTTTCCTGGCATAGTACTGGGCATATAGTGGGCACTCAAAAATGATTGTTGATTGGCTGATTTTTATGAAACAGAATTGATGTAATGAAATATAAAGGAAAAGCAGAGTATATTAAGGTTCTCATTAAGCTCACTGCCTGATTCTCATGAAGGCTGCCCTGGTTTCTTTTATATCTTGGGCATGTGGGCCCAGTGCTAATTTTCAAGCCTGTCCTAATCCCTAATGGCATATCCTTTTCATCTTCTCTAAGGGATGGCAGGTTTTCCTTATTCACTCTTTTCTTTCTTGACTCTCTTAAAAATCATACATTTAGTGGAAAGAAAACCCTCAAGACCAAGAAGTGAATGATTAGTTCTCATACTTTACTCAAGTGCTTCTTAAAGATACCTTCTCTTCATTTCAACTTTTGTGAAACCAAAAATCTTGGATTTTGTGTTGCTGAAGGGTTGAGAGAGATGAGTAGAGAGTAGGTCTTAGTTTTCCTGAATTCCAAATCGTTCAAACAAAACCCAACTCACTTAGAGCTAGATTTAGTGCTGAGGGATATCAAATAATTGAGTTTGGGGAGAATTATTTGAGGAGTATTATGCAATTATGCAGTCGTATTCATTATTGTCTCTTCTGAATAAATTTCTCCGGGTATTAGCACTTGCTGATGTTTCAAGCGATAAAGAGTGGCTACACTGACATCCTTTTCATTTGATTCAGCTAGCATCCTATTACAGTAGCTATAGTGAACTTTAAAGGAAAAATGAAGAGGTGTTTCTCAAATAATGCTTTGTTGTTATCAGTAATAAGCTAATCAGCAGGGGCGGCTAGGTGGCACAGTGAATAGAGCACAGATCCTGGAGTCAGGAGGACATGAGTTCAAATCTTACCTCAGACACTTAACACAAAAAAACTAGCTGTGCAACCTTGGACAAGTCATTTAACCCCAATTGCCCTCCAAAAAGCAAAAACAAAAAAGTTAATCAGTAAACAGTCAAATACATACCCTCCTCTATAAAATTGCTAATAGTTTTCCCCCTTTGCTTTCTGCCAGTACTAAGTTTAAGGTTGTCTGATGCTTACATGTTGTAAACATCTTTGTTGCCAAAGATGCCCCAGAGATCCTTGAGCCAGTCCCCTTCCTGGCAATACAGTATATCAGCCAGAACCTAGGATCTTGACCTGAAATAGTTTACTTTTTGAAAGAATCAATAAAACTCTGCAGAAATCCTAATTAATTCACTTAAGAATTCAGTGGGCGCCTCTCCAACCACCTTGGGGAATGAACCATACAACCATATCAGAGTTATAACTAGGGCAGAGGACGGAGGCTTTGCCCCAGGTTGCTGAATTTGGAGGACACCAACAGCCCTTCAGTATGTAGAAACAACTGTGTAGAAATCACAGAGCTTGCATTGTCAGTTAGCAAGACTACCAAGTTTAAATGGAAAGCTTTATAGGCTAGGATGATCTCCCCATTTCTGTTCTGTTTCCCACCCATCTTCTCCTCCACCTGGTCCCCAACTAGTGGTGCATTGCTTATCCCAAGTACTCTTTGTGGTATGAAAATCCCGATAGTTCTCACAGTCTTAAAAAATGCATTTATTGCTTTCATTTTGACATTGCCTTCATATCCAAATGAATCCTTTTCCCTTCTGCTCCCCAGAGGGTCATCCCTTGTAGGAAAGAATATAAAAGGAGGGTAGAAGACAGGAAGCAGTTGAGCAAAGCTCAGCAACACCTCAGTAGCATCTGACAGTTGATATATTTGCACCCCAGACCCTGGGCATCTATGAGCCACAGGATTTTAGAACTGAGTGGAGCTTGAGAGGTGGTCTGATCCAGTCTGTTCATTTTATGCACAAGAGGAAAGAAACCCAGAAGAGTAAGAGGAGTGTCTCAACTTCACACAGCTAGTTAGTGACAGAGCCAGGAAAATGAATAATTCTTCCTGTTTGTGTGAGCCTTTATAGTTATGATGCTTTTTTTGGATGGTTTGATCCTCACAATAACCCAATGAAGTACATAGTGAAGGTTTTGAGGGACTGCTGAGTGGAAGAGGGATCAGCTTTGCTTTGTCTCCAGAGAACAGAATTATGGGTAATCGAGAGAGGCAGATTCAGGCTTGAAATGAGCAAAGATTACCTAATAATTAGTTATGGAGTGGACTCCTCTGGAAGGCACTGGGTTTCCCCTCCCCAGAGGTCTTCAGGTAAAGGTCATTTTGCCTGGAGATTTTTTTGTTTAGGTATGAGTGGCCTGTATTGTCTCCAACATTCCTTCTGAAATTGTGAGTTTCTCTGATGTCTGTTTTCCAGATGGGAAATTTGAGGATTGGAGAGCTTGAATTATTTGTGTAAGGTCACAGAGCTGAGATTAACACCCCAAGTCTCCTATTCCCCAAACTGTTACTCCTTATAGGATGTCAAATAAAATAATTCCATAAAGATAACCTCACAATAAAATGATTAGAGAAATTTATAGCAATTCAAAGATTATGCAAGAGAAGAGATATAGATATATACAGTCTACTGCTTTTGACACATGGATATGAATGTTTTGGTAATATTTTCATTTTCCTCTAACTCATATTATCAGTGCTTTGATTTTCCTTTTAAAATCATATTTTCTGGTACTATAGTACAGGGGAAAATAAGAAATAGGAAAATAAAAATTTTCAAAACTTTAAAATTACTTTAAGTTATTTTAGGAACCATGGAAAAAAGGGGAAAGTATATTATTTTGTGGCTCATAAAACATATAACACATCCTCACATCATTGAACTTGAACTGATTACTGGTTTTGGCATGGTAAATTAGGAAGAATGCCAGATTTGCAGTGAGGAGAACTCACCTGTCTCTTATGCTGAATGAACCATATAACCATGACAACATTCAATTTCTCTGAACCTCAGTTTCCTTATCTGTAAAATGAGGAAAATCATATTTATATTCCCTAACTCAGAGAAATTTTTTGAGAAAAGCAATTTGTAGGCTAGCGGTGCAATTCTGGGCAAGGTCCTTAATTTCTCGTTGCTCAGGGCTGTGCTCTACCCATTACTGACAAAATCACAGGTCTGATTTTTTTAATTGCTATGTAAATGTGGATTTTCTTGTTATAACTATTGGTGCTTACCCACTACAAAATGGAATCAGGTGAGAGAAAGGATAAAAGTGTGAAACTAATCTGTAACAAAGAACAGAAAAGCATAATGGAGGCCTGAATTTGAAATGGCATGTTCTCTTCCTTTCATCTTTGTTTATAGCAGTAAGGTCAAAATATATAATGAATCCACAGATTGCATCTTTCAATAAATTTGCAAATAGATATTGGCAGCTAGATGATGCAATAGCGAGAGTGCCAGACCTGGAAGATCTGAGGTCAAATCCTACTTCAGTTATTTACTAGCCCTGTGACTATGGACAAGAGGTCATCTAGTACAGTGGTGTCAAACTAATAGGAACAGGGGCCGCTAGTCTGTACATTTGGATCCCAGGGGGCTGTATATTGACTTAGTTTTTTTTTTTTTTAATGTTCTACTATCTATTTTTATTGCATTTTATTTATTTTGTTAAATATTTCCCAATTACATTTCAGTCTGGTTTGGCCCCTCACCCACCCTCGGAAGTTTTGTGGGCCTTGTATTTGGCCCTTCTGATCTAGTCTAACTCTTTATAGAAGAGGAAACTGACTGAAGCACAGGCAAGTTACCCCACTTATTGGAAATCATGCAGGTGGTATAACCGGCAAGTCTTCCGGGGCTGTCCCTTTCTATCATCCCCCATTCGCCCGCCTGTGTGTTCTTTCTGGGATACTTTAGATTCTATTTGCACAGCACAGCTTTCTTTTTGCCCTAGTTCTGTAAGGTTTTCTTTGATGAAACGTGATGTTCAAGTCCTTTCCTTATCTCAGAGTTTTATGTTATATTGTGTCAAGTATGTATATTTCAGTTATTTCCCTTTGCCATTACATACCTGTAATGGAGTATACCTTTAATATGGGAATTGTTGTGTTGACTTGGGGGTAAATGTTGGAAAAAACAAGATAACTTTGTTATCCTCCCAGAAAGTCAGTTAGGTTACTACTGTAGACCTACATTCACATATTGGATTTTTTGCCTCTGAGCTTTGCATGACATTTTGTACCTTTCTCATGACCATAAAGACTTTCCTTGTCCTTCTGGTAGCTGGGTAGTTATTTGTTTGCATCTTTATTAGACAATAAGCTCCATGAGGCTAGGAACCTTGTCTTAATTATCTTATCTCCTCAAAATCTAGCACAATATTTTACACAATTTAATAAACACTTGTTACATGAATGAATAAACCAGTGAATAGGTCAGACCCTGTTTCTTCTTACCTGCTATTCTCGAATTAGTCCCTCCCCCTACATGTCTACTCAAGTGCCAAGACCTGCCTTTTCTACCTCCATTTTCTTCCTCTCATTTTCCCTCCCATTATTACGACCTCGATTAAGGCTTTAGTTTTTTTCTCATCTAGACTCTTTGAAAAGCCTCCTCTTAGGTCTTCCTACCTCTATTTCAGCCCCTCTCCATGCCAATTTCATGTTGCTGCCTCAGTTATGATCCTAATGATCATGTTACTCCTTGACTCAAAAACTTTCAGTGATTTCAGTTGCCTACTGGGTAAAGCATGAGCCTTTGACCATGACGCTTGAGGCCTTTGGCAATCTGTCTCTTGTTTTCTTATTGAGTTCAATTGCTGTGTATTCTGCATCACTGCCAGGTGGACTACTTTCTGTTCTTTATTGCCATCCTTCTGCCTCAGTCTCCTTGTACTTGCTCATTTGTCCAGTAGACTACCTCCACACTTTTCTCATTCTGTTTATGCTTTATGATATGGTGGAAAAATATTAAATTGATATTAAAGACCCTGGGTTCAGATCCTGCCCCAGCCATTTATTACCCCTGTGACCCTGTATAAATCTTATCAATTCTCTGAGCCTCAGTCCCTTCCTCTGTTTAAAAAAGTGGAGGTTGGGTTAGTATGACTGTATGAAGTGGTTTCTGTCATTTCAGATCTAACTCATATACCCATATGCTGGCCCCCTTTGTGAATCTTTTCCTCTTAGCCACTCCCTCCAGACAAAAGTGATCTCTCTAATTGTTTAAAGAACTTTATTTTGATATGTTTAGCCCTTTTGTTACTTGCGATCACTCTTATCTATGAAGATGCCTCATCTCTTTTCCACCCCAACCTATAGTCTGTGACTTGATTGTGTTGCCAATAAGTAGTGCATTTTTTGGACCAGACCTGTGATTTCATTGGTATAGGGAATTCCCAGTAAAGAAACTCTCTCTACCAATGTAGATGAAATAAATTTTTAACACCTTTAGTTACAGAAAATTACATAAGGCAACTTCCTTAGAGGTTAAGAGTCTTGCCCAGGGTCAAATATTCAGTATGTGTTCACAGCAGAAGATGAACATCATTCTTTTTGAATCTATTCATTATGCCAGGCTCCTTCTGCATGGTGCCTCCTTACATATCATCATCACCACTACCACCACCCATCACCACCACTACCAATCAATCACCACCACCACCACCACCAAATCACCACCACCCCTAACATTCTTATAGCATTTTAAGGTTATAAATCACTTTACACATATTAGCTTAATTTAGCTTCACAATTCTGAGAGGCAAGTGCTATTATTATCCCCATTTTACAGATAAGGATACTGAGACAGACAGGAGAGAGGTTAAATTACTTACCTAGAGTCACACAGTTAGTAAGTGTTTGAGTCTGAATTTGAGCTTGGGTCTTCCTGATTCCAATGATTTATCCCATGTGCCACCAATAACAAATGCTTATTAAATGCCTACAATGTGTAAATGCCACATAAAATTTTATAAATTTAATAAATGATTATTGGATTAAATTCAAAGCACTATGTCTAGCATATGAAGATGAGACTGAAACAATGCCTTTCCTCAAGAAAATGTCATTCTTTTGGAGGTATACAACCTGAAAAGGTAAATTAATTAAATACAGGCAGATCAAAGAAGGATAGATACTCCCAACTGGGGAAATCAGGAAAATGTTCCCACGTGAAGTGCTTGCTACCTGAGCTGAACCTTGGAGGAAGCTAGGGATTTTAAGATACAAGCAAAGCCAGATTGCATTTCAGGCATAAGGGATGGCATATGAAAAGGTGAAGATTGAGGAGACAGACTGTTATATTTGAGAAATGGGTAGTATTCTAGCCAATTTGGCTGGAACTGAGACTGCCTGAAGGGAAATAATATGAAATAAGTTCATAAATGTAGGTGGAAGCCAGATGTGGACAGTTTTTAAGTGCCAAGCTGAGGAGGCAATAGGAAACCACTGACAGTCTGTGAGCTCGGAATGACATGGTCAAATTCATATTTTAGGGATATTGATTTGGCGTTTCTGTGGAGGATGGGTTGGTGAGCTGGAGGGAACAGAGTCAGGAAGACCAGTTAGGAGTCTATTTCATTAGTCTAGGTGAAAGTATATCATTTTCTATTTTCTTCAATTCCTTGAAAATAATTATTGTGTCTTTCCTAAGCCTTCTCTAGTTATTTCAAATGATCCTCATATGGTATATTCTCAAGAACTTTTCCTATCCTGGGCCATCTAGACATAGTTCAATCTTTCATTGTCCTCACTAAAATATGGCACCCAGGAATGAAGACATTGCTCATGGGTGGAAAGCCTGTGGCCTTGAGGCCAGGTGTGGCCTTATAGGTCCTCAAGAATGGCCTGTTGACTGAATCCAAACTTCACAGAACAAATTCCCCTAGTGACCTCAAGGCTGCAGGTTCCCCACTGTGCTCTAGAGTTTATCTGATTACGGCAGAATATACCAAGACCATCAGCTTTCTTCTCTCTTCAACCTATCACAGGAACCATTTTCAACTTCTACAATCATAAAATTCCAAGCATCCAAAAGTCAGTTTTCACTCCTCCTCTGAAACTTTTGCTTTTCTCTTTTTTTTATTGCCTAGAAAAGTTGCGTTCCAGTTAGCAACTCTCTGAAATGCCACTTTTCCTAGGCACCAGAAAATTTCAAGGAATTGTTTTTAATAATGGAAGTTATTAATCTCGCTGATCAAAGGAGAGTCGAAGTCTGTTGTTAAGAGATTATAAGCATCACTAGCTATAAAGATGGAAGTTGCATTCCTTTTTAAATGTGGAAGAAATTTTGTGAGTTGCATTTTTTCCATTTAAAAAAATATGGGTATGTCCTTCATGTTTAGTTTCACATGCATCATTTTTTTTACCATCCTGTGTATGTGAATGTAGTAGCAGATGGACCTATGAACGTATTGCAGAGTTGGGTATGCAGCCTGATGTCTTCTCTTACTTTTTGATAACCTTATCATTTGAGTTTGGATAATTTTCTAGAAGGCAGCATGGTAAATTGGAAAGTCCAAGAGATTTGTAATAGAAACCAGGTTCAAATCCCAGTTCTTCCACTACTGCCTGAGTAACCTTGCTCTTAATCTCTGTAAGACTCAGTTTCTTCCACTGTAAAATAAACTTGGATTAGATTACATTGTATTCCCTTGTAGCCTAAATTTATAATGCTGTTTGTGATAGGGAAAGTGTTTAGACTTCATGAATCTTTGTTTTATGCTTCTCTCCCACCCCAACAAAAAAAGTAAGGAATATTAACATCTGGAACTAATTAGGTTGCTCTCATTTGATGGCAATATTATGCTTGTTAAGATCCACTGAGCTGTAAAAACACATCATTAAAACATCTGAGGTAAAATTTAAGAGCACAGACTTCCTTCTCCTTGAAGGACACTCTAATTTTTTTTTTTAATTCTTACTTGATATCTAACAGAGCATTGTCATCTTTTCTGCTCAGGTCAATCTGATTCTCATTCACAGGGTATAATTTTGGTTTCAGAGCATAGGTGTGTGAGGTGAAAAATTTTTTAAAACCTACCACATATTATGCACATGTATGTGCACATAGCCTAAATTTAAAAAAAAAATAACATTTCAGGTCAACATTAAGAAATGCTGCGTCTATGAAATTGAAGAGAAAACAAAACGAGGCCTTTCCCAACCCTTTGTTACATGGTGTCTTTGTGTGTCAGAAACCAGAAGAGCTGTGAAATATGTGCAAAATTGAGTAGGATATTGGGTGTAACCTATTACCATGCAAAGTTGGCAAGGAAGAAATAACTTCTTGATGTTCTGCATGCTCTTATGTAACCTTGGACAAACTGTTCTACTAAAACTCTTGACTTTTTCCCTCATTGACCCAAAAAAAGATTAAGCTTCAGCCTTGCAAATATTTTTGATAGACAAACAAATTTTCTTTGTCTCAGCTACAGAGAAGTTACTTGAAACCGCACCTCAAAAATTGTCAATGCCACTGACCACTGGGATAACAGGTGAGCATCCTGGGTTGGTAGGCACAAAAGCTTTGCTTTTGATGTTATTTCAGCTTTAAAAACATACCTTGTAAGATACAGTTTTGAAAACTGTACTGGATTGCATCCTAGATTTATCTCAGCACCCGATAGCCAATAGAATTAGGTTGGTTTAGGGGGTGTCGTTATTGTCAGATCATTTCCTTGATGACTAGAAAACAGAAAAGTTGGGGTGGGGAGTGGTATTAAGTAGCCAGTGTTTGTGACTGTGAGCCAGAAACTTCTGATTTTAAATTCTGTTAATAATACTGTTAACCTAGGGCCTATAGAAAGGCACTTGACGCTCTCCTTTTCCTGCTCATTCCTTCCTTTCTCTTTTTTTATTCCCTAAATTTCTATTTACTTTGTTCTCATGTGTCTTATCCAACAGCTACTTTTACCCCCTCATGCCTCTTGCCCCTTTGTCTTTTAAAAATATTTGTATAGCTTGATTTTGTATGTTTCTGTCAGCCACTAATTGTATTTCTAATGAGTGCCGCTAATTTGCCATTAGCCACCCAGTTTTAAATGTTTTGGTCTGTCACTTTGGAACAAAATCTTTGTTTTTATTTGTTTTTGTATTTTTGTGGAATGTTCACTTAGGCTACACTAGATTATTACTGTGGAAAGTCTCTTTTAATTCTAAATCCCTTGATATTATGTGAAAACTTAATAGGAGATATTTCTTTATTCTAAGCCTAAACTTTTCCCTTGTGTGAAAGTGGGCAGCAAAGTCCTTCACAGTTGTGAGGGATGAAGGTGTGATATGAATCTGGCAAAATCTAATACTGTGAGAGGATGTTACTAATGTGGAGATTTGGTCATATTTCCGTATGGATTCTTTACATCTCCAAATGTTAGTGAAGGGGAGCAACATAATGTTGTGGAAAGTGGATTTAAAGTCAGAGGACCTGGGGTTGAACTCCCACTCTGCTGCTTAAAACCTATGTGATCTTTGACAAGTTATTTAACCTACCAGGGCCTCACCTGTGAAATAAAAGGAGTTGGACTAGATGACCTCAAGGATCCCTATGAACCCCAGGTCTATGATACTATGACCATTGCTTGTAGTATCATTGCAGGCTCTTGCAGGATATAAGTCCTACAAGACTTTTCCAGTCATACATGTAGCCTATGGCCTTTAGAGTAATAGGGAATCAGGGTGGATGCAGGCTTCACTTAAACAAATGTACTCACCCTTTGCAGCTCAGCTGGGCTGCTTCATTGCTTTTATTCCTCCTAGGATTTCCTAATGAAATGGTCTCCTGTTAAGGACAGGGAACAGAATTGTAATAGTAAGAGTTAATGGACCACAGTAAATGTGACTAGCTGAGAACTGGAACATTGTTTGTGTCCTAAACTCCTGATTCCTGCATTGATGTGGAAACAGAAGCTTTGAGAGATAAACACAGAAGTAAATTTGATAGGTTTAAAAAAAAAGGCAACTCTTTTGTTTATGTATATTGAGTGGAAGAAAAAAATGTAAGATATTAAAACATCATTACTTTGTCCTTAAATTGGAGAAACCATTAGGAAGATTATTTGTCCATAGAAGAGGCATAATTATTAAAAGCAAGAAACCGAGTAGACTGCAGAGTATCTTGTGGCCAGGTCCCTTTTTTTAACCAAAATCTTGTCTTTTAATTTACCTACTACATGTCCTCCACTTTTTTGGATTCCTGCAGCATTTTATCTGTGCTTCTTTAACGTACTTAGAAGCTGATAGGTGGCAGATAGAGCACTGGGCCTGGAGTTGGAAGTTGTTGTGTCTGACTCTTGGTGACCCCATTTGGGGTTTTCTTGGCAAAGATAATGGAGTGGTTTGCCACTTCCTTCTGCCATTCGTTTTATAGATGAGAAACTAAAGCAAACAGGGTTAAGTGACATGTGCAGGATCACACAGCTGGTGAGTGTTTGAGGTCACATTTGAACTCAGGTCTTCCTGACTCCAGAATTGATACTCTATCCATTGCACCTTCTGACTGACCTGAGTTCAATCTTGTCTCAGACACTAACTATCTGTGCAACCCTGAGCAAGTCACTTCACCCTGTTTACTTTATCTGCAAAATGAGCTGGAGAAGGAAATGGCAAACCATGACAGTCATCTTTGCCAAGAAAACCCCATGGACAGCACTGTCGTGCTATGGTCCATGGAGTCATGAAGAGTCTGTGACTAAATAAAAATTATGTACTTAGTTGTCTCTGTGAATGTGTTTTGTCTTTCCTTCTAAATGGCATGTTAGTTGCTGTATTTATTTGTGCCTCTCTTAGCATCCAGAGTAATGCCTTACACATTGGATTATATTCAGTCAGTTCTGCTAGGGTGTTCTAACTACTCTTTGCAATGACCCTTGCTCATTTGCCTTCATTTGTATGCAAATACTTCACATGCATATTTATTCCATTTGTAGTTTACTTACGCCATGTGTATTCCTGAATTTTCACTTGCTTGAAAACAAGTCTTTGTTTTATGTTTATGATGCTCCCTGCCTTGGATACCCCAGCATCCTTTTCCTTTTTTCCTTCCTGCCCTGTCCTGGTGTATCTAGCTTAAACTGTTTAGTTTAAAAGTTCTATCGATATTGTGAGACTCATTCAACTTCTCAGTCCTTGGGATCCAATGCTCTAAGGCCCTGTTATTGCAGTTAGAAAATAAGTGCTGACCAAAGCCTTGACTTTTAATATATTGGACAAATATGTATTTACTAACTATATGACTTGCAAGTCACAATCAATCAATACATATTTATCACTCATTTATTGCTGTACTTTGAATTGCTACCCATACCACTCCAATTAATTACTTTCTGCAAATATTAATTATGTTAATATTAATTAATTTCTATAATTGTTTTCTTTTTTTCTTTCATATGGGGTTTGCAACTTTTTTCTCAATTTCTTCTGATTTACTAAACTTTGCATATTGTGAGAAATGACAAGTGCTAGGCAGTCTGAAGGAGGTCAAGAGCCCCTATTTGACTGAAAAATGTTTTCCTCACCTGATACCACCTTGTACAGTAGTACAACAGTCCCTGCCCTCATGGGCATTTATATTAAGTTCTATTATATTTAGATTTATGTATTTGTATTATATTATGTACTAATGGATGAAGATAACACATATTGGGAACTAAGAAGGGGTAAGGAGTAGGAAGAAGCTGAGGGCTAGAATTTTTCCAGGGTGTCAAGATGGCCAGGCAAAGAGGAATTAAGAGAGTTATAACCTGGAAAGGAGTTGTGCTAACAAGAGGTACCATTTAAAAAAAATAAAAAGATACTATATGTATGCATGATCTCATCTGTATGAATATTCTTCCCCACCCCAACTCCAGTGGTATGAATCATACACCATTTCTCAATGCCTTCTCATTGTGTGTATTTCTTGTCTATATCTTTTCATCAGATCTCCATACAGGATTCTTCCAACATCATTGAAGCCTTCTTCTTGCTCCTTTTAGTATTTGGGGAATATCATAGTGTAGTGTCAAGGCTATCCATCTTTTGTCTCCTCTTGCTACAAGACTAGCTTACCTCCTTTTGTGGTCATATGTATCCTTGAGGATGTTTTTTATGCCATTTTTCAGGTGCATCATTAGTAATATGCGTCAGCCTATTTATTTTCCCATCATTTTAAAAAACCCTGTCATTTTAGTGGCCTCCAACTGAAAGAGAAGAGGAAATAAAACTCCATCTCCTTTGCTAAACTCTGAAGCAAAGTCAGTGATTCCAGGCTGCACATTTTTGCAAAAAAAAGTCTCTTTAACATCCAACATTTTCCTAATGATCTATAGTTACAAATTGAAATACCATGAACACAGAATAACCAATACAAGTAAAATAATTGTTCTGGTGAATTTGTAGCAGTTACTTTCTACAACTGAATATATTATTATACATGTGTGCATGTGGATAAGTATATATACACACAGCCAGATTTTCTTAGTTGCTTTTCCTTCTACATAGCACTCTGCATATGGTTTTAGCACATGTATTCCCACTGAAAATGGGGAATTCTGGCTCTTTGCATTGATAAAAATCACTGAAGTAAATTGTATTTCAAGTACCACCTTCTTATGAGTACACAGACTATATTTTATCTTTTTTTGTATCTCTAGTACTTAGTACAATGTCTGGCATATAATAGGTGCTTAATAAATGTTTATTGATTAATTTATCTGTTGCTAGTGCTTCTTCCCCCAAGTCCTCCAAGATACTGTCAACTTGTATCTATTTTGTACATATCAGTATATGTACATGTTATCTCTCCTGGCTCTACTGTAAGCTCCTTGAGGGCAGGAAGTGCTATCACTCTTGTCTTTGCATCACTAGTGACAGACATACAATAATTGCCTGATAAATACTTGAAGATTATTGATTGATAGAGCAATTTTTTTGCATAAATCTGTCTTATAGCTATTTAATATTCTACTTGCATTGACCTAAAAGTATTTTATAAAATCAGTCAACGCATATTTATTAAATATCTACCATGTGCCAGGCACTGTGCAAGATCTAGGGATGCAAATATCAAAGTGTGAAGTCTCCGCCCCTTAAGAAGCTTGGATTCTAATTAGAGGGATACAATAAAATATCAAACTCATCCTCAAATGCCTTTAATATCGAGAGGGAGAAAACTATTTCAACAAATTAATAGATAGTAATAACTAAAGTCTAGGATGACTTTAAGTGAAAAAAGAATACAGCAATCTTGTTAATATTTCTTAAATACTTCCAAGTACTTTAAGTGTACTTTTTCTAATCATAGATAATATCCATCCTGTATATAATATGTAGAGCAGCTTAATGGGAGGATGAGGGAGGACCATGAGGGAAGAAGAGGGTGGAGGTGGTGTCTGGAGTCAGGAAAACTCATCTTCCTGTGTTCTAAAGTGACCTTAGACGCTTACTAGCTGTGTGACCCTGGGCAAGTCACTTATCCCTGCTTGTCTCAGTTTCCTCATCTGTAAAATGAGCTGTAGAAGGAAATGATGAACCATTCCATTATCTTTGCCAGGAAAACCCCAAACAGGGTCAGGAAGAGCCAGACACAACTGAAAAACGACTGAACAACAACATATAATATGTTCCATTCTGTCCCTGAGTTATCTTTGATCTTTCTGAATGGATCAGACTGTGCAGCTACCTACAGAATATGAAGAGTTAAGATTGTTAGGAATTAGCCTTTTCTAAAACAACAACAACAAAAAGCTTTTATAGTTTCAAAAGCATTATGTGGTTTTCAAAGCACTTTCTCAAACATGATCTCACTTAATATTGCTGTGACTAAAATTCAAGTCGATTCTCAGATGAGTATTCCTTTACTAGACCACTGGTGCTAAAGGATGAGAAGTGATTGGGGGTGGGGGCGGGGTGGAGTAAAGATACTCTGTGTGTGGGTGGTGGTAGTAAGTGGAATTGTACATCTGTGTTAAGAATATTAAAGGCTGCTGAGTTTTATTGACATAGCAACCAGTATATTGAAGGGGAACAATAGAACACTTTTTCATAGTGCAAGCTTTATTCCTGATATTCATCTAGCCTCACTCAACAACAGCATATTTTAGAAAATGGAATAAATTCTGTAAACCAAATGAAGAGTTTAGAGGGTATTCACAGCATCATCCAGATGTTGTCCACTATCTTGAAAACCCTCACAATTGGGGGCATGCTTTCCCCCTGCATACCCCTGACCTCAATTCTCTAGGTATTTCCAAAGATTTTTTTTCTCACTTCCAATGGCTGCATTATTTAAATCCCATCGACAGGACTCATGACAAGCAATACTCAAATCTGCTTTTGTATTAGAAAACAAAGCTTTAAAAGCAGAGTGGGGAATCTCATTGAAGAACAATTTTGTGATGATGGCCCAAATCCAAGAAATGCATTTAGAAAGAGTTCTGTTGTAGGTTTGTTTATTTGTTTTAAGTGGAAGTGGTTTTTATCACATGTATTCCCAATGAAAATGGGAGATTTTGGCCCTCTTCATACATAACAATTACCAAAGGAAACTGAAGATCTTCAGGTGTGGATATGTGTGTTGTGTGTGTATGTACATACATATATGGAGAGAGAGATTTCAATCATAATTCTCTGTATGGCAAACATTCTTTAAAAGTACTTCAAGTACATTTTCTAATCATGTAAAATATTTATCCCATCACATATCCTTCATATCCTGAATTTTCTTTGGACTCTTTGCATACATGGGACTCTGCAGTCCTACAGCGTAAGATGGTTCAAGTTGTTAAGATTTAATTTCAGCCTTTTCTAAAATAAAAATTAGTTTTGTACATATTCTGCATATATCAGTCAATCAAGAAGGACTTATTGGGCCCCTGCTAATGCACTGTGAGGGATACAAGAGTAATGCATGGCATGATTGTATAAACACTGATTCCACAATATAAATTGCATTCTGTGGCCCCAAACTAGCAAATTATAATAAATGAATCTTCAAGGAAAATCTGCATGAAAAGAGAAATAATTGAATGGCAGGAAGACTAAATATGAGAGAGAAAATTAAATCGCCCTCCAAAAAAGGCCTTATTCTCTAATCAAACATCTGAAAGGAAGAGAGGATGTTAAGTTCATTTGCAAAGAAATAAATAGAAAAGGCTTTATAAAATTTTTTAAGTGTCAAGATGGCAGTAAGGCTGTTAAAACCAATATTAGGAGCAGCCTAGCTAATCAGTCTTGTTTGGAATGAGGAGAAAATGAAAAGAATTGAAAAGGTCTCAGTCTTAGAGAGAACTAAAGACATTTTTAAACCAGAAAGAAGTTGGAGGGTTTGGGAATTTCACACCAAATTAAAAGTGAGACCTGTAGAAATAACAGTAGGCAATAAGCCCCAAGTCCCTAGATAGCTATCAGGCTTACTTGGGCTCACCCAGTTAAAGGAACTTTCAGGGGCAGAACCAGCAGAGTGAGGTAGGTAGTCACCTGCTGCCAATGTATTCAAAGTCAGTAAGCCTCAGGGGAGAATGGGTTTGGGTGATTAGTAAGCAGCAGAGCCAAGTAGGCCACAGTACCATCTGTCCAACAGTGCAACACACAGACTGCCCTGATGAAAAATCGATCTTAAGAGGCAACGCTGAGCTCCTGAAAGAATAAGAAAGCCCAGACTAGAATTTTGGAAGACCCAGTGGGGACCCAATACATCCAAGTGAACCCAGTGGAAATGTACTCAGAAAATCAAGAGTCAATGCTAGAAAGGGGCAACAGAAATAGGGCTGCTTTGGGCTTGGTCAGAGGTCTGTCATTGTAGCCATTGAACTCTAGAATCTACTGCCTTATTATGTGACTTTATGAGCATAATTCCTTGCCAAAGGGAACTGTAATTTTTATGAATGCCTTGAAATACAGCCAGGTAATTACCTGCAGGAGATTTTCATTTCACTAAATGTTAATCTATAGAGAGAGCAAAAGAAAGAGGAAAAACCAAGTTAATCGCATGATAAACAGCCCACTCCCTGTGAAACTCTTAAAGAAGCTCACACACACATACATACATACATACATAAATATGGACTTGTGAGAAGTATTTCACTTGAATAAGTGTTAATCCAAGGAGAATGCTTGGCCTTTGTGTATACAAAGTCTCTAATTATAAGTGCAAATGCATTTGAAATATTATTCCTTTTTTATTTCATAAATACTTACTTGAAGCCGACTTTAAAGTTGGAGGAGCTGTAGCAATGTTACTAATTTTCAAGTAGTTAACTAAGGGAGTAAAAGAGTAAGAAATAAAAACAAAGCAAAAAAACAACCACCACCACAAAACCTTGCTTAAAAGGGTGTTTTGGAAGCCTAATGACATTGAATATTTCTTTTAAAAAATTCCCTTGTTGCCAGAAAGATTTAGTAAGAATCTTGATATAGTAGCATTCCAATGTTAGAATAGTTGCATTTAAGAAAAAAGTATTATACTTTATGATATTAAGTGACACATTAGATTCCTACCACCCCCAACCCTCCAAAATTTTTGTTTAATCTTCCACTAGAAAAGAGACTAAGTAATGTAAAAATACTTTTATCCTCAATTGTTTAGAATGAAGTTGGTAAATATATATAATGCTAAAACACCCTCTACTTGTAAGCCACTGGAGAATTTGGGACTCTTACAGTAGGTTTTAATACATAATAGAATGGAAATATTATAAGTAAAATACTACCTAATTAAACTTACTTTGAGCCCAGAAACTTAAAAAAAAATTGCACTGTTATTTTCCAAATTGGTTTGCAAGTAATTTATTTACCTGTAATTTCAGTTTTATGTATATAACTGTTGAAAAATTAATGTTAATCTCTGCCGGTATGCCCTTCTCTCTTTACTGCTTTCAATATATTTGCTAGAAATAATAATACAATAATGCACTTTGCTTTCATCCTCATTTCATCAGATCTTTATAATAGTGCTATGAGAAGGTGAAGTGAGGCATTCACTCTGCCCATTTTACAAGGCAGAAGATCGAGGTACAAGAAGTTTGTGACACAGAGGTAACAGCAGAGCCAGGATTCCTGATAAGTCTCCTGACATGGAGTTCAGAGTTATTTCTTTTCAACCCCATTGGACCTCAATTCTGTGTTGCTGGTTTCATCATTAGAGTAACTCCTAGAATTTGATTCTCATTGCAGAATTTCTCCTGATCTAGGCTTTGATTAATGGTTACACCTCTATGCTTTTTTTTTCCCCCATTACCTATCTTTTAAAGGGCTTACCACTGTTGATCTGCACCATCGAGGTCAGGGAGTCTCAGTTCACTGTACTTTGGTGTCTAGTTTTGCTAGGAGGGGGCACTAAGCTAAAATTGTGCTGAAGGGGAAAGGCCCTATCTTCAGTAAGTACTTTCTTAGGGGCCTTGGTGCTATTGAAGGTTGAAGTTTCTCTACTTGAAGTAGAGAAAGAGATGATTGTTTTCATTGATGTGTTTTAAGGCTAACCTTTAAACCTTGACGCAAAAGTCAGAGCCCAAGAAAAAGCCTGCCTCAACTGCAGAATGCATCTAACTACACCCTTTGGGGCAACAGGGCAGACTGGACTCAGAGATGAAGAGGAGAGAAGGTTAAAGGTGATAGGAGAACCTGGCCCCTTGCAGGGGAGCTATTGTACTTTCATTTAACAAATTTTAACTCTTCTAAAGGTTAGAAACTACCCTGGAATGAAAAGGAATCTGTTATTCTGTTGCTGTTTTGATGAATATGTGAAATCCTTCAGAAATGTCCAGTTTCTGTCTTTTGGCAATGCGCCCAGATGGGGGCTGCATGGCCAGAGCCTTGAATTTATTTGATTTTTAGCTGATTTAGGAGCCCTGTTACATTCTTCAGATGTGGAAGGCCACTGATTCTTGCTGTTGTTTGCTATTTTTTCCTTTACAGGCACATCAAAAGAGCTGACCTTTGTGCTTGATACTATGTAATAACTGACTTGGGGAAAAAATGGAACTACGGTTCAGAAATTTAGGGAGGAAAGTTCTTGAGCTGATACACTGCTTGATTAACTTTTAAAATGGAAACTGTTGTATTTAGGAGTTAAGGGAAAGCCATTCCCTTCGATTCAATTCAGCAATCATTTAGCCTTACTTTGTGTGAGGTTTTAAGTGACTTGTCCAAGGTCATTAAGTGTTAAAGTAGGATTTGACTCCAGGTTTTCTTGACAAGTCCAATAGTCTATCCAAGAATGGGGCTTTTCCCCCTAAGATTGACCTTTCTCCCCATCAGAAATCATATAGTATTTTGTCCCTCTTTAGTGTACCCATCATAATGTTTTGCATTATATTTATGGGTATCATATAAAAACAGAATGATATAATAGATAACAGAACTTATTTGGGGATCAAGAAGAACTGTGTTCAAATCCCACCAATGATAGATAATAATTGACAATTCACTTGACCCCTCAGTGTTGCAGGCAACCCTTGAAAGATCCCAAGTTTCTGGGGCGGCTAGGTGGTGCAGTGAATAGAGCACTGGCCCTGGAGTCAGGAGGACCTGAATTCAAATTCGGCCTCAGTCACTTAACACTTCTTAGCTGTGTGACCTTGGGCAAGTCACTTAACCCCAATTGCCCTGCCTTCCCCCCTCCAAAAAAGCAAAAAAAAAATCCCAAGTTTCAGAGAATATACCAATGTGCTTTGATAAAGGGAGTTTCATTACAGAGAGTACCCTTTAATCATCATGAATAAAAACAAACAAGTATCATATTCCTCCATACATCATAAACTCAATGAGATCAATAACTCTTATTATCAAAATATTATACTCCCCAGGGATATAGCACAGTGGTCTGTACCCAGTGATACAAATAAACAATAAATTTAGTATTTATTGAATTGAATTAATATGAGAGAACATCTGCTTCATACCTTTAAAAAACTGACATGTTCAGATAAGCCACACTTAAAACTCACCCAGAATAGATAATCCCAGATTGCTAACTAGTATCCAGATAACGCCCTCCCCCAAAAAAGAGATCAGGTACTTCCTAGGAAGTAGATTGCGCGCCCTCCAGGATCTAGACATTAAATGAAAAATTCACATTTTTTTTAACACTTTATGGTTTACAAAATCCTCTTCCTATCCTACTAGTAGTAGTGTATGGATTATTAACCCATTTTACAGATAATGGAGTCTCAGAGGTTTGGACTTGCCCAGGGTCACCCAGAAAGATATGCCTGAGATAAGATCCAAAGTTGGGTCTCTCAGACTCCAAGTCCAGTTTTTTACTCACTATACCACACTAGCAAATGTTAAGCTGATTTACATTTAGAAATTTCATGTAGCTAATCCAGCCATACTACATCACTGCATACATTCAACATTGCTTAACAAAAACCCACATTTTATTTCTTGATGACTTTTTTTTTTTTTTTCAGTTTCTGCTGATTTTTCAGATGGAGGCACCCTTTATGAGCAATGAGCTCATAAGAAGTGAGATTCCTTGCAGGAATCTGCCTAGAGACGTACTCTCCACTTACTCTGCCTAAAAGCAGGTCTGCCTCTGTTAGGATTTTTACTAAGCTATGTCACTCACATGTGGATGAGAGATGCTGAAATGAGATAGGCAGCTTAATGTATGTGTCTGCTAAAAGCTGACCTAAGTCAACATGAACATAAAGTTTGTGATTTATCTTTTCTAACACCCACACAGCATCATTTCTACATAGTCATGAATACTTAATCTGTAGGTTTTTATTTGTAATATTTAAACTCAAATGCTATGGTAAAAAGAAAAAGATTATTTTGGTATGGGAATTGAACGATAGCATTTTTACTCTCCAATAGTTAGGTTGAAAATTTAGGTTATAGGACCAAAGGTGGAAGGCTTTTACTATATGTGCTATAAAGAAAAATATACATGGGGACTTAAAATTAAATACTAATATTCTGCTAAAGTGTTAGCCAAGTCTAGCAGCTGGTTCAAGCCCAAAGAGAAAGTATAAAAATTTTGTTTTGGTGTATTAGTGTAGCATCGATGTAATATTCACAGTGCCAACGGTCACTATAAATATATCTACTTAGTGTTCAATCACAAAATATAACAGACTCTCCATATATAAGGCAGAAGCAAAACATTTATTCAGACACGAGAAAACCAAATGCCAACACCAGGAAAACCAAATCCATCATAGCGACATAGAAGTTAGTGCACCACAATGTAGCAGAGAGCCAAACCATCCTTTAGCCTTTTCACAAACCAACACAAGACCAACATTTACTCATAAGCCTGTCTCCCTCAGAAGCATCCTTTCTTTCCAACAGTGTCTAGCTTCTCTGACTCCCAGCTTCCTGTGGGCTCTGTTCCACCCTTAAGCAAACTCCTCCCACAACAGGCTCCATGTGATTACATTCAGCCTATTAGGGAGCAGAGTATATTTTCAAAGCAGGGAAGGTCTTCAAATTCCCTTAGGCTTATTAAGCAGCAGGAAAGATCTTCAAATTACCACTACCATTGCAATTATGATGAGGTACAATTATTTTTCTTAGTAGTCCATTCAATATTTATTAAATACTTACTTCGTGGAAAAGGAGAGGCACCTCAGAATACTTATAAAATCAGTCAGGAAGACTTGTCTTCAGTTCCCATATTGTCTGTGTGACCCTGAATAAGTCACTTAACTCAGTGCTCCAGGAAATTCTCTAAGGCTCTAAGTTACCAAAAAAAAGTATCAATGTGCATAGATGGGGTGGGGGTCCCTCCCTGGGACTACACTCTACCAATGAAAACACAGATATAGTACCTATCCCTATGTGGAAAAGATTGCTGAGTTCTGGGAATACATAGATGAAAACTGACACAGATCTTACTTATATGCTTGCTCCCACCTCCCACTCTTCCTCCCTTCCCCCCTCTTCCCTGTCTGCCCCCCTTTCCCCCTTCCCCTTCTCTTTCCCTTTCCCTCCTCTTTCCCCCCTCTTTCCTCCCTCTCCTCACTTCCTCCTCCCCTTTACCCCCTCTCCCCCTCCCCCACTTTCTCTTCCCCTCCTCTCCTTCCCATCTTTCCCCCTCTCTCCTTTTTATTCACACACACACATAATATGTATGTATAGACATACATGCATATGCACACACAGATACACACACCCATATTTTAGGGTATAGAAAACAGGTACACAAACAGATTTCATACAGAGTAGGATGTGATGAGGGCAATGTGAGACTCCAAGGATCAGGAAAGTTTTCTTGGAGGATGTAGTACCTAAGCTATGTCTGGAATGAAGAAACAGAAGGAAGAATTTTCAGAGTTGAAGATGTGAAGATGGTTCATTCAGGGCAGTGAAGGGTAGAGTCCAGACATGTATGGAAGCAGGGACAGGCAGAAAATTCTGTCCAGACTTTGTAATAGTGTGCTGGAACTTATGCAGGAGAAGATCCTCCTTTGGATTTATAATGTGCACATTCTTTAGAGAGTGTTTAGAAAATAATAATAGCCACCATTTATATAGTATTTTAAGCTTTGCAAAGGGCTTCATTGAATCTTCACAACTTTTGAGAGAGGTGCCCTTATTATCTTCCTTTTAGAGTTGAGGAAACTGAGGCACAGAGAGATTTAAGTGACCTGTCCAGAGTCACACAGCTAGTGAGTATCAGAGGCAGAATTTGAACTTGGGTCTTCCTGACTCCAAATCCAACACTCTATCCACTGAGCTATGTAGTTACACTATTTTTCTTTGAAAAAGAATGGGCTAGAAAGACCCTGAGGAAGTACAAAGCTCACTTTTGGAAAACAAATCCTTACTATTGGACCACCAGGGAGTCACTTAGTGAAATATTTCTTCCTTTGTTGAAAGTAGTGGTAATAATAACTGACATTTATTTAGTTCTTTGAGTTTTATAAAAACACTTTAGATTTGAGCCTCCCAACACTCTGCTTTTGTGGCCACTACAGACTTGAATCTCATTCCTAATTCCAAATCCAGAATTCTTTCCACCATATGATACTTGACTGATCAGTGCCTTCTCATTCCCCTTGCTCCTTAAAAATATTTTTTTTCTGTGGAAATGCACAGATTTATCAAGAACTAATTTATGAGGATCATACTTTTCAGTGAGACTTTGCATCCTTTCTCATCTGATCCAATGGGGGAAGGGGCAGGCAGGCAAAGGTAGGACATTACACAGAGCAGATTAAAGCAAATGTTTTAGTATTTTAAAGATTTTGTTCATATAACCTCTTCAAAGTATAGTAAACCTTTCTAAACAGCTTTACAGATTAATGCGTAGCTTTGGGGGGTAGTGCTTTTAAAAGGCAAAACATATCAGATAAATGATATAGGAACATGATATTATAGGTTAAAAGTAAACATGCAGTATGCAGGAATGAGACAGTTGACATTATTTAAGGTTTCTGTTTCTTTTTTCCTCCTGTTCTGCTTGAAATGAAACTTAAAAAATTATGAAGGTTTAATGTACCTCTTGGTGAGAATGTCTTATCTTGTTTTATCCCTTGCCTCCCTACCAATTATCTAAAATCTTGATACCTAGAACATGATTACCAGGCCTAAAATGCACATTCAATTAGGCAAAGACTCTTGACTGACCTATTTAGCAGTTCATTCATGAGATAATGTGACCTGCAGTCATAGAGAGATAAAAATCTGTTGATTGAGCTGGGGTTGGCCAGGCAGCAGCACCGCAAACTCTCTAGTGGTTGAGGAATCATCTAAAATTAGACTAGGCAGCAAATTATTACAAAAGCTTCCTGAACTAGTCTTGGTCTAAGGAATCTTTCTTCATAAGATGGGCAAGTAATTTGTCACATAGACTATTCCTGTAATCCTTTAATGCCCAGTTTTCTTAGTGTGAAGTGTGTGGATATCAAATTAAATGAGCAATTAAGTGATTTATATTTTAAGGTTGGTTCTCATTTCACAGTTTTGGCAGCCAAACTCCCATGAAGGGGACTTCCTCTTTGGAAAGCTAGACAGGACTTTGGGGCTTTTTCAGATTCTAGGAGTCATCACCATTCCTAAGGCAAATATACTTGAGCCACAGATTAATAAACTCTATGTATGAAGAATGTGTTACTCTTATCAGTTTTGTAAGTTGGTGGTGTTCCCTTCAGGTATATTCCCATAGATCTGACGGCTGATGTCTCAAATCCTGCTAAGGAGTAAGGCAGTTCCCTCCTCAATATATCATGGTTAGAGGCTTGATGGATTATAATAAGTCTCAAAAGAAGCTATTATTCCACATTTAGCTTGAAATAAGGCAGTTAAGAGGTTTTGCCTTCAGAGCCTAGGTAGAAAAATGTAAGGGAACCCTAATCTTTTCAGAATTTTGAGGCTAGAAAAGCTTATTTTCTTGTCTCAGGGTGCTTTCATTACATCTGGCCTCATTATATGTACCAGATGCACAGCAGGAATTGACTTTTTGACTTAACCCTTGGGTATTTTGAAGGTGCTGCTCCTTTCACCACCATTGTCCCCCTCCTTGCCTTCATCCGTGGCTTTTGGTTTTCTGCTGTGTAAAATGACAGCCATCATTGACGCCATTATAAACTGATGGATTTTCTGTTAATTGGCAAACATTTTTTTAGTCCCTACTATATGCCCGGCATTATGTTAAGCACCGAGGATACAGAGAAAGGCAAAAATATTCCGTGCTCTCAAGGAGCTTGTGGCCTTCGTAGTAGAAATGGAAATAAATTAGTTTGCTGCCCAATCAGATTAAATGAATCAAGAGATTTGTTAACGCATGTGTAAGACACCATACTGTGCTAGATTGGTATCTTGGGGGAGGTATAAAGAAGTATAAGACTGTAGCCCCTACCCTCAAGGAGTTGTAATCCATTTAAGCAAGATATATACATGTGAAAAGCAACATAACAGTAAAAAAATCAATATTCACTTAAGACAAAAAGAGAAAAGATGGTTTTAAGCCATGATTAATTGCCCATTAGACTGTGAGTTCCTTCAGTACAGGGACTGTCCTTGACCTTTCTTTGTATCTCCATCACCTAGCACAGGATCGTGTTTGTAGTAGGTATTTAATAAATGTTGACTAAGTGACAGAAGTGGGATTTGAACTCGGGTCCTCTGAATCCAGGGCCATACCCCACTCCCTCTCTTATAGACTGAGGGCAAGATAGGAAAAAGATGCTTTGTTTTTATTCAGTATTCACAATGTTGGGCTCAGAAATCCAACCACATTGCCTCCTTGTACCATTCATGAACCCAAAGTTCCTTTTACACTAACTTCATTACCTCATTCCCCACCTTCTGCAATTCCTTTACAGTGTAAACCCCTTTATTTATAAAGATAGTCCCTACTTATCTATCACCCAGACAATACTCTTTTCCTACTAATTACCTAGACTCAAGAAGAAGATCTGGCAGCTCCATCAAACCTTGATGGATAGCAGTCAAAATAAGCATTGTAGGCATAAGTGATCCATTCTGTATGAAGTTTTAGAAAGCTATTTAGTCACTAGGGTTATAATTCTTTTTCCATATTCCGGCCCACTGAAGCTCTGCCCCTTGGGGTATTTGTTAAATTTTTGATAGTTTATTCCCCTTAGATGCAGGTATAAATCAGGAGATTTAAGGTTGCTACTTTTACTGGATTCTCAATTTCTTCACATTTCTAATATTAGACTTATAATATGACTTTAGCCTTTTTTGTGGGTGTTAATTTCATTTTCTCATGAGTTTACTGATGCATTTTGAACAATGATTAAATCAACTTCTGATGGAAATGTATGAGGCAAAGTAAGTGTCAGGGAAGAAACTGTTATAGCCTCTTGATCAAATGAATAAATAAATATGAATGTATATTTTGACAGATTTTAAAGCACTGGGATTACCTTAAGAGCCATTATATTTTATGGGAATAATCATTTGCATAATTCTTAAAAATAATATTCAGTTAATATAGATCATAATAGCCAATAGAAATATTTTTGAAAAGGTTGCAGAAAGCAATTCATATTAGAGAACTTGCAGTGAGACTGAATGAACCAGGTAAGCTTCACAAACAAAAAGCATTTGTGTGCAGATACTATTAAGATATTAAGGCTATTTTCCAAAGAAAATGCTGGTGAGAATTGGATGCTTTTGCAAAATAAACCCTACTTTTATAAATCCACAGTAACTTCAGGAAAATGGGGGAAGGGAAGAAATGTGTAACCCCTATTCCAGTAGTACCGTGGTTCTGTCATCACTTCTGTCAGGAGCCAGGCTACCATGCCTTTGCCCAGCCATTTCCAGACCATGTTGCCATGAGTGAACTCTTGACTTTCCACACACTAAATCCACTTTGTGGTTTTTTTTTTTGTTTTTTTTTCCCCATTCTAATGTAAGCTGCTTAGGAGCAGAGGCTATCTTGCTTGCTTGCTTTTTATCCCCAGCTTTTACCACAGTTCCTGGCACATAGTAAGCATTCAATTAATGCTTTTTAATTCTTTCAAAATGGTATACAATACAGCCTGTCCAACATTTGTGACTCCTGTGCATGTCTTCCAATACATTTACCTCAAAGGTCTATTCGATGTGCTTGAAGTCTCTCTTGACAGAGGAAGGATACCAGTAGAGTATGAGGACTGTCTATCAATTATACCTTGATCTTGACATGTAACCAGTCAACCTTTCTTTGGTCATACATATTTTTACATCATCAATATATAATTCCATTTTTGTAATATATTTTAGTCTATTCACATCCACTGTGTGCCTTTTCACTGCCCTTTGGGCTATCAATAAATCAAGAAGAATTTTATTAAACACTTACTATGCTCCCAGAACTGTGCACTGGGGATACACAGAAAAATAAAACCAGTCCCTGCCTTAAAGGAGATTACATTCTAATACGGAACATATATAGCAACCTATACATATAAAATAAATATAGAATAAATCAATGGTAACTTTATAATGGATGGCACTAGCGTTTAGTATGGGGAGAGGAGGGGAGAACAGAACAGATAGGGAACCAGTCAAAGCCTCCTGGGGAATAGCACTTGAACTGAATCTTAAAGGGAGTCTGAGAAGATAACAACAGTAGGAGATTGGGAAGGAAAACTTAATTAAAAGAACTTTGTGTTTTCCCAAAGGCAATCTAGTCCACTCTCCTCTACTTCTTACATTGTGGGCCCATTTCATTATCCACTTACAGTAACTTGCCAAGGTCTGTACACTGATGGGAAAACTCTCTAGGATGTCCATCCACTGGCATTTCCTAGTATGCGCAATAGGTATTCTTTGCCAACTTGTATACTTCTGATATGAATGGTTAGGCCAAACTCTTTAACAAAATTATAGATCCCATTCAGCAGGCCCTACAGTGTGCTGGTATTGGAGTCGGTCCTCACAATCTCTTCTTTGAACATAAACATCTAGAGGACCTCATCTTCTATAGGGAATCCTGCCTCAGTTGGGCTCTGTATTGGGTCTCACCTGTGACAGTACCAACCACCTTTGTCAACCAGACATCTCCTTCTTTTAGCTTGACATTATTCATCAGAAGGTCATCCAGCAAGGTTATCTCTTCTTGCCATATCTTTCAGTCTTGCCCAGTTTTGACATTTGCATGGAGACATGTTGAAGGGGAGCCTTAAAGGTGGAGCAAAGTCTACTGAATCAAATGCTTTCTAAAAAAAGTCATTTTACAATAAAACACAGTTACATATTGTATTCCCTATATCTTTCTGTGACTTTTGTGATAGTCAAAATTTTGACTAGTATTGGATATCTCAAAAGCTTTCCTATTCTTTCTAAAATCATGTACAAATATGCCCTTGATGAATGTGTAGATGAGATTCTTAAACATTTTATGTGTTTAGGGAAGTTTTATAGGTTGGTAGTTTGCCTTTTGTTATTTTTGTTGTTATCAATGTAGTATAAGATTTTTTCCATGCCTTTGAGGCCTTTCCCTCTTTTAGATAACTTGAACATCCGTCCCCAACACCCTCAAAATCTTGTCACTGTCAGCAGGAGCCTGCTAATTTGTACACTTGGTTTAATTCAGCTGCTTATTTTTTTTTCTTCATTACCATTTCCACTTCCTTTGTAAGCACATCCAGGAGTAGAATGTTAGAGTCCCAGCAACTTGGTTGTGCAGGCAAGCAAAATCTAAATAGTGACAAAAACCCATTAGGGAATTAATGCACAATGGACCCTAATGAGTCAGCAACATTTATTCAACACCCGATGTTTGCAGAGATTCATACTAGATACCAAGTGTCTGAAAAGGAAAGAGGATGCACAGTACTTTTTAAGAACACACAATTTAATGAAGGAGAAACAAACACAAATGCAAGTATATAATTATTTAAATACATTAATGATTTATGATTTGATCAGCATAGGCATTCCCTCCACCAAAACACACAGGTCATCTTTAAGAGTTGTTGTAGCTAATAAAATCTGCCCCTCTGTATCTAAACTGGTAATGAGCCCCTCAGAGCCCACCTGAGTTTGGTTTCTAGATGGCAGAGAATACAGTTCACCACTAGGTCTTGCTCAAAGCTTTTCCTGCTTGTTATAGGACCTGCCTAAACTTGCACTCCACCAGGATAGTCTTCAAAATCCCAAGGTTCCCTCCATACCATTATGAAATATCAGATTAGGAATTTTATAGAGCATGAAAACATTTAAAGGCTTAAATAATGAACATAAGCACATAAGCAACACGTATGATTAAGTAGATTTGTGAGCCTGTAGCTATATGTACTGCCATAGATGATGCCATCTATTAGCAGACATTTGATTGATAAATTCAGCCAGTCCTTTTGGACTTCTGTAAATATTCCATAGCTAAAGACTAATTTCTGGGTATCACCAGAAGGGCATTCATTAATTTTAGTTTTATTGACCCCTTCATTGTTAAAGAAAACCATGTTTCCCTTTTTTAACCCCTGCCTTTTCAAGAAATCTTTTCCATTTCCCTGTAATGCTAGTGCCTTCCATCTGTGGTTATCTCCATATTATCCTGTATGTATCTGGTTTGTACAGCCATTTGCATATTGTCACCTCCATTCAATTTTGAGTGTCTTGAGGACAGGGAGTGTCTTTGCCTTTCTTTGTATTCCCAGTGCTTAGTAAATACTCAGTAAATACTTGTTGTCTTGACCAGATATTTTATGAATGTCATTTTTTTTCCTTTTTTACCCATCATCTACATTTACCAATATATCCTACCACTTCCCTGTGCCAAAGGGTGTCATCTCTTATGATGAAGGGATGATGAGAGGGGAAAAAACAGTTCAGAAAAAAAAAATGATCCAACACATCAACATAGTTTGATGTTAAAATCACTGTTCCACACCTGTAGTCTTGCTCCCACTGTAATAAGGGAATGAAGCAGCACCCTCTCTTATTTCTTCTTTGAGGCCAGCCTTGGTCATTATAGTTGCACAACATTCAGTTTTATTGTTGTTCTCCTTTTTTACGTTGCCTATTTATCTCATTCTGCAACAGTTCATGAAAGTCTTCCCATATTTCTCTGTATTCATCAGTCTTCATTTCTTACAGCGCAGTAATATTCTATTACATTCACATACCACAACTTGTTTACTCATTCTCTGAATGATGAATATCTGCTTTGTTTGAAGTTCTTTATAACTACAAAAAAATATGCTGCTATAAATTTTTGAAGATCTGGGATGTGGAGAGGTATCTTTGCCCTCCTTGGAGTTCGTGTCTAGTAGTGGGATATCTTGATCAAAGAATAAGGACTTTTTTTTAAACCCATATGTTTATTTTAAAGATAATGCTTGACCTTCATTAAGCTTGTTAGGGTTCTAGAATATAGATGTGGATCGGTATATTCAGATTCAAGGATTGTTGAATTTCATGTGGCTTGTGTTCCGTAGTAGGCTTACAGATGACTGATTCTTTTATATAGTAGAACCATCTTAGACTATAAGCTCCTTGAAAGTAGAGATTGTTCATTTTTTTAAAAATGTATATCCAAAACACCCAGCCCATTGTCAGGCAGATAGTAGATTTTTATTCTCTTGTTGATAATCTAACAGATGATTATTATTCGGACTGTGAATCTAAATAGAATTCTGATTCATAATATTCAGAAACAACTTTCCATAAAATTGTATTTTCTGGAGAGTGTAGGATAGAAGTCAATGCCAAATTTTCTTATCTTTACTGCTGTCTTACCATGTGATGTTTTACAAATTATTTTACTTAAATCTCTTGGTGCTAAACACTTATCCTTTAGTAAAATAATATGTGAAAAACAGGATAGTGTGGTAACTAAGAGAGCCTTCCCCAAAGTCAGGAAAACCTGGGGTCAAGTCCTCTTTCCAACATATATGGGCTGTGTGACCCTGAGCAATCACTTAGTCTCTTAGCATTAATTTGCCAGTTTGCATTGGTAGGAGTTTCCTTACTGAGATTTCTCTGCATTGATATAATCACAGATCTGGAAAAATAATAGTTAAAAAATAAATGACCTTGCATTTGCTTCATAGGGGGCATCTCAAGAACATACAGGATTTAATGGTGAAGGCCAATGACAAGATTTTTATTTTATTCCTTCTGCAAACATATGCAAAATCAGAAGACATCATTCCCAAACTGTTCTCCTAGCACTTCAATGCAAGAAAGAGAAACTAGATCTGAAATCCTTTGGGATCTTACTCTATTTAAGCCCGAGTAAAAGGGGTCTTGTCTACAAAATGTTTTTTCATAGCTAGGAAGAAAACAATGTATGACTATAAGTCAGAAAGAGAAGAGTATGATACGATGATAAGCTGGTCCTGTACTGAAAATAAAAATATTAAGTTTGTGATGACATAAACATATTTAGAGAAGATTTCCATGCACAGCAAAGTGATATGATTTCACTGCAGGATGAAACTAAGCAAGGGAATGTGTGACTGATTTATACATTTTCAGATGCAATATTCTAATACTAAAATTGGTTGGAACAGCATAGAATGAGAGGGGTTTTTTTGGTTAGAGTTAGAAAATTATTCTTGTTATTCTAAGTGTCCTTGAGGATCGGAATTCTTATTTAAAGCATTTTTTCAAGCCTAATTTGGGAGGATTACACATTTTTGTTTCCTCCATTGCCCCCCTGCCTTTCTAAATTCTGCTAAAGACTGAAAATAAGGAAACAGGTATTTATTAAGTGAAGGCCACCTGGGTTCCTCCACAAAATGGAGTCTCAAAGAGGAACTCACCAATGGGGTAAGGTGAGTGGACCTTGGAGATGGCAGATTATTCTTGGTCAAGAGGCACTGAGGAGACTCATTCCAGGATTGCTGTAGAACTAAGTTCAGTTGAACACAGATATATACTTATGGTTGAGGCTTTGAATTTATTGTATCAAATTGAAGTCTGTATGATGCTTATTACCATTAAGGCACACAAACAAAAATTTGTATTTTTTTTTCTATTCTACTTACCTTTTGAATACTTTCCTGTTTTTTGGGGTCTGCCCAGACTTCAACTAATAGCAGAATGTGGTATAGTGGAGAGAAAAAACAAGTCATTTTCCTTTACTTTTTGTAGTCTCAGTTTCCTCATCTGTAAAATTAAGTTATTTCAGATGATGTTGGAAGGTCCAAGCATTCTATAATTACCCCAACTTTTTTTTTTATTTTCATAATGCAAAGGGAGAAAAAATTGGCCATTTCCATTTTTTTTACAAGCCTTGGCAGTTTCCTTCTTTCTTCCTTAAGACTCGTATCTACATAACAGGTAAAATTTAAGATCTAGGCATAGGTGAAGGCAGCGAGGTGACTCAGTGGATAGAGTGCTGGGTCTCAGACACTTATAAGCTGTGTGTGACCTTGGGCAAGTCACTTAGTCTGCCTTAATCCAGTGAAGAAGGAAATGGCAAACCACTCTGGTGTCTTTGCCAAGAAAATCTCATGGACAATATGGTCCATAGGATCCTGAAGAGTTGGACACAACTAACTGACTGAACAGAAGCAAATAGGTGAAAGAAACAACAACCTGATCAGTGTAGCCTATCCAGACCAGTTAGGCATAGGATCACCACTTCTTCAAAACATATGAGCATGATGAAGGACTCACCTTCCACCTTCCAAAGTAATGGCAGTGAATGATGTTGCATTTCCATAGAAATTTGTGACATGACACTATCAGACCTAACACCAATCACAGTGGAAGTATCCCTTTAAGAATAGTCGCCATCATACAAAGTTTGCTTATAAAGTAAATGTCTTCTATATAAATCCTATTTCCCATTGACCTAAAGTATAAAAGCAGATTCACTTCTGGTGAGATGAAAATATCCCTTGAATGTAATAGAAAATTATGCCATATTTTAAGTCCTTCATGTATCCTGAAGGATCTAACTATGACAAGATGAGAAAATATAGACAGCAATATTCAATATTCATATGCTGTGCTTTCATCGTGTTCACAAAAAAAGTAACAAAAGAAATCCTGGGGCAGCAAGTAAGAGCACCGACTCCAGTGTCAGGATGACCTGGGGATTGAATCCCGGGCTCAGACACTTAGCACCCACCCAGAAACACCTGGCCATGTAACCTTGAGCAAGTTACTTAACCCCAATTGCTTAAAAACAAAAAATCCTAAAAGTTAAAACGACATAGACAGTACCTTGGAAGTATGACTCAGGATGTTTTGTTTTAGACTTGTGTTAGAAGTTTGAACATGTTAGTTTCTCACTGTGGAGGTATCAGTCCCTTAGGATTTAGTGGGTTTGCTTTAGCAATGTAGCTCCAAATCAATTTAACACTTCTGATTTTACAGCCTAGGAAATTCTTTTATCTTATGAGGTGTCACATTAACTTATTTCTTTCTGACCCCTTCTCCCAGTAATATCTGTACATTTATAAAAATAACTTCTGATGAGTAGACAAGATCAAGGCAAGGCTAGGGACTAAAATGTTTAAGTGTTATTTGGGAAGGGATAACAACCCCAGTGTAGGTTAGAGTATGTAATTACCCAGCAACCAATTAATATATTTTTAAAAGATCAAATTAGTAGATTGTTTTAGAATTGGCCATTCTTTTTTTCCCCTTAGCATCATTATATCATCAGAGAATTCTAGAGCTGTTTGAACCTTAGAGATCATCCAGTTCATTCCCTTTATTTTTACTGAGGAGGAAATTAATGATGTACAAAAGGGGGTTAAGTGATTTACCCAAGGTCCTCCAAATAGTTAGTGGCAGCACTGTTACCAGAAGCTAGGGGTCTTCATTAATGGTTTGTATACCTAACTACTGCCTGATATATTAATTCGTTGTGGACCATTAGTGCATTGCCATGATGTTTTTGTTGATCTTGGCAATGCCTGCAAGGTTTTCAGATATTTACCTATTGCCCTGAATTTATTTGTAACACATACAGGAGGGAGAACAGGATTTTTAAGCTGATAACAGCAATGGAGTTAAATGCTGGGATCAAGATGATGGCATAAGACCTCTTAAGTTAGGAAATTTAATGAATGCCATTCATAGACTAGATTTCATTATTTTAGTCATTAATTCTTGAATTAAGAATTTTATTAAATGAATTCTCATTAAACAAAGCATATCATGGACCCTATGGCTGTTTGGCCATATAATTTGAAATGTCAGGATATGAAGGAATATTTCTAGGGTATTGTCCAAAGGAAAAAAAGACATCAGTCATCATCAGTTGATTGTGGTTTTTAGGCTAGATACTTAATTCTTATCCTTTCTGAAAAGTTCCATAAATATAGCTATAACAATAATAACTTAAGGGCTGGCTGTGTAGAAGGCACTTTGATCTGCCCTGGGGATATATGTTCTGGGTATAGGTCTGACCATGCCACCCCCTTGCTTGGTGATCTGTAAAGTCTGCCTGTTATACTCAGGATCAAATAGAAAATCCTCTATTTAGTATTTACAGCTCCTTATAATCTGTCTCCTTCCTAACTTTCCAGTCTTAAACTTTACTCCTCCCCTCCACACAGTGTCATTCAGCTAGACTTGCATATAAGGACTTAATAAATACCTTAAATACCCATCTCCTGTCTTTTCATTGTCTCTCTCCCATTTCTGTAATGCTCGGTCTCCTCACTTCTACCCCTTGTTTAACCTTCTACAATTGTTTCAGTCATGTCCTACTCTCCATGATCTTATTGTGGGGGTTTTTTGGCAAAGATACCGGAGTGGTTTGCCATTTTCTTCTCCAGATCATTTTACAGATGAGTAAACTGAGTCAAACAGTATTAAGTGACTTGCCCAAGGTCACACAGCTGGTAAGTGTCTCAGGCTGGATTTGAACTCATGAAGAAGTCTTCCTGACTCCAGGCCCACCTAGCTGCTTTGTTTCCCTGGTTTCCTTCAAAATGACTCATCTACTCTCCTCTAAGACACCTTTCTTGTCCATGCCTCACCTCAGGCCCTAGTTGTTAGTGCCTTCCCCCCTGCAATTACCTGCCATCCATTCTGATAGACCTATTTATTTACATGATATCTCCCCTGCCATTAGAATGTGCATGCCTTGAGGAGAGGGGCTATTTTTGACTCTTTTTGTATCCCCTGCACTTAGCATGGTTCCTGAAACATTGCAAGCACTTAGTAAATTTATATTGATGGATGAAGAGCATTAACAGGGGGAAGATCTGGAAGGAGGTCCAGTCAGGGAAGTGGCATTTACTGAGTACCTACTATGTGCCAGGAGCTGTGCTAGGCAATGGGGAATAAAAAGAAAAATCACTCGAGCCAAGCTGAGCTTTGGAAAGATTCTGGAAGAGATCTAGATAGGAGTTCATTTCAGCCGAGAGGCAACTTTTACAAATCTGTCCAGATAGATGGAATGTTAGGTAAGGGAAAATGGCTAGTAGTTCATTTAAGCTTGAATGGAGAGTGTAAATGAGGAGTGTGTGAGTGGAGACTCCTGTGAGATGAGGTTGGAAAGGAAGCTTATGGAGAATTTTTACTCCAAGCTAAGTTTCCATTCAACGTTGTTATTGTTCAGTCATTTTCAGCCATGTCTAACTCTTTGCGTGACCCCTTTGGGGGTTTTCTTGGCAAAGATAGTGCAGTGGTTTGTCATTTCCTTTTCCAATTTATTTTACAGATGAGGAAACTGAAGAAAACAAGGTTAAGTGACTTGCCCAGGGTCACACAGCTAGCCACTAAAGAACTCTGAGTAAAGGGATGACAGAGACTTGTGCCTTAGGAAGATTATCTTGGTAGCCATGTAAAGGATTTGGGAGGGGAGAAAATGAAATCTGGGAAACCAATTTGTGGATTATTTTAATAATCAAGTCAAGAGGTGATTGGGGTCTGATTTGGACTAAGGGCTATGTAACGGAGGAGACTGATGAAAAGGCATTGTAGTGATACAGTTGACAAGACACACACACAGCAAGAGATTGAAGATGAGGACTGAAGAAAGAACATTTCAGTTATATCCAATTCTTTATGATCCCATTTGGAGTTCTCTTGGCAAAGATACTGGAGTGATTTGTCATTTCCTTCTCCAGCTCATTTTACAGATAAGGAAACTGAGGCAAACGGGGTTAAGTGACTTGCCCAGGGTCACATAGCTAGCAAGTGTCAGAGGCTAGATTTGAACTCACAAAGATGAATCTTCCTAATTCCAGGTCTGCATTCTGTCCACTGTACCACAAGTTGTTCCCAAAATATCTCTCAAATCCTCGATATGGATGAATGGGAACATGACTTAGGACACTTGAGCACAATAGGGAAATTTGAAAGAGTAAGTTTAAGAGAAAAGATGAGTTCCATTCTGGACATCATGAATTTTAGATGTCTGCAGAATATTCAGGTGGTAACATCCAACAAGCATTTTTGGAAATGTTTAAAGAAGAGATACAATTATTCTTAGTTATGGTAAAACCTCAATGAACTGAAATACATAGTTACTTTAATTTCCTGGTTAACTGAAGCTTTGATGCTATTGATGAAAATCTTTAATAATTTGTTATTAAGCTTCCCTGATATGAATGAGTAGCTGTGTAACTACGTTCTTTAAATTACAGTTGGTTCAAAACATACTTAAAAGTGGTTGCAAAGGAAAATCCATGACTTTTTTGAAAAGTCCTCTAAGCCAAGGGCTACAGATAAAAAACTAAGAAAACTGAGGGAGTCAAGTAGACGTCATAAAAATATGTGTTGTTATTCTAAGTGTGTGCAACGGGGGAGGAGTTTGTGGGTAATTTAGCTCAATTAAAACCAATTTTGATCCTGACTGAAGAAACCTAGTAAGATTGAATTTAGATGAGAGTGGTGGTAGTGGTAGTCATGGTCATGGTTGTGGTGATTATATTTTAATGGATAAATATCTGAAAGAGAGAGAAATAAGAGTTACAGGAGCAAGAGGCTTTTCTGTTCAGACCACAAGGAAAAATTAGACCTGTTTTAGGAACTTTTTACCACAAAAAGAAGGGGAGTCTGTAGACCAGACTTGTCAAGTACATGGTACATAGTATGTAGCCAACAGCACTCCCAAATGTAGCCCTAACCAGATTAAAATGTAGCTTCTATCTGATTTTAATATGGTGATATAGAAGCAAAAAAAATATATATATATATACATATATATATATATAAACATATGTGGCTTTCTACATGAATATGTGGTCCACAGGGATCTTTACATATGGTTTAGTGATTCCTGTTTCTATTTGAGTTTGATACCACTCTTGTAGACAACCCAAGATATGGATATCTTTTTCATTGTCTGGAAGCTTTATAGGTGAGATAGGTTGTTTTTGTTTTTGTTTTTCTGGAGGAGGAAAGGCAAGGCAATTGGGATTAAGTGACTTATCCAAGGTCACACAGCCAGCAAATGTATCAAGGGTCTGAGACATGGTTTGAACTCAGGTCCTCCTGACTCCAAGGCCAGTGCTCTATTCACTGCACCACCTAGCTACCCCAATAGTCAGTTTTCTTAACAATAATTACATTAAATAATAATAACATTTGATATGCCTTGGCAGTCTTTCATTTAACTTTTGATTTATTTGTATATTTATCCATATCTAAGAGAGTTTAGTTAGCTGGATAAATTGTTTTAATAAAAGAATTTATAAGAAAAATGAGTACTCACTGGATTCATGGGCCTTTTCACCTGTTCTCGGCTTCTTATGCCTCAGATGAATGAATGGTTGGCTTGCCAACCCAGTAATTCCAGGAATCACTAGTCACATGGTAGTACCTATAGAAATCACCATTTTCTAAGGGTTAGAGTACAGACTATTTCCCTGATCACAAATTCCATACCCATATAAGTAAATCAGTAGTTTATTGAAGATAACCTTTCATCTGTGATTCAGTATCTTAGCTGCTTGTTTCAGTGGAAAGAATATTGAGTTTCAGGTCAGAGGATTAGAATTCCTCATCTGTAAAATGAGAAGTGTTGGAGATGGCCCAGAAGGTCCCTGAGAGCAGTATGATCTTGTGATCATTATGAACATCAGTTCTCATTGTCATAGTACGCAGCAGCTGTACAATGTAGAAGATTGGATTAAATGTGTACTAGCCCAAGGACATACCATGTAAATTGGTGTGTATAAGTCTCTAACATCAGCTAGTTTGTCATTTGCCTCTTTTTACTAAATGTCAAGTACAGAAAAATAATCTATTTTAAATAAGAGGTTTGGTTAATTAGGTTACAATCAATCAAGGTTTTTTGTATATTATTACATTTCCCCTTTTTATTGAAGCAAATTCACAAATGTGCACCATATGTCAAGGGGACTTAGTTCAAAGTGATGAAAGTAATTCCCGTTTTCTCAACATTGAGTCTTGGATTCAGGTCCAGAGGCTATACCTGCTGGTCCCTAGCAAGACAGCTTATGTCCTTTGAGGCATATAAAGCATTATATTTGTTCATATTGTTTTATTGGAGAAATTTAAAGTAAACTAAAGCAAGAAAGTATTTTGGGTTAGAGTTTGTTTTTTATTGTATCCACTAGAAAGCCATATATCTGACCCAATTAAAAATAAAGTAGAAATATAAACCTTGTGACAGAAGAATTATAAATATAAAATATACATAAGTGTAAATTTCAGTTTTGGGTAGTCCTATTACTCTGGCTATCACTGTGTAAGTAAAGCAAAAGAAAAAGAGAAGACGAGGGTAACAGTGAAATTTTTATATTGCTATATAAGATTTTAGACATGTTCATAACATGTATAAAAGTGTATTTGAAGCCACATAGCTAAATCTCACAGGAAATTTCAGCAAAACCTACCAAAGGATATAAAATCATGTAAATCAGAGCTAGGAAATAACTGCCTAAAGTCAACTAGAAGCAGATTGTCTCTTGTCTGGGCCTTGTCATTCTTGGCTTAGTTGGTCCTGGCATTCCGTCCTGTGGAATTTTAATGACTCTTATCAATAAGAAAGTTTCTTTGTGACCTGAAGTCTAAGTTTTTATTTTTATTAATATTCTTTTCCTACTTAATTGTTCCTCCTTGTATTATTTTAAAGAAAGGGAGTGGGGTAGAGTTGTGGCCTTGCATGTAGAAAGAGATAGATTTCAATAAGCATGACTCTCTTGGTCATGCAGACATCCCCTTTTTCTGTACAGGTTTGACCATGCCTCTGGTAACTGGCATGGAGACCAAAACTACATGTACATAAAATCACTGTCTTCTCTAGGCTATAGAGTTTGGGTTCAAACTGTCCAGATGAGGCCTCCCTCTGACGAATTAGCTCTCATAAACAATCCTAAGGATTTTGAAGAGAATGGTTCCACACATCTATTTTTCCCTGGCCCATCGGTAGGGCCCATGCTTCATGACTACTACATTAGGTGTCAACTATCCCTATTTCATCTTTCCTTCTTCCTTGACTGACAAAAAACAACAACACCCAACCCAAACCAAGTGTTTGTATGTTTTTGTACCAAGGAAGCTTTCAATCATTGTTCGTTGAATGAATTAATCTTTCTATAGTATTTGTGTCTCTTCCTCCCTTACCTGAAATAGATTTATAAATGTAAAAAGATGAGAATGGCTTCTACTAATTCGTTTTGCTGTTGTTCCCTAAGGTTTAGGATTACGCCACATATTTCTGGATGCTCAATAATTGATAAGTGTCAAAGATGACATTTGGCTTCATGCAATTTTCTTTCATCTGAAATCCCCTGTTGCTTCTATCTTGAATGTAAATGTGAAATGACTAAAGGACTAAAATGAGCCCATGTAGGCCAAGACAGTTCCTGTTTCCAGGTACTTGACATAGGTTTATGGGGGGTAGTGAAGGTTCTTTTTTTATCCATGTGCCTCCATATACAATAGTAGTAAATTCCTTTATTTCTTATTTCTCTGCCCCTTTCTGTATTCTTAAGAAAGCTGTATTATAATTTAGCATTACAAAAATGAAGGAAACTATATTCTGAAACTAGCTAGGACAGGGGTGGGGCATGTGTGGCCTCGAGACCACATGTGGCCTTCTAGGTCTTTGGGTGCAGCCTTTTTGACTGAGTCTAAATTTTACATAACAAATCATTTTATTAAGGGGATTTGTTCTGTGAAGTTTGGGTTCAGTCAAAGGCTCACACTTGAGGACCTAGAGGGCCACGTGTGGCCTCAAGGTGGCAGGTTCCTCACCCCTGATTCAGGATGTGACCAGAAGTGGCCTTCCAAAGATGTGTAGTCTTCATTAGCTTTCAGAACCTATGAGTTTGAATGCCATCATCCAAACCAACCAACCAGTCAGTAAACGTTTATTAAGTGCCTACTATGTGCCAGGAACTGTGTTAAATGCTGAAGATATGAAAAGAGCCAAAAGATAGTCCCTGATTTCAAGGACCTTACAATCTAATAAGGAAGGTAACATACAAACGGATTTCTATAAAGCAAACTATATATTAATGGGAGGCAATTAATAGAGGTGAAGCACTAGAATTAAGAGGAGTTGCAGAAAGCTTCCTGTAGAAAGTCGGATTTTATTGGGGCCTTAAAGGAATCCAGGGAAGTAAGCAGTTGGAGGTGAGGAGGCAGAACATTCCAGGTATGGAGGACCAGCCAGAGAGAGTTCTCAGAGCCAAGAGATGGAACAGCCTACCAGTGTCACTGGACGGAAAGCACACAGAAGAGAATAAGGTGTAAGAAGACCTTTTGCTTTTAGCTTTCACTTTATACCTCACATGTAAGTTGCCACGTGCAACGTCTGGCTTTAGCACATACACAGTCCTTGTGTTAAACTATATCTGTCACCATGTCACAGACGTGGGGAGACTTTCAGCTTCCCAGTGTTCCCATTTACAATTTCTGAGTCGGCCATGGCCAGTTTCTAAATCAATGAAGGTTATCAGATTACAAAGAAAGTGGAGTTGTCTCTCTCATGTCAGATTTTTCTGTCACTTGGGTCTATCATGTTATTGGATGGTGTTATGGGAACTGAGTCGCCATGAGACTGTAACAGTAGCAATAACACTTGATGATAAGGAAACAGAGATTATTTAGTCTGTCATCTGCTAACCGTTTGTACTGTTACTAACCTAAGAAGTTTGCGTCTGGCAAAAGTGCTAAGAATGCAGACTGCAAGGTATAGTACCCTTGTTTGCAAACATGTGTTCATTTAAAATGAGAACACTTTATATGTTGATAGAGCTGGGTGAGGCATGGTCGTTAATATTCCAGTTTCCAGGCAAAAAACAGGAGTTCACACATTTACCAGCAATAACTCATTCTTTTTGATGAATATTTGTTCACCTAGATATGATAGAGTTGGAATTATGATTTTAAGATTTCTGGTTTGTTATCACCATCTTCATCAACTAGCATTTTTTTATTGTTCTCTGCCTGTCACTAAACTAGACCTTGTAGGACTTTCACAGTATCTCAAAAGTTTGCAGCAGGAGATTGTTACCTGAAACTTGGTGGAGGAAGGGAAACAGAATAGAGGAAAGAGGCAATATACCACCTTTAACTGATACTTAATGAATCGGTGACTATTAGCGATATCACCATGTTGAAACTGTTCATTGATTCATGTTTCCTTGAAGTTTAATTCAGGCATTGGCAGCCTTAGAAAGATAGAAGAAGGGGCAGCTAGGTGGAGCAGTGAATAGAGCACCAGCCCTGGAGTCAGGAGGACCTGAGTTCAAATGTGGCCTCAGACATTTAACAAGAAAATAAGCCATGTGACCTTGGGCAAATCACTTAACCCCAATTGCCCTACCAAAAAGCAAAAAAAAGAAAGATACAAGAAGCTTGAGAACAACACTGTTGTTAATTTTTTAAAATGTTTGTTGAAAGAGTGCACTGTATTTTAATGTCAAGTTTATGTTGCTTTATACTATAGACAAGCTTTAGAAAAGTTGCATGTAAATCCAACTTTTAAAATTGAAATCCTATTTCAGATTCATTGGAGTTTGTTGTTTCAGGGATACCTGAGATAATCCCTTTGGTCATGTGAATAATTGGCTCAAGTTTATATGTTCAGAAATTTTCGTTCATGTTTTCAAAAGGCAGAGTTTTCATTATTATTTCAAATAATAATGGTTATTACTTTGACTCACAATATTAGCCATCAGCTGATGGAGTACAATAATATGTTATGTAAAACCTAGTCCTCACTTGGTGATCCCTCAGTCTGTTAGAAAAACAACATAGGGGAGAGAAGAAAGCATTTTTGCAATATGCATATGTCTTAGTGCCATTCAAATATTTTAAGTAGAATTCAAAGAGAGATTTTATGGAGACCATGGAGAGGATCTTAAGTTTACTTTGGGCAAAACTTTTCTGTCTTGATTCACAGTTTCATCATATCAGGGTTCTGCCTATTATTTAAACTGTTCAGGAAATCACAGATGATGCTTTAGTTTATTTACATCAATGGTACAACTTGTTGCCAGTTGGAAATGCCTCTTAAATAGTCTTTCTTGACTTTGCAACTACAGATTTAAAGACCAACTAGAACCTAGAAGAGATGAGATGGGAAAAAAATGGAGGAAGACATTAAGACAGTATTCCAGAACTTCGAAAACACTTTCCCCAGAGGTGGAGTTAGGAATTAGATGAGATTCAGGGTAGAGACAGAGGTATACTTAACTCCATGAGATAATTTTCTAATAAAATATTTTACATATTCTGCTCATTGCAGATTTGTTGTTAGGGTTTTAATTTTTTGATAATAGATAGAAAATGTGAATCTCTCTATACATTTTTGTCTTAAGAAAGGAAAACTTCTGGGTCACTTTAGTCATCAGATCATAAAATTTTCCTGTACTCTTAATTTTCACACACTATGAACAGAGATTAGGTTTCTCTGTCTCTCTGTTTCTCTCTTTCCCTCTCCTCTCTTCCTTTCTGTCTCTCTTTCTCCTTCTCTGTCTCTCTCTTTCTCCTCTCTCTCTGTCTCTATCTGTGAGACAAAGAAAGGAAAGAGAAAGGAAAAGGGAAATAAAAACCAAAATCCCCAGAACAAATGTTGTCTATTTCTTATTTGTAAGCTATGGAATCAAAATTCCTATCTGTTCTTTCCAGGCAGTAAGTACATGAGGGTCTATGTTTTAGTTCTATGGTTGTGACTTGGTTCTCTCATATATTCTAGAATAGACTCACTGAGCTTAACATACTTATTTTGTAGAGAAAGAAAAGTCAGACCTTTTAACAACTACATGAGAGTTTTGTAATCCTTCAGGAAATTCAACTTTGAACAACACTTTTGCATTTAATAACTAGCTATCATGAAATCACTGGTATACTTGGATTCTTTAGACAAGAATGAGGATTTTCCACTTTTATAATATGCCTGTAAGCAAAATAAATAGCTGGCAGATGAAGGATCCATTTTAGTATACAAGAAATAATGACCTAATTTTCTCTTCAAGATAGTCACCTGTAGGGATGCAACATAACCCCAAATCTCATCCCTTAGTACGTACATCCTTTCTTCAGTCTGACTTATTTTAATCTTTCTGGCAGTCCGGTCACAGGTCATAACAGCCCTTCTGTTCCTACCATGAATCTGTTGACAGCTGACACCTCAGCTGGGAAAATAAGAATGTGAGCTATTGAAAGGACCGTTATCACTTTGACAGATGCCCATTATCTTATTGGGCATCCTCTCTCCCACCTCTCACCCTCTAAGACTATAACCCGCAAAATCAGAATGTAATAAGAATTGGAAACAACTCTATACCAGCTTCTCAAGTTGTTCTCAAATACATTTGTGGAGGCCACTAAATTTAGATATAATCAAATTTAAATATTAGAGGAAGAAGCCAATCAAAGATTCAGATCTAAGGGGAATTTAGTGTCCATATATCTGTAACTTTAACAATAGATATGACAAAAAAAAAAGGGAAATGTCCAACCTCCTAAATGTTAGACAAAATATTCTGGGTTTTACTTGTTTTTTGTCTGAACTTGATGGAACTTGAGAAGTCCATAAGAAACCTGAGGCAGACCCCTTCATACCATCATTTAGCTTCTCCCTACCCAGTTCTCTTTATCCTGTTCCTGCTGACATACAGATAGGCCAGGTACCTTGCTGGCTTACAAGTCTTTCCTTCCTTATGAAATCAGGGATCATCTACCTGAAGCCCAGCTGCAGCACACCCTCCTCACCCTCCAACTCCAAATCCCATTTATCTCCAGAAATGCACTTGGAAAGACTTCATTCCCCTTTGTCAAATTTTGGTTTGAATGGGTGTGATGCTGGATGTCTAGAGTACTTAGCATACAGTTGGCATTCAGTCAGTTCTAATTATTGCTGATCCAACCAAGGGATTTTTGACAATGGGTTAAAAACTCCTGCTTGGATATTTAAGTTCCCCAGAGAGAATCTTCCTTTCTCATCCTTGGATGAGGTGAATATGCTGCTTGCCCTGAGCTCTGGGTTGAAAAGGGAGTTAGGTGATTTATAGGGATAAGAAAGCCTTCCCTTCTAGTCCCTGGAATTGTGATCTTAGGACCCAAACTCCAGTTGTGAAAAATATACTTGTAGACTGGGTTTATTTTGCTTTATATCTTGGTTTTTATCATAACACTTAGCACAGGATCTGATAGTAAATACTTGATAAATGCTTGTTTATTGACTCAGTATATTTGTCTTATTAGACATTTTTAAGGCAAATATATTCCTGATGATATTGCCTTCTTTTCCCTTGGCACCATCACGGTGGTAGCTGGTTGAGCCTTGTTATGAAGAGGCACAATCAAGTTCTCAATCCACAAGCAGAGCAGTCTTTATTTTTATGCCAAAATAGAATTGTTAACCCAGATGATCTTGCCAACATACCATCCAGAGAGAAATACCAGACTCTCTCATCACCAAGTAATAGGGCAGATCCCTAGAGATTGGGCAAAAGGGAGTCGCTCTTAATTGCTTTTGGACTTCTTCTGCCAGGAGAGTATGGAAATTTCATGGGACCTGATGCAGTTTCTCTTATAGAAGAGATGGCCCAAGGGTTCCATAAGGTCTAAAGAGTCCAGACTTGTTCAGCAGGCTGGATCATTAGCCAGTAGGTGCTGAGCTCATCAGCATATAAACCCTACAGTCCTCTTAATATCATTATGAGGCTATACTGAGGGATACATACTTATTCACATTGACAGAATCCTATTGGGACACTTTATTGCTTCTGCACTTTGCAAAGTATTTTTAGGAGCCGACTTCTTAAAATTACTGTCATAGAGATAAATGGTCAAGACATGCATTTTCCTCATTAATTGATACTTAGTACTTGCTTTTTGTTAGTTTTTTTCTCCATTAACATAAAATCATGAATTGTTCTTGTTGGATTTTTAAAATCATTTTGTCTTCTCTCAGTATAAAAAAGAAATTCTTTCATAGGTAAGGTATTTCATCCATAATAATTATAACAAAATGCAGATATATTAGCTAGGGAATGTTTGGTTCATAGAATATTAGAGATGGAAAGGGACTGTGATGATGAGATTTCATTTGTTTCCTCTGAGCAAGGAAATATTCTCCATCAACATAAAGCAATAGAACACTCCCCTCCATCCCCACTTCTACTTTATGTATAAACAAGTACATACAAAATGAATGTAAAGTGAATGTTTTGGATCTCACGAATAAGAAAACTGAGTCCCAGAAAAGTTAAATCATTTGGCCGAGGTCATGTAGGCTGCTAAAGGCAAACCTAGATATGCATAGGCTTTCTGATTTCTAGTCTAGGATGTTACATCATTAAATAGCAATTACGTGGTACAATGGATAAAATGCTAGACCTGAGTTCAAATTCAGCCTCAGACACTTACTAGTTATATGGCTGTGGGCAAATCACTTAATCTGTTCATGCCTCAGTTTTCTAATCAGTAAAATAAGGATAAAAATAGCACCTAACTCCGAGGATTATTGTGAGGATCAAATGAGGTATCTGTAAAGTGTTTTGCAAACTATTTACATTAATGTAAATTGTTAAATGTAAATTGATGGGCTCTAAGTGGTACTACTGGAAATTTGGATCTCTACTCTTGATAACATGCACAAAGTGTAGCGTGTTATTGGGTATTACATGCATTCAAACCATCCCCCTTGGAAAGGGAATGCTGTCATTTAATTCCAGAAAAGCTGCCACCTAGCAGGTATATGTTTACAGTATACCAACTACAGCTACAGTAAGGAAAAATGGGTGCTTAACTGGAAATTCCCATTTTCCTAGCAGTAACTTTTTCTTTTCGTAGAACTACCTTTCTGTGTAGGCTAATAGAGTAACAATCCTAGAAGGGCATGGAATGTTCCATCTGCCTTCTGTACCCAGGAGGATAAGAATTCAACTAGTCATAATGCTCTCTCCTGGGGCAATGAGGTAACGCAGTGTATAGAGCACCAGCCCTGAAGTCAGGAGGACCTGAGTTCAAATGCAGCCTCAGACACTTAACACTAGCTGTGTGCCTTTAGACAAGTCACTTAACCCCAATTGCCCTACCTTCCCTCCTCCAAAAAAAAAAAAAGATAATTCCCTCTCCCAACCAAAACATTCACTTTACATTTATTTTTTTATGTATTTGTTTATATATAAAGTAGTAGGTGGGGGGGAGGGAGAGTGTTCTGTTGCTTTATGTTGATGGAGAACATTTCCTCACCCAGAGGAAACAAATGAAATCCCAAACCCAGTCTCTGTCCCTTCCCCTTGTTTATGTCTGAGTTTTCTTCCCCCTAATCATATAAGCTCCTTGAGGGCAGAAATTATTTCATTTTTGTCCTTGAATCTGTAGCATGTAACCCAGTGACTGGCAAAGAGCAGACACTTAATATATGCAGGGGAGGGACTAGGGCATGAGGGATAGAACCCATCTTTTTCTGCTGTGTCATATATAAAATAATACGGTATGGCATCCCAGCATTCCAAACTATTCCCTGCCATTGAAGGAGTTTCATTCCTTTTTTCCACAATTAATCCATGTCTCTGTTTGCATTTGTTAAAGAACTCCTGACAGCACCAACAACACAACAAGACAAATGAACAGCCTGAGTAATAAATCTCTTGAGGCATTCAGCAAGTGCCACAGGGCTCATTAATCTTGATTATTTCCCGTAATAGATAACTTCACAAATCAGTTATTATTCCTAATCACGCACGTAAAGATAACAGTCGTATAATAGCTTCCTCTGTGACAAGTCCAAAATAAAATTTCGTTAAAAAAAAAAGTCTCAACAACTGCCAGGCAAACATTTGTTCATAAGGGTGTGTTCATCATTTCCCCATATCCTCTCTTAAAAAAAATAAAATAATTATTTGGGGAGAAAAGCAACCATGAAAAATAAAAGAATTACCCTTAGTGTGTGTGTGTTTGTGTGTGTATGCATACATGCATACTAGTTAACATTTAAAATGCCCATTTTGCTTAGTTGAGGAATTCCCAGATTTGTGTTCAGTCATTTCATGGGAAGGAAGCATTTGAGAGACTTTGGGCCACAGGAAACAATAGACTTTCACAGCTGCCACCTCTCTAAATGGTGTTTTAGGAGCATATCGATGAGAAAAACAGAAAACACTGTGAAATTGATGGGAATTCACTGTGCCATCTTATAAATTTAAGAATGTCATCTATGTGTGGGATTTTTGCTATTTAACCAATTCAAACCCTTCTAGTAGGGGGCATTGATTGTTTTCAGTGTCTTTCAGGAGGAAAAAAAAGACCATCAAAAAACAGAAGCAGGGATGAAAAAATAGATGTTCATCTGACATTTGAATTTCATTGTGTTTGTAGTGATTTGCCCCTTGAGAAATGGAAAATAGACGATCCTACCTCTAAAAGGTCCTCTCATTTTCCTTCCTAAGGGCAAAGAGTTGTATTTTTGGAAAGACACTGAAGTTTACCTACATGTGGCAATAAACAATTTGCTTTTCCCAACATACCCTCACTCCCAGATTATGCATTTCCAAAATAGCAAGGTTGGCATGGGAAAATGGCATGATTATCTCACAGCCACAAACTAAGCCTATCATTTGATTTTCAAAATGCCAGTGCATTAAAACTGGATCTGTGAAGGGATGCATCAAATTTATGAGATTTGGTTTCATATTACTCAGCAAAGGTAATTGGTATACAGCAATACACATATGCTCATACAACCAGCTCTCATAGCTCACACCTTGTTGAGTACATTGCTAAATAGTACCAGTGATAGCTATGTTCTTTTCTTAACCTCTTCTCCATGATCATTAGTTAGCATTTCATTCATAATTTTAACTTGCTTCCATTTTACCTGAAGACACGTGCTGGTATCCTCATGTTGATTCAACACAATACCTATCACACTATTGATATTCACTGAATGTTAGGAAGAACAATCAGTTCAGATGGTCAAACTTGGTTTCTTGCCACTAATACTATCCAATTATTGACTTTCTATGGGAAATAAGCCTTTGTCTCTGACATATACTTACTCAGTGGAGAAAGATGGGCCGAGGAGAGGAGACGAGTTTCCTGACATTTGGAAAGAAATGATCTCTGCCCCCAGTCAGGTACCTTCTATTCCTCATCCTCTTGAGAAATAGAGGGGGATTAGAAGGGAGTGGGGCGAGGATGGAAGGGAAGCAGCCTTGTTATTTCTATTGTGCTATTTTAAGAACTTTTTTGAGAGGCAGCATGGATTAGTGGATAAAGAACTGGCCCCAGAGTCAAAAGGACCCGGATTCAACCTCTGGCCCTGTTACATACCATTTGATGCTGAGCAACTCACTCAACCACTCAGTTTTCCCAGATAGAAAAGTGGTTCGTCTACATAGTTAAAGGGAGTTTCCTTACTCCTTTTTCCTTACATAAATGAATCAAATCACAGGTCTAATCCGATGTTTGGATTACTCTACTTTGTAGGTCTGTCTTTCTTGGTTTTTTTTCCATGGGAAATCTATTTGCAAGGGAATTCTTTGTATGTGGTAACTGTGGTCACCTACTCATGTTCTTTTGTTATAAGTAGCAATCCAATATTAGGATAAGACCTGTGATTTCATTCATCTGTGTATATGTATAAACATATGTGTGTGCACATACGCACAAGTACATACATGAAGTCCTCTTGCATAACATATAGATCCTCTGCTAAAGATTTTTGGAAAGACATAGAAAGGTACCACATTAGTCAAAATGGCAGGGCAATTTCCTTTGGTCGAAGGTATATCCATACAAATGAAATCTAAGACCCATAAAGTATATAGTTTTATTGTCACAGGAATATTTTTAGGAAGGGTATTGACTAACGCTTTTGAACAGTGAATATACTGAATACACTTGAGACAGACAAGGAAGGCTTCTTTTTTTAAGAATTGTAGATGTCACTCAACATTTTTACTCTTAGATTTATTTTTTGAATAACTTTTAATTCTAATAATCAAATAGCACCTTGCCAACCTTAAAGTGCCATATAAATACTAGCTATTACTTCCAGCTATTATTATACAAGATCCTAAGTTGACTTTTAAAATGTCAAATTAATAGATCTGTGAATTTCTTAACTGTCATGCGTTATCAGCAGGATAAGTGGGATCTTAGATTTACAAATGAGGAACTGAAGACAAGAGAGATGGAGTGACCAAGTTACTTTGTTGATAGCACAATCAGGATTTTGGTTTGAGTCTGACACCAAATCTAACATTCTTCCCACTGTATCACACTTGTGGAAATGGGAATTTCAGTGGAATAATTGTTATAAAGGAACAAACTGTGTGTTTCCAGAGTGTAATTCTGAGGGTTTTGTTTGTTAGTTTATTCGTTTTTGAGGGGAGTCATTTTGGTTTTTTGTGGGGTTTTGTTTGGTTTGTCCAGTTGATTCTCTTAAATGCCACTCTGAGTCAAAACTTTCAAGTTTCATCATTTTAACAACTTGTAGATTCATTCTATTCAAGGATGTTAATTGAAATTGCTTTACTCTCAGAAGCTAGTGAGTAGGATAAGGCCTCTTCTCTATCAAGGTTTTTCAGTAAAAGCAGAAAGATTAATAAGAACATGTCCTACTTTACTCAAATTGAATCAGCCTCTCATGTCTTGAAATGAATGTGAATTCACTTTTCTAGAATCTAAAAGAATGAAGAGTAGGCCTAATGAAGACATGATGTCTCAAAGGAATTTTACATTCACTACTTTCTAGGTCTTTCTGTGTTGGCATTTTCATGGGAAATCTCTGTTTGCAAAATAATTATTTCTCTGTGACCACTGTGGCCACATATTCATGTTGTGTTGATATAAGGAGGAATAAAAGGAAACATAAATGATAGAGATTGGGCTAGAAGCAAAATCAAATTTCTTTAAAGACTTTAATGATGTCTGAAAACTATTTGCAAGGCCACTTCATAGAACTACATGCCAGGGTAAATTATAGGAGGTATTTGGTAAATAGCAGTAAGCAAGCTTGCTATAGTTTGGTGGGGTTTTTTTAAGGGTTTTCTTTCACTTTCTAAGAGGTTTAAAAAAAACCTTCACCCTAGTTGCTTCTTTCATTTTAATGGCAATGTTGGTCAAATATATCCAAGTCCAAAGCTTTCACAAGGGGGTACTGTGGGATGATGCTTCATCTTTCTACAAGGTCTGATGATCTCACTGTGTATGTATCTATAGTTGCCATATTATTTGCATAGGGCTTCCTCCAGACTATTGTTTAATAATAATTATTAGAGCTAACATTGATATAGCTCTTACTATGCTTGTTATCTGACAGGCACCGTGCTAAGCACTTTGCAATTTTTATCTTATTTGATCCTCGTAACAACCCTGAAAAGTTGGTGCTATTATTATCCCCATTTTACAGATGAGGAAACTGAGGCAGACAAAAATTGTGATTTGCTCTGAGTCACCCAGCTAGTAAGTGTCTGAGGATGTACTGCACTTAGGCTTTCCTGACTTTAGGCTAGATCTTCATCTATTGTGCCACCTAATTGCCCCTGTTTTAAGAAAAGAAAAAAAAGTCCTGTATCTCATCTTATCTAAATATATTATCTAAATAAAATCTAGTGTTAACTGTAGCATCCATATGTGAAACCCAGGCATATCCAACCCGTCTATCAGATTCCAACTCTGGTTTCCTTTCTCCTGTTTCAGTCACTGAAAAAAAATTGTTTTGCTGGTACTTTAGACTGTTCTATTCAGTGAGACTCCAATTCTGATGGGTGCATTGCTGAATTCCTCTTTGTGATTGGTGTCAGTCATGATTCCCTCTCCGAGGGAATTAACATGCCTGCAGATGTGGAGTGATGTGCCATCACTTAGAATTGTCTGTCTCGCTTTCCTTTTTGCATCACTTTGTGTGCTGATTTTTCTGATGGAAGAAGGAGTTAATGCTTCTGCCAGTCATCACACAGGACACTTGACCTACTCCTCATTTAGAGGGCACTCATCAGATGGCAACAGTTAGTTGTCTGGGAATTTGTTCATGTACAAGTTCCAACAGATTATTGAGATGTACAGAGGTTAGTCCTTAAAGAAGATTCCTTATATGTTTATATTTCCATCCATGAGTGCTGTGAAATTCCAAAAATTAGATATAATTCACTTGAAATAAATATATACCCGGACAGCATTTTGGGGAGTGAAGAGTGGAGAATATCTAGGGAAGGGAAGAGGAAGGAACAGATCAGAAAAGTGTCATTAAACCCAACAAATAAGGTATTCTAGCTCCATAACCATTAGTAGTTACTAATAGATCAATGGCATTGACAAATGTCCTCTCTACCTTAGCCACAAATTAGGAACTGTGATAAAAACCAATGTTTCTGGAAATAGTCCATTGGACAGGCCACAGGAATACAGACACACAAATGCATTGTTGGTGGAATCAGAAAATGGTCCAACCATTCTGGAAAATAAATTAAAATTATGAGAAAAGAGTGACTAAAATGTTCATATCCATTGACCCAAACATTACATTGCTATGTCCCTACACCTATTATACCCTTGATAAAAAGAAATATCCCATATACTCCAAAATATTTATAGAAGCAGTTTTTTGCAGCAGCAAATAATTGGAAACATAGTAAATACCTATAGATTGGGAAATAACTAAAAAAAGTTGTGGTACAGAAATGTAATAGAATATTCCCATGTTATAAAGAATATTCATAATGAATACAGAGAAGCATGAAAAGATTTATATGAATTGATTCAAAATAAAATAAACAGAATCATGAAAAGAATAAAGACAATGCCTACAGTAATATAAATGGAAAGACCTTAGAAATGTAATTGTAATGACCCAAAAGAAGAGCTATAAGAAGACACCTCCTGCTGTCTCTTTCCAGTGTAACACTACTCATAATATCATACTTTTTTGATAACACATAGGTTAGGTTTTCTGAACTTTTCCTCATCTTTTGTTTTAAACTTTTATTATAAGAGATGCCTCTCTGAACAGTGGGCAGGGGAGGGATATGGTAGTAAATGTAGGCTATATAAAAGCAAAATACATCAATAAGATTTAATTTAAAATTTTATTTTCATTGATCCTCTCCAGGATCCTGAGGCAGGGGTCTATCACTTTATCCTTATTTTTATAGACAGAGAGGCTAGATCCCTGACTGAATAAATTAAATCCACTTCCGATAGTTTCAGATCATGTCTATGTAAACTCTACTGAGTTGATCATTTGGGAGTTGATTCTTTCTGGGGGGATAAACCTATCTGTGACAAGTAAATTATTTAGGTAGTAGTTAACAAGTTCATAGATTTATGAGTTGGAAGATTTATGAGTTGGAAAACACCTAATAGGTCATTAAGTTCTGCTGCCTTCATTTAGCTAATGAGAAAACTGTGGCCTACAGACATGAAATTCTTGCTTAGGTTACAAGACAAATCCGTGCATCTTTCAGATCCAGGATTTGAGCCAATGTCTTCTGACTACTGACATGCTTTTCTTTCCATTGCACTTTACTGCTGTGTGATTGCTTGTAGTTACATTTTTTTTTCAATTGTATCAACATCCAAATCACAAGGTAAGGTATTTAATTCCTCTATGATCAGATCTGAGTCCACTTCAGAGGACTGCTAACTATATTTGGTCTTTGCTTGTCCAAGGGTTCTATCAATTTTCCTTGGAGTTTATTTCTCAGGAAACCTTTTCTTATATTCAGATCATTCTTGTGGACATTGGAGGGTAAGTGCTCTATTAATGCAAGGTTATACCATAATACGTAATGTTTCTAAACTTAGCCTACTCTCCAACACACTCTAGTGTTAAAGCCTTTGGGAAGAAATATTTCATGTCAAAGCCTTTAGTCAGAAACTTTTCTTTCGGCTTGCTTTATAATCTATTTTGTAAGCCAGAACAATTTTTTTTTTAAAGGAGGAATTTTTAAAGTATAAGTTCTAATTTAGGATTTGTTCTACCCTTTGTGCCTTGATGTTTCTAAAGTGGTGGAGTTTTTTTTTTTTTCCATCTTTTTCCTCAACTTTATCAAAAGTTGCTCTGGTATAAATTGTTCATTTTTGAGGTACCTCCACACAGACTTTCATTTTTGCACAATTATAAATGTCAAGTTGAAATGAATTGCAAAATTCTAAGGCATACTCAGTATAATAAGAGACAGGTTTGTCTCAACAAGTGTGTTTTTTACTTCATGCTCTTTAACCTCTGGTTTCACATCAGTTTTGAAAATAAATTGAGGAAGCTGATCATGATGGCACATGCTTATAATCTCAGCCCCTGGAGAGGCTGAGCTTGGCGGCTCTGAACTACACTGGGCTAAGGTGATTAAATAGTCCCACTAAATCTGGTACCAACATGGTGAGCTGCCAGGAGCTGAGTTGGGTACAAGGCTGTCTAAGGAGGGGCAAACTGAAAATGGAAGAGAACAAAGCTCCTGAACCAACCAACAGGGGGAGCCCTGTCCTTCTAGCCTGAAATAGAGAGAGAGAGAGAGTCTCAAAAAAACAAAAAAAGAAAGACAAAAGGAAAAGAGGAAAAGAACAAAACTGGGAATTGGGGGCAGGAAAAGCCCTGTTGTGTCTCATGAACTTGAACTGAGTTGTATTTATTTAGTTATTGTATTATGTTTCACCATTATCACTGATTGATAGTGCTAAAAAATAGATGTCCCAACTTTCAAGGAAGCTTGGCTACTTTTCATTTTGTAATGCTCTTTTTGCATTCGTGTTTACGAAACATGACTTTGTGGTGTATTAGATTGCTGTAGACCTGGTTTTCTAACAAGAGAATTGCAAAGTGTTAGCATTATATTGAAACAGCTAGGCCTAGGTATAAACAAGATAGGTAACCATCTAGGATTTGACTTGTAGTGTAGTGGTAGAGGGGTTGTAGAATATTTTCATAAAGGAGCATATTTTAACACCAGTATATTCAATTTTTCATGGCACATATATGTATATATTTTCATATATACATAAATGTGTGTGTAATAAGTTTAATTCCGTTTTTGTTTTTGTTTGGTCCAGACCTTTGATTCCATTGGCATAGGGAACTCCCTGTATGTAAATACCCTCTACCAAAGTAGATTGGCAGCTTTCTGCAACTTGTCCAAAAGAACTGCTGAGTAAACATTTAAGTGACTTACTCAGGGTCATAACTACCAGTATATGTATGAGCTAAGATTTCAACCCTACTCTTCAGAATTCTGAGTCCAGCTTATCAAATGACGTTATTTCAATAATTATTCAAAGCCTCTTATGGAGTGTGAGATATGAGAGGTGCAAGTAGGCCCTGCTTTTCAATGCACATGTAAATTAATGACAAGAACAGAGTATTACTTGACTAATACAAAAGGATGGTGTGAAGGGATTGTAGTTATTTAGTTATTCATTTGTGTCACTCATGAAGTTTTCCTTTTAATTTCTCCTCCTTCCTCTTAGAATGCATTTTTGAATGTTCAATCAGTCAGGTGACTTGAAATGGTTGAATGTTTTTCAACCTTCTAATTCTGAAGGGGATGACAATAATGCTTCCATGGCAACTGGCGGTTTCATAGAAACATTTTCTGTGGAAGAGGAAAGAGGCAAAGGGGAAACAAGGGCGAGATCTGTGTGTTAAATACATTTGCTGGTTTCATTTTCAAGAAAAAAGAAAGAAGAGTTTTGAGCATTTGGGGGCAGGGCTTGCCGATAGAATTAGCACAACAGAGTGCCTGTCTCTGTCTCCAGATCTTCACAAGAATACACTCTGTGATAGAAACTCTTTCTAGACTGATGACTAAGACAGAAATATTATTAGTGCACAACCTGGTGTACTTGTTTTAATTGAATGCCATTTTGTATATTAATTAATGTGTCCATTCTAATTCCCCCAAATGGCAAATAATGATGTGTGAAAACAGTATAATTACATTTTGATATTTCTGGTAGAGTAATAACTGGATTGGATCTGCTTTTGGTTCTGGAAGTTATTTATTGTACCTATCAATCATTTATCCTTTTTAATTATATTAATGTTCATTTCTTATTTTTGCTTTTAATTAAATAGGCATCATCACTGGTCCTGCTACAATGTCGTCTGACATTTTGTAAAATAGGTTTCACTTCCACATCTCTAAAATGGAGGTCATATTTCTCATCAGCAGAGTTCTTTCAGATACTTGTATGTAAAGATTACCCATCTATGCACATAGATGTCCTACTCAATAGCATGACCTCTCAGAATGAATTACTGAGGTCTCTGTTTTGTGTGGATGCAGGGAGCCTTCAGAGAATTTCCTGAACTATGATACCATTGCTCCTCCAGCAAACACTGGACTAGAAATGACCTCGCTACTGAGAAAGAAGGGCAACAAATTCGGTGTCTATAGTCACATTAAATGTTTCAGCATGTGTTGTCACTACTTCTGCCTCCCCACTGTCTAGTTTATTTTTTTCCAGCTCACTTGAAAGTGGCTTACCTGCAGCCATAGTATAGCCATGGGACATTTTAATCCGTGACCTCCAGATGGGGGTGAGGGCAGTTGAGGCTTAACAGCAGGACATAGCCTTGAGTTTCTATTGCTCACATTTTAACTGTGACAAGGAGTTGTCACCTGGAGACAGTCTCACAGCTTGGGAAAAGGCCATTTTGCCTTTCAACTTGAGAGGGGTTATGGTAGAATTTTTGTTTAAGGACTGAAAAGAAAAAAGGAATTAGTGAAATAAAAATGTGATACTTCCCATAACAGGAGCAAGGTTTTAGAATTAACTGTAAAAATAGAAGACCCTTAGAAAAGAAAATCCTTTAAAAATATAAAGACCAGGAATAAGGATCAGTAAGAAAGTAGTAATGTTAAGTTGATGTGATAGTTCCCTCGTGAAAGTGATGAATTCACTTAGCTGGTTTTTAGGATACAGCTAGGTTCCAATTGAATGATAAATTCCACTGAAGTGGCCACATGTATTTGAATTCACACTATTCGAAGTTATAATTATATAAAATATATTCATTGGCTCCAGCATCATGGAAATAGGCAGGAAGTATGAAATCAAATAATGCAACCACTTTGGGGGATTCATTAGTAAAATTAATTGAGATGTAACTATAAAGTTCTTTCCTTCTTTTACTACATAGAGTTTTAACGTTGACATCTTTCATATTTTTTGAATATTATTTTGGAGATTTGTTTGGCTTTCCACATGACATTCCTGAGTATTACTACTGACCTTAACCCTCCTTTGACTTTTTGCTTCTTGATATCAGAACATAAATACTCCAGTGGCTTCATTGATACATCTGGTTCACTCTGTTGGTATGCTCTACAAACTTTCCATTCGCTCCCATCCTTTATCATGCTTATTCGTTTTGTCCCCTAAATTCTCAGCAAAGACCCTACCCACATTTTATATTTTCATTCCTCATGAATTTCCTTGGGCTGTCTACTTTTAAACCCTGAATGACCCTTGGATGATCAGCCCATCTCATTTTCTAGTCACTTGTTGAAATTCTAGCATATCCCTTACTGCACTTCTCATTCACCAGTCATGATGGAAATATTCTACCACCTACTAGTACGAGGCATGCACTTCTGCATTGCCTGTTGAATCACACACAATGTTCATTCTTCAGAGGTTTATAACCATACAACATCACCAGAATTTTTTTAATTTAAAAAGTTGGGTCTTTGTCCTGCAAAGCAATTTAGGATTACTAAAAGTACTGCATAGTTTCCTAGGTATGGTCCAACTCACTCTTTTTTTTTCTTTTTAACTCTTGGTTCAATTCATTCTTCACCTCCTTTGTCTATGCCAGATATATGTACCAATAGACTAACTCATTGAATTGGCCATCAAATTGCAAATGTTTGTCTGGAAAAAGTGTGTTTTATCCTTTTAGTTTTTACCATATGAATTTTTAGACCACTCTCTTTTGGATAATCATAGATCTTATGATAGAGACTATAATATTTCAGAGCTTTATGTAATTAGCAAAATATCCACCAACAGGAGCATCCCTCTTCCATTTGGACCTGTTCAGGAAGTCCTCCATGTCGCCTTTGTCATAGTACAACCCCCAGTTTTGTGCCTCGCTTGATGACAGAGGGTAACTGAACAAAGTTTTCTTCATTATTGCATTTATCACGGAATCTCATTTGATCTTAACATATACATAACAGTCTTCTTTTTGGAGAACAGTCAAAGCTACAGTTTGCTGTACCAAGTCAAATGCTTTATTTATAATCCAAAAGTAAATAAACATTATGGGATCTTGTATGTTCTTCACTGTTGAGTCGACTATGTGGTTTGCTCCAGTAACTCATTTTCAAAAGACTGCCTGTTGTCCTCCTTTATTCTGGTATTTTCTTCAAAGATGCATTCAATATGACAACATCTCTATTTTTTTTTGCATTTTTTTGGAGGGCAGTTGGGGTTAAGTAACTTGCCCAAGGTTACACGGCTAGTTTTTTTGTGTGGGTGTTAAGTGTCTGAGGCCGGAACCGAACTCAGGACCTCCTGACTCCAGGGCCAGCTCTTTACTCACTGAACCACCTAGCCGCCCCTAACATCTCTATTTTTTAAAGGAATTATTTTTGACCAGCCCTCAATGAAACATTCTGCACCAAAAAGGGAAGTGTTTACTCCTAACTCTGTACACTTCAATTATTAAATAAATATATTTCAGCAAGGTCACATACTAGAATAGCCCTCTTGAAAAGAATTATGTGATGTGTGACTGGATTTAAATCTAAAATATCTACTTTGCTGCCTCCTACCACTAGTTATTATTTTTTCTTTTCATACTTTAATTTCAATTATTTAAGGCAGAGTGGAGAAATCTAGTTGGTAGTTTTCCTTCCCCTCTCTTTATGGAAGGTGGCATTGTAATGTTGATTTATGCTTGTTTTTCTTCAAGGAAAACTTTATTGCTAAGGAAAAGATGCACTCTAATCGCTACATCTAATTACAAAGAAGAGTAAATCACTAAAAACAAATTAAGCATCTTAAGTAAAATGGAAAATAAAATCTGTTAACAATCAAGAGTCTTGCTATCTCTGAACACAACATACATTAGGAAGGCTGGCCAAACACTCAAAGCCATTCTCATTAGAGTCTCTTTTCAAGGTATTTAACCAACTTAAAAAAAATAGAATAGCTTAAATTCTAGCAATCTTGTGGGTCCTTTTTGTTGTTAATTATAAAGTAATCAGGCAACTTCTTCCCTTGTTGGAATGTAGAGGCACACATAAGTTCTTTTCTTTCTTTGCATATTAGATTTAATTTCTAAATTGCTGCAAGCTTTAAGTAAACTAGAAAATAATGACTTTTATAATTGACCCCAATTCAAAGAAAAGCCTGAAATAAATCCACTACTGACCAAATTCTTCTTCCTTTATGTTGGTTGGGTGTAGGAGTTTCTTATGCCAAAGGTCACCAAGAAGTTTCTAATTGCAAAATCCTTTTATAAAAAAATCCCCATCCTCCTTGATCTTTCAGTAATATGTGACCCTGTTGACTACTGACCCTTAGCTTTAGAGACACCATCCTCTCCTGGTGTTTTCCCTCTCTAATTGCTCCTTCTTTTTTGCTTGCTTGTCATGCCTTTGACTGCTTGATTTTCCCCAAGGTCCTACCCTTACACGGCTTCTCTTTTCTCTCAACACACTCCTTTGGCAGACTCGTTCACTTTGATTCCTTTAACTATCATCTCTGGGCGATGCCTTCCACATCTAGATCTCTAGCCCTGGCTTTTCTCCAAGTTCTGGACCTGAATCTTGAAATGCCCATTGGGTATCTCCCTGGGCAGCTTGGTGCTGCATTTAGAATCAGAGGACCTGGGTTCGTGTACTGCCTTAACCCCTTACTACTTCTGTGACTAAGAAAGCATTTGATCTTTCTGGACCTCAGCTATCTCATGAGGGACTTAAATTAGTTGAATTCTAACGTTCCTTTCAGCTCTAAATCTGTGATGCTATGATACATCTAAATGTTCCATTTGTGCTTCAAACTCACCATGTCCATCCTAACCTCAGTATTTCTTTTAGTGGTGCTATCATTGATCCAATTTCACATCTTTAAAACTTTGGAGTTTTTTTAGGTTTTCTGGTTCTTTATATCATACCCTCAATAACCAAATCCTGTCACAGTGATTCCTTACTGCCAGCTGAACAAAAATTCAAAGTGCTCACCCTGGCATTCAAGGTACTTTGTTGTCTATTCTTGGACCCAGTTGAACTACTTCCTGGTCCTCACATATGCCCTGTGCTATCCCAGCCCCTGCCTTAGTTTATATTCACTCCTATGCTGAGATTATCCTTCTTCCCACATTGAATTCCTGTCTAACCTTTAAAGGTAATTAAGAAACATGCTCTTATCTCATAGTTGATAACTTTTTCCCTTGTGTCTCATATAGTATTTTGTCCTCTAAATCTCTGATGGACTTATCATATATTATTTGGTTATCTGATGTGCTATCCATCTCCTGTACTAGAGTTCCAAGAGGGTGTCTTATTTTATACAAATGATTATTTTTCCTAATGCCCAGCACAGTGCTCTGCACATAGAAGGCACCTAATAAATATTACCTGAATTTAATTCATTATAAAGGAACTTCAGCGTAACAGATACACAAACCCAGTTAGAAGTAAGTCATTTAGGCTGGAGGTTCTGTGTGGTCTGGCGTCTAGTAGTGTTCCATAGGAAGTTATCTGGTCCCAGTAACTAGTCTCTTGTAACATTAACTGAATCATTAGTCACTTGTAGCACTAACAATTATAATATTAAGATGCTTGTATTTTTTGTATAAATTAGAGGATTATGTTCCCCTCGGTTACCTCCTCAAAAAAGCAGGGCTAATTTCCCAGGTAATTTTTTTTGAAGGATTTTTGTTTTTTTGCGTTTTGTGGGGGTTTTTTTTGTAATATGTGGTGGAAAAGGAAAGTGGAAAGCAAATTGAGGTGATCTTGGAAGAATGGTGGAGTAGGGGAAGAGGTTGGTAAATTTTTATTGGACACTAATTTGGATTCTGCATTTAAAGAGATCTTGACCTTCCTTCTTTTCCTAAGGGTACTTTCACAAAAAGAAAAATAGCTTTGTATAATTGTAATACACAATTTTTTTTTTGGTCCTGAACAGTGGACAAAGTAATAATAAGTTTCCAGGGTGGTGGGATTGGAAAGCTGAGGTCAGGGCAGATGGCAGACATGAAGGTGTCCAGGGAAAGAGAAGTACCAGAGGGGAACACATAGACTAACTGAATGGTTACATTTTGGTGTTTGTGCTTCAGTAATTAAATTCTGACAAACAGATGAACAAATGATCTCCAGAGCTAATGAGACTCAGTCAGTGAACCAAAAGTGTTCACAAGTACTAACAATAAGAGCAAATACAATGGAAAATACAGACTATATTATTCAAAACAAAAGCAGGGAGCTAATGAGGTTGGGGAGTTTCTTGTGTTTTTTTTTTTCAATGTTTTTTGCTGGAATTTTTTTTAAATGTCCATAGCTTTGGCTGAATTGCCCTAGAGTAGGACAGTTTTCTCACCCTAATCTGACATGAAATGCCAGTGCTGAAGCAACTGGTGAGTAGAACCTTCTCTTAGGGACTACCCTTTGCTATAACTTCTTTCAGAAGAGTGGGGAAAGAATGACATGAATTCTTTGGATTTAGCAGAGAGCAATAGCTAGCTTAGACCCACTGGCCATGGAGAATGAAGAAGTATGAGGCAATGTAGCATAGTACATTTGGAATCAAAAGATCTGGGGTCAAATCCTGGCTCTCCCAATTGCTCCCTGCATGACCTTGGGTGAGTCACAGCGTTTTTAGACCTTACTTCACTCATCTATTTTTTTAAAATTGATAGGCTTGGACAAGCTGAACTCTAAGGTCCCTTCTACTCCATTATGTATCACCCCTGAGATGATCAATGATAAAGTTCAACTTATCATTTCCCTAGTAAGGAAGTTGGGACTTAGTTTGACACAAAACAAGGAACCATGGAGACACTGAGATCCTAGGGAGAAAAAAGCAAATAAAACAGAAAAACAAGCAATGAGAGAGCTAATCATAGAATATTACAACTTGAAGAAAATTTCTATCATGTTCTTTCCAGTTAAAATACCTGATCATGATATCCAACCCCTTTATTTTAGAATCGAGAAAAATCAGCCTGTAGAGAAGTATGAAAATGGCTTGCCCAAAGTTAATTAGTAGCAAACCACAACTAGTGCCCAGGGAGGGCCAAATGCATCAAAAGGTAGTGGAAATTGAAAGAGAGAAAAAAGGAGGTAAGGTGAGAGCATAGAAAGTCCTAAGAAGGTAGCAAGCTTAAGGGCCGTGGTCTTGGATTTCATTTGTCTCACACAAAATACTAAATTGAGGTTCTCTTTTACACAAAATATAAAAATTTGCATCTACTTTATAGAGTAATAGTATGATGTCACATTTTTCTTGTTTTTCAAGTGTTAGTTGTTGGCACATGTGAATTTTTAAAATTACATCATGGTAGAATGAAGTTCTACTGTGTTCACTATAAAAGGACAACCCCCCCCTTAATGTTTTTTTCAGAGTTTCTTTGTGCCTCATGTGGAAACTCATATTTTTTTCAGTTCTTTTCTATCAGATAGTAGCTCATCAATCTGCCCATGACTTGGCCCTGTAGCTTGATAGCATTACGCACAGGACTGAGTGGTGGATATGAATTCCCTGCATCTCCTCTGTCCCTTTGATTTGAGTAGAGTTCAGGGAGGGAATGTTTAAAATTGAGCCCAATTCAAAATGCAGATTCCAGAGAGTAATTGAGTTGGTGGTATAGAGAGCTTGGGACCTAGCCTAGGGCTAAAGTTTAACCTGGGAAATAGAATTGAATTCTCCTGGGTGATATGATAACCCATTTCCAGATGCTATACCATCTTCTAGCAGGAGTTCCAGGATCAGTGACTAATTCAGAAGAAGACATTTAAAAAGCCAAGGGATACATGAAATGTGAATTTATAAACAAATGAATGTACTTTTAAAGTACCCTTTTGAAAAAAAATGCCAGCTTATTGCATGTGCTGTTATGACTGTCTTTCTTCTCTTCAGTTAAAATGATTAATATCCCCCATCAATCACATCTTACAGTTTGGAACCTCGGAGTAGCAGAGCGTTTATAAAATATACTTGGCAATAAGTCACAAAAACATTCGTATTTTTAATAACATTTTTGAAGGAGAAAAATCTGTTTTCCAATAAGTTCTGGCATAGTTTCCCCTCCAGATTTTATTTCTCATTTAAAAATATCTTGGGGTCGATTTTTTTTTCTGTTCATTGGCCCTTTAAAACCAAATCTAGGTTTCTGCCTGATAAGATGAATAGGGTGGCCAGTTTCATAAAGGAATGCAAAAAGAGTACAATTCTATGTCTATAAAACTTTAGAATTGCAAGTTACTGATCTGGGAGTATAACAGTGATGTAAGTAATGAAGATTAGTCAATTAAATTTAACTGGTAATTTGTTGTCTGCATTTGATGAACACAGCTAAAAATTTTCCTCATCTCAACCCATTCATACTGTGCTATTGTTATAAAATTGTCCTTATACGTGAATTTTTCTTTGTAGACTCTTTTATTCCTGTATAAATTACAGATGTTCCTTTCCAGTGCTGCATTAGATGACTTTTTAAATGGACAAAGCTCTTAATGGATTTTATAGTATGTTGTTAATCCTATTAATGTGAAAACTCACTGGCCCTAATTTTAAACATTCTTTATACTTGTACAGTTATACTGGGCCAACAAGTTGGATCACTTCTCCTTATTTAATCATTGTCTCAAGTTATTGGAAATCAGCAACACACTATACACAGACTGTGTGTCTATTGTCAATTCATCGATCAAAAAGCATTTACCAAACACCTACTACGTGCTCAGCACTCTTGTAGACACTGGTGATGCAAAGACAGATGTGGTGCCATTTGCCCTGTGAGAGAGCTTAAAAAATATAAAGATCAATTGAGTCATAAGATCCACGGTTTGGAAAAGACTTCAAGAGGAGATTGAATGTAACCTCTGACCTCATCAAGCCCCCCTCCTCATCCTTTGCTTTTCAAAGCAGCAAAAATGGTTTGAGACATTAAAACAAAATGAAGAATCACATAGAAGCTGCTGTTTTTCTGGGAGCAGGCACCTAGGCAGGTGGAGGAGGGGGTTTATTGAACTCACTACCTCCTGAAATCATTGCTGTAATGGGATGTCCCCAAAACCGCATGTTTCTTTTCTCTTTTTTGCATCCGAATGTGAAGGTCCCATTAATTGAAAAAAAAAGCTACATTGACATTGAGGTAGGAAAATAGTGAAGATAGACGAAATGATGCCTTTTTATGCTCTGCCTGGAGGGATGGATTTGGGGACATTTTACAACAATTCCAAAGTGAATTATTTTATTGCTGTACCTCATGTTGCTTTTAATTAGCTATTGGTAGTGGTGGACAGTTTATTCAGAAATATATTTCTGATGTATTTCCATAGTCTGTTACCTGTGGCACAGGGAAGTAGTGAAGAGGGAGGTTTGAAAGACAAACCCAGTGCAGGTTGGTCTGCTGATTTTTTGTTTGCTGTGAACAGGAGGAAACGTTCATCTGTTTCCCTCCAAGTTGAAATCTCTCAATTAGATGGGGAAAGGAAGGAAGGAAAGAAGGTATCCATCTATTACAATCTAGAGATTTTCATTTTCATGAAAACAGGACCCAATGTTTGTTGATTTTTAAGTTTTAATTTTGTTTGCATATTCCTTGTCCTTGATAGGCTTGGCAGTTTGTAATACTTTTACACTGATGTTGGATGGGAATCTTAATTATAGTAGATAAAACTTGAAAAACTATAGCAGAATCATTTTTTTAATGGAATCAAATTCATTCATATTCTCTCTCTTTCTCTATCTCTCTTTTCTTTCTCTCCCTCTCCATTTTCAGAGTAGTCTCTACCTTCAAGGTCAGAGAAACTTCACACCCATAAAAAATGTATCTTTCTCCACAGACTGTAATTATAGTTGGGTTTTTTTTTTTTGTATTATCAAATGCCTAGGCAGCCCAATAGCCAAGAACCTGGACTGGCCTCTTATGACATTCACTATGTTTGCTAAACAGCAAGGATTCATCCTTTCTGGCTTCCCAGTTGGTTTATTTCTATTACTGTGACACAAAAGAGACAAACTTCCAACCTGTGCATCCCAAGCATCATTCCTCCCTTGCCTGGAATAATTTTGTTTTAATATCATCCTGTGGGGACCGTATCCAGTTTACTACTCCATTCTTACAACCTCATATGAGGTTGTAATGATCTCCACTTTTGTTGACAATTTGGATAATGACATGAAAACAGCATAATTGCAGAGGCATCTTGGTTTAAAACAGTTTCCTGGGGGAAGAATCAAGCTCCTATACTAAAATTATAGTCCAAATTTAATAAATTTATGTTCAAAGGTGTTCTTTTCCAAAAGGAAGCGACATGTTATAGGGTACTTCATTGTGCTAATTATAATGATACTTCATGGAGCTGCTGTGGTTAAGCCCTCTTTATTTCCATTTTCATTATCATCCCAAATTTTACCTTGGCTATTCACTGTCAGATCAAACTGATTTTCAATCTATCATTTGAATGAATTCATAAAAATATCAAACATCAGTCATTCTGCCTTATCCCCAATACCTAGCACAATGCTTAGCAGACAGTAGGCACTTAATAAATGCTTGTTAATTGATTAGTGAAAAATGGGTCTTTGATATATTCTGATGTATTTTCCCAATATGTTGACTTTTTAAATAATCAATTTCAATGCTGAATACAAATGAGCATTCAAATAATACTTTATGTTGTCTGTGGTATGTGATATGAAGAAAAAATTTTTTTTTTTTAAGAATTAAGCCGAGCACCGGCTCTAGTGTCAGGATGACCTGGGGATCAAATCCAGGCTCAGACACTTAGCACCACACCCAGAAATAACTGGCAATGTAACCTTGAGCAAGTTACTTAACCCCGATTGCTTTAAAAAAAAAGAATTAAGCCGGTCAGCGGCACCTAGGCGGTGCAGTGAGTAAAGTGCTGGCCCCGGTGTCAGGAGGACCCGAGTTTGGTTCCGACCTCAGACACTTAACACACACACACACACACACACACACACACACACACACACACACACA
>NW_027186523.1:13663500-13750542 GCF_028583685.1 Petaurus breviceps papuanus
ACACACACACACACACACACACACACACACACACACACACACACACACAAAACTAACCATGTAACCTTGGGCAAGTTACTTAACCCCAATTGCCCTCCAAAAGTCAAAAAAATAAAAAAGAATTAAGTTGGTCTGAGGTAAAGGGAGCAATGTAGATTCATTTCATAAAAAAATATATTTTTTCTTTTAAAGAATCTACTGAGAGATCTGGATTAAATGGTCACTAAGATCCCTTCCAACTATGATTCTATGAAAATATTTTTGTGCTGAAGAAATACATTATGGATAGTCCATATTTCTGCTCAGTGATTCAAAACCTGGTCTTTGTTTACTGAGGCCTTTGTTTTTACTTCAGAGATTCTGTAGATTCCATGTGAGGCGTCCCTTAAAATGGCAGTCTCTATGTGAGAGGGTAGACCTGTATGCTCTGACTGTAGTCTAACACTTATGCAATTGAGCTGTTCAGGTTTATTTTATCTGCCGAGCTCTTTGTTGTTTTGTGGGTAGCTTTTCAGAGAAATCTAAACTTTAACATCTACACAACATACAGGGATCCCAGTAGAGTGGAGATACTCTCATTCAAATTAAAAAAAAAAAGATTCAAATGCCTAACTATCATTGGAAACAGCCACAGTTTTAATGTGATAAAATTGCCATTTGGGTGAGAGGTGACACAATTACTGCCTTTTTTTTAAAGAAAGAGAGAAGGGGAAAGATAGTCGAATTCAATACAACTGCCCCAAACAACAATAACACCATAGACAGGCATGCAACTCCCTTATTTTTGATATATGAGGAATTTGTGTTGTGACACTTACCATCAGTGGCTGTATTTTGACCCAGTGAAGCATGAGAGAGCTTCAGATAAGGGTTGTTAGTCAGAGAAATACTGACTGACATCACCCTTTTTACAATTGGCATTTGGTCTCCCGTATTGATCTTGACTGCCACCAAAGTACACAGAGGCTCTATTTGTGTTCAGATAAAGCTATATTTGATAGTCCATGAATTATAGTCAATGATTAGAGAGGGAGGTAGTGGTTTCCATTTATTTGATTTCATCTTGTATATTGCTACAAGCCATTATGTCTTCTGTCAGACAATCAGAAAGCAGATAACACTGCTATCTGCAGCTACTTTTAAAAAATATTTTTAAGAAGTCCCAGGTTTAATTTTTGAGGAGCAATATAGGACTCTTTTAAGGAGCTGTGTATCAGCCCTCAGAATAAGATTGAGCAAATGACGAGAAATATGCTTAAAATTAAGAAATTGCTGCTATTATTCAATTGTTTCAGTCACGTCTGACTCTTTGTAACCCCATTTGGAGTTTTCTTGGCAAAGATGCTGGAGTGGTTTGCCATTTCCTTCTCCAACTCATTTTAAAGATGAGGAAACTGAGGAAGACAGGGTTAAGTGACTCATTCAGGGTCACACAGCTAGTAAGTATCTAAGGCTGTATTTGAACTCAGGTCTTTCTGACTCCAGGTCCTGTGCTCTATTCACTGAGCCACTAAATATGCTGAAAAAAATATAATTTTAAAACAAACTACAGTTTATTACCTAGTCATGCTCTATAGAAGTATGGGCATCTGGGTGGTACAGGCCTGGAATCAGGAAGACCTGCATTCATATGTGGCCTTAGATATTTATCAGCTTTAAGACTCTGGGTAAGTCATTTAACCCTTGTTTGCCTCAGTTTCCTCATCCGTAAAATAGAAATAATAATAGTACCTACCTCTTAGTGTTGTTGTGATGATCAAGTGAGATAATTATAAAGTGCTTAGCATAGTACCTGAGACAAAGAAGCACTGTATAAATGTTAGTTACTATTATCATCGTCATCATCATCAAATAAACACGAACTAAACAACCAAAAGTTAGGATCACCACCCTTAATGAATGTTAATGAGTGGTCTTCAGATCTACATATGTGCCTTATAAGGAGCATTGCACTATATTGGGCATATAAGTGACTACCCAAGTAAGGGTGCACAATGCTGTAACTAATCACTAGTCTTTTTCTAGGAATCTTTTTCTAGGAAAGTATTTTTTAAAAAGGGGAAAAGAGCTATAGCGTTCATTTGCGTTCAGGATGTAGTTTAAACAACCTCTTCATGTTCCTACCACCCCTATGATTCCGTAAGTAGCAAAGTTTAGACATTCTAAATTTAAACCAAATTTGGTTATACGAATTGAATATGAACACCACTTGACCTCAGGTGGTTTTACTCTTTATTTTTATTTTTGAGTTAAAAAAAATGGAGCTTTTTTTTATTGAAGGAGAACCTGTGTTTTAACATTTAAGCTCACGTCTCAATAAATAAATCTATAAGCATTCATTAAGTGTTCTCTCTGGGAATATAAATACAGAAAATGAAATTCTACTTTCAAGAAGCTTACTTTCTGTTCTTACATGTCTATAAGTACATGCAGAATAAGTACAAAATAATTAGAGAGGGAAGAACCCCAGCAGTTGAGGTAGAGGGAAGACGGTGTAGAAGGTGGTGTGAATCTTGAAGAGAGGGATTCTATGAGCAAGTGCATTCCAGGCATGGGCACAGGGGGTGAAAACACATGGAGTTGGGAGATAGGGTACTCTGTGTAAAGAAGAGAAAGAAAGTGAACTTGATCAGACCAGAGTATAGGAAAGGAAGTAATGTTTGATGAATGCTGAAATATAGGTTGGGTTCAGGTAGTAAAGGGCTTTAAAAAACAGTGAGTCGTTTCTATATCCTAGGAACAATAGGGAGCCATTGGAGTTTATAGAGTAGCGTAGGAACATGATCAACGCTTAAAGAAAATCACTTTGGAAATTTTATGAAGAATGGCCTGGAATGGGGAGGGATTTAAAACAAGGATTCCAAGTTAGAGGCCATTGAAATAGTCTGGGTGACAGGTGATGAAGACCTGAAATAATCCTGGAAGTGTTGTAGAAGGTGGAAATGGTGAGATTTGGGAACTAATTGGATACGTGGGGTGAGGGTTAGTAAGAAATTGTTGATAGCCTGGGAGGCAGAAAGAGAGATGGTGCCTGTGACTGACACACGGAGGTTTGCTAGAGGGGTGATTGGTGTAGGGGGCAGGTGAATGAGCTCTGTCCTGGATACATAAGTACTGTTTGAGATGCCTTATGGAACATCCAGCTTGAAATTTCCAATAGGCCGTTGTTGATGTGAGACAGAAATTAAAGAGAGGTACTAGGACTAGATATGAATCCAAATGCATAGAGAATCATCTATCAAGAGAAGATGCTAAACTTGTAGAAGTTGTTCAGGTCCCTGAGTGAGTGTAGAGGAAGGAAGGTCCAGGGAAAAGCCTTGGAAAGTGTCTGCAGGGACGGGGTGTGCAATGGAGGATGGAGAAACAGTAGTCACACAGATGGGAGGACCAGGAGAGAGGGTCGTGCAGACAGGAGGAAGGAGAAGGGGGATCAGGCCACAAGGTCACATGTGGCAGAGGTTACGAGGTGTGAGGACTAAGAAATGCGTATAAGATTGGGCAAATAAAAGATCATTGGTAACTACTTTGGGGAGAGTAGATTCAGTTGAGTGAATACATCAGAAGTCAGCAAAGGGTGAGGAAGCGAGAAGAGCAGAAGTAGAGACATAGCATGAATAGCTTTTACAAGGAGTTTGATAAATGGAGGAGAGAGAGATAATGATTTCTCTTTGTTTTTCATATAACATTTTAAAAATTCTTAACACCAAATAAAATAAACATTTTCATATGTATAGTGGAAAGAAAAAGAAAACTGTATAGGAAACTAAAAATTAGAAAATCCTTTCAGAGGGAATGGTAGCGATCAGGGAAGAATTTTTAAGGACGATTGAGGCAGAGGCACGTTTGAAGGCCATAGGGAAGGAACTAGTAGATTAGAATAGATTGAAGATGGGGGGGGGGGAAGTGATCCGCTGGAGAAGTTAGGAAGGAAGGAATTCAAGGCCACATATTAGTTTCAAGGGGCAGAGAAGTGTTTGGAAGCCAAAAGTATTGGCCACCCTTGTTTATTTATTTACTGAGACCTCCTAGTTAAAATCATTGGTGTCAATTCTTATTGATCATCTGTAACCAAATAGTGAAAGTGCTTTGTAAATCAATCAACAAGCATTTATTAAATAACTACTAAGTGTGGAAGTATTAAGGATACAGAGACAAGAAAGAAATAGTCTTCTCTCCCTAAGAAGCTTACATTGTATTGACTTATTACTAATATATATTGGAGAACTCACTGGCTCTTGAATCAGAGAACTGAATTCAAATTCTACCTTTGATGCTTACTGCCTTACGACCTTGGCCAATTACTTGACCTCCCTAGCCCTCAGTTTCCTCAATTGTAAAATAACCCTTTTGAATCAGATGGCCTCAGAGGTCCCTTCCAACTCCAGATCTGTCTTCATATACCTAACATATGCCAGGTCACTTACAAATTCATTTTCATGACAATAATAATGCTCTGAGTTCAGATTGTTATCCTGAGGACTGCGGCATTCTGTAATATGCCCAATATATAGAGTCAACCTATTTCTGGGACAGAAGAGCCCTTCGCCCATAGGAGTAGCAACATGTAGCACCTGAAGTTTGCAGAGTGCTTTTACGTTCACTAACTCTCTTAAACCTTACAGTGCCCTTATGAGTAGTGGTTGTTCTTCAGTCATGAATCCATTTGGGGTTTTTTTGGCAAAGATACTTGGATGTGTTGCCATTTTTCCTTCTCCAGCTTATTTCATAGATGGGGAAACTGAGGCAAACAGGGTTAAGTGACTTGCCCAGGGTCATATAGTTAGTAAGTGTCTGGGGCCAGATTTGAACTTAGGAAGATGAGTGAGTCTTCATGACTCCAGACCTGGCACTCTGTCCACTCTATCCACTGAATCACCTAACTGCTTGTGAGCAGGTACTCCAGGTATTGTTATTGTTATTATTGTTGTTGTTCCCATCTTACAGATTTGAGATACAGAGAAGTTCAGTGACTTGGCCAGGGTCCTTCAGTAAGAAAGTTTCAAGGGTAGGATCTCCTGACTCCAAGGCCAACAATTTTCCACTTTATCACACTGCCTATCCTCCAGTCATATTTTTAGTTTATCGGTCACTGAAATGATAAATTTAAGCCAAGCAGAAACTGTGTGCCCAGAACCTACTTTTCTCAGTGCTCTCAAAAATTATCATAAAATATTATTTGCCTCTATTAAAAGTATAGATCAGGGACCTACCTCTGTGTCTAGGGATCTCCAGGATACAGTTGTTTGAAGTCTGGTGAAGAATTAAAAAATGATTTTGCGCTGAAGGACATATGTGTCCTTTATCATACCAGGTGGGAGTGGGAGTCAGAAAGCCTAGCTTGAAATGCAAGCTTCACCAGCCACCTACTTCACCTGTATGATTTGGGGGCAAGTCTCTTAGTTACTTTGGGGCTTGGTTTCTTTGGGTACAAAACGGACTAGATTTAGAGAAAGGGAGAAAATACTTCTGGGATGGTAGAATATCTAGCCAGGCTACTTTGAAATTCGGTTACTCTCTAAATCACCTCTTCAGGAATTTAATTACAAAACTCTTTACCATTATAAAGAATTTCCCCATCATTCCATCAATCAGCAAGCATTTATGAAATTCCCGCTATGTTTCAGGCAATTCTCAAGGTATTGGGAATACAAATACGACAAATTAAATAATCCCTGCTTACAAAGGAGGCTTTCCAGAAGGGGTGGGTGCTTCGGTGCCCGCTTTCAGTTTGACCCTTGCAGCTTTGATGACCATGACACAGCTGTGGAGGGGACCAAAGTCCTCTCCAGATTTGCCACTCAAAGTGGGTTCCCACTTGGTTTGAATGGTGTCTCCTCAGTCAATAAGCATTAGTCAGGGGCCAGTAAAACCACCTGCTAACACTATTTCCTAAGTGGTTCTGAAAGCTGCTTAGCAACTGTCAGCGACTAGAGCAGCTGCCCACCTGAGAGAATATCATATCCTCTCAAAAAATCATAGATTTAGACCTAGAAGAGACCATAGAAGCCATCAAATCCAACACCTTTCATTTTGCATTTTAGGAAACTGAGGCCCAGAGAAGCCAAGTGACTTTTCCCAGGGCAGCACCCCTCGTCAGTGTCTGAGGCAGGTTTTGAACCTAGCTCTCCCTGACTCCCAAGTTCATTGCCCCCTCAGCTCCTGCATGATGCCTCTCAGAACAGCTGCTGCATACCCTATCCACAAGATTCAGGGAGAAGGGAGGAAGAGGCCTATGTTTTTGGAATTGTGAGTGTCTAAGAATCTTCTGTTTATCTAATGATATGATCTCCTAAGCCCCCTTTACTTTCTAGATCATACTACCCTGACTTCATGCAGCTGAGGCCTGATGCAGAATGGCTAAATCAGTTCCAACCAATAAGGCAAATCTTTTCTATTTGGGGATCAATCAACTACTTACCAGTCATTGTACAACACTGAACACCAACTAAATGTTTGATTGATTACACATTTTAGTTTAACTTGTTTTTGTAACAGTAGAGGAACATCCCTTCTCACTAGCATTCAATTTTAAAATCCCACATGTGTCTAGGGTTATGATTCTCATTTCTTTACTTCTAACCACATTCTATTTCCCAAATGGGACAAGATAGGTGAACTTCTGCCCAATGGTGTGATGTATATTATTGGACCAAGTACCCACCTGGTCCCTAGGGACCTCCCTTTCTATCTGGTGAGCCTACAGCAGGAGTGAGGAACCTGCGGCCTCAAGGACACATGTGGCCCTCTAGGTGACTGGATCCAAACTCCACAGACCTCAAGACCACAGATTCCCCTCCCCTGACCTAGAGCAAAGTCCTTAATGAAACCCAGGGCTTAACTTTATCTCATGCCAAGACAAAACCATTGGAAATGTAGGTGTCATTTACTATTGACCAATAGCCTCCATAGTTCCCTCCTTCATAATTGTCTTTCAACCTCTTAGCAATGATACTGTCAGTTTTGTGATGTGTCTTCTGAGAGCCAGGAGTCCTGAGTTGTCTTTTGTTGAGAATTTTTAAACTTGAATGGTCATTATAGATTATTTGCTCTAATCTCTCCCTCTCCCTTTTTTTTTTCCAAGTAAGGAAACCAAGGCCCAGAGAGTTTAAGGGACTTCCCTAAATTTGCATAATTAATTACAAATCCAACCTAGTATACTTTCCCTGTACCATGCTCCCTCTTGCCTCTCTAGGGGTTGGAATTCCTTGTGGTTCAGCTTTCCAGTCATCTCCCTATTTACAGTTTGTGTGATGGATTTCTTTCAACCCATTGTTGGGCTTCCCTGCTCTTCACCTTTAGCATTTCCCTGAACCGTTGAATATAAAGGCTCTTATTTCTCTGGTAAGTGTCCGATTTCTAGTTTAATCATTACCTCTCTTGACTTCTCCATCCATTGTGTCCTTAGCTACATTACCACGACAGTTCCCTGAGGAGGTAGAGGTAAAGGAGAGAGAAGACAGATGTACTTTATTTTACCTGCATATATGTTCCTAAAAGCATATGAGAAAATCAAAACACATTTCAAATGCATTAAGGGATCATGCTATTTTTGGAAGCTCCTGGTTATTCCTTTTGTAAAGGACAAAATCATTTCTCATTACTTTTTAAATTAAATGCAGATTTTCTTATGTCTGATTTCCTTAAAAGAGGGGGGTGGTCCTACATCTAAGAACATTAACAATAGGTACTAAGTTAAGTATCTAGTTTAGATTACCCCGAAGTTGAATATTTCAATACTTCATAGCCATTTCATCAAATGAAAGAATATGTGCAAAGCTCTTTGCAAATCTTAACATGTTATATTAAATTATTATTATTGTTTAGAAATTGATTTTTCCATTTCCTCTTATATTCTAAGTATCACCATCCCAAGTGGAAGGACAGCTTGGGAAAGAGGTCCTCTAAACTTACTGTTGTAAGCATCACAGACCTGCTGGAACATGGGCTGATCAGGTGGAACAATTTGAGTAGCATGTTTGCCTTTACAAAAAAAGGATGAATGAAGTTACAACTAGCCCAAGTCACCAAGCTAGATGCCAGGGAGATGAAGGAGAAGGAGTCTCAATATTTTCCTCTCCATTTCAGGGAGGAAAGAGAGGAGGGACATGATGATATTGATGGATGGTATTCAGTGGGATCATTGACTTTCTCAGTGGTGAGCTGACAAAAGACCATTTCTTCAGAGTACCTGAGTGAAAATGTGCAAAGAAAGATGTTATCTTGTTGGGCTTCTTATGTTTGTCTCAGGTACTCTAAGCATGCCCTTTACCACATCGTAATTCCATAGCTAATGACTGACAGCTTGGGCCTCAACTAGACAGGAAGAGTAAGATATTTGTGAGAATGGAGCAGTATATTTTAAAAATCCAATTTTTTGTATACTCATTTTTTTAAATGAGAAAGACTGAAAGATGATAGAATTGGCTTCTTCTCAAACTCAGACTGACGTTTCATTAGTGAGGGTTCTCATTTCATTAAGCCTTCTTGGAAACTAGTACTATCATGTAGCAGCACTTTAAAATCCTTTAATGAAAAAGAAATAGTTAATAGCAATGCCCAGGTCTTTTTTAATGAAGTGAATTTTGCCTGAGGATTTCAAGGGCTTCGATGCAGTGAAAGTCTTATCCCCTTTTTAAGGTTTGGAGAACTAAGAATATAATCTACATGTGGTCATGGAGGTGTATCTACCAAGAATTCACTTAGAGTTGGTACATAATAAATGGATATTAAAGTTGTTATCCTTTGTGGTTGTTGTTCAGTTGTTTTAAGTCATGTCCAACTCTTTGTAGCCCCATTTGGGCTTTTCTTGGCAAAGATACTAGAGTGGTTTGCTATTTCTTTCTCCAGCTCATTTTACAGAAGAGGAAACTGAGGTAAACAAGGTTTAAGTGATTTGCAAAGTCACATAGCTAATTAACATCTGAGGCCGAATTTGAACTTAGGAAGATAAGTCTTCCTGACCTCAGGCCTAGCATTCTATCCACTGCACCTCCTAGTCACCACCTGTTATCCTTACTGATAATTAATATTTGTTTAAACAGAGATGTGACATGAGAATAAACTATTTCTTGTTCATCTACATTCAGTTGCAGTATGTCTCACAAACTAGGAATTTATTCTTCCTTTCTTCTTCTTCCTTCTCCTTTTTCTCTTTCTTCTTTCTCCCTTCTCTTCTCCTTTCTTCTCCCCTTCTTCTCCCTTTCCTTCTCTTTCCTCTCTCCTTCCTTCCTTCTCCTTCCTTCTCCTCTTATTCCTCTTTTTCTTCTTTCTCTCCTGGAAATGCAGTAACAGAGTTTTAGAGGATAGTTGTATCCAGTGCTGTCTAGGGTTATTTTTTTTCCTCTTTTAAATGGAAAGTCTCTTCTTGTTAGTGGCTTGAGAAGTATTCCAAGTGCTTATCTGATGTTCTCTCTTTGCTCACTGAGCAGCATGCCATCACATCAGAGGGGTTATGGATAGAAAAGATTGAAATAATTCGAATGAATCTTGCCATGTTAAAGACTATGGTATAGGCAAATTGCCATGTATTTGTGTTAGGTACACTGAAATTCAGTGTTTCTTCAAGCAATTGGACAATACCAATATTTGAAACAGTAATACATTTTTGGAAAAAAATTCTAATCTAAAGCACTAAACATTGCATGTTATAAATTGGGTAATTGGTAATGCTGAACTCAAATTTTCAACTAGGAAAGGCTAATCCTTCTCCGAGAAAAGTTGTAACCTTGATGCTTGGTTGATCTTGGAAGGAACGTTTCATGTTGGGCCTACCTATTTCATAGTATACCTCATACTAGCTTTTTAAATCTACTTGGGAATATTTTGGATGGAGAAAGCAGAGATCCATTTGGAGCCTTTTTCCATAAAGAGATAATGGATCCTTTCATTTTTCTAAGAGAGAACTTTTCAAGTTGTGGCTTGAAATGTACATCCTTGAGTATTTCTTGAAGAGGCTTTTTCCAAATTGTCCTCATGGGGTGCAGATTGTAGAAGCACATTGTTTGACATTCTGGACCTGATAGTACTCTTTTTAGTCCAGTTTTCTGACCTCTGCATTTCACTTGTCAGCCAGGCTGTATGTAACAGGGCAGCAAACTTCTGTTGAATTTTGACGGTTTGGTTGAAGACAGATCAGAAAGCATGGTGCAGGGAAAAGCACTGGCTGTAGTGTTAGAAGACTGAAGTTTGAATGCTACCTTTGTCCTTTCCTGCTGCTAAGACCCTGAGTAAGTTAGAACCTCTCTTAGATCTTTGCTACCTCATCTATAAAGTGAGAAATGTGGACCAATAGATGACTGCTAAGGTCTCTTCCAATTCTAAATGCATAATTCTATGGAATCTATACCATCAACCATCAGAATGAAATGGAAGAGGTTTTGAGGGATTTTTCCAAACTCTTTGGGGACACAGGACTGTTTTAAATAGGAAAGACAGTACCAAGCTAGAGATGTTTTAACAACAGAGATATGTGTCAAAAATTGAAGCTGGAAGGGAATTTTATTATTTGACTTGAAATTAGGAGAGCTTGAGAAGAAAGAAAGAAAAGGGGCCAATTAAGAGTGAACAGGATTATTTCTTTTGTAGATGGGTGTGGAGGGGGAGGCAGAAGAAAAAGACCCAAAGTAAGAAGTAAGTAAAGAGTTTATTTTTGAACAGAGAAGAGGCAAGAAAGAATGATGGACTTAAGGGAGAGATGTCTGTATATGTTTGTTTTTAGAAAGGAGGGGGTTGGGAAGAGTAATATCTCTCAGTTTTTAAAGTTTAATGGAGAAAATCCCGTAATAAATGTGGATAGAGCTTACTGTTTCTTTGTCTTTAAAAAAGGAGTAGAGGGAGAGGTTGCGACTATATACCCAGGTCAGTGAAGGACAAGTCTGGTAGTAGTACTGAGCTCAGGTGGAAAGTGGAGAATTTCCAAGGAATGGGCGCAGAGCATCAATGTGTTATGAGGAAATGCAATGGTAATCAGTGAATTACCAGACTTTGGGAAGTCTTGGGCAGCTAAAGTGGTTTTATGGAATTGAAGGTCATAAAGAACAGCAATTAACATTGGATAGGAATTTGAAATAAAGAGTGATTGCAAGAATAAGCACTGTAACACAATGACTCTGTTTTCTAAATAAAAAACTGGGATACATACTCCAATAAGTGGTGTTCTTTTTTTCAGAACTACATTTAAAAGTTGCCTTTTCTTGAAATAATGATTGTACTGAAAACCAAGAAAGCAGCTAGGTGGTTCAGTGGATAGAGTGCTGGACCTGGAGTCAGGAAGACTCATCTTCCTGAGTTTAAATCTGGTCTCAGATACTTACTAACTGTGTGATTCTGGGCAAGTCACTTAACCTCTTTGCTTCAGTTGCCTCTTCTTAAAATGGGTTAGAGAAGGAAATGGCAAACCACTCTATTATCTTTACTAAGAAAACCCCAAAATGGGGGTCACAAAGAGTTGGACATGACTGAAAAACAACTCAACAACAACTGAAAATAAGAATGCATATTTATATACATCCTAGGGAAAAGGATGAAATGGGGACAAGCAAAATTTTTGCATAGTCAATGGACTTTTCTATTATTGAAGATGACAAGTTCTTTTGAGAACAGGGAGAAGAGCAGGTGAAACTAGTCCGGCCTAACTCCTGTTTGTGATTGGTCTCTGCTAGGTTTTTCACAGGGGGTGACTCATTCAATTTGACAGTTTGCCTTGACCTGGACCAACTAGCATGTCAGAGTGTGCACAGATGTCCAGGTTTAATTCATGACTGATTCTCTACGTCTACTCACTGAACCAAGGAACCTACATAACAGAATCAACATTTATAGGTTTACAGACATTGGTCTATTGGATTGTTGTCCCTTTAAAAAATTTCTATTGCTCTTTCTTTGGTGAATTGTGTAGACTTTGGGGAATCTTTGTTGTCAGGAAATTTGCCAGCCTTCAGCTTTGTGCATAATGTCTTGTGTGGTTTTCTCCAGACTAAAAATATAAGTGGGAAGAATTACAGATGATTCAATTAAACTTGCAATTGGGCAAAAACAGCTCAGAACAAATCCAATTCTGGGAAATGCTTGTATGCTTTGATTATTACATTCCTCCCCCTCCCCTTCCCGTTAATTTAAAAAATAACATTGTGATGTAATACCTCTTTTAGGGTTTCCCAGGGGGCAGCAAGTATGTATCACAGGGAATTTTTTTTTTCATTTTTCTTACATCTAAAATATTATTCCATTAGTATTCACAACGATATTAACCCTCCAAAAAAAAACCATAAATACACTGCCATGATAAAATACATATGGGTCACATTTATATAGTACTCTACAGTTTTCTAAGTTAAGTCAAGAAGCATTTATTAAGTTCCTGTTATGTTCCAGGCACTGTATTAAACCCTTGGGTATACAAGGAGAGGCAAAAGACAGTCCTTGCTTTCAAGAAGCTCACAGTCTAATGGAGGAAATAGCATGCAAACAAGATCTATGCAAGATAAATTGGAAATAATCAATAAGAATTTCCAAAGCACTTCCCTCACAAGAACATGATATGATAGGAAGTGAAAATAATATTATCCCCATTTTACAGATGAGAGAACTGAGACCCTGGTGAAATGATTCACATAGCTAATCACCATATCTGTCATATCTCAGTATTAATGTTAGGAGTTTTGAGGTTTGACTTTTTAGGACAAATCATTATCAACAAAGCCTTTAATGTAACTCAATTTGGTCTTTGCTCCCCAGGCACATCAATGACCTTCTAAGATCTAAGACTTGGAAAAATTGTGTATACCTTCCCTAGTGTAGATGCTATGAATTAGGCAGTGACACTGAGAATGATGTTCAGTAAACTGTGGATTTGGGACTCCACTGAAGAAGCAGGTGCATATTAAGAGACTGTTGGCTGTGGACTTAGGGAGGCCTTTTCCAAAGTTTTGCTTGGAGGCCTGGAATTTCATTTTATACTAACTGGAATACAATTAAAAAAAAACTTTTCAACTAGGAAAAGAAAATTAGCTTTCCAGAAGAAGTCATGAATTAAAATAAATAAAATAATAAACAAATAAATATACTTTTTTTTAAAAAAAAAAAGCTAACAAAAAAATAAAACAGATATGCTCTGGCTGAAATATCCAGGTATTCAAGCAATTAGCCATATAATTTGCTTCCTGATTCTTCTCCCCTCCAATCCTTTCATCCCACAGAATAAATCAATTATTCTTGAAGGTTCTTCTCAAATTTCTTACAATACTTTCTCTTGATTTCTTTGCTATACATCTTCTAACATATTTTTCTATGTACATGTCTTTCCTGCCTTATTTACATTTTTCAATTTTTTTTGAGACCTGAGACTAGAGCATCATCTATCCTTGTATCTGCCATGCCCAGCACCATGTTTTGTACAAAGTGGAAATTAACACATGGCTGTTGAATTTAGCCAAATACCAGTTGTTTCCAATGGGTCCATGCATAGGTATAAACATGTGGCCATCTAGAGGTCAGTAAAGTAAAGCTGCATCTGGATACATACCAGTGAATGTGATTTCTTTTCATTGCTTTGTTTTCATTGGTAACATAAATATAGTTAATAGAGTCAATATAGACTGAGACCCATTCTAATGAGTATTCATGTGTAAAGAAAGAAGGGAATAAAGCCCTGGGTCATTAGGAATCCTTCAAGCTTCTCTTGTGTTAGCGAAAGGGCTTACAGTAGAGGGAGTCACTTCTGTGAGTTAGTGGGATCCCTTATCCATATCTGCTGAAGAGCTGTCAGATATGAAGTAAATTTAGAGACCTACTTGTCCCTTTAGCTATTCATCACTGTTGATTGGCTCTAGTGGCAGGCAAGGGGTATTTTTAGAGAAGCGAATGATAGGGAATTTCTTCATGTACAGAACATTAGCTGATCCCATTACTCAAAGCTACTCAGAAAGTCACAGCTGACACTTCACGCGGCTGCAGAGGAAAAACAATCGGCTTAGAAGGCAAAATACGGAGAAGATGTATGTGATGGAAATACAGGTGAATTTGCATCAAGCCTCATTATTACTAATCCAGTTTCAATTTTGTGACTTGTTAGTTGTCAGTGGCTTAAAAATGAAATTTGTATAGGAGCCTATTTTAAGTATACCTTTTCACATTATCAAGCAGCAAGAAATATGGCCCATTTTTCACATTTTATGCCATCATCTACTGGAATATACCTGGCATTTGTACTTTGACAGATGCTATGTGAAGACAAAGAACAAAGGACATTGCTCCCCATTCCTCTCTGCCCAAAGTTGCCTGGCTCTAAGTATCCCAAAGAATATGGGCAGCAACTAACAAATTATTTTGCAAATGACCAAAGTCCTTCAGAGGATTATCATTAATTCATAAAAGAAAAATCCATTTAGTTTGATGCTATAGGCTTGTTCATTTGAACTACTTCTCTGTAAGACCTCCAAACCATGGTAATGTCCAGAACACCCTTCAGAATGTCAGAAGACTATATAATATCTAATTTTCACTGACAGTAAGTAGCCTAGCTGGAGCCAAAGTAGTTTCCTTTCATTCTCTATTCTTTGATTCTTTTTTAAAACTTATAAATAATTAAAATTCAGAGCCCTCGTGGCTACATTAATGGATAATATGCAATGTGTGTATATAGATAGTTCTGCATATACATAAATATATAAATGTATACATATGTATAGTTCCAGAGACGTGTTTCAAATTAGCTGACAATAACCTTCATCTATAATGAAACCACTAAATGACAGGTAGTGCTGCTGGTGACATTGTTGAACGTTTGCCTTTGACAGCCATTACCTCGTAATGCTTTTCCAAAATCAGTGAATGGTTTTATTTCAGAGGGACCATTTGTTTTGGAAGCACTCGTATGTACAAGAAAACAGTGAATCTAATAGGGTGAAAAGTTTTACATGGTATCTCTAAAACAATGGGTCTCAAATTCTTGGACTCAATTCAATTCCATAAACATTAAACACTATGCATGAAGATAGTCCCCTAGCATTTGTTAAATACCTACTATCTTCAAGGAACTGTGCTATATAACAAGTTACAAAGACAGAAATCCAAGAGTCTCTCCTTGCCCTTGCCTTGAGGTGCTTATATTTACTTCATTAGGGAATGATCCACCTGACCTGCCCTCCATACTTGTCATTGCCATTTTTTTAAAAATACTGCATGAGGAGGCAGATCGAAAATGATCATCTCTGATGGCTAGCGGCTTTGAGATCCTGGGTAGCCCTTCAGTGCCCAAGGTAATTGCCTATAGCCATAAATTACAGGGGATGGGTGAAGGGGCAGGATTCACAAGTGGTATTAGAATGGTGTAGGTATCACCGAAGATTTTGTTAGTGGTTATAAGTTCATACTGTACACTAAAGTACAACTGTCATGCCCACATGAGTACTTAAAAATGACCAGTTTGTGAGTTACATTGATCTGCAGACCATATTGGGAAGCAATATTCTAGATTCCCCTGTGCCTTGTGAGTTTCCTCATTCCTCTTCTTCATATTTCTTTTCCTAGTATGTACTCACTCTCTGTCTGTCTCTTCCTCTCCCTCCCTCTCTGTCTCTTTCCCTCTCTCCTTCCCTCACTCCCTTCCCCCTATCTAATCCTCCTTCCCTTAGGATTTCTCAGAGCTACCCAGAATTCTCTTCAAAAGCAGCCAATAATAAGACTGCCCTCTTGCTTCTCTCTCTTTTTCTTCCTCCCTTTCCTCTCCCATCTAATGATCCCTGTAGTTCTCCTTACGGGACACTTCAAGGCCCGTACCTAATTTGTTTTGTTTTGGTTTTTTATCACAGTGTGGAGGTAGTGTTTAACTATTTAATATTGATAAGCATAAAGAAGCTCAGCGATGTTGGTAACATTAGATGGCCATGATCCCTGTTCGTCCTCTTTAGAATGCAGCCGTCGGTTCCTCATTCCAGGTGATAAAGAACTGCCAGCAGACATGTTTGCCAGACCATTTAAAAATGTATGATTCTCCAGAGAATGCACCTTTGAGTAGGTCTGGTACTGACCCTGAGCAATGTGATACTGAACTTCGAAAGCTTTAGGCTGAGGTCGAATAGCATTCATCTTAGTTTCTGGTTCTGGTCTTGTAAAAGCTGTCATGCATGCACAACCTGAGAGGCCATGTCACACCTCACAGCCTTTTTCTGTACTAGCCTCTTATACATTTTTTATAATTCAGAGTGCATTCAGTGCATTCTGCCTCAAAAGCTCCTTTGACCTCATGCTTGTGTAGTAATGTTTCCTCTCTGTTTCAGAGTTGCACAACAACAGTAACAACAAAAAAGAGTAAACAGCAAAAATGTAATTGTTTTAAATGGTCTATAAATAATCAGGAAAGGACTTTATATTCTTCTGGATTTCCAGGAATTAAAGCACATTTGTGAATGAAACCAGGTCCCAGTGTTGAGTATGATTTGCACACCAGACTCTCATGTGAGGGCATTTTAGCAGTACTGTCCCCCAGTCAGTAAGTGTTTATTAAGCACCTGTAGAATAGTAAATGTTACTAACATTTACATAGTGCCCAATGTGTACAAGGCACTGTGCTTTACAGTCATTTTCTCATTTGAACCTCACAACAATCCTGAAAAGTAGATGCTATTATTATCCACATTTTACAGATGAGGAAACTGAGGCAGAGGGATGTTAAGTGCCTTGCCCATGGTTGAACAAGTAAGTATCTGAGGCTAGATCTTGAGTCTTCCTGACTGCAGGCGAGGTGTTCTATTCACCACCCTTGTTGACACTGGCAAAAAAAAAAAAAAGTAAAACCCATTTATAACATTTCTTTTGTATTTTTGGAATTAACCCAAGGCAACCCTACAAATGTTTCTTAGATCTTTGACAAGCATTTTTATTTCATTTCATTTTGGAGATGGGGAGCAAGCTGAACCTGTGATTATATCCGCGTGGCAAATCCTTCCAGCAATAGAGTCAGGCCTTGAACCCAGTTATTCTGACTTCAAAACCAACCTTCTCTTTATTGCATGTGTCTTTTCTTTTGTCAAGTGTTATAGTATAGAATGCTGTTGTTTTTCAGTTATGCCCAATTCTTCGTGACCCCATTTGAGGTTTTCTTGGCAAAGATACTAGAGTGGTTTGCCATTTCCTTCTCCAGCTCATTTTGCAGTTGAGGAAACTGAGGCAAACAGGGTAAAGTGACTTGCCCAGGGTCATAAAACTAGTAAATATCTGAGGACAAATTTGAACTCAGGTCTACCTAACTCCTGGCCCAGCATTCTATCCACTGTCTCACCTAACTGTTATAGATAGAATATATCTAACTAAAAGATGATACATAGAATGAATACACATTGAGTGCATATAATGACATTCATATCTTACATGTATGGGTATAACACGTGCATGCTACCCCTTACATGGTTTTTTTAAGATGTGCTTCTCTTGAGAAACTAGTGAAATAGATGCATGACAGGTAATTATCTTCCTTTCTGAGATGAATGCACTGAGGCCCAGCAATTTTAAATGAGGCCACAGTTAGTCAGTGTATAAGCTGAGGTTAGTCCCCCTGGCCTCTCACCATGCTCTGCTTCCCCACACTTCCCTTTTCTCCCCCCACCCACCCCACCCCACCCCCAACTCATACAGATTCTTCATTATCTGAACAGAAGAAATGTTACAACCATCAGCATCCTTATTCACATCATTGGGGGAAAGGAGACATATGGGGAAGAAAATGTAAAGCTTTCAGTGTTGTTTCATCATTCCTGTCCTCTTGTCCTCAAATCATTAGAGCAGGGAATGGGGAGGTTAGCGAACCCAGATTTTATTTTGGTACTGATTGGGTGACCTTTGACAAGTCACTTAATTCATCTGCACTGTTGTCAGTCTCTGTAAAATGATTGTAAAGCAGCATTTGGCCTCTTGCCTGGCTCTGATTAGGAGTTAATAATGGAAAGGTGAATGGAAATATTCAGACCAAACGTGTTGTTTAAGGTCATTACCAAAATCGGCCATCGGGCTGATCAGATTCTGAAATAATACTAAGACCAGATGGGTGATAATGACTTATCAACAAAATGAGATAAAAGGAATGCAATTCTGTCACCTTCTGCCTCTCCCTGTTAATAGAAACAAGAAGAGAAATGTAATATTTTCTTCCTCTAAACTTAAGATTTTCACTAGTAAAAACAATGCTAACATTGCAAAAGATAAAGGTTTTCATCATAATAAACACAATTCAGCAGATGGTCTTTTCCCAGCTCCTAATTTCCTCAGTGGATAGAGCACTGGACCTGGAAAAAAAAGTCAGAAAGACCTAAGTTCAAATCTCAGCTCAGACAATTACTAGCTGTGTAATTATGGACAAGTAAGTCACTTAACCTCAGCCTTGGTTTCCCCCTCTGTACAATGGGCATTATAATACCACCTACCTCCCAGAATCGCTGTCAAGATGAAATGAAATGGCATTTGCAAAGTGCTTTACAAATCTTAAAAGTACTATGTAAGTGCTAGCTGTTATTTAACCATAGATTTAGACCAGAAAGTGACCCTGGAATTCATCTGGTCCAATCTCCTCACTTTACAGATGAAGAAACAGAGGCCTAGAGATCATATGATTTGACCAAGGTCCCTCAAGCAGTAAGTGATAAAGGTTTAAAATTCTATTCTCTGACTCAAGACTCAACCTTCTTTCCATTGTACCAAGTGATGGTGGCTGGTCTTTAGCTGACACTCCTCTCTAAATGTCATGTATCTGGTTCATATGTGAAAACACAGTCTCTTTGCTCATCTATACTCAAAGTCCTTCCCATTCACTAGGACCTTTCCGTTTTTTTCTTCACTGGCATCATCTTCCAAGGTGACCCTCTCAACTGCAATAAGACTTTAGTGAAAGGAAGTAACAATAACAGTAATAAAGCCCTTTGTTTCTGTGATACTTTTCAGTTCACAGAATACTTTCACATACTTTTCATAATGCGTTCTTCCTCAGAAGGTATTCTAAGTGCTCTAATTCCTTTGCATAAATGAGGAAGAGAGGAGACCACCTATGCTCCCTTCTGGACTTAATAGTTACTGAGTAGCAAGATTTTCCTGAGTGGCTTTTTGCCAAAAGGCAAAATTCCTATTTTTCTTTGCCATCCCCTCCTACTTAGCATCTGAATCAGGCAGGGTCCATCTTTTAAGGAGAGGGCCGGGGATGACCTCTGAACTCCATGGTAGGGGAGGGGAGAGTGGTCTATCCCATCTGCTGTTACACAGCCATTTCACCTGGGCTGCTTTTTGAATAGTGACTTGTTTGACCTGCTTCCTTCACCATTCAACAAGGCAAACAATGCGACTAAAACGTCCTAACTGAAGGAAGATTAGACTTCATTTTCCTTCCCATATTAGCTTAAAGACACTCAACAACCCTCCTGATTGCAGCTTCATTTAAGCTGAAGTTTACATGATTACTAAGGATCATCTCCTGTTCTTTCATCTTCCCAAGATTCTGAGGGACTGGCTGAACTGGGCTGCTGTAAGTAGTGTTGTTTGTTAGTTAGCTCTGGCATGACAGTCGCGATGGGGAGAGCCTCCTGCTTTCTTTCCTGGTCACTAGAGTTAGGTGCTGTTGGTTCTCTTCTCCCCATACCCCCTCCTCCCTTTCCCCCCAGGTTCCTCACCTCCCCCAGCATTCGTTGTGACTGGTTGGGGCCCTTGATTTCCTAGATGATTATCTGCAAAAGGCAAAGGACCATAGTGATGCCCACAGTGAGCACTAGAGAGCAAGCCGTGCAGCTCTTAGGAATACTTCACGGGAGCTCTTACTCGTCTGAAGCTCGCAGTCCTTGAAGTGCAAAATTACTGCAGGTGCAGTTCAAAAAGTGTGGAGATCAGCCAACCAGTGCCTCTCAAATCAGCAGCTTTTAAGCCTGTCCTTTTGCAGATGTGCTGGAAGCTTGTGGGTGGAGAGGTGGCTAGCCTGCAAATGAGGCTTGCCTCTCCTCCTCTAATACTGCCACACAGGCTCCAAGTCATGTCTGTGGCAGGGAGAGTTCAAAATATACCATCTTAGACCCAGATCCCCCCGGGGGAGGTGCCAGTCTAAATAAGTGGGATTTTCAACTGCACACTTCCCACAAACTCAGAAATAAAAACACTAGCTCTACCCCTGCCCCTACGCCTGCAACCACGAGGTTTAGTCTGGTTCATTTTTCTCTTGCTCAACTACGTGATTACTATATAATTTTAGGCCTAGCCCTGCTTTTTCTGCAGGTAGCCATCCTTTGCTGGTTTATAACGAAATAGACCTTTAGGATCCCTGAATAAACCAGGTTCCACGAGTTTCCATGATGCTAAGCTACTAGTCCATTTCCAGGCATGGTAGGCCACTGCAGCTTCGTCCTATCTTACACTTTTTACCTGTGGAAAAGGTAAAATGAGTGAAGGTTAGCCCTCATTCCCCCACAGGGCATCATGCCAGTGTTCCACTATCCTTTGGGGTAGTCTGATTCTGAAAATAAACACACATATTATATATGTATTTTATATATATATATCATATGTGTATGAGACGTGTATACATAAAAATAGAGTATCCAGTCTGATTCTGGAAGAATAAAATGCATGCACACGCATGCACACCCCATCTCCTTCTTTCTCTCTTTCTAGATCTCCCTCCTTTCCCTCCCTCCTTTCTGTATATGTGCACATATGTGTATATGTGCGTATATTCATACATATATATCCTCTCCAATTGTGTTACCTCCCCCAAGGAGAGTGAAGATGATACCTTTTAAATAATAAAGGTTTTTGCTTTCATCTACTTTTTCAGCAACAGCCATGGAAAATATTTGTGAGCTGGAATATATTTTGTAGTTCTTTGCCAGGCAGTCAGGGAGGAGGAGACTAGAAAGGTAGACAGCAAAATAGCAAAATATCCACCTGTCTTGAAGGTTCTGGTCCCATCCAGGTATTCCAGGTGCTTGAGACATTTCTGGAGCTTCTTTGAGCTCCCTGCCCCCCCCTTTCCCATTTTCAAGGAGCCATGTGAAGAGAAGGCTAGTGGATTTCATTTTTTTTTAAATAGAAAGCTCCATTCATCATTGGGAGCTGTTTCTTTCTGAGCAATTTCTGCATCCAAAGCCTTAGCTGCACACAGGGTATCTCTTCTGAATTCTACATCCTGTCATGCCTGACATGGTGCAGAGCAGCTCTCCTTTGCAGTGTCGCCCAGCTATTCTGTTGTGTTGTTATTGGGCGGGGGTGGGGCGGGTCGTGTGTGTGTGTGTGTGTGTGTGTGTGTGTGTGTGTTCCTCCCCCCCACTCAATAACGATGGCAACCATTGGAATAAAATGAACCACTTACTAATCACTTTAGTAACCAAGGACATCTGCTTTATACAATACTGAGCCAAATTAGGAATGCTTTCGTGATGTTCAGAAATTGTTTGACAAAGTAAAAAAAACAAAACAAAAGAAAAAACCTCATGGTGAATCAGTTGGCTTTCTCACTGATTTTCAACCAGCTGTGTCCTGTTTCTAAACAGCCACCTATTTGTGGCTTTCCAGAATTCTTCAAAATGAACAATACCTCCCATAAATTCTTTCTAAAATCTTCTAACTTGATAAGGTGCTGGTAGGGATGGAGTTAAAAGCTCTTTCTGTCACCTATCCTAGTTTTTCCCTATTATGATGAAGGAACATATCACTTAGCAGCACTTTGAGAAAATGGGGGCCGTTTCTCACCTGCAGATCTGTCACCAGGCTTCAGTGGGAAAGCTGCTATTAGATCTCATACCAAAAGTTAAAACCCTGAACTTCACCCATTTATAACCTGGTCAAAAAAAAGTGAAATCTAGCAGAAGATGAATTTGATTTTTAATCTTTCCAGAATGCTCATGGAAAAGGAGGGAGCCAGTGTTTTCTACCTTTACTCAAATTTGTTCTCTCTGAAATGATTGTTTACTACATATAGGTGTACAGAGAAGGTAACTTGCAAGTGCTTACATAACTACATACATTAGAAAACCCCTTCATCATTTCTGCATCAAAGCCTGGACTGCCCATAGGGTATCACTTCTGAATTCCACATCCTATTAGCCCTGACATGGTGCAGAGCGGCTCTACTTTGTAACCTCTTGTTGGAGACCTTTATGATTGAACCCTTTAAGATGGTTATGATTCTTTGATACCATTTCTGTTCCTCTTACTGGCCCATTGTTAACATCTGACATCAGAAGTGTATGACAGGGAGAAAGAAAAAAGGAAATGGCAATGGATAGTTGAGGTATTCATTATATTCACATGGCGTGCCAGTCACTGTGCTAAGAACTGATTTTGCACATGTTTTGGAATAAATTTAGAGAACCTGGGTTCAAATCTTGCCCTTCATTTAATACTTATATGACCATGGTCAAGTCATTTAACCTCTCTCTGATCTTCACTTTTATTAGTTGTAACAAGAGGGGGTTGGATTAGGTGGTCGCAGGGCCATTTCTGCTCTAAATCTGTGCTCCTATCATGCCCCATTGTAATTCAAGAGAAACTTAAATCAGCTCTCTGGTGATGCAGACATCATGAGACTATCTCGGTAATTTCAGAAGCTTGCTTCACTCGGTCTGTGGTAGCTGATTCTGTCCTGCCATACCATAACTAACCTTTCCCAAGCACTCATTACATTGACAGATTACAGCCTGTAGCCCTCTAACCATTGAAGTAATTCTGACAAATCCAAAGAGGCTACTAAATCTATCCAGGTGTATATACAAGAATGCAGGGAGCTTTCAGACAAACAAACCAACCAACAAATTTGGGGGAACAAGTGTGGTTCTTGTAGAAAAACTCTATTGACTGCTTTTGTTTTTACATCACTTTCTTTCCTTCACCTGCCCCCCAACAAGCCATCCTCTGTAACAAAGATTTTTCAAAAAGAGAAAAAGCAGTCCAGAAAAACAACCAGTCCAGCAACCTTGTCTAGCAATAGACATGATACCCCCCATTCATGGTATCCCCAACCAGTGCAAAGACAGGACAGGAAGTTGTTCTCATTGTCGTCCAGTTGTATCCGACTCTTGGTGACCCCATGGTCTCTCAAAGTCTATCCAAGCTTATGTTATTTCCATGATACTATCTACATTTTCGCAGTTCTCCTCTGGGCCTAAAATTGGTCATTGTAATTATTGACTATTTGATTTCTTTGTGGTTGTGGTGGTGGTTGTTTGTTGGTGGTGGTGTTTGATTGGTGGTGATGGTGGTGATGGTTGTCGCTGCTGCTGCTATTGCTGTCTATATTGTTGTAATCACACTGTATGATATTTTTTCAGGTTCTGCTAACCCTACTCTGCATAAGTACTTCCAGATCTTTTCCTATTTTTCTCTCAATGCTTCATAGTTACCATTCCCAAAAAGTGCAATAACATTCCATTACATTCCTGGGCCACAATTTATTTAGCCATCTCCCATTAGATGTGGTACAGTGGATAGAGCACTGGGCTTGGAATCAGGAAGAGTCATCTTCATGAGTTCAAATTCAACCTCAGACACTCAATAGCAGTGTGACCCTGGGCAAGTCACTTAACCCTGTTTGCCTCAGTCCTTCATCTGTAAAATGAGCTGGGGAAGGAAATAGCAAACCAGTGGAGTATCTTTGCCAGGAAAACCCCAAATGGTGTCACAGAGAGATGAACACAACTGAAAAATGACTTAACAACAACAAAACTTGGATTAACTGAGATAATATATGTAAAGCACTTTACTAACCTTTGAGCCCTTTATAACAATTTTTGATATTATAAATAACAATATATCATTATTATTATATACTTTTGTTATACCTAAGCACTATGTAAATGCTATCTATTTTGTTATAATAGCTATTAATGCCTATTATAACATATGCTTAATATGTATCCCAGTTCTTTGGCATCATAAAAAGTGCTACAATAAGTATTTTGGCATATATGGGACATTTTTGTCCCCTGAATCTTTTACCTTATTGGAATATCCACTTAACAGTGGATTCTCAGGGTCCAAGGGTAAGCACATGTTAGACACTTTTTTTTCTAGAATAATTCCAAAATGCTTTCCAGAGTGACTGAGCCAATTCCCAGACCCACCCACACTTCATTAGTGTAACAGGCATGGTTGTTGATATGTAATTTGGAGAATGATCTTTATGCCACCCTGTATTCATTAAAGAAAAGATCAATATAAATTAGGTATTTCCTCTCTGACAAAGATGAAGATTAAAATCACTGTGGATTGGAAGAATTTCAAGTTGAAGGATTCCTGGAGGGTAATTCTTGTACAGTTTTACATTAAACCTATTACAAATGTTCTTAAGGTTTTCCAAAAGATTTTTAGCTCCGAAGGAATTTTTGCATTAAAAAAGTAGAAATAAAGCCAAATGTAATTATAAATGGCAATGTAGCACCTATTTGAAACACTTAGAAATTATTTCTGATTAAGGGCCATCTCATGGGCAAGGCAATAAGCAGCTACAACTTTATGAGCTGTCAAGTGGAGTTTGAGGTTAAGAGAGATTTTATCTATTTATAATTAAATCTAATAATTACTTTCTGTTACTGATCCTCTTAGCATTTAATTGGTTCATTCATGCCCATTTTAGGAATCTTCTGATTATTCACAACAGATACAATCCAAGTGCACATAAAGCAGATTTCATTCATTCTTGGCTGGTTTAGTCCATATGGCTTCATTTGCGATGGAAAGCATTTGCCCAGGCCATTACATTTGATGGTTTTAGGTTCAATAGCCCCTCTTCTGGATCTGACCTGATCAGTGGTGGAAATGACAAGGAACATGGCAAAATGTAATGTGGGCACCTCTGGGTCTCAGAACTCTGAGGATCATTAAACAGTAGATGCTGAATAACCATTGAACAGTCATAGTCAGAATACCCAGAGTTAAAGAATGACCTGTGATGTTGCTAGTGCTCAGGCTCCCAACTCACTTCAATTGTGGGGATATATGGCAAACCTTCTATGGACCAGAAATCTGGATTTTTAAAATGTCCACTTTTAACTTGAAATGTGGGGGGAAATTACTGTGAGTACATAATACAGCCTGGGGAGAAGGGGCAAGGTGAGGATTAGTGATTCAATAAAAACAGAATTTCACCAAGATAACCAAATGGCCCAGTGACTATGATAGCTCATCTCTTACAGCAATAATCCCCTAAGATATTAGATCCTACGCTCCCTTAGAAAAACACCAGTAGACTGATGATCTATTATCTAATAAAGTGTTTTCTTCATTTTAAGTTACTTTAAAGTGACATAATGATCCAGTGTTGATGCAATTAAAATAGTGATAGTAACGTTTTGTCAAATAGCCTGTCACCTTTCAGTTTTTCTAACCCACCTCCTTACTTTGTCACTGTAGCCCTAAATCCCAGTTGTCCCTATTAAAGTGTCTGCTTGTCTCCTGAAACTCATTTATACTATTTGTTTTTGATAGCTTCCTTGGCAACGTAATTTATGGGTCTGCTATTTTTCAAATAGAAAGTAATCCTCTGTGCTTACTCTAAATTTCCTGTTTTTAAAGTCACAGACTTTGAATTTTTAAAACTTTCATTGGTGTAAAGAGATAATTTCATCCTCTTTTTATTGATGCCCTCTTATAATTTTTAGTACATTAGATTTCCTCAGAGATTTCTTTCCATCTATCCTTTTTTCATTTTACAGATAGTATTATAAATCCTACCACTAATGGTGACTACATTACATTTCACATAGCCCAGAAAAACTATAATATAGCCTCTGAAAAACAGAGTCCAATTTAGGCTAGCTGATTTAAGATGACTGGGGTCTTGAAGGGGAGTAATAGTTTTCTATAACACATTTCATATTCTCTGTTCCTCTATTTTTTTTTCATTTTACTCCATCTTCAAGGCTTTTTCCATCGTGACCTACAAAGTCCAGGTCCTAATAGAAATAAATATAGCCTATCTAATAAGCAGTAGTCTTTCTTTATTACACTTACCTACATTTGATCATTTAGTATTTTGAGACACCCAACACTATGGGCCTTCAGAGAATGGATCATAATATAAAGTACACTTGGAACATCTCTAGAGATTTCTAAGATACTACTGGATTATCCATCAGACATTAGAGGAGCAGCAATTCAAAAATGATATTAAAAAGCAAACATTTCAGATATGATAGCAACTCTTCCCTTAGTTAAGTCTGGCATTTAAATGATGTTGATTCACAAAATGGAATGGACTGGAATGAAAATAAGAAGCTTATAAGGTTTGGATAAACTTAATGAAGTAGCAGTAATTTTATGTTTCTGGAGTACCTTGCAATCATTTGTTGCTTCATTTTCACTATATTTATTAGGTCCACCCTAGTGTATTTATATATCGATTATGTGATGTAGTGAAGAGAGGCCTTGAAACCAGTAAGACATGGGTTCTAATCCTTCCTCTGAAATATACTGGTTTTATGATCCTCTCAGCCCTCTAGACAATTCTCTAAATCTTGCATAACTGCACTATGCATAATTTCCTCTGCATTGCTGAGGGAAGTTTCTTCTCTGCAGAGTTCCTAGACCAGTGAAATAGATCTAGTCTGAACCTAGATAGGGCCCTATCTAGTATTTTCCTAGTACTGAACCACTGGAGATATAAAATTATTTATTTAAGGCCAGTCTGAATACCTACCTAAATAGATAATCCAAGATTGTTTCAGAATTTCATTCTTACAGTTATTCTTCTGATTACCTCTAACACTTCCCTGATTACACACACACACACACACACACACACACACACACACACACACTCATGTATATAAATCTTTCTTGGTTCATTTATATGCTACTACTAATGTCTGAGTGTGAAAAATATATGTTGAAAATTCTGTTAGAGATAGATTGATGATCCACCAAACAGATTAGATGGGAAGTCTAATAGGTCTATGGAAATAATTGGCTTGTAAAAGGTATATGTTGCATTTCCTCAATAGAAATTCTTGACCAAATTGTAAATTCACTGAAAATACAATTAAAAAGGAGGAAAAAGCATCTTGAACATCAGAATAATTGATACATTTTAAAAAAATCTTTTCTGTGTTGTTTCATTAGTATCCATTCAGTGTCGAACAGTTTATATGGAGGCCCTCATCATGTAGGTGGAATCCCTGGGTTGTATTTGCAAGTAGATATGCATGAGATTTGCAAAACTAAATGGCCTAGGTAGGGTAGGATCTTATACCACTGGAGTTGGAGTATTCACATCCATGAGATCACAGATCCATCAAAAAATCAAGAAGGAAATTATCAACACGCTTCCTAGGAAGTAAAAGGTCATTAAAAATAGCCAGCCAACCAACCAATGTCCTTTAAAGAGCTCTAAATCTTCTTGCATTTGGATTACACAAAGAATATTGTTTGCCAGGAGATAGCTCTTGCAATCCATCATGGATATTGCATACTTGGGTTTCTGGGAAGATATGCCCCATGAAACTTTTGCAGCCCTATTCATGTGCAATTTTAAGTTCTTATGGTCATCTCTCTATACTTGAGTTAGGATTTGGCTAGCTATTGAGGCACACCCTGGGATTAATAAATCCTTCTAAATGCTGGCTTTGACCCATCATCACTAGAACCATCAAGGAAAGTCTAATGGTTTCATGTAGCGTCTGCCACTGACTTTATGCACCAAGAATCTTTCCCCACACACCAAATTCCCAAGGCACTTTTCATAACTTCATCCAAGCAAAAGATTACTATAGACACACAAAGTAAGATGGGTTTTTTTTAACCTATTACCTTGTGATTAACAGGCATGAGTTGTTTCTTTTAATGACAGTGAAAAGTAAAATGCTATATGTTAGCTATCCGCTACCAAAAATTGGAGCTTCACAATAAAATGGCTCTGGTGATTTCTTCAGGGAAATAAAGAGCTTCATGGTAAGAGGGGGGAGGTAATTAAAGGTTTGGCCCAGGGATGTAGTTTTGCAGCTGGTTGGACATAAAAGCCAGCATTCCTGAATGTGTAGTTCTTAATGAAAGATGGGGGCTTCTACTAATTCAGAGAGAATATTTTTAAAAGACTCTGAGTGAGTATTTGAGGTGCTTTTTAGTTGTCTTTATATGAGTTTCTTCTATACACAAAGACAAAAGGAAGTGAAGGACTGGCTCCTAGGAAGATAGTCTCCATTTTTTATGAATGTTTTGGATTTGTATGGGGCATATACACCAATTTAATTATTCAGTGTTTGATTATTTAGTTATTGAATTATCTAGGTCTCTCTTGTATGTATTTTAAATCTTTTTCTGCTAATAACCCTTCACAAGGTCACACAGGTACTAAGGTAGAAATTAAACTTACTTCTTGCCCCTCTGCATTCTTACCCTTTGGTAATCTAATTTGCTTCCTTGGCCTTTGCAATCAAACTATGACTTCACAGATAACTTCTAAAGTTAAGACATGCATTTCCAGCTGTATTTCCCACTGGCGAAACGAACTAAACACATCTAAAACCAAGCTGCTTATCTTTCCCTGCAACTCACTCTTCCTTACCATTATTTTCTGGCTGTGGCACCATTATTTACCTGGCTTCCCACACTGGAAACACTGGCATTCTTTAGACTTTTCAATCTCTCTTACTTCATGTATCCAAAAAGAGTGACCATAGAATCATAGATTTGGAACTATAAGGAAACCTAAAGGTTGTTTAGTTCAACCCTCTTCATTTTATAGCTGTGAAAACTGGAGTCTGGGGAGGTTTAGTGCCTGGGGCTTAATGAATGAATGTTCATTCTTCCTGTCTTTTTTTATTCAGGTCTAATTCCCCTATTTGACTGTTAACTCCATTAGGGCAGGGATTGAGTCTTGCTTGAACCTAACATCTTGCCCCAGTTCCTTTAAGCAGTAGTTTATGTACAGTAGATGCTTACCACATTTTTGTTCAATTTAATTGAGTTGAATTGAAATTAAAATCAGTCCATTTTTGTTCTTATTCCAAAAGACTTGCTGGGGACCTAATTGTTTAAATTAAGTTCTGGGTTGTTTGGATTGTTTTCAGAACTGAGATAGTTCTTATGATCCCCTCCTACAGATGTTCAAGAGTTGGGCTATTAGTATGTACTTAAAAAAATTGAATACAAAGAGTTACAGTAAGGTAGACTGTCAACTGAAAAACACACCTACCTACTCTAGCTTTAGTAATGTCTAAATTTCCACAAGACTTCACAGCATAAAAATGAAAATAAGCCCCTTCATAATTCAACAAATACGATCAACAGAGTTATATTGCCAGAAAAATCAACATGGTTCCAAATACTCTAGAGATTGTACATTAAACAATGACAAGGCCCAATGAAATTGTCTTTCTGTTATAAGTTTTCAAATGCAGAAAGTTATAGCTCATTCAAGACCTAATATCCATAATGTTTTCTGACAGCAGCAAAATCACTCTACTGCCAAAAGGCTTAAAAGAAAAGTAGTGCTAAATGCTTTCCTACATTTAGCAAGGTGGGGGTTGGGAGTATGGGGATGGGGAGGAGAATGACATAGAAATATCTATTAATGCTTATTAAAAGGGCAGTATGCTCCAGAGAAATAGAAGCATGGGATAGAACCTTGCCTTTCTAAGCATGCATTCAATGAGTTTATCATTTGCTTTGACACAGTAGATGAAATGTTAAACCTAGTGTCAGGAAGACCTGAGTTCAAAAGTGACCTGAGATACTTAGTGGTTGTGTGACCCTAAGCAAGTCACTTAACCATTGTCTGTCTCAGTTTCCTCCACTGTAAAATGGTGATAATAATATTTCCCAGGGGTGTTGTGAGAATCAGATAATAATATTTGAAAAGCACTTAGCACAGTGCCTTATATATAGTAGATACTACATAAATGCTTTTCCTTCCCTTTTGCTTTTCAAAAAGATATACATAGCAGCCAATTTTTCCTTCTTCAGTTGTTTTCCAATTGTATCTGACTCTTTGTGACTCCATTTGTTGTGATACTGGAATGGTTTGCCATTTCTTTTCCAGCTCATTTTACAGAAGAGGAACTGAAGCAAACAGGGTTAAGTGACTGCCCAGGATCATATAAATAGTAGGGGTCTAGGCTGGATTTGAACTCAGGAAGATGAGTCTTCCTGACTCCCAGCCCAGCACTCTATTCATTGCGCCACCTAACTGCCCAGCATTTTCCCTACCTAAGTGCTAAACTAAACAGGGAGGTTACTAAATCATCCAGAAAGTTATCACCAGCAATAATTAGCCTATCTGGAGCAGTAGTTCTTAACCTAGGGTCTGTGAACTTGTTTTAAAAAATATATATTGGTAACTATTTCATTTCTTTTGTTTTTTATCATATGTATTTTATCTTGTGCACTTAAAGACAACATGGTAAGAGAGATTCATGACATAGAACAGGTAAAAAAAAAAAACCCAAAGAGTTAATGGGAATAATGGTGAATCAACCTCAACTGAGAATTTATATATGACAGTACAAGTACCATAATGTAACAAAGCATAGGTTTAGAGAACTGGCCTCAGATGGAGTCAGGACAACCTGAGTGAAAACCTCTGGTATGTGCCCTAGGCAAGTTATTTAACCTTTTAATGATCCAAACAACTTGTGAAGTCTGTGGATTGGAAATCATCTACAGATTTTCATTAGTAAAGGTTTCCTCACTGGGGAGGTTCCTATTCCTCTTTCCCCCCAAAAGAACAACTGTCAATCATAAACCTGAAAAGAGTCCACAGAGGGCATAAACACACCATATCACCAAATTCAGAAATCATTTAAGATAATGAAGTAGGAAAGCAGACATCTGTTGTTTCCCTTGTGATCTGACGGTATATTAATGCATAATTCCACCCAATAAACCTGTCAGTGCACAGAGATCCACTGAGGAAGGGTAAGTGGTAAGTGACTAGGTTCTCCATAGACTTAGTATAGTGGAGAAGAGGTTAGCTATGGAGGGAGTTCTACCCAGACACCTACACTCACTTCCTTAAATATCTTACTAATATTATTATTATATATAACCTTAGATTGCATAATGCCTTAGAGGTCACCCCCCAAAAAAACCCTTTTACCTATTCATTTGAGCTTTTCATTTGACTCTTGGAGGAAGGTAGGGATGGTATTGTTACTCACATTTTACAGGTGAGGAAAGTTTGGCCCTAAGAGATTGTGATTTGCCCATGATCTCACAACTAGTGAGAGACAAAATGAGGTCTTTCAACTTCAGTCAGTACTCTTTCTACCATGTTACCAGCTAGGTGGTGAAGTGGTTAGAGCATTGGACCTAATGTCAAGAACTGAGTTCAAATCCAGCCTCAGACACTTAGTAGCTATCTGACCCTGGGCAAGTCACTTAATGTCTGTCTGCTTTTGTTTCCTCATCTGTAAAGTGCAGGTAATAATCACGCCTACCACATAGGGTTGTTGTGAAGACCAAATGAGATGACATTTCTGAAGTGCTTAGCTCAGTGTCTAGGGCATAGAAAGCACTTAATAAATTTGTATTTCCTTCTTTTCTTCACCCCAACCTCTCAGAAGCACTTTGGCAGCCATAGTAAGTGAGTTGGGATTTCTTTAAACCACTGATCCCATCTTCAAACGCAAGCCAAATGGTATACACATACTGTTAGACATCGTTATTGTTATTATGCATATACAATATACACAACTCAGATCTCAAGAATGTATATAACCATATTATATACTGTCAATAACAGGCTGTAATATAGAGAATACAGAAGCCTTGCACACACTGAACAGTTTGCCAGTTTGTAGCATTACATTAGTAGTAGAAGTAATCTATTGGAGGGCAGGCAGGGACTATATCTTTCCAAAAATAATTTTATTGCTATAATTTGTTTTCACATCACCTTTTATTATATATTTCTCACAGATAATGAAAATAAAGCATAGTAGTAGTGGTTGCTAACATTTGCATAGCGCTTACTGTGTGCCAGTAATTTACTAATTATAATTAATTAATAATTCTACTATATTAATAATAATTAATAATTAAAAATAATAATTTACAATTATTATCTTATTTTAGCCTTACCACAACCCTGGGAGGTAGGTGCTATTGTTGTTCCCATTTTATAAATGAGGAAACTGAAGCAAACAGAGGTTAAGTGACTTGCCCAGGGTCACAAAGCTAATAAATGTCTGGGGCAGGATTTGAACTCGGGTCTTCTTGATTCCAGACCCAGCACCCTAGTCATTGTACCACCTAACCAGCCAGAAAAATCCAATATAACAGACATCTCAACTCATGTCTCATCTCAGCTATTCTTTCCACATGCTTCCTTTGTTGTTGGTTGTTTTTTTTTTTTAGCTTAGAAATGCCCTCTTCATTGTTCATTCAATCGCTTTATGTCACTGAAATATTAGGATTCTTTTCCTATAGATTATAAAAGTACTAGCCCAATTCCATTTGTATGCATTTTGCTAAGGATATTTTTATGTGTGCTTAAAGCTTAATATCACTGTTGTTTTTCCTGATGCTTGAGTTAACTCTACCCCACAGGGCATGTTACTCAGTAAAGAAGCAAAGGGAATGGTAGCCCCAGAGCATCATTCAAACCAAATGGTAACAACTGAAACACAAGCATTTTCTTGACTCCTTTTCTTCTGGCTCTAAAAAATAAGATCTGTTCAAAAAGCCTTGTTTTGATACTATTCCTAAGCCTTCTGCTTATACATAGTTTAAAAAAAACAGAATAAATGTACTTTCAGGTGCCCCAAATGCAGACCAGTTTGCCACAGGGACAATAAGATAGCCAGGAAATCAATAGTTGCCTCAGAAAAAAAGTGTTTCTTGGAGCCTTTAGAAAACTGCAAGCAAGGTTTTAAATACACCTAGATCTTCCCTGCCATGAGCTCTGGTAGTTTAGCTTATTGCATCCCCCTCTCCCATTCTGACCTGTGATTGCATCAATGTGGGAGAACTCTCCAGTCTAGAAACTCCCTCCACTGAAATAGATTGACCATTCCTCTGTAACTTAGAGTCTTAGAGAGGGACCTGGGGCACTAAGGCAGGATGTGATTTGCCCAGCATCACATAGCCAATATAGGTCAGAAGCATGCCTTCCTTTCTCTGGGTCAGTTTTCTCTTTACTAAGACATGCAATCTCTTTCTCTTTTATTTCTTCTTTTTTTTAATAACTAAGACATCTTTATTTTTATTACAAAAAATATATTGTTAAAAAATCCTACCTGTCTCAGTAAGTATATTTAATATGCTAATTTTGTATAATAATTTTTTAGTGTGCACCTATTATTCCTATTAAAAGGTTTCATTTCAGGCATGTAGCCTATATTTGGATCATTACCTCAACTTGCTCATATAAGTGTAAGTGGGAGAAGAGGTAGTTTCCACAATTCCCCTTTCAATTAATATAATGTCATTAGTATAAAGGTTTGATGAAGTTTTAAAAGGGGGAAATAGGATGAGCCATATCCCATGATCTCTTTTCCATGTAACCTTTTTGATTGGAATAAGAAAGAGAAGGGCTGATTGGCTCACCAAACAAGCTAAACTGCCTCTGGCTAGCTTTAAATAACTAACTGGGTGAATTTCTGCAGATAGGATTCCAGAGGAGACCATCCCAGTGGTACAAGATTTCACTTCTTTAAGTTGAGAACATTCCAGTTTAAGCTTAGACCCTGTGAGGGAAATTATCTTGGAAGGAGGAGGTAGTTTCATTGAAATCATGAGTGGGAGGGAGAGAGAGAGAGAGAGAGAGAGAGAGAGAGAGAGAGAGAGAGAGAGAGAGAGAGAGAGAGAGAGAGAGAGAGAGGGAGAGAGAGAGAGAGAGAGAGAGAGAGAGAGAGAGAGAGAGAGAGAGAGAGAGAGAGAGAGAGAGAGAGAGAGAGAGAGAGAGAGAGAGAAAGGAAAGATGGGAGGGAAGGGAGAGAGAAAGAGATGGATGGATTGATCATAGGCAGGTATCAAAAGGAGAATTGAAGATGATCTGAAAAGAGAATTAGAGGTAGGTGGAGTCTCCACTTTCATTCTCCTCACTTTTTAACAGATCTGTTGCTCCCCCCAACTCACCCACAAAAAAAGAAAAAAAGAGCTCTAGGTCAGACTAATAGGGACGTGTGTTATTGTGAGTGAGAGTACCCCATTAAAAATGGCCCTAGGCATTGGTACAGTAGGATGTCATTTATATTAAAATACCTTCGGTCAGTTTGGGCTCTCTCATCTTAGGCTCTCTAAGTGGTTTCCAAATGTTAATTGCTGTAGCCTCTCTGTCCCCTGAAAGGGCAGGCCCATAGGCAAGAATGTGACTTGAGGCTCAGGAGGGATTAAGTAAATCAGTTGGGGGGTGGGGTGGCAGAAAGCAGTCAAGGGGAAAGAAAAGGATGGTGGAATTCTCTGGTCCCTGCGTATATACATAGGCCCCTTTCCTACAAGTAATGCACCCTCTTGTGCTCTTGCATAATGCACGGTGACATTATTATACACCCCTCTCAAATGAAAATGCTGTCTTTTTTTCTGCCAACTGTGCTGTTGAAGCCTATGAATTAGTACTTGTTTTGAAATAATTTGTATTCAGCTTTTATATTAACCTGTGCACCTCATTGCTGCTCAATCTCCTGTCTCTAATATGTCATTTTTATACATGGCATGAAATAGTGGGGGGTCAGAAGCCAGGACCAAGTGTATTCTTTGTACATCATGTTTCTTCTGGTCTGTCAGAAGAATTGAACTCTCATCTATTAAAAATCCATTTCTTCTGGCTTGACTCCACTAAACCATAGTTCAGAACATATCAAACAGAGGGCTGATTTTTAAAAATTAAAATATAATTGTACTAATGCCCAGGAAATGTTCCACAAGAAAGACCTTTGCCATTTTAAGAAATGTTATAAATATCTACAGATATTCATTGTCCTGCTCAAGGGATAACAGGTACTTTAAATCACTGACTTCCCCGGCAACGATTACCTCTTTAAAATTTCATCTTCTTGCTTTCCCTCCTCCCTCCTAAAAACTACAACCCCTTTGGTTGGATATAGAAGGTTGTCCCAACCATGGAACTTTCCCACTAGGGAATGAAGGAATATGAGGAAGCCATAGCAGCAGGTAACATGAAGACCAGAACATACTGGTTTGGTTTGTGTGGAAAGGTCTTGGCTTTGGCTTGTAGGCTCAGAGATCGATTCCCCCCAAACCATCTTTTGAGTCAATAACAAATATTTACTGAATTCTGGCTGTTGAGTTGCTGTGCAGTACTGTGGTTTTAGGGTTAGGAACTAGGTTCCAATACCAGGTTTTCTATTTAGTTGTCTATGTGACATTGGGGGCAACTAGGGAGTCAGGAGGACTTGAGTTCGAATGCAGCCTGGGACACTTACTAGCTGTGTGGCGCTAGGCAAGTCACTTCACTATGTTTTTTCATCTATAAAACCAGCTGGAGAATAAAATAGCAAACCACTCTAGCATCCTTGCCAAGAAAACCCAAAATGGAGTTGTGAAGAGTTAGACATGAGTGAAAATGACTCAACAACAAACAACAATGTGATCTTAGGCAAGTCAATTTGCTTCTTTTGGCTCCCGGGCTCTCATTTATAAAATGAGACATTTGAACTAATTGCCTTCCAAGGTCCCTCCCTTCCAGCTCCAAATCTGTGGTCTCATGATCCTAAGTTCATATTACTTGGGGTTACAAAGAAATTCCTGCCATCAATAAGCTTATATTCTCATTATGGAAACAGCAGGAGATCTGGCTAAAACTTAAGTGCAGATGAGACAGAAAAAACAATTTAATAAAACAATACAGGAAAAGTCACAAAGGCAAGATATGATTAACTAAGAAATGAATAGTACTGATAATAAGTGCTTAATTTTCCCATTTTCTTTGAATAGGACACTGTCTGCAGTAACTTAAAGCACATTAGATTTTTAATTGAATTTTCCTGTGCCAGTTTTTACCTCTCCTCATCTTTTCTTCCTCGACCTCTCCTCTTGTTACCTTCTTTCTTCTATTTTCTATTTTTAATTCTGCAATATCAAATGCACCTTGTTTAAAATTCTCTATACAGCACTAGAGAATACTTGGAAATGGAAAAATAGAGGCACTTTCTCCAAATAGTGTATTATTCAACTGACTCAGCATTATCTATCCATAAAGCTTAGGACTGTTAGTTACCTAATTATGTGGAGGGTTATGAAGATAAAATAGGACTTCTTTTTCAAAATGCTACCAGCCTACTTTGCATTAGAGAGAGAGAGAAAAATTACATATTTTGGAAGACAGTATAATTCCAAAGTAGATTCATAGAACTAAGAATCCTAAGCAGGATAACTTCCTGAGAGTCAGGGTTGTTGGAAATTCATATGAATTGTCAAAGGACCATGAAGTATCTTATAGTCTCTAATTATTATTATTATTATTATTATTATATAAAGGATCTTTAAGAAGTGTGTAGACATCCTTCATTGTTGGATGGTTTAGGACAGGGGTGGGTAACCTGCGACCTCGAGGCCATATGTGGCCCTCTAGGTCCTCAAGTGCAGTCCTTTGACTGAATCTAAACAAATCCTGGGATTTGTTCTGTAAACTTTGGATTCAGTCAAAGGGCCTCACTTGAGGACCCAGAGGCTTCAGGTTCCCCACCCCAACTAAACAAATCATTATTGGTGAATATCTGTTTCTCTTGTTTCAGTATAGCATGGATATAGCTATTGTGTTCATTAGGACCTTGTTATTAGGTATTGTTTTTAACAAGACAGGGAGGTTTCAAGTGCCACTTTATGTTACCTAGGAAAAACCTGAGGGGCACAAAGTGTGGGGTAAAGCTTCTAGTCACAGTCCTGGGGTCAGGGAGAAAGACTTGAAGAGCCTGCCGATGAGGCCCCTCATCCCTGATTCAGCCCCAGCTCTCTGTGTCCCCTAAGTCAAAAGACTTGGAAGTAAGGGAATCAGGTATGGTTAATTCAATAGCTAATCTCAACCTTGGGCTATAGTAAATTAGGAGGACAGGACACCCAGACAATCTTGAAATATGCCTGGTGTCATGAGAACAAAGTAGAACACAGACGGAAGGGATGCAGTAAGCCTTTATATAATGCTGACTGAGTGCCTGGCACACACTGGGCTAAGGACTTTATAATTATTCTCTCATTTGAGCCTCAAAACCCAGTAGCTGGTGCTACTGTTATTCTAATTTTATAGTTGTGGGAAAAATGGAGGGGAGATGCTTACCCAGTGCAAGAGTGGTCAGGCAGGATAGACACATGTGGGACAGTGTGGGGTGCTGGGTGGAGTTAGGTGATCTGTGGGGAAAACAGGGAGGGCTTCTGCAGAGTTCTTATTTGGATCAAGCAAGTCTAGGCATGGGGGTAGGATAGGGATCATGGGAGTTTGGACATGGGATGTTCCAGGCTCAGGATTGATGCTGCCTCATGCAGAGGGGAAATTGGCTGCTTGTTGATATGACAGATGGGCTTTGGACCATTTCTGCTCCTCTTATTTTGACAGGCTGACAGGTTTTATTTTATTTTTAACCCTTCCCAGGGACAAGTGGAGGAAGTTACTCATGTGTTTTTTTTCTTTTCCACTCCATAGGGTCTAGCACAACACTAAGCAAGCAGAAGGTAATCGGCTCAATGCCTAGAGCACCTAGCCCAGTGTCAGGAAGTCCTGAGTTCAAATCCAACCTCAGACACTTACCAGCTGTGTGACCTGGGCAAATCACTTGACCTCTGCCTGCCTCAGTTTCCTTATCTACAAAATGGGAATAATAATAGCACCCACCTCTGTGTGGTTGTGAGGATCAAATAATATAATAATTGTAAAGCATTAAGCACAATGCCTGGCACATAGTAAGTGCTATATGTGTTCTATAGTTAGCACATAGTAGATGCATGTTAGCCATTACTACTCCTATTACTACTACTCTTGAGTAATTAGGGGTTGGGAACTATTGGGAATCATTAAAACTATGTTGTCCTCAGAAAAATTTAGTCAATTTATTGAATTGAACACCTGTCTTACTATTTTCATTAGCCTACATTTGTGATTACCCATCTTTCTTAGATGTAGAGTTGAGCAGTAAACTCTCCTTTGTATGTTCTAACAAAGAGGAATTGTAGTTTAATGATTTACAAAAATGTGGTTGTTGACTTGAAAGGACAATAGTAAAGTGATTAAAAAGCTACATGTAATTTTAAATAGAAAATATGATTTAAGCAGGAACAAAATAATCTTGATACTGATGTAACATTGTACATATATGTATATGAAAGTTGTGAAAAAATGTAGGCTTATTGATCTAGAGCTGGTTAGGATAACAAGCCAAATTAACCTGATTATTTACTGTTCCGTGTAATCCTAAATTCCAGAAAATTTCCACTCACCTGAATAACATTGCTAAATTGAAATGTTCATAACCAAGACTAGGAACATTTTTGGAGTGTGCTTTTGGTTGCCTTATATCAGGAATTTGGTGGGTAGGTGGTACAATGGATAGAGGACCAGGCCTCAAGTCAGGAGGACCTAAGTTTAAATTCAGCCTCTGATACTTACTAGCTGTGAAACTCTGGGCAAGTCACTTAACTCTGTTTGCCTCAGTTTCCTTATCCCATACTTGCATTTTGTCACAGTGGGGAAGTAAAATGAACTGGAGAAGGAAATTGCAAACTACTCCAGTATCTTTGCCAAGAAAACTCCAAATGAGGTCATCAAGAGTCAGACACAATTAAAACAACTGAACACAACATGTCAGGAATTAAGGTATTGGTAAACTTTAACACTCATACAAATTGTATCTAAGTCATGCATCCCCTAACTTCATATATGTCTTAAGAATGATCAATAATCTCAAATAACTGATTCTGCAACTATCAACTCTTATAAGGGCAATTACCTTTTATCCCCCAATTTTTTCTTGATTGTTTCATTAACTAACTGAAGACCTTGGGAAAGTCAATAATTAATATGAGCCTGAGTTTCCTCATCTATAAAAAGTAGTTGGACTATCAGGGGTTGGGAACCTGCAGTCACATGTAGCCCTCTAGGTCCTCAGGTGCAGCCCTTTGACTGAATCAGAGTTAAAGTCAAAGTCAAAGGGCTGCATTGAGAACCTAGAGGGCCACATGTAGCTTTGAGGCCACAAGTTTACCCGCCTTGGACTAGATAATTTCTGAAGTCCCTCCTAAAATTGTGATTTCAAAATTAATGATTTTTATACCATCCTTTTAATCATGATAACATTTTCCTTCTAAAATGCACTTATTTTTTATAATTAGCAACAGTAATATGGCGGTGTCATCCCTACTATTGGGGGAGGCTAAGGCTGATACATCAACTGAGTTCAGGTGTTCTGAACTGGATTAGGGCTAAAGTTAATCAGGTGTCTTTGCTAAATCCTATGGCAAAACAGTGAGTCTTCAGAAGGCAAGGGTCACTAGACTGCCTAAGGGGGAGTGAACTTCTCTAGGTCAGGAAAATGGAACAAGTTAAAAGTTCTATGCTTATAAGTTGGAATTCGTCCAGTGAGATGTAGTATTTACTTCCTGGACAAGATAGGAAGACCCAGCCTCAAGATAAATAAATGAATGAACGAATGATTAAATAAATAAAATTGTAAAAAGTATAAACACTAGAGTCAGGAGACCTGATTTTTAATTCTGGCTCTTCAAACAAATCATTGAATTTATCTGAATATCTGATACTTCATTTATAAAATGAGAGAATTGGATTAAGTTACCTTTATTGTTCCTTTCAACTCTTAAAAAAATTCTGAGTATTTTCCTAGCAGCTGCCATTGTTGAATGATATATATCTCATAAGCCTAAGAACCTTTTGTAAAATTTGAAGACAGAAAGGATGCTCCCAAGGCAGTCTTTGAATCTGTGGTATTTTTGTCACACTGGGGAAATGCCCCCTACCAATACCAGTGATCTGTAACATAGATAGTGGTCTTAGAGAGTTGCCTAAGGCTCAGAAGTTAAGTGAGTAGCCTGTGGTTACATGACTACTGGGATCAGAGGTTGAATTTGAATCCAGATCTTTTGGGTCTAGAACCTCTATTCACTCTGACACATTACCTATTCAAATTACTGTAAGACTTTGTGAAAGAAAATGATTAGCAGACATTCAATAACATAGTATATTGGGGCAGGAGGAACAGGGACGCTCCTTGGTCTTCCTAACCTCAAGTGATGTTATAGCCACTATTGGCCAAGCGTTGCCATTGCCACTTGTCTTTGTTAGCCCTCTATAAGCCAGTTTCACCTCCAAGCTGGTGAGTACCAGATAAATAGCAAGGGTCATGAATGCTTCTGTTGTCAGGGGCAACACAAACCTTTCTAGCCCCCCCATGCCTGTGTTAGATAAGCATGTTCATTTAGAAAACAAAGAGGCAATTTAGTCCAGAGGAAAGAGCACTGGACTTGGGAGTCAAGACCTGAGTTCAAAGATGGCATCTATCATCTATCATATACATATCATCACAAGTGTCAAGCTCTCACAATCATCTGCAAAACTCTGGAGCATATTTTGAACCAGATTAAAATGTAATTAGGAAATGTTTAACAAAAAAATTAGAATACAATAAAACATAGATGAGATTAATTTGTGGTTTGCTAAGTCAAGATGTCACCCAGGGAAACATTTGACTCCATTGATATAAATCACTTCACCTTGCTGATCCTAAATTTCCTTATCTATAAAATGGACATCACAACATTTTCAGAGCCTATCTTACAAAGTTATTGTGAGGATTGAATGTGATAATATATGTAAAGTACTTTGCAAAACATAAAGTGCTATGTAATAAATGCTGGCTATTACTGTACTTAAATAGCTTTCATCCTAATTTTCTGTAAATAAGCCAAACTGATCAGATGTCATGTACTCAAGGCAGAAGCCTTGAACTCTGCAGGGCCTTATCTGCTAATCAATTTATAGCAATTTAAGTTGGAAGTTAAGGTGTTCTGAATGGATAAGGTTATATATAATCAAATAAGAGGGGAAAAGTCAGCACTTAGAGGTCAGCTTGAGATGGAACATATTTGAGACATTAAGTTCGGTATTATATTAACTGAATAGAAGGGAGTTAATGTGTAATTTCTGTTTTTATAGTATGGATTTCATAGCTTTATTCTGTTTTTCTTGGGGAAGTACAGTATAATGCAAATTATAATTAATAACTCCAAAGACAGGCTCAATTGCTTAAATCATGAAAATTAATTACCGTCATCGTATTGAGAATTTTTGACCACCCTGGATAGAGAATAGCCTCTCTAGACACAATTATGCTGCCCAAAGTGTTACTTGTAAAGAAAATTGAAATGAATAAATGGTAAGATTGTGCTGGAGATAAGAGTGGTTTTACACAATTAAAATGTATAAATGTCCCCAACCTTTGGTTACTTCTGGGTACTTTGAAATACCTGAGAAATATTTTATGAGGTTTCATTTATTTCAGTTGCATATTGTTGCATTTAAATTGTTAAAATTAAGCCTCAAGAAGTATTTTTCTTTGCAAAAATGCCAATGATAAAATAAATTAATCCCACAAAAATCCAGATTCATTTGGGAACAATTCTTCTTTTATGATACCAAGGAAAGTCATGCATTGATGTTACTAGTATGGGTTAAAAGAATCCATACTGACATTTCTCTAATATCACAGTAACCTTTCGGGACAATTCAATCAACATGTATTAAATGCCTAGAATATACAAAGTTCCATGTTATTCCATGACAAAAGTGAAATAGTCCCTGCCCTCAAGAAGTTTATATTCACCTATGTGAAGGTGACAAGCTTTTAACTCACCAACATGAGAGGGGGAGACAAGAATATTAAGAGCTAGGAAGATCGATTTCCCATAAGAAGTGCCAGCTATGCTGAACCTTGAAGGAAGCTACAGTTATTTTTATCACATTTCTTTCCAAAGATGAGCTTTGGGTCAACTGTAATTGAGCTCTTTATGAAGTCAGAGAAGTCTATGATTCATAATCATATAGCATCTTCAATAGAATATTGCTATTAAAAAGATGGATTTTTACAGCAGAGAGCAGCTAACTATTATGGAAAGTGCTATATGATAGCCCAAATGCAACTCAACCTGATTCCTTCTTGTTCTGTTTTGGACCCAGCACATTGTTTATCTGCATGCCTCTCCAAGCAACAAACATTTATTAAACACCTACTATTTGCCAGGTACAAAACTAAGAGAAAACATGAAATAGGCCCTGTCTTCAAGGAGCTTACATCCTACCGAAAGGAAGTGGCACATATCCATTTAAGTAAAATACAACATAAATATAAAATAAATGCAAATCAGTTTTATTGGGTGTGGGGGAAGGTTGGAGAAAGAACAGGGAAATCAGAAAGGGGCCTCTTGTAGGAAGTGGCATTGGAATGGAGCCTTGAAAGAACTGAGGGTTTCCAGGAGGCAAAAGGAAAAAGGGAAAGCATTCTATGTATGTGCAAAAGTATGAAAATGGGAGATGGATTGTCCTAATCAAGAAACAGCAATCTAGCATTTGACTGAAATATAGACTGTGCAGTAGGGAGTAGTAGTAATAGGTAATCAGCCTAAAAATATAGGTCGGAGCCAGATTGTGAAGGGCTTTAAATTCAAAATAGAAGGATTTGAATTTTATTTTAGATGCCATAGGAAGCCATCAAAGATTCTAATGCAAAGAAATGGCATGGTCAGACTTGTGTTTTAGTGATATCAATTTAGACTCAGTGTGAGGGATGAATTGAACAGGAAAGAGACTGGATGTAGGGAAGCCAATTAGAAACATACTACAGTAGTCCCCCTGAGAGATGAGGAAGGACTGATTTAGGGTACAGTCATTTGAGTAGAGAAAAGTAAAATGTGACACGTATCAATATGTCAAAATGGAGAATCAATAAGACTTGGCGATTGATTGTATGTGGAGTGTAAATGAGAGGGCAAAATTGACAATGACTCTTAGTTTGCACATCTTTGGGACTAGAAGAATGGTAGCACTTTTGACAAAAGTAGAGAAGTTCAGAAGAGAGGGGAAAGATAATGAACATTCAATCAATAAACATTCATTAAGCACCTACTATGTGCCATGCTTGGTGCTCTGTTTTGGATCTGTTTAGTTGCTTACAGGGCATCTAACCACATAGTAAATACTTAATAAGCATTCACTGAGTTGAATGAGGCTAACCCCTATCCAAAAAGGTGTAGAAATATAGGGAGAGGTTACTTTTTCCACCTTATTTAAGGAATTCTGATTCTTTGGCTTAAAATTTTTTTGAACAGCAGTGGGTTTTGTGTTTTTTTCTTGTCTATGCTTTTTTTCTTCATCAGCTCACTCTCTCTTGCATCCTTCTGAGGTCTATCTTGCCTGCCTTGGATAACCAGATATTTGAGTTGTATGTGATTTTCTCCCTAGATTTATGAGCTGGCAGAATCTTTTTGTTCTCTTTTTCACTTATTTTTAATTTTTCTATATACTCATGTTTCATCACACATTTCCATATGGCCCCCACAATTGTGTTCTATGCCCTTTTGAAGAACATCACTAAAGACATAATGACAAGCCTAAACCACTGCACTGGACATCTTCCTCTACTCAAAAGTCCTGGAAGATTGCTTTCCATTTATCTTAATTTTTAATTAAATGGTAGTCTTGACTTCTTTTCAAGTTGGATTTTTAAAAATTTCTTTTGATATACTTCTCAAGAAAGAACAAATATTAAATGTATTCAGATTTGTAGAAGAAAGCTTGTCAACTAATTGAAAAATATGTACAAAAAACCTTCCAAGTCAATGGTATCGCCTAGAATCTGATAAACCACAGCATCAGGTGCCCCGAGAAGTGTCCAATTTGGATTTGAATGTGCTCAGAGCATTTCTTCATTCAATAACTGGCAGTATGTAACTCTTTTCATTTTAAATCACACTTTCTGGACATAGAACCACTGTTTAATGCAAACACTGCCTGCTGATAGACCATAATCACCCTGAAGTCATAGGGGCAGCTTCATTTTTGCCTTTCTGTCCCCAGCGCATAGCACATAGGAGACTCTTGACCAATGATTTTTGACTGACTGATGCTGATAAATGTTAAACTTTGGAATATTAGGACACAGCTTGTCATAATTAACTTTGAAAGTCATTTGCTTTCTCAGAGAGTCTACCTTTGCTCCCTTTTCCCAATTTGTGACAAGGTCAGAAAAAAAAAACTTGAATTCTGAGAAATGTAAAACCAAATTCTGCCACTTCCCTGTCTTATTTGCAAAGATTGAGTCGTAATTGGGGAGAGATAGGAGGAAGCATTTTATGTAATGTTCATATTTTTAATAATCAGAGATTATGCCATGAGAGAGAAATATCTTTGTCCCAAGTACAAAGGACCAATACTTCATTAAAAATTCTCCATGTTGTGGTTCCTTAAAATGGACTGATACAAAGATCACAGTCAAATAACAGTGCTTTCTGGTGCTTTTTGCTACTCTGCCTTGCATAATTGTTGCCTTGTCTTTGAGAAAGCAGATTACAGAGTATTAGAAGAAGAAAAGAAAAAACAAAAACACCCTGCCAGAATCATGCATTTATAAATTAAAAATAGGCCCCTCTACAAAAGCCCTCACAGGGCTATATTGGCTGTTGGACACTATAGTTCTCTTAACATGTTTCTGTTCTGAAGGCAAGACAGTTTAAAAGAATTGGAATGTAGCTAAATCCTACCTTTTAGTGTAGTAATCTACATTCCTCTAATGCAATAGCCAAAGGTAATCTGCTTGTTATGCAGTTTCCATTATGATCTCTGGCAAGTTCCACGTTCTGGAAGCAAATGTTTTATTTACCGTAATCCATAGAGGGAAAAAAATCTTGGGATGAAAATACAAAACAGAATGAATGTAAAACACTGCTGCTGTTTACCTTCTGTAATTGGACTATAAATAAGTCTTAGGCATCTGTATGACAGAGATACTTTTGTATGTAATTTGAAATAGCCGGCTGCGCTTCCAATAGGTTTACAGTAGCCTTGAGATTCATGAACATCTCCACTGTATGGTTAGTGCTGACTAAGCAAATCATAGTGTGCTGGGTGTAGGCTTCCTAATGTTTGAAAACATGACTGTGCAGTAAATAACCACACTTAATAGAGAAGTCAGGTAAAAACAGAATGGATGACATGAAACAAATTTGTGGGGTTGGAATGAGAAGGGAATATTGGACAGGATCTAGGAATCACCACTCCTCATATTGCCATTCTATAAGCACATGTGTTTGCATCAGATAGCAGCTGCAAGAGGCTGAGGGATTCTGAAGGCTAGAAGTCAAATGCAGAAAAAGGAAATGTCCTTGTGGTTGTGTTCATGTGTTATAAATTGGGAGAGAAATAGAGACGGAGAGGAGAAATAGAGAGGAAAAAAACCCAACAACTGGAAGAGATCCTGAGTCCAAACACAAAACAGAATCATTTCTAAGATAGTTTCCAAAATTAACCAGGTCTCTGTGGTTATATAGAAAGGGGTACGTAGCTTCATCTTCTTCCCACAATATCATTAGTACTATTAGTTAACATTTAGGGGCATGTGAAATTATGTTAGACCTTGTGACTTTTCCTAAACATGTACCTTTATTCACCTCTAACTTCAAGTGGGAAAAAAATAAAAACGTTTCTCTCAATAATTTATTCCTTTCTCCCATTTTCAGATAGCCATCTGCCTAAAATTATATAGGAAATATTAGGTAATTTGTTGTAGGCATGAAATAAACATTTGAATGCTTGGTCAGCTAAAATAGCTGGTTAAAATAGTAGAGATTAATCAAAAGTTATCCTGCATGTATATTAACATTAAACATATGTTTACTAGTTGGGCTAATATGTTGCATTTACAAAGGTACTTAGTAGTGTGCCATCAAGCTCTCTCACTAGGATATCTCTCTCACCCACATATCTCTGTATTTCATACATTGTCTCAGAAGAAGTACAAAGAAAACAAAATGAGGAGGAGGAGGACTCAACAGCATGACATGGTTGCCGATAAGGAAGGCAGTCTGTCCAGAATGAGAGAGATGATAGTCCCATTATACTCGTCCCAGTCAGGCCATATCTGGATTATTTTTCTGGGAACTACATTTTAGAAAGAATTTGCTTAATAACTGTTTATTGACTGGATGACTGACAAACTAGGGCACATCCAGGAGAGAACAAACAATATGATAAAATGAATGGAGACCAATGCCGCAGGAAGATCTGTTAAGGGAACTGAGAACTGAAGAAAAGAAAACTTAGGGCAAGCATGAGAGCTGTTTTCAAGTATGTGAAGGGCTATCATATGCCATAGAGATTAGATTTGATCTGCTTGGCCCCAGAGGACAGAAATTGGAGTAACAGGTGGAGAGTGTCCAATTCAGTCAAATTTCAGTTCAATGTCTGGGAAACCTTCCTAACAATTAGAGCTATCCAAAAAGAAAACGGGCTCTCTCGGGAGGTGGTGGATTCCCCATCACTGGCAGTCTTCAAGCAGAGACGACCTCCTGGTCAAGGATGTTATGAAAAGGATTCAGTTGAGTAGCAAGTTAGAATAGATGACCCCTTTTCAACTGAGATTCAGAATGTGAGAATGATTAGAGACTTAGAAGTATAACTTGGAAAAAAAGAGATTTTAAGTTAACTTAAAAGTTAATCTTCACTAATTTGTTTTCCCTGTCCTTTATGTGGACCATTTAGCCAATAATGCAGGCTTTCAGTAGACAACCAAAGGAACTGACAAAGTACATTAATATGAATCTGTAAAATGCTTTCTACCATGCCATAATGGCTATATGCAGATTCTGTGTGGTGGCCTCACTAATACTGAAGGATTCTTTTTTTGCAGATCAAGACCTACTTCCAGGCTTCTTTCCTTCATAGCCCAGATAGAGCCTGTCTCAGTCATTAGAAAACATACACAGCAATCAGTAATATTCAAGAGCTTTAGTGTACGTAGAATCATTCACATTACCTGTTCTTCCAGCTACAGATTTGAAACTGTTTATCAGCCAGTCCACAACAAAGCCCAGTGCTACCACAAGAGTAGGAAACAAAGGAAACAACTATTTCAAAGAGCCAGAAATAGTTGAGTGGGCAAATGCAATTACCCAAATTGATATTTTGGCTTTATTGTGATTTGAAGAAATAATCAGAAAGGGTCAGTAATTTTAGCTACATATTGGAAATAAAGGAATGAGAGATTTGGGAACACAGAAGCTCCTGTTGTCCATCACATTGGGATACAAATTATTGTTTATCTTTGATAAATATTAACTAATCACTAACCATGATAATAAGTAGCCAGCAATACCATTCTCCTCACTACTCTTTGCAGTTTATTTTTATGAATGAGCATATTTTCTCTCCTATATAATATGGGAAAACCTAGTGTGTTTTTTTTTTACTTATGGTATTGTGTTTTCATTTTGATTATGCTGATCTGGTAAGACAAATAATTGAGATGTTAGAAGTGGTGATGCTGACAAAAAGGAATTTGGGATGAGTGAGGTTTTAGTTGGTATTTCCTAATGTTTGAATGCTTTGGGGATATTATCATACAATTCTCTTAAAGGTAAGAGTAATTAAAATCCAATGCTATTTGCCTCCTTCTCTTTTTGTTTCTTTTAATATGAACCCCAAGAGTAGCTATATTCATTAAAAAATAAAATGATTTTGCAAAGCTCATTTCCATTCACCTTTCTGGGTGTGGTTCCCATGAATAGAAGACAGGACGTTTTTGTCAGTAGGGAATGCATGCTACATGATTACAGTCTGTATCTCAGAGTTGCATGCTGAAGTAGGCTTAGTGAATGGTTTCCTATCATCTTGAAAGAAGAATTTTTAAAACAATGAAAAAATAATCATTGCTTCCTGATTTTAAAAGAGGAGAGTTGTTTTCATCATGATAGGAGGAGTATTTTCATTTCCTACTAGAGATGTTCTTGGTGGTTCACGTAGAAGGAAAATTAAAAATTCATTTTTATGAGCAGTTTAATAGTCATTCCAATATTGGACTATCATAAAATTGCTAAGCAAAGTCCTCTTAGGGTTTATACACAGGTGGAATATTCCTTTTATTACAAATAGGAGAAAGAAAGGATTTTCTCCCTTCAGAGAGCCATGAATCATCTTGAACTTGTGGAGTTAGAATGTAAGGTTTGGGCCAGGGGTGGCTAAATTTTTTGGTGCTGTGGACCTCTTTGAAAGTCTGAGGAAGGTTATAGAATCCTCTTTAGAATAATATTTTTAAATGTATAAAATACTTAGAATTACAAAGGAAAGAAATTGTGTAGAAACAGTTATCAAAACATTTTTCTAAAAACAAACTCTCCTGGACTTCAGCTTAAGAACCCCTAGATTGGTCAGTCAAGAATTTATGAAGTCAACATGCGTTGACCAGGGGTCCCTTTAAAAGCATTACTCAAATAGTTTAATACATCGGGTACAAAATTATCCATGTTAAACCAAATACATTTTATAGCCATTCGAATTGCCATGAATCAAGTTCTCATTTTGTGTTAGCTCAAGAAACAATGTTTAGAAGTGGAAGTTTTTTGCTCTAAGGTCTTAGTTTAGTAGAGAAGAGGATTTAGTTGAGGTGTTCTTTCTAAATTGGTATAAGAAAGTCCTTGACATTAGATTTCAGCTTTGGGATTGGTGGAAGACTGTATTCTATTCTATAATTTAAATGAACAGTAATCACATTGAGACTTTTCAGCAAGTTTTTAACAACAATAAAAAGAATCATAAACTATAATATGTTGTTTAGATTTTACCAGGGGTGGCTCATGCAATCATTTACACAGGATGGGGTAGAGGGAATTGTTTTTGCTGACTGACCCAGAATAGGCAAAGTATAAATATTAAAAGGGAATTTTGCCCAATATGCTTCCTTTTTCCATCTTTAGCCAGCAGGGACCAGAATTGTAAATAATTTAAACTGAGACTCAAAGAAATCAGGCAATAGACAGATATGAATTTTAATAAAAGTCAAGAAGAGTTGGCACTTTGGCAAAAAGACACACCCATCACATTAGGGACCAACACAGCACTATGTCTCTTCTAACTTCAGAGTCATGACTTCATAAAATGATCATCTTTATTTACGTTTTGGGGCCATTTATAGTGGTTTAAATAATTTATTATTTCATATATGCCTCTATCATTTATTTCACCATTATTCTCTGCCTGGATTTCTTATGTTTTTCTTCAAAGCTAGGTGAGTTGTACCTTACCAGCCAACTCAGGTTATTTTTGTTGTTGATTATTTTTGTTTTTTAAAGAAAGACAATAAAATAGTGTTGGGTTAGACTTTTTTAGTCCACAGAAATTGTCAGACCTGTTTTAAGAGTCTGACTAGCTTTAAAATAGCTTGTCAGTAATACCCTGTTAGTGAATTAAAAATTACTTTAGTAAATCTCAACATCATAGGTTCACAGACGAACTGCCTCCCAGCTGGAACCCATTTATCATGATTGCCTGTGTGGGCATGAGACAGAGTAGCCTTCTACTGAGTTATGCCCCAGCCTTCCTACCCCATCTAAATTATTAAGACAAATAATAACTAGAGATTAATGTATCTGCTGATATTCTGATTTTGTTTTTACAGAGAGAGAGAGAGAGAGAGAGAGAGAGAGAGAGAGAGAGAGAGCATTGAGCTGAGATTATGGATCTTCTAAGCTTATAACTTAACCTTATACCTCATAACCTTAACACTTAAGGGAGACCTTGTCTCCCATGTCCCCTATCTGACAAATCCTTTTTTGTTTCTATAAACATAAAGCTCATAAATGTCCTGTGGCCAAAGGGGCTGAACCTTTTAGAGGAGCATCAGAGAGAAAACAGGAAGGTTTTGCATCTCATGGGTATAACTTCAGGGTCCATCTGGTAACCATATCATTTTTTCCTCTTCCCGTACTCTCTTCACTCCCTTCTCTCTGGTTTCTCATGTTCCCTGTATGTGTCTTGGTTGGAACATGGCCACATTGTTTATCCATAGAGATCATGAGTTATTTTGGCTACTAGTAAAATTTCACTGTGCAACATAGATAAGTTATCCTCAGAACATGGATGTAGATAGGGATATATAATTAGACAGTTACCTCATTAGCTAAAGTTCTTCCCTTGTACTAACATTTACTATAACCTAACACCTTAATTTGTGTTTAAATAAGACTGCTCAAATCGGGAAAAATAAGGGTTTGGGGGGAGGCAGAGGGGAGTTAGAGTCACTGTACCCTAGTAAAGTTTTTTTTTTTGGTTTTAACTCTTTGCTTGGTGATCATGATGGTATTGCTATGTCAACGTTTCTTGTGGTTATTGGTATGTCAAATAATTGTTGCCTTTCGTAGGGAAAAATCCAGATTAGTGACAATTATCAAGGTAAATGTATATTTGTGGGTTGGATCACAAACACACATTTCTGTTTTGGTTTAAAATCTTTATTGAGTTTCTGATTGCCAATTTTGCAATACTATTCCCTATGTAGAACACATTTCCGTAGTTGTATAAACATCAAGTCTGCCTTCCCAAATCCTCGTGGAAACATGGATGCATTACAAATAACTATGGAAAGGGGACTCCTTTATAGCTGGCTATTATAATGACTTCCATATTAATGGCTGTTCTTCAGATTTTTATTTTATATTGTTGTCTTTAACATTTTTTTAAATGTAATAATGCTATTTGTTATACTTTGGATGAAGCCTGTTAGCTGATATACTCAGAGTAGCCCTCATCTATCCTTTCCTTCTATCCTTTAAGAGAAACTTAAGCTACCTTAGATGAGCCAGGTCTTTCATCATTTTATTTTTCTGAATCTGTATGCAGCAGATTGCCCAGATCTCATTCTCAGATTCACTTTTTGAGGATAGTTCCTGGCATAAATTATCCCTTATTTCCTTTCTAAATGCAGACTTCCTTTTCCATTTTTCAGCAGATACTGTCATAGAATTATAGAATTGCAGAGTTAGCAGGGAGCTCAGAGATGATCTAGGCTGAGCTCCCACTCCATGCTCAACCCCACCACATGAATTAGCTCTCAAGCATTTCCAACAAGTGATCCTACAACCACAACATCAACACTTCCATCGCTAGGGGAATCCACTACCTCTTGGGGCATGTCGATTGCATTTTTGGACAGATTTCATTGTTAGGAAGTATTTCATTTATATTGAGTTTAACCCTCCCTCCCATCCTCCTGGCCCCACCAAACTCCACATATTAGTGCTAGATCTTCCCTCCTGGGATAAGCAAAACAGTCTAATCTTACACCAGGACATGTATGTAATAAAACATATGTCAGTTTAAGGGACTAGGTTTAAGTTTTCCCTTCTGGGTCTGTTGTTTTAAAATTGAAAAACTATTATATTTTCTTAGTTTTATTTCCAGTGGAAAAGTTTTGGGTAACTTTTTAACTTCAACATTGCCCCTTGCCTTCTCTATCCCCACTCCCCATACATTGTGTAGTGACCCAGGGCAGGTCAATTAACCTCTGCCTGCCTCAGTTTCCTCATCTATAAAATGTCAATAATAAGAACAACTACTTCACAGGGTTGTGAGGGTTAAATGAGATGCTAAAAGTATAACAGTTTGCAAAACATAAAGCACTATATAAAGCACTATAATTATTATTAGTGAGAATTATCAACTAGGACACAAATGTGTAAAAGTCTGAATATCACAGAGAATTCTCTATAAAACTGAAAGTAAAACCAATTGGCAAAGTTATAACCTGAGGGAGAGGAACCCAAAATAAGCCAACAGTGCATTGAGTGGTAAGAAAACTCTTGAGAGGACGTAGGTAGTATTACTAATATGTGAAGATTTTTGTTACAAGCATGTTCTATTTCTTTCCATTTTTTTTTCCACGACTGAGTTTTTGTCTTTACTGTGCATGAAGTGAGATTTGGGGGCCTTCATTTCCAATTGAAAATATTTCCAATCCCAAGTTCCAGATCACAAATTAAATTATTAAAATTAAACCTAGTGACTTCCTGTGTAATCCCTAGGTTCAAGTTATCACTTTAGCCCAATTAAAAATTTAAATTGCTTGTGCCTGGGTTGTTCTTTTTTTTTTTTTTTAAGGTGCTTATGCTGGTTTTTTTTTACCTTCTATTCTGTCTCTATAGTTGGGTAAAAAAGGACAAAAATGCTAGAGGGTATGGAGAACAAGCAAAATTTGTGTAGGGATTACTTACTATAAAACCAGAGACTGATTTGGATAGATCAAGACCCTTGTGCGCCTTGTATATATACTGTTTTTTCTGTCTTTTTTGATGCTGTATCCTGTCAGTGGAACAGCTAGGTGGTGCAGTGGATAGAGCACCAGCATGGAATCAGGAATATCATCTTTCTGAGTTCAAATCCAACCTCAGATAGTTACTAGCTGTGTGACCCTGGACAAGCCATTTAATTCCTCATCTATAAAATGAGATGAAGAAAGAAATGGTAAACCACTCCAGTATCTTTACCAAGAAAACCCCAAATGAGGTCATGAAGATTCAGACATGACTGAACAACAACAAATCCTGTGACTAGAAGCCCCTCTCAACACCCCCTTCCCCCATGACCTACCCTTCCTCCAAGGCCCGGTTCTGTTGACACCTCCATGAAGTTTTCACTGATTCCCTTAGTTAGAAATGATGTTTCCTTCCTCAAACCTTCATTATCCCCTTGGTACCTATTTTATGTACTTAAAGGGTCTCCTGGTTTTTGTTTATTTGTTTGAAGTACCACATATTTGTGTATGTGATCACCCTTCTACACACACTTGCACACACACCTACCCTTTGTTCACCACTAAGTTGTAAATTCCAGGAGGGATAAGAGATGCTTCTTAATTTCCTATATATCTCCACCAGTCCCAATAGAATGCTTATATGTGGAAGGTGCTTAACACATGGCAATTGTGGATCGGTCAGTAAGTACTTAAATGTCTGTTATTTACCAGGCAGTATGAATACAAAGAGCTTAGGTTCCGCTAGAGGAAAATAGTGTGTGCACACATTAAATATAAAATACATACAAAGTAATGAAGAGGACATTCTGTGTCGTACTGGGGGCAATGTCGATGGCTGTCCCCCATGCCTGGAATGCACTCCCTCCCTATTTCTGCCTCCTGGCTTCCTTCATGCCTCAGCTAACATTTACCTTCTACAGGAACTCTAATTCCAATATCCCTAACTGGTAGGGCCTTGCCTCTATTGATTTTTTCCCTAATTTATCTTATTTATAGTCCATTAGTTGTTTGCATGTTTTCTCCTCCATTAGATGGGGCAGTGCTTGTGAGAACAGAGACTATTTCTTACCTTTCTTTGTTTCTTCAGCACTTAGCAACAGTGACTGACACGCAGTAGGCACTTAATAAATGCTTATTTATTGACTGATAGAGGAAGCAGTGGTTTTAGCACAATCTTAGATCATGAATAATTCCTATAGCATCTGTGCCATCAATTGTATGAATCCTCTGTCTTGGTCTCTGTTGAACCAGGATTTTTTTAAAGCATCCAATATGTGTAAAACATTATGTAATTAAAGATTATGCATAATATATACATATACATAATGTAAATATTATATATTGGAAATACAAACCAAAAACTAGACAGTTCCTATCTTTGAGTCTAGATTCTACTGTATGTGCATAACTTGTACACAGATAAGTAAATACAAAGTATACTGTATATATTATATACAAAGTATATTATATGTACAAAATGTTATATATGTATATATTATATATACACAGAGTATTATATTACATTTAAGATATATACAAGCATATGAGGGGCAGAGAACTAACTGGGAGATTGGGAAAGGCTTCATGGGGTAGATTGCCCTAGAGCTGGGCCTTGAAGCTAAATAGAGAGTCCAAAGGGTAGAGGTCATAGGATCATAGCTTTGGGGCTGGAAAGAACCTTAGAGGTGATGTCGTTCAGTCCCTTTCTTTTACAGTTGAACACACTGAGGCCAGGAGGATTAATGACTTGAAGAGGGCTAAAATTTCAAAGCTAGGCAAACTGAGTTCCTCTGGACTCAGGTCCCCTGCTGCTCCAATCTCTCAGCTGAACTGCTTTCTACTGTCCCAGCTAAATTATCCTCTACTCTCATGTGTGCCAGTAGACTCTTTGGGCCCTTTGCTGATTTCTGCTATCATCTGCTGGAGTTCAAACTGCCAGTCAACCTCTCCCTGAAGGAATAAGACTGTTTCTTAGCCATAACAGAAGTCTATATTATTATACCCAAGCAGATTTTTTTAAACAAGAGGCTCATCATTTATACTTCGTTTCTCCTGTGTTGTCTTAGATTTTTCTAACCCTAGTCTTCTCCCTGTCACAAATAAACAGCGTCCTATAATCCCCTCAAAAGAAACCAGACCTGGATGAGAGGGAGGAAGTATATAGTGGGTACTCAATAAACATTGCTAATGGACTGACTGAGGAAATATCTATGAATTGCTATGCTAGGTAGAAAGAAAAAAAAGGAATTGTGTATGTTGTCTTCTAAGAGGCTTTTGTGTTCCAATATTTTCATACATATAAATTGCTAGGGATGTCATGGCCACACACAACAAAAGCTAAAAGTTTTGCCAAGCTCTAATGAATGCTGTTCCTATTTTTCACAAAAAAAGCATATTTTCCTTTTCTATCTCATTTTGAAAAATCCCTCCTTGACCTATTCATGATTCTATATACAATTTGTGTCTTTTATTTGTGTAACTATATATATATATATATATATATTCACTTACTTGAATAATTGAAGTATCTGGGATTGGGTTAATATAAGGATCATGTGCCAGGTTATAACTCCTCTGTAACTTAAAAGATGTCTTCTAGAGTTGCTATGGCCTTCAGTTTCAAAGTCTGTGGACAACTGAGTTAGATGAATGTTTGGATGACTTTTATAGACGCAATAACTATGAGGGCTGGGGAACTTGCTGCAGGTTCCCCATCCCTTAACCTATACTCAACACATTTTTACCTTCATAGGACTTTCCAGAGATTATATTCCACTGGCATAACCTCCAGAAGTCAAGGTCACTTACAGAAGAGAGTGAGGCCCAGGCTTCAATGTCAATACCATTTCTACTTCTTAAGTTGCCAGTTCCTGCCCCCTACCCCATTTGACTCTTAGTTTCTTTGTGACTCTTTCAGTGGAATATATACGACTGTGTGATTACACTAAAAAGTGATAAAGGGTTTACCAATACAATTCAACAAAATTTTATTATGTGCTTTCTGTGCTGAAAAGCACATTCTACTAATTAATGGGAGTGATACAAGTCTCTACACTCATGGAACTTAGAATTTTATAGGAGAAGTGACACATACACCCCATAACTATAATAAAAATAGCATGTGATGAGTTCATAGGGGGTAGTATAGAGTGAGGTATGAAGACAAAAAGGTCTGACAGAATATGAACCACAAATCTGGAAAGACTAGAAAGTGGGAAGTGGGGATGAGGGGAAAGGATTCATTTAGATAAGCTTGGGTCTTATGGTGAAGTTTGCCTGCTAGTGTTTATTCCTTTGAAACTAGTGATCTTTTCTAGGTAGACTTAGATGATGCTCAAAGTGCTTAATTTCAAGAAACTGAAGTACATTATGAAAAAGTAACTTCTATATGCATCTCTGTGCTAAATGGGGGGCGGGGGGAAGGTCTTGGTGTCTCACAAATAGGAGACATGGAATAAATGTTAGTTGAATTCAGTTATGGAGTAATAATTCATCTCAGTATGGTTCTATTAATATTTTAGAGCTGGTGCTTACTTTTCCAAAAAAGAGATCCAGAAGTTTCATTTAGACAAAGCAGTCATGTAATAGAGAACTCTGGGCCTGGAGTAAGGAAAATTTGAGTTCACGTTTGGCCTTAGACACTTACTGGCTAAGCCATCCTGGGCAAATCACTTAACCTCTCAGTTTCCTCATCTGTAAAATGGGGATAATAATAGCACCTAACTCCCAGGGTTGTTGTGTGGATCAAATGAGATAATAATTGTAAAGTGTTTAAAACAGTGCCCGACACATAATAAGCACTATATAAATGCCAAACATCTCCAGTATCTCTGCCAAGAAAACCCCAAATGAGATCACAGAGAGTCAGTCAGACATGACTGAAAATGACTAAACAACAGCAAAAATAGCTGCCATCATCTTCCTCCTCATTATTATTCATTTAGAAGTATTAGGTTTTCATCTCTGCTCTCCTCTCTCTTTCTCCTTCTCCTCTCCCTCCATTTTCTCCTCTCTCATTGGCTTCCCTGCTAGTTAGTCAGCTTGCCTCTAATCTCTCCCCATCCCAGTCCATTTCGCCATTCAGTCATTAAAGTGATTTTCCTAAAACACAGGTCTGATCATGTGACTCCCCCTTTCTGCCCCCCCCATACACAGACAATAAATTATGTGGAATCCCATCTGCTTCCAGGACCAAATACAAAATTCTGTGCTTGGCATTCAAAGCCCTTCCTAACCCAGCCCCCTCCTACCATTTTAGTCTTTTTACACCTTGCTCCCCAACACATAATCATCGATCCAATGACACTGGCCTCCCAGCTATTCTTCAAACATGACACTTCATCTCTCAGGCATATTCTCTGGCTGTCCCCCATGCCTGAAACACTCTGCTTTCTCCTCTTTGACTAAAAACCTCCGTGGCTAGGTGGCGCAGTGAATAGAGCACCAACCCTGGAGTCAGGAGGACTTGAATTCAAATTCGGCCTCAAACACATAGAACTTACTAGCCATGTGACCTTGGGCAAGTCACTTTACCCAAATTGCCCCCCAAAAAGGAAAAAAAATTAAAAAACAAAAACAACCAAAAAAAAAAACCTCCTTGGCTTCCTTTAAATCCCAACTAAGATCTCACCTTCTACAGGAAACCTCCCACAATCCCTCTTAATTCTATTGCCCTTCCTCTGTTAATTATTTCCTATTTAATATATCCTCTGCATAATTTGCCTTGGAAATATTTGTTTGCATGTTGTCTCCCCTGTTAGATTGTAAGTTCCTTGAGGGCAGGGAATATTTTATGCTTCTTTTTTGCATCCCCAGCATTCAACTCAGTGCTCAGCACATAGTAGGTATTTAATAAATGTTTATTAATAGATTGCCTTCCCCCATTTTTTTTCTCTTTTAAAAATATAGGTAGGTGGCTATTTAATTTTTAATATTCTCTTGCAGTTTTTGACAGGTTATACATATGCTAATAGAAATAAGCTTATTATTTGAAGCACAGAGCTGCTTGTCAATGAAGCTTCATTAACACCGTTATCACTGCCTGACATTTATCTTATAATTTTCTAGAGCTGACTGTTGTGTCTCCATGGAAACCCAAATTGCAATTGAAACAAGTGAGATAATAAAGGCATCCACTGAGATTGACAGCATGCAAAGCCTGGTTACATTTGTGTATAGTCCCTTAGATAGCTAGAACTAGCGAGAAGCTGACCTCTTTTCTGGGTTTCTTTTCCATTTCTTGTCACTCTATATCGACTAGCTGCTTATATGGAAAACTTACCATAATATCTTTGATTCTGGTATTTGTAATTAGGTCCCTAATTTTTATTGTAGTCATCTCAAGACATTATGGAAGACTAAATACAAAATTCACCATGATTCTATTTGGATAAAGAAGGAAATTTTCTTGGAGCAATTATGACATAAATGTTGATCAGTCCTTGAACTGGGAGCCTGTGGAAGCTGAGCAGATTTTTTTTTTTTGGCAACTACATCCTTATACTACTATTTTTCCCTTTATATCTAAGGACCTGTGCTCTTTTAAGTTCATGACTCTAAATCAATTTGGATGGTGCCTCAAAGCATAGAGTCATGAAACTGGAGTGGGTCCAGAGTGAATTAATCTGAAATTAATTTGATTCTGAAAGGCTCCATCTGGCTGTGTTTGGGAAAGGCAGTTAGACAGATATATAAACAAACGATCATCTGTATTCAGTGTGCCAGATGTAGTGTCAAAAAATGAAGAAATGGCTTTAAAAAAATCAGCTAAGGGAGATTTTTGATATAATGATATTCGAGCTCTTAGACTAACAATCATTATAATTTAGTACATGATCCTATTTTTGTTCTTATCTATTTGGAGGAGTTCTCTTACAGTGTTCTTTGAAAAGTAAGCAAATTGAATGTCAAAGCCTGTTTTAATATTGATGATTTTCCACGGTAACTGAAATTGATGATTTACTAAGAGCACTTAGTTCTATGAACTTTAGTTTCAAAATGTTTATTTGGTTTTGATTCCCATTTTGGACATAATTTAAGGATTTTTAAACCACATTAATGAAACAACCAATCATGAATCCAAAGTACCGATACTGAAGAATATTGCCCATCTCCTGACAAAGAGATGATGGACTCAGTATACAGAATGGGACGTGCATGGCCAACGTGGAAATTTGACTGTGCATATTTATTATAATGGTTTTCTCTTTCTTTATTTTTTCCAGTAGGGGAGGAGGAAGGAAGAAGGAAATAAATGCTTGTTAACATGGGGTTAGGGGGAGAAGAAATCAGTTTAAAAAAAAACTGGCACGGGAAAATCCCACATTGGTTTTGTCATGTTGGCAGGTGTTTTGTACCACAGAACACTTATGTTTTGAATCTCCTAAGTACAAGTATGAATGATGAGCTGATAATTCTATTCATGCAGCAGAGATTATGTATGTAAGATGTTCCAAAATCAGCCTGCCAATAATCATTCAACCTAAGAGATGGGTGTGTTCTTGTAATTTTTTTTTTTACAAATTTGCTTTGCTATTAAGAATTGTGAACATTTAATTATGAATAATCTAGTGTTTATAGGAGCTGTCATTAGGGTCTGCTCCTGTAGAATTCCATATCATATTCCTTGTGTGTGTGTGTGTAAGGGAGAGAGACACTGACTAGAGAGCAGCTAGAAAGTTCATATTATGATCACAAAACAGCTTAATTGATTATCTTATTTTCTGCAGTTTAGGGCCCACCACTCTTCCCACCCCACCCCCAGTCAGAATAACCATGTTGTCTTGAATTAAAAGTATTGAGATCTTGAATTTAAAGTATTGCATTATTCATTTTGATTTGTGGCATCTCATTTTACCTTGATTTTTAAAAAAATTAAAGTAGTAACAGACAAACTTAGCTGAATAGAGTATGTTGAAGATTCTGGTGAACTCTGTAAAGTTACCAACCAGTAGTCAATATTAAATGTTTTCTACTGAATTTTTGACACATTTCATCATATGCTCAACTATCCCTAACCGTAGAGGAAAGATCCATCTTGGATAATCAAGTTGAGCTAGGATTTTGGAACTAACACTTTTGGAAATTAATTACTTTGATTGGAAATCTTTATATAATATATTCAGTGAGGAAGCATGGTGGATGAAGAGGCAGCCTCAAAGCCAGGAAAACCTGGATTTAAGATCTTCCTCCATGATCCCCCAACAAGTCACTTAACCCTTCAGTGTTCCTGAGTACAACCTAAACCAGATTCAAATATAATTGGGAAATGTTTAATTTTATTAAATTATATTAAATAAAAATACAACAAAATATAGAAATATCACATTAAGGGGCACAAGATTTGGCAACTTTTTTGGATATGATGGGTGAGAGAGTGAAGAATCAAAGATGAGTGGATATGTGTCCTAGGTTCTGCCCTCTGCTAAAAGAAAAAGCTAATAAGACATGGCCAGCAGGGATCCTTATGTACAGATCAAAGTTTCTGTTTCTGTTTGAGTTTGAAATTAGTTCTTTGGGCTCCTTTTTAAGATTAAGGTGCAGGTGTTGACCTCCAGTGAAAGAGGGCATTACCTCATCTGGGTGTTCCCTATAGTAATGAAACCCTGGATCCAGTCTCTATCTCAATCCCTATAGGACTGTACCCTCTCTCCTGAAACAGAGTATGGTAAATATAATTGAATCTGTTATTCTGAAAGGTGATGATTTTATTTTGTTCTTATACTGGTTTCACTAGCTCAAATTGAAACCCTTAAGAATCACCTTGTCTGAAAAAATTATCACCTGGTGGTCAGCCTTCTGGTGATGATTGCCAAGAATAATTTAGCTTGATTTTTTTTCTTGATGACTCAGTAATAATACTAAGCAAATCATATAATGAATATCATTTTTAGTACAGTGAGGTCCTTAAGGCCCAGAGAACTTGCTGGTTTTCTTAGACTGACCTGAACATTAGTTTGCATTCCCTGGTCACACATCAGTTGATAGAGAGCCAGAGATGATGGGCCAGAAATGGGGCAGGTGATAATGAGAAGCTGACCCAGAATTACATTTTGCTGCAGATAATCAACAGTGTCATCAATATATACACAAATAATCAAGAATTGACTAATGCAAAGGTGTTGGGGTCTAAATTATACAGAACTTGTTATCAACTGAAAACCAGACAAGTTATCAGAAAGATTGACCCCTGGGGGTAAAATTACCCTGGGGGTAAAATTATATACCATGAGCACCAACTCTAAACCAAGGCCTCCTTTTTGGTTTTTGTGCCACGAATCAATCAATACACATTTATAAAACTCCTACATTACGTTGGGGATGGATACAAATATATCTGTGCCCTGAAAATACTTGCATTTTGTTGAGGAAAGCAAGGCATACACATATAAGTTAATACAAAGTAAAGAACAGGTATGTTATGAAGGCATTTTGTGAAGGGAGGTGGTGAAGAGTCCTGCTTGGGGAAAAGGTTTAGTAGTCGTATAGGAAGTGACACTTGAGCTTAGCTTGGAGAGCTAGGGATTCCAAAGAGCCAGCTAGGCAGCTCAGTGGATAGAACAGTGGTCCTAGAGTTAGGATGACCTGAGTTCAGATCCAGCCACGGGCACTTACTAGATGTGTGAACCTGGGCTAGTCAGTTAACCTCTGTTTGCCTTAATCCACTGGAGAAGGAAATGACAAACTGTTTCACTATCTTTGCCAAGAAAACCCTTGCATGCTATGGGCCAAATGGTCACAAAGAATTAGACACAGCTAAATGACTGAATGACAAGGGGATTCCAAGAGGCAAAGGGGAGGAAAGGGCATTCCAGGTATGAGGGTAAGGAGGCTGCCTGTGCAATTGCATCATATTCAGGGACAGTTTGGCTTTAATGTAGAGTATATGAAGGAAAGTAATAGATGATTGGAAGGGTTGAAGCCAGACCAAGAATGGCTTTAAAAACCAAAAAAAGAAGTTGATATTTTATCTTCAAGGCAGAGCATCATCAGAGCTTGTGGAGCAAGGGGAGTGACATCTGATCTCTGGGCAGGTGTGTGGGAGAGAGATTGGAGAGGAGAGACTTGAGGCAGAAAGGCCATTTAAGCTGTTGTGGTTGTCTAAGTAGGAAGTGCTAAGAATCTGAATTTGGATAGCTTTCTTTGAGAGGAAAGAAGGCGCACAAGATTTGGCAGCTTTTTGGATATGATGGGTGAGGGAGAGTGAAGAGTCAAAGATGAGTGGATATGTGTTCTAGGTTCTGCCCACTGCTAAAAGGAAAAGCTAATAAGACATGACTAATCATCTTTGACTGGTAGGTAGCATGTATCTTTTTATTTTAAAATTTAGTTCATTTTTATAAGCATTGACACTGTCTCCTTCCCAAGCCCCTCAAGTGAACTATTTTAAAAAATTACCAAAATAGCAATTATGTATAGCAAATATGCACAGTCCTAAAAAACAAACTCCAACTTTGGCCATGTCCAAAACTGAAAGGTAGTGTATATTTTCTGTTTCTCCTATAAATCTTCCCCCATTCTACCCTTATTCTGCATATACTCAAGCATTAGTAAAATTTTCCACTTAATAATTCAGTAAATACTTATTGACTGACTGAACATGTAGTATGTTATACCGAGGTATCAAACTCAAGGACAAGCATCTGGCAAAACTCTTGTTATGTGGCCTGAATTGTATTAAAATTATAACTGGGAATTGCAGAACAAAATAATTTAAAATTCAATTTAAAAAGATATAACAATAATTTGTGTTCTTTCTGAGTCAATATAAGGCTGCAGGGATGTGGTTCTGTTTGAGTTTGACACCACTGGTATAATAAAGTTCTGGGCCAGAATCAGGAAAGACCTGTGTTCAAATCCTGTCTCTCACACTTTACTGGCTCTCAGACCATGTGACCAATCACTTAACTTTTTCTGAGACTGGTTTTCGTGGGGGGTTTTTTTGCCATTTGGAGGGCAGTTGGGGTTTAGTAACTTGCCCGAGGTTGCACGGCTAGTTTGTGTGTGTGTGTGTGTGTGTGTGTGTGTGTGTGTGTGTGTGTTAAGTGTCTGAAGCTGAATCTGAACTCAGGTCCTCCTGATTCCAGGGCCAGTGCTCTATTCACTGCGCCACCTAGCCACCCCAGGAGAGACATCTTAAAGGAGGAAGTTACAGGATTTGGTTACTGATTGGCTATAAGAAGAAAGAAAAGAAGGCAAAAAAGACTCAGTCAAAATAATTGTTTTTATTAGATTACATCCTAACTGTTGTGGTAGGTTTTATGAAGTATAGAAGTAGTAAAAGTGAAAAGTACAGAAGGCCAAGGTCAGTCTTGCATACTATTGCAAGTCTGGACACCAAAAAAGAAGATAGATCCTATAAAGGAGTTAGAAAAGTAGTCTCTTTGCCTCTCTGGACTTTAGTTTCCTCGTCTATAAAAAAGGAGTGGCAATAAATGACCTCTAAGATCCCATCTAGCTCTTACTCTCATGATTTAAGGGTTTTTAGAAGAGATCCAAAGTAGCACAGTCATGGAAGTCTACGTATGAAGCAAAGAGACAAATCTAGTGATGTAGATAAGATTTAGTCACAGAGCTTCTGAGAAGTAGAATTACCTCAACAATCAGAGCTGGGGACAGTGGGATATCTCCCCATTGGAGGTCTTCATGGAAGGCTAGATGACCAAATTGCAAAGTATTTTTTGTAGAGGGCAATCTCATGAGTAGATTGTATACTCAGTGGACACCGAGAGGTCCCTTCCCCAAGAAATTGGGCAGCCTTAATTCTCCAACATGTTTTGATTACCGTGTTTCCCCGATAATAAGACCTATCCCGAAAATAAGCCCTCCCCTTACTGTGTAAGATTCCTCTAAAATAAGCCCTCCCCCGAAAATAAGCCCTATTGAGATTGCTACTGTAGTGAAGGTGATCCCCTGCGCTACATGCTACATTACGGTACCCTCTGCATGCACCACCACCCTCCCCCCCCCGTGAAACGCACGCCGCGCTCCGAGCTGCATCCAATCAGAGCTGCAGCAGTGAGCGCGTCATCCTGTTCTTCCCCAGTGATTTGCTTGCTGGTGCCATTGAGAGCAGTGCCGTGGAGGAGAGGTGAGGCAGGACAACATAAGCCCTCCCCTGAAAATAAGCCCTCTGGTGTTTTTCTTTCCAAAAAAAATAATAAGACAGTGTCTTATTATCAGAGAAACACGGTATTATGTAGTGGTCACTGATGTACCTCCTAACTCCAAGCTTCTGTTATGCCAAAGGCTTCCTAGAAGTCAAGCAGAATGAGACTTATATAGGCTGTTAGGTCAGGCTAGGAAATGATCAGCATTAATCTTTGAGAAACTGTAGTAGGATGATGTTGTAAAAAATATTATAAAGAATTGGGTGGGAAATAAGTAGAAAGGAAATGATAGCAATTGTTTTAGAAGGAATGAAGAAAGCGTTTATTAACCATTTATTTTATGTCAGGCACTATGCTAAGTCCTAGCCACACAAACACCAAAGCGAATGGTCCTTCCCCCAAGTAGCTCACATCCAGATGGGGAAACAACACATAGAGAAGAAATGGTACTTACAAGGGGAGGTATAGCCAATTAGAAATTATCTCCACAATAGGGAGATTTGAGTGAAGGAGGGGCAGGGAAAGAGTGAAGACATTAGAGAAGGGGATAGTTATGGGAGTGAGATCCCAGAGGAAGAGAGAACTGGATTGAGAGAACAGCTTGAGAGGTGAGCTTTCCAAAGTAGATCCATAGGTTAATAGAACTAGAAGTGGTTCCTTTCAACTAGAACATGAAGAAATGGAACCTTGGAGAGATTTGATGACTTCTCTAAGGCCAGTCTCTTGGTTAGACACAGAACTGAACCTTGAACTCAGGTTTCCTCACTTAGTTCAGGGCTCATTCCAAGGCTCTGTGCTTTCTTCTAAAGAGCATTCATTCAAAGATCTTCTTGAGCTCCTATCACCAGGGAGGTAAATTAACCAGCCATGCCTGAAATAAGGCAGATTTCACATCATGGCAGAAGTATCACATCTGCTCTAGCTCATCCCTATTCTGTCCTCTGGTGTGTGCTGTTTCTTAAGCCGCATGCTATGTGGCACACCAGCCATCACAGGGTCTCCCAACACAAGCATCTTTTATGGAAGAATGATACTGTTGGGGAATAGTTTCCTTAACTCCAAGCAGGGGAAAAAAAAAACCTTTTGACTGCTTTTGATCGTTTCTTTAAAACATCTTAGAGTGGAATCATAGGGGCCCAGAGGTTTCTCTGGCTTACTGTCACTCTGACACTCAGTTTATTCTTTAAAAACCTCTCACCAAAAATTGACTGCAGGGAGTATGGCCTAGTAAAACATGCTAGACACTGGATCCACTGCTACATACTGTGTGAATTGGCAAAAATCTTTTAACCTCCCTGCTTGGGCCAAGAAAGAACCAGAAATGGATTTGGATCACCTCAGATAAAGATGCTTGTGAAAACACGAGGTATTGTAGTATTATGGGGAAACCAGGTGGTGCAGTCCATGGAGAGGGCTGGACCTGGAATCAAGAAGTTGTTGTTCAGCTGTTTTTTAGCTGTGACTGACTCTCTAACTTCTTTTAGGGTTTTCTTGGCAGAGATGCTGAAGTGTTTGCCATATTTCCTTCTCCAGCTCATTTTACAGATGAGGAAACCGAGGCAAACAGGGTTCAGTGACTTGCCCAGGGTCACACAGCTAGCAAGTGTCTGAAGCCAGATTTGAACTCAGGAAGATGAGTCTTTCTGACTCCAGGCCCTCCACTCCAGACTCCAGACCTCTCTCTACTGTGTCACCTAGTAGCCCAAGAGTCAAGAAGACCTGAGTTCAGAGGGCCTCAGACACTTCCTAGCTATGTAATCCTGGACAAGTCACTTAACCTCTATTTGCTCAGTTTTCTCAGTTGTAAAATGAAGATATCTGCCTCCTAGGGTGGTTTGAGGATCAAATGAGATATTTGGAAAGCACTTAGTGTGGTGCCTGGCACATAGTAAATGTTACTTATTATTGTTATTAATTTTTATATAATTGTCCATTTTATAAAGCTATTTTTAAAAGAGTGAATGATTAGGAAAGCATTTATAGGACATCTGCGCCGGATGATGTTAGGTATAGAAGATAGAATACAAAAGTATTCTCGTCAGTATAAACGGCTTACAAGCAACGATTAAAATGCAACATATCACAGAGAGCTTGAAATTTTGCACCGGAGTAGCTCAAACAGCTTTTCAGACATACAGTTAAATCCTGCTAAGAAGTTAGTTATTTTTAGTTATAGTTTGACCATTTGGGGAAATGGACTGCTAACTTCCTTCAGACCCTTTAGAGTCTATTTAATTGTCTTCTGGAGAAGAGCTTATCTCCTAGGAAGACCCGCTAGTGCTTTCCCCAATTGCCCTCAATTTAACAATGTTGTGTGTGAGTATGTGTGTGTGTATTTTCTTGTCTCGCCCATTAGATGGTGAGCTTCTCCAGAACAGAGACTGTTTGTGTTTTTCCTTCTTTGTATCACCACTGCTCAGCAGAGTGCCTGACAGTGACAGGTGTTTAATAAATAAAATTTTTCTAACTGCACTTAATTGTAATATCTATTGGTATTACTGTATGTTTGAGTAAAATTTTAATAATTATATACTCCAAACCTACCCTACAAGGAAATAGGAAAAGAATTATTTTCTCTGTCTTATTAGTAAGGGAATTGATGGCAGAGAGTTACCTTGACCAAAGAAACAGTTGCTCAGTAGTTCAGATAGGATAAAGAACCTAGTTTTCTGAGTCCATTGTCAAAAGTTAGACTCTCAGAAGGTTATCACCAAAAACACAGTGGATCTGTTTGAAGATTTTGCTTCATCAAATCTTGAAGATGTTGCTAAATGTTCATCAATTTAAGAGATTTTGTTACAGGATTTGGGGAGAAAATGTAATTTACATAATATTGGATCTGAAGTTTAGATAACAAATTATGGGCCTAGCTTAAATCAAAAGATGTTACATGTGGCTTAGAATTAGTTAATAAGCTTTTTAAATAAAAGGGACATTTAGTACTCTCCTTTTGTATACTATAAATTTAGAACTCAGTAAATATTTTATATTAATATGTGAAAGAATAATTTTAAAATTTAGAGTGAGTCAGATCTCAATTTCTATTCCTTCCTTTAATTTTCTGGGAACTATAAGCAAATTCTTTTGAGGCTGTGGTAGAAAAAGCATAGTGTCCAAGAATAGGAAAGTAATAGTCTCACTGTGCTTTATCATGGTCAGACCGAATCTGGATTGTTTTATTCAGTTCTTGGGCATCATAATTTGGAAAGGCTTGGATAAGCTTGAAAGTTTCCAGAGGAAGGGAACCCAGAGGATATAAGGCCTTGGTCTTGTGCCATATGAAGATTGTTTGAAAGAACTATAGGTGTTTAGCTTAGAGAAAAAGAGACTAGGGCATTGGGAAGGAAATGATAGGCTGTGTTCAAATATTTCAATATGTGGAAGAGAGATTATACTTGTTTTCCTTGGCCATATAGGGTAAAACCAGGAATGATAGATAGGAATTTCAAAAAGGCAAGTTTAGAATTGATATAAGATAAGACTGACCAACAATTAGAGCTTTCCAAATGTGAAATGAAGTGCCTTAAGAGACAGTGAGTTCCCCATTTTTGAGGTCTTCAGAGGACGGCTAGATGACCAGTAGTTTGGATATGTTTTCCTTTGCAAGTGTAAAGTAGATTAGATAGTCTCTAAAGTCCTTTCCAATTATGAGACTTTGTAATACCTACAATTAATGGTAACTTTGGTATTTTTTCCATTTTTTTTACCAATCTAAAAATTGGGGCACAGAAAGGATAAATAATGCTCTTAAGAACACCCAGTAAATTTAATCAATCATGTAGCTAGGATTGCCATCCATATTCTCCAACATGGTTGTTATATTTGCTGAGCTACATTGACTTCTACTAATATGGACTGGGAATGTTAGCAACATTTGGGAGATCATGTTGGAAAGGACCTGAGTAGCCATCTAATTCGACTCATGCACAAAAGAAATCTTCATAATAACATTCCAGACAAGTGATTACCCAGCCTCTGCTAGAAGGTCTCTAAAGAGGGGACCCCTACCAGTTCTCAAAATACATCTGGGCTTCTTAATGCAAGAGACAGCAACCCTTTGAGAAGGAAGAAGGGAATTTTGCTGGTGCTTCTAAGTTGAATCCTAATAGTTTAATCCTGTTCTTAAACAGGAACATTAAGAAGGAGAGACAGTGGAGTATGTGTTAATATACATAATTGCTGTCCCCACCCTATTAGCTGTCAGCAACCATCCAAGCCTTTCACCAGATTTCTTTATGCTTCTCCCTTATGTAGCTTAATCTGCAAAAAGTTTCTATGACAACCAAACAAAAACAGTTTCTTTAGATGCTATCATATAAACATAAGTGATATTAAAAATTATTCTGGTCTCTGTTGAGAAACTGGCCTGTCAGCTAAATGAAAGGATGGGACAGTGGTCAGGTTATTAGAAAGGACATTTGCACAAACTGAAAGAGATGCTCTGACCACAAACACAAATAGCTCACCCCTCCCACACACTTATAGTCGTTAATATATGCCCTTGAGCAGTTCTCCACAATGCAGAGGACACCCTGTCAGCTATTAAGCCTGTGGACTGGGTCACCTGTGGCCCAATGGACTAAACTGTACACACAGAAAGAGTCATGTTGTGGGACCCATGCAGTTTGACAGATCACCCAAATTCTGTCATGAATGAATCATCTCATCTAAACTATACTTCTTGGAATTAAAAGCTCAAAGTCAGTAGGAAGAGATTATCTCTCATGTCTAGAATGTATTCCCTCCTAACTAGTTCTTGAAGTGTCTTGGTATATCCATGAGACATGCAAAAATTAAACCATTGTCGGGGTGAATGACTAGCCCAGTGCCACAAGCCAACCAGATAGACAGATATAAGACTGGACTTCTTAGTTCATGACAAGTATTTAGTTTCTTCTACATTTAACCAAAATCAAGTGAGAAAATACTCGAGCCAGTGTCTGTGCTTAATGGAATAAGGTTCTCTTTTTGTTTCTGAATTTCTATACTTCCTGCACTGGCAAGTGAGAGTGACATGCTTTGGAGCTCTCTGGAACAGTAATTTAAACTCTCTTAGTTTCTATGTCTCTATGGATTATCAGCCTCAAAGGTATCCCATGGGAATACCAGTTGGTCCTTGGCAAAATGTAAATAAAATCCACCCTAAGAAACTCATTGTATTATTGGAAAAATGGGAACAAAAGTATAGACAGATCTCCAGGCCCCTGTGAGATCCTGTTGCTTAAACAAGAAACCTCACAATTTAGAAAAATACATGGCAAGTTAACCATCATGCAAAGCATATTCACTGAATTAAATTCTAAGAGGTCATGGGGCAGTAGAAACGGGTAATAATATAGTCTTATCTTCCAATCTGTAGTCAAGAATTCAAGTTGTCATATATTTATGAAGAGAGAACCTCCTCAGCTTTACATGCAAGGGGACTAATTTGTCTTCCTCGATCTACTGCAAGGATCATGCCTTAATTGGGCATGCTCAGAAGGGTTGCAACTGACAGAGACAAGAAATAAGATGTCTGTTAGTCTCCACTAGAACTGGGCACACACCCAGACTGGTTTGGCATTAGAAGGAGAAAGAAGCCTAGGTGAAAGACATTCAGGATAATCTTCCTATAATCTGATTATTATAAAACCATCAGAAAAGAGTAGGAACAGGGGATGGTATCAGGAATGTAGTGAAGGCCCAGTGGTCTTCAGTCAACAATGCAGTGATCAATCAACAAGCTTCTATTAAGTCCCTACTGTGTGCTAGGTCCTGGGAACACAAATGCCAGGGATGGGGACTGAATCTGTGATCACATTGTTACAGAGAACTTCTGGGCGAGGAAATCCCCTCCACCAATGCAAGTTGGCACCTTCTCTGTAACTCATAATTTTAGAGATTTGCCTAGAGCACTGAAAAGTTAAGTGATTTGCTCAGGATCTATATATAGCCAGAATGAATCAGGCAGGATTTGAACCTAAGTCTTCCTGGCTTTGAAGCCAACTCTCCATTAAGAACAAAATGAAATCTCCAAATCCATGCTCTCAAGAAGTTTACATTTTATCAGAAATCTTAAAAACTATGGTCAGACTTGTATTTTGATTTAGGCAACAACTGGAAATTATTTGAGCTGGATGAGGAAGGGGCTGACAATTGTATAATATCCCACCTATTGGGTTCTAAAGGATAAAATCTTGAGGCTTATCTAGTCTAGCCATGTCATTTTATTTTTTTTGTTTTGTTTTGTTTTGCTTTGGGGGGGGGGCAATTGGATTTAAGTGACTTGCCCAAGGTCACACGGCTAGTTTTTCTGTTAAGTGTCTGAGGTCAGATTTGAACTCAGGTCCTCCTGACTCTAGGACCGGTGCTCTATTCACTGTGCCACCAAGCTGCCCCACCAGCTCATTTAATTGATAAGGAAACTGAGACTCAAGGAGGAGAAGTAGAGTGACTTTCCTAAATCCCATTTAGCTAGTTAATGGCAAATCAAGGATTAGAACCCAGGTCCAGTCCTACTGATTCTTGGTGACATTGCCAAACATTCAGTGAGTTTCTTTTAGGCCATGCCATGACCCATATCCCTTAGAAACTGTCCCTAGCTAGGCTAGCTAGGTGGCATAGTGAATAGAGCACCAGCCTCAGAGTCAGGAGAACCTGAGTTCAAATCCAGCCTCAGACACTTGACTAGCTGTGTGACCTTGTAATATGTAACTTAGCTGTGTGTCACTTAACCTCAATTGCCCTGCCTTCCCCCCTCCAAAAAAAATTAAAAAGAAAAGCCCTCATAAAATTTACAAACATAATTAATAATTCTGAAGCTTAACCAACATATTTTTGTTCCCCTCCTACAATTTTGCAGCCTTTGTGTGAGTTTTATACCCTTTGAGAAAGTAAAAATATTATCTATTAGATATTGGGGGCTGTTGGCTTTAGAATCTGAAATTTAGAAACAAACCATAGAAGTGATAATAATATTCAGACATGATTGAAACAGTCAGCAGTCGGTTCCTGCCTCTCCAAGGTGGTCAGTTTTAATTATACTCTGAGAAAAAAAGATGTAAGGCCGAATTCTTCTGTCCTCGCTTTCTGTAGAAGCTGAGAACTGGGGCAAAGTCTTCCTCTTTTTTGATGGGCTGTTGTCAACTGCGGTAACCACAAGGCCCTTCCTGTCCCAGAAATAAGTCTTGCCTCACTTTCAACCTGCTACAGACATGTTGAAACTGTATTGCTGAGTGGGGTTTTGTGTGCTTTCTGACACGCATACAACTGAAGCCATAATTTCAACTTTTCTTAAAATGTTCATTAAATTCTCAAAGAATTTGTTGAAAACAGGGTAAGCTTATAAGCAAACAAAAACGATAAACAGTTTTGGTATAAACATAACATTGTATCTAAACATTGAAAGGTTTTATAGTTTGTATTTTATACATTATTTTCTTTTTGAAAAACCAAGAATGACTGAAATGAGTGATGAATCTTCTGAAATGATGGTGAAAACAGAATTTGTTTTAAAGAAACCATAGGGGGAAATAATAGAAAGGAGAGATAGGAGAAGAAGAATAAGTTAAATGTTGTATCTAATACAATTTTTTTTCATTTTCATATAAATTTTAAAATTTCTCTTTCGTCAAAACAGTTTATTTTTAGTTACTCATAATTCATAGGACACAGAGAAGCATAGAATCTTATGGTTTAGAGGTGGAGGGGTCTTAGAGGTAATTAAATCCTACTTTCTTAACTTTTTTGTCCCATGGATCCTGTTTGCCACCAGAAACCTTAGGGAAGACTTCTTATAATGATGATGGTTTTAAAAATTTTATTTCATAATTGAACAAAATAGTAAATTTTAGTAAGAAGCTAGTAAAAATAAAAATATCTTCCATCTGAGTGCATGAACCTTCAAAAATCTTTCCATAGACTCCCCAAAAGATCCATGGACCCCAGACTAAGAATCCTTGAATTAATCAGGTCCCCTCTCATCTGAAAATGAGGAAATCAAAGCCCAGAAAAACTGAGTGAATTAACCAGAGTCACATGGGCACTAAGTAAAGCTTCATTTGAATCCAGATTTTCTAGCATCTTCCCTTACTAACACACCAGATTTTCAGTACACTTTTACCAAATAAAGAAGTCTATATTTTATTTAGAGAATGTTTTCCTTTGAAAATCAAATAATAACCTGAAGGCAAAAGCGAAATTCCACGTGCTCTGAAATGTTTAATTTTTAAATAAACGTGTATAATTGCTTTAGATTTTTTTTTTCTGATCATTTTGCCCCTTGTAATGGAGGTTGTGGTGTTTAAAGGGGAGCCCTGCAGTATCTTACATGAACTGAGATACAAATAAGACAGGTTTCTGCCATGAAGATCTTATAGCCTGAGAATCCCAGCTAAGCACAGTACTACAAATGAGCAGGCAGCAGGGCTAAATTCAGCAGCTGTCTGCTTCCTGGAACAGGTGGGCTTCGGGATTCTATTTGAAGCTGAGGAGAGGGAAGGTGCTGATCTGTGTAACACATGCTTTCTTTGCTGATCACATCTTAAATAGGAATGATCAGAGTAAACAACTGAAAATTACTTTCAGTTGCTTGACGGTGCCGTGAATTTCAGGCTCCGAACCCCCATTAGCACTTTTAAAATTTAAATTTTGAAGAAAGATATTTAGGAAAATTGGTATCTTACTCCTTACCCGCCCCCAAACATTTAAGGGATGTCCTAAGAATGAAATGTAGAATTTTTCTCTCCGAGTACCCCACCTCCCCCAACCAAAACAAAACAACAAAAACTTGTGATTGTTTAGAACTCAAGTACAACATCTGGAAATCAGATACAGGGAACAATTTATGGAGTGTGGAAGATGTGAAATATTCAGTGCCCTTTACAGGGAACTCAACTTTCTGAAGCTTAATGGTCCCCCCCTCTTTTTTTCCTAGCACAAAGCAGGCAATTCTGAGGTTGCCTTTGCCTTTCTGAATCGTGCTTTGTGCCCTAGCGCCATGAACAATGCGCTTTTTTAAACTGGAACCCCCTTCCCACCCCTTTCACGTTCCCATTCCCTTTTATAAAGCACGGGCAGCCAATCAGCTGCCACCAGCCGCATAGTTGGAGTGTTTTCCATTCTGAGCAGCGATGCACTAATTCGATGCACCCGCGGATGCTTCGCACAATCTGCAAATTCATCACTAGCGTCTTGCATTCCTCATCTGACAGATTGCCAAGTGTTTTCCTTTTTTTTTCTTTTGTGGGATTTGATTATTACAAAAAATAAAATAAAATAAATTCTAGCAGAAGGATAACTCAACTCCTGTCATCTTTCCCTCCCCCTCCCCGCACCTTTGGCTCCCGTTGCTGGTTTGAGGTTGATGCCTGGCTGTTCTCTTGATGGCAGCCATGCAAAAAGCCCTCCTCTTAACTTGAAATCGTCTCTTCTTCAGCCTTTGCTTTCAAGATGTGCAAACCCTGGCTTATAGCTTGCCGTTCTCAGCCCTTTGCTCAGGCGATGATACTAAACAGCAGCCCGCAGTACAAACCTTCACCCCTTAGCAATGTAATTGTGCTCTTGCTTTGTTTTAGTTGGTGAAATTTATACGACTCATTAGACACTTTCCTCCCCTTCCCCCCCCCCCAGACTTCTTCTTCCCTTCCCCATCCTCTACCCCACCCCCTGCTTTTGATTCTTTTTTTTTTTCTTTCTTCCTGTCCCTCAACCATGCTCTCCTAACTCTGCCTTCTGGTTCGGTTTCTTGACAGTAACGGTACAGCTAACAAGATGAACGGCGCTTTGGATCACTCAGACCAACCAGACCCAGATGCCATTAAGATGTTTGTCGGACAGATCCCCCGGTCGTGGTCTGAGAAGGAGCTAAAAGAACTTTTTGAGCCTTACGGAGCTGTCTATCAAATTAATGTCCTCCGAGACCGGAGTCAGAACCCTCCCCAAAGTAAAGGTACAGTATCCAGTCCCTTTGCTGGATTTGCTTTCTATTTTAAGGACGCCTCTGCCTGTTCCTAAGCTGCTCTCCTTTGGGGTTTGTATTTGAGATGCCTGGCTTTTTTTTTTTTTTTTTTTGAAAGATGCTAAACAATTTAGCAGCCCTGGGGGAAAAGAGCGCCTATTGAGCTACAGTCTTCCTCTTCTCCTTTTTAGCATGCCATGTTAGAGGCTCTAGTCTCTGCTCACAGAGAAATCTTGGGCTCTGCCCAAGGTCATTCATGAGAGCCGCCCCCCTCCCTCCCCCATGTTCCCATCCAAGGAGGATTGAGTTGTGCCAGGATGAACAAACTGTTTCCCAGGATTATAAAGTGTCAAACAACTTTCCACCCTACATTTACCTGCCCTCTCCGCCCCTCCCCCACCACACACCCATCCACCTCCAGTTTCCAGATGGGAATAATCCAGCTTGCTCTAACTGGAGGAAGACAAAGTAACAGTACTTTGGGATCCCCCCAGGGCCAACATTCAGGAAATGGTGCCTTATGTCTAGATTCTGGATTTCTCTCTTGAGGTTACATTATAGCCTGTAGACTAGTCTAAGAGTTGCCTCTCTAAGTGGTAATTTTTCTCCACCTTTTGTTTCGTGCACTTACTATTTCCATCCCTATTTTAAGATTACTGTCTGTGCAATTTTATTTCCTACTCATGTGACTGGTGGAGATCTCAAAGCATCTTGTAAAGAGTAAGATACTAATGTATAAAGGTCCAAAAAAGCTCACTTTTAAGAGGTACATTAATTCTTTGGAACTGACTAGCTATTTATTAGATGGACTATTTGTATTTGCAGTACCTCTGTGGCCCAAAATAATTAACACATCTCCTAAAATGCAGCAACTCCATGATGACTGCCGAGATTAGGCCCACAATTTGGTGGGCCTATAGTATTGCCTCCATTTTGCAGATGAGTGTGACTGAGGCCCGATGGGTTGTTTTTTTTATGTACTATATGTACTCTAGGAAAGTGTTTTGTAAAATTGTTGTAAATCAATCTTAGTAAATTATAAAGTTATCTTCCTCGCATATTGGTCTTTCTATTTAAGTTTTTTTTTTCCTATTTCTCATTTCATTGTTTCAGTCTTTCTTCCTCTTGGATTCTGAATTTTGCTTTTACACTATTATGCAAGTCATTCATCACATTTATTTGTAAAATTAAGGCCCATCTCTTGACTACCCATCTTTGTAATTCTCCTTTTTTAGTTACTGATTCCCATAGGCTACTGGTTAGTTGTTGTTTTTGGTCCAAAAGGAAGATGTTTCTGGTGTGGTATATGCTGTTAACTTCAGCCGTGGAAGCTCCAAAATGTTTCCTTAATGACAAGCCCTAATTGGGCAAAATAAAATCCATGGTCTAATATAACCTTGATCTGTTCCAATTCTGAACTTGGTCCACAGACTTACCCTTTTGACTGGGTTCTCCCAATCAATCTTGTAGCAAGCATTTAGCAAGCATTTTAGCATGTGCCCCTCTCAATGCTAGATACAAATACAAAGAATGAAACAAGGCCTATTTGCAAGAAGCTTACATTCTATCCAAAAGAGAAGTTGAAAGAACTCTCCCATCTCCTCTGAACTTTCTGTTAAATTCTCATACTTAGGTGTTTAGGTTGTACATTAATCCAACTAGAAGTAATATCATGGGATAGAAGTTATAGATTATTTCATTCAGGTCTTAAAATTGAATAGGTCAGATCCCATTGATAGATTCTCTAAGTTTCATGTCAGATACTACTTTAAAAAATGGGTCTTCAGATGAGGCTTAGGAAGATTTTTATTATATTTTAGTTGTAGCAATATTGATTATAATGGAATTTGACTAATTTAATAACTTTAAGGGGATACTATCCTTTAATCATATATACATACATTTGTGTGTGTGTATATATATACATACACATGTTCCATCTTGTTTTCCTGTGATAGTCATGTTCTTTGTATTAATTGTAAATTTCACTAGAATATAGACCCTAATATTCCACTGGTCCTGGATTTTTCAGTGGAACATCAGGGAAGAAAGGGAGGAAGAGAGGGTAAAAGAAATTGCTTATTACTTGAGAGGCACTGTGCTAAGTACTGGAGATACAAATACAAGCAAAAGAGAAAGATCCCGCCCTCAAGAGACTTACATTCTAATGAGAGAAGAGGACCCACAGAAGAGAGGAGGATTAATGTTCCAGGTACAGGGATGTGACTGTATTTTCCTAGAACTTATATCAGAACCTAAGAGACAGACAGAATTTTGCAGATGGTAATGAAACTGGATCAATTCATTACCTAACCCATGTAAATACCGCCTATGAAAGGAGACAAAGTAATGTTGTTATGGGATCTCATTGATTCCTGTTTCTCTCATCCTATCACTATTAGGTACTACTTAGTTCTTTGGTACTAATGACTCCACATCCCGTACAAACTGATCCTTTTTGCATCAGTACAGCCACTTATCAAGGAGGCTCAGATATGCTGGAAAATAAGGAAATAAGATATTGGTACCCCCAAGGTCCATTGAGAGAGTGTTCATTCTTTCCCTGATTGGTTAACTCAATAGTATGCATCAGCCTCTGCCTAGTAGAGATGAATAGGGAAAAAATTATACTTTCAGGGAGCTTATGATCTAATATGGAATGTAAAATATAAACATGAATATATTTTTAAAATTTTCTGTATAAGAGATACAAATACAGTGTGGGATTCGGGGGCAGCGGGAGATCACTTCTGTGTAAGACCAAGTTGAGAAAGGGGTAGAACAAAGGAAAGGCATGAGCAGAGGAGATTTTGCTTTTATACAAACTTTAAGCATTTTAGGAGGGTGTTATTATAGATAGTGAAAACATCAGGAACTAAATTCATAAAGGTAGAACTGTAAATGGACCATTACTGCCAGGGTAAATAGCCTAATTTGACTAGAGCTTAAAGTAGGTGAATAGGAATATAGGTAGCAGGAAATGAGATGGGGGTCTAAAATGTCAGAATAACAAGACTTTATTCAATGAGAAATGAAGAGTTATTGAAGATTTTTGAGCTGACAAGTAAGAGTGAGCAAGTCATTTAATCCCTTTGGGCCTCTGTGGTCCCTGAAGCTCTAGATCTGTATGCGTATCTGCTCAGCACCATATTTGAAGATTACCCTGAAAGTATGTATAGGACAAGTAAGCATGTACAGGACAGTTTGGAGAGGGGTATGAGACAAATAGAGGAGAAATTAGTTAGGAGGACATTATGGCAATCCTAATAGTAATGAGGGACTAGACTACAGGAGTCAGATATGACTGAATTTTCAGCCCATGACTAGTAAAATGGTGGTATTATTAATAGAAATGAAAGTCATCTGCGGGAGGCAGATTTGCAGAGGAAGATAGCTTCAGTTTTTGATATGTAGAGTTGGAAGTGTTCACAGGACACCTGGCAGAGACATAAGACCAGAGTTTGATAGAACAGAACAGGATATATGTATTTTAGGGTGTTGATCGTTGAAGCCACAGGAATCACTGAGAGTAGAGAGACAAGAGAAGATGACCAAGGATAGAACCCCAAGGGAAACTCACATTTAGGGAGCAGAAAGAGAAAGAAAGAGTAGATCTTAAAGATAAGGACAGTGGGGGAACCATGAGAGCATGGTGTCATGGGGTCCATGGATGATAAATTTCAAGGAGGAATCAGTACTATTATACTGCTGAGATGTCAAAGGAGATAAGGGCTGAGAAAACTGTTGAATATAGAAAGGGCTTATCAGTGACCTTCAAAAGAGCAGTTTGGGGAGATAAGTGTGAGCGGAAACCAGATTTCAAAAGAAACTCAATAGTAGTAAGGTGGAGGGAAGCTGTAAGAAAAATGTAGAGAAAATAGTCTACTCTTTAGAGATGTTTCATGGTAAATCAGTAAGAGCTCCTCATGGTTCTATAATGCTTTATGGTTTTCAAAGTCCTTTACACACATGATCTCATCCGTTTCTCACAGCAACCCTGTGAGATAGATGCAATTATTATCCCCATTTTACAGATGAAGGAACTAAGACTCAGAGAAATTATGACATGCACACAGTTCGTGAATGTCAGAGGAGGATTTGAAGACTCCAAGTCAAAGAAAATCAGTACTTCAAACATTTCTTATATGTTTAAGCCCATACATATTTTTACGTCTCTCATAAAGATAACTATGGACCATCCATCTTTAATCATGACTGTTCTTCATCTGGACCAATCAAAACAAACAGTGGTCCATCTGTCCCCTTCTCAAAAATTTCTATAAAAAGAGATTCTGTAACTGTCTCTTATGTATCCCATTCTGATGTCTGTGAAACAAAATAATCAAGAAGCAATTAATTTAAGCCAAATTCCCTATATCATCCTCTTAAGTTTTTGTTTGTATATGTATTTTCTTCCTATCCAAGTTATAATTTCCTCAGAGTCAGAGATCATGCATTATATTGTCATCCCTCCCACAACAACTAGTAAGGCTAAAGGTGTTTAGTAAATGCTTGATTGGTCTAACTGTCCTTAGTAGAAATATGTAAGTTATTAGATAGTATTCTGATTGTTCTTCTGGCATAGAACTGTAGAAAGTACACTGGTTCTGTAATGAGAGGTCCTGGGTTCAAATCCTATTTTCAACACCCACCACCTGTTGTCACCTTAGTCAAGACATGAAACCTTCTTGGGCCTTATATTCCTCAGTTCTAAAATGAAGAAAATTGGACTAGATGGCTTCTTTGGGGCATCTAGGTGGCAGACTGGATAGAATGCCAGGCCTGGAGTCAGGAAGACCTTAGTTCAAATCTGGCCTCAGACACTGTGTGATGACCCTGGGCAAGTCACCCAACCCTGTTTGCCTCAGTTTCCTCATTTATAAAATGAGCTAGAGAAGGAAATGGCAAACCACTCCAGTGTCTTTGCCAAGAAAACTTAAGATTGGGTCATGGAGACTCTGACATGACTGAGAAACAACTGAACAACAATGGTTCCTTCAAGTTTTAGATCTATGATCCCATATACTGTAGTCCCCTCTGATTTCTCAATCTTTTTTTTTTTTTTTTGCAATAAGAGGTCATCTTCATGTCAGGATAATTTGTTTTTCTTAATTGCTCTGGTCTTGTCACTATAATCCATTCATGCTATTTTTCTCTCCCCTTTTTCTAAGTTAATCAGAATTGTATATTTTCTTCTCTAGGATTCCAGAAAATTTAAAAGGAATGTTCTGGAGGGCAGATACTATAATTCTAATTTTACATGTGGGCCCCCTGAAGGCCAGAGGTTAAGTGACTGAGTTAAAATCACTTACAAAGAAGTGATTTTGAAAAAGCAAGGACTTATGCTTTCAGTTTAGTGACTTATCAACCACATTGTCCTGCTTCTTTGGGGGCTGTTTTTATTAGCCTAAAGAATAGAGAGATATGTGAAATCCATATTGTGTATCTTTAACAGCTAAAAAAAACCTTCCTTTCTCCTTGCAATGTGCCAGTTCAGTATTTGGTATATACCTAGCAACTCACTTTTTTTTCTTTCATTTTCACTAACGGACTAAACTATGACTATTTTGTGACAGTAGCCCATAAAATGCTTAGGAAGGAAATCTCATATTTATCTTCTTTTCACTTTGCACCCACATGGTTCACCTTAGTATAGGCCTTCATTACCACCCACCTGGATGATTGTAATAGCCCCCTAATAAGTCTTCAAGCTTCCATTAATTATCCTTATACAAAGACTAGGCCTGTCAGGCCTATTCTGAAAGTCTTCATAGCTCCCTTTTTTCCTAGTGAGTAAAGTTCAAATTCTAAGTCCTTTCATTAAAGGCACTCTGCTACTGACTGCTGCTCTCTCTACCATCTCAGCTAAACCAGTTGCTATTCCCCACAAAGGTCTCACACTTTCCCACATTTTTTGCTTATGGTCATGTTGTTCCTTATGCTTGGAATTCCTCCCCTGCTCCAATGCTGCCACCTCTTTCAGGATACTTTTCTTGATCTTCCCTCTACAGTAATGACCTTTTTTTCCTATCCCAGACTTCATATAGCACTTTATTGTTTTCATGCACTTAGTATAATTTTGTATTATATTTGTTTTTATGTATATTATAACCCCTCAGTAGACTACAAGTTCCATGAAGACAGTAGTACTATGGGATCATAAGGTCATCTAAGCTGACCTTATGATAGACAGAGGCCTATGTTATTTGAGGGCCTTAAGGAAGGCTCCCCCTCTCCTCACTTAGAAGTATTACCTGAATCCTCTCACCCCAGCAGCAGTACCCAAAATTAATAGACTAATAAATATTATCTAATTATATTGCTAAATTGAAACTTCACTAGATTATTTCCTTTCAATCTTGAAACTTTTCTCTCTTGAAGATCCATTGTCAAAATACTCTGTGAAAAAGGTTACATTGTAAGTTATTAGCTGAAACCTTAGCACAAGTTTGGTCCTTTTGGAATTGGACACAGGCTAAGTACCTGAGGAGAAAAGTCATAGGTGTCTGAGAGGTGGAGTGAAAAACACAAAATTGGGAATTAGGAAGGTACCAAAGATTGACTTCATTCATTTCACAATTTTGCCTAAGGCCAGAATGTTTACAAAATACTGTTTTCTTCTGAAAAGATTTTTACTGGGTATGGGAGAGGAAAAGCAAGGAAGATGAGAGAGAGAGAGAGAGAGAGAGAGAGAGAGAGAGAGAGAGAAAGACTTTTTTCTTTCATCAGTTCTAATTTTTGTAATAAATTTACATAATTCCTTAAAACTGTCAGAAAATTCATATAATTGGGTGAGGAAGACTTGGTACCATTATTTTAAGGGGCATAGTCTCCAAATCTTAAGTAACAAGATAACTCAGGTACTTAAGTGACTAAACTAGTTGTATTTTCTGTTGTAGAGATGTTGAGAGCATAGATTCCTACTCTGTGTGTCTTGAAAATGATAGTGTATTCTCCAAATCTCCTAGAATGTCCCCATTTGCATAGATCTATTGCAGTAGCATATAGGGGAAGGTACCAGCAGTGCTATTCATCTTGTAATATTCTTCTGCAGTTGGGAGAAAGTGCCAGGCATAAAATTTAGAGGGACTGTGTTTATATCCCATTTTCCCATCTTTTGGAACAATTTAAAGACCTTTATCAGCACCACAGGGGCAGCTAGGTAGTGTGATGGGCATAAAATCAGGAAAACATCTTCCTCAGTTCAAATTTGCCCTTAAACACTTACTAGCTGTGTGACTCTAGGCCAGTCACTTAACCCTGTTTGCCTCAGTTCCTCATTTGTAAAATGAACTGGAGAAGGAAATGGCAAAACCACTCCAGCTTTTTTGCCAAGAAAACCCCAAATGGGGTCATGAAGAGTTGGACCAGACTGGAAAAAGACTAAACAACAACAACAAAATCGGGACCACATGTGTACAGGAGAGCTTTCTTCATTATGGGTAGGAACCATGTGGAGTCAAAATGAACTTACTGAAAAAATCTTATTGAGGAGCCAAGAGAAGTCAATTCCTTTGAAAAATAAGTAAATAATTTTAAGTGGAAGTTTGAATCATTTTGTTTTGGACCTTAGACCCTGCTCATCATATACAGTGGTAATAACTGTTACAAATAATGGTGATAACCATTATATAAAGCCATGAAAACCGAGGAAGGTTAAACAATACTTGATGTTCTGATTCGAAGGAATCTCTTGTTTTCTGTGCTGTTTTTAAGAGCCTTTCTTCCACATCAGTGTATCAAAGAGGTTCTACTACAGTGACAGACCTGATTTGTCATAACTATTTGCAAGACTGAATTCTGGTCTATCGACAGCTCTGTCAAAAGAAGTTACTTCAAAGCTCCTCAAGCTATTTTCAATTATTTCCCAGTATCATAGCCACTGTGCCATATCAGTAGCCAACATTGTATATATGAGAAAGCTGATTCCTAAGGATGTTCAATGACTTGCCAAGGTCACCACATTAGAGATAGTAAAAGTGAAAGGTGGGATGATGTGATTCCCCCCCCCAAAATGCAAATGCTGTCCCTCTCAAATTACCTCATGTTGAGCTACTTTTATATTTATCTTTTTTTATTCATTATATTTTTATGTGCATCTTTTGTCTTTCCCATTAAATTTAAGTCCAATGTAAATAGAAATCATTCATTCTTTATACTTGAATCTCCACCATCTAACACCATTCCGGGCATATAGTAGGACCTTAATTGTACCCAGGATCTTTGATTCACACTGTCTAATGTTAAAGTAACAAACTCTGACTGAAGTCACAGTGAGGTGAAGTGAAGGAAGTTTCAGTTGTAGACCAAAGGGGAGCCTGCTGCTATGGCAGAAATTCCAATAAAAAGGAAACCACAGTCCCATGCCTTAGAGCAGAGGTGGGAAACCTACGGCCTCAAGGCCACACGTGGCCTTCTAGGTCCTCAGGTGTGGCCTTTTGACTGATTCCAAATTTTACAAGATAAATCCTTTTAAGGGGATTTATTCTGTGAAGTTTGGATTCAGTCAAAGGGCTGCACTTGAGGACCTAGAAGGCCACAGGTTCCCCACCCCTGACTTAGAGCTATTTTGATTCCTAAAACAAATTTTACAGGTTGATGGAAAGGGAAAGCTAAGATATTTTACCAGTTCTCATTTGTCATGAAGTTTGCTTATTAGGGTCAGCTTTTCTACCAAGACTTCTTTGCCTTTTCAGATGAATGTAACCCATTTTCTTTACCTTAGCGTCTGTCTTCCACCAGTTTATTGAGGAATTGCATTGTTTGGCAGGTGCCCAACCACGTGTTAATCTGCAACCAGTCAGCTCTGAAATGAAAAGTGGGTCGGAGAGGGCTGCAGCAATAACCAACTCCCCTTTACATGTTTGCATTGCCTGAGAGCTGCTGCAACCTAACAGATCCTCTCCCTACCCACTTCCTCTTCAAAACCAGAACTTATTTTCCTAGTAAGATGCCTATGTAGATTGAGTAAGGCATAGGATAGAGAAGGTTTAGAAGTATTTATTTCATTTCCCTTAAACTTTGCTATTGTTTGGACCACATAAAGCTGCCATGGTTGGTTTGCATTTCTGTAGTGTTGAGGGCAATTCAATTAAACAAACATTTATTAAGAGCCCAATGTATTCAGACCACAGTGCTAAAGATAAAGAGGGAAAGCAAAACAATCCTTCCTTTCAAGAAGCTTGAATTCTGCAGGGGGAGGGGGCAACACTTGTCTGCTGATAAATACATACATGGCATTTCAGCAGTACACAAAATATCACAGAGTCATTTCACCCAATACTGGGAAGAGAGATCAGAAAAGGGTTTATGCAGCAGACAGGCTGACCCTGCCTGTTTGACCCTGGGCAGATCGTTTCACTGAGCATCAGTTTCCTTATATGGATTTTGTTTTGCAACTGCTTAATGCACTTAGCACATAATTTGAAGGAACTGAGGTAATTTGATAATTTGAGGAACCGAAGGGAACAGCCAGGACAAAGGGATGGATGTGGGAGATATAGAGGAAGGAATAGTTAGAAAATCATTTTGATTGGAATGGAAACTACATGAAGGGTACTATGTCATAGTGACAGTGTGCTAGGTTCAAATCCTACATCTTATATTTAGAATCCCGGTGACCCTGGGCAAGTCCCTTACAATCTTTGAACCTCCATTTTTCTCATCTGTAAAATGAGAGGATTGGACTGGCCTCTAAGGGCCCCTCCAATTTTCAATCACTGATCTAAGAAATAAGATTGAAAAATAGGAGAGAGTGTCAGGCCAAGCATTTTGGTTTTGATTCTAGAGTCAATAAAAGTTACTAAGGGGTTTTGAGTTAGGGAATGGCATGGTCATATCAGTATTTTAAGAATATCAATTTGGCAGCTGTACAGGGGGATTGAAAAGAGAAGGGACTTAGCTCAAAGCAAGGAGACCAAAATAACTTAGTGTTAAAATACCTTGTAAAAAAAAAAAAGCTACAAAGTCACAGAATTACAGAATTTTAGAGTCAGAAGGGAATTTCCAATCTCAGCTAATCTAACATTGACTTGTACAAGAATCCCTCCTCTACCATCCCCAATACATAAGCAGTCATCTAACCTAAAAGCAAATACCTCTTCTAAACAGGATGCCACCATCATCCAGAGCAGCTCATTTCACTTTTAGACCACTCCGATTATAATGAAGTTTTTTTTTTCTTACACCGAAACTACATCTACCTGTCTGGAACTTTTACTCGTTTCCCTTTTTTCTGCCTGTGGAAGCCAAGCAGAACAGGTCTACCATGTTCCCAAATACCTTCTCTTCCCTAAGCTGGGTATCTCTGATTCTTTTAAGAGATACTTATGTGGTGTGGTTTTGAGGGCAGTGAGAATGCAAGATTTCATTTATAGGCTTACTGACTATCTTCCTTAAACATTGCCATGGCAGATCCTTGTAAGATAAACTTGCTCTTTCTGTTTTAAACTGTGCATTGTGTATTTTAGGTTATATTGCCCACAGTGATCAAAAGCCCCAGGCTTTAGTCCTTGAATCTTTGATTTCTTGTCCTACATTCTCTGGTTCCTGGTACTTTTGTCAACATTGTTTACGAGATATCAATTGGCAAGATTTTTGTCAGTATCTTGCTTGCCAAATATCAATTGGCCTGTTAAATTAGTTTTTCAATTTTATCTCTTCTGGTTCAACTTGACCATTTCATCTGTGAGTGAGGATTGTTTCATTCTTTATACTTATATCCTTAGTGCCCAGAGACTGGCACACAGTAGATTGCTAATTTGATTGATCTTGTAGATTCAAGGTACTTTTTGGAAATAGTAAAAAAAAAAATCAATGGAACTTTAGGAGCTGGGCTTGAAAATATCTATGAAATACAGGTGTTTGAAGCTGGCTATAGGCAAAGCTAATTTGCAAAATTATGGAAATACTAAATAAAAGTGATGATTAGTATGGCCAATGGCCACTCAAATGTAATGACAAAGGCATTACACAATCCATTAAATGGTTTGATTTTTTAAAATCTATTTTCTAATAAAATTAAGGGAAGGGAGTAAAGTATGATTATTGAGTAAAGAGATTAAGTTGAGGGAGGGCTAGCTTGACACCCCATACTCATGATATGGTTATCTGCTGTGGTTTTGTAGGAATATGATGGGACATTGGGTTTAGCAAATTTGGGCAAGAGAATTTGAAATGCTTCTCTGCCCTGTTTTGTGTACCTTACTGTGAAATCAATTACATAGCACATTTCTTGGGTTTAGATGATAAAGAAATTTAAAGAAGGCAAGGTTAACTAGATGTATTAAAGAATATGAGTCTTCAAAATGTGATGATCTTTCCAAACTTAACTTGATTGGTGGGAATTCTGGGGGAAGAAGTTCAGAGAATAGAGGCATGTGTAGGATGATGGCTATAATATACTTGGATTTCCCAAGGGGCAGGCATAGAGGTAGCAAGCCGAGTTGTCTGCTTCTGTAAATGGAAAAGGGAGCTTAGTTAGCTGAACAGGGGCAGGTTATAATGGTAACAGCTAATGGGTCAGGGAGAAAAGGGGATGACAATTGAAACACCACAGGAATTGGAAGGGGGATCAATATTTTTTCACTCTCTATGTAAATGACTGAGAGGAAGGTGTCCCTAACCTGGCATCCAAGTTCTGGCATGAGTCCAAATGGGAGAAACCTATAAAACATTCTTAGGACTGAAGATCAGAATGAAGGGCTTAGCTGAATATAATCTCTTCATTATCATTAAAAGTGTATGAATTGGAATTTGAAAGATAATTAAAGGGATTCAAAAAGAATATGCACTTGTGGTATTACTCAGAATTGACTGGAAAAAAAATCTGATGCATGTAAATATAATTGAGGTTGCTCTCTGTGAAGAGCAGACTTGAGCTGTCTGTGGTCTTTACCATAGTCTTCAGTTACCCTGTGCATTGTCAGATGTTCCTGCTAGCTAAATCCCCTAAATTGTCAGCATTCCTCTTTCCCCTCGGTACTATTTGGTGCTAGGATGCTTTCAGAGGTCACTTTGTAGCATCACAACAAATGATAGAGAATTTCACTGATAGACAGCTTCTGAGGGCAAGGTGGAAGAAGGCCCTAGGTCAGGCATTGTTCAAAACTGCATCATGAATGCCAAACTTTCGAAATGAAAGTGTTGAGGAGCAAATAATTTGGCATTTTTTACAAAGAGTTGGTTTAAAAAAAAATTTTTTAAAGATCACACTTAGAGGCCACTGTGCCCAGTATTAGGAACTGTTATTGAAGACACATCAAGGAGATGCCGATGTTCCAGAGGAGAGCAGCACAAATCACAAAGGTCCAGAAAAGCAAGCCTACATGGAAAGGTCTAAGAGGTTTAACTTGAAAGCCCAAGAGCATGGAGTCAAAGGAAGGCAAAGGGGAAAAGGTTTTTAGTAAAACATAAAAAAGAGGAATTGTGCTCACCAGAAAAAAAGAAAAGTTAGAAGGAGCAGTGATTGAAGTTTGCAAGATGCTATAGTGCAGGGGGGGGGGGGTGTATATGTGTCTCACACACACACACACACACACACACATAAAACCCTGGGACTCTGCTGCAAAGGTTGGAACTCTTTGAAGCAGCAGATAGAGTATAGAGTTAAGGCCAAATTTTTTACAGTCAGGGGGTGGCAAACTTTAAGAACATTATACAAGTTAGAGAGCTGGTAACCTGAACTATCAGTAGTTCTTAATTATAACAAAAACAGTAATAATAGCTAACAATTTATATGGTGCCTACTATGTGCCAGCCACTGTGCTAAATGCTTAGTAATAATGGTAACTAACAGGTTATTATGATGAGATGCTGAAGATGTGCTTAGAGAAAGTTGTTATGACAGTTTTGCAGACTAAGGTCCTGCAGTTTTTTGTTTGTTTTTTGCTTTTTGGAGGGGGGAAGGTAGGTTAAGTGACTTGCCCAAGGTCACACGGCTAGTTTTGTGTTAAGTGTCTGAGGTTGGATTTGAACTCAGGTCCTCCTGACTCTAGGGCCAGTGCTCTATCCATTGCACCACCTATCCACCCCTAAGGTCCTGTGTTTTGTGAGAGCATAACCTGGCTATTGGGATAGATGTCATCTCAAAATATGCTGCCTGTCATAGTGTTTCCTGGGTACATAAAAATACAGGTAGAAATATTAATTGACATATAGACAAACCTCCTCACTTTTTATGGAATACTTCTGGCATTCATGGGGCAGGGGAAGGGAGAGGATTCATTCTAGGGATCCCAAAGAGTTTGAATCCCATGAATGCTTTACTATACCTGTGATGAAAATGGACAGGGAAAACGGACGGGGAGCCGAGGGAAATAAAAGAGACCAATCTACTCTCCCCAGCATCGGATACATCTCTCCTGGTGATTCTCTTCCTCTGTTATTCCCTCTTCTACCAATCAGTCAGTATGTATAGACAGTAAGTATGTCCTGAGTGCCTACCACAAACAGGCCATATGCAATATGCTGGGAGATACAGCAAAAATGAAACCGTTTCTGCCCTCCAAAAACTTATATTCTACCTAAGGAAACAATGTGTACATATGTAAGTACATACAATAGGAATAGAAAGTGATTTGGGGGTAGGGAGTGTTGAGGCACTAGCAGCTGGTGCTGGGGATCAGGAATGGACACTTAAGACACTTGAGCTTTGAAGGACACTGGGAATTCTAAGCAGTGGCTTTGAAGAAAGCACATTCCAGGGATGGGGGATGGGGAATAGGGGATGGGGGTGGGGCAGCCACACAGTCAGCTGGTAGAAAAACCACAGTAGGGAGAGAGGGAAGGG